>NC_037675.1:66739904-67339904 GCF_003255815.1 Theropithecus gelada | reverse complement strand
GGTGCCTTAACGTGTGTTATTGGTTCTCTTAACCCTGCCCACACCTTTGTAAGAAGGCTCTTATTAGAGTCTCCTCATTGAATTCTGTTTCTTGCTGGAACTCTCATTGCTATAATCTCCAACATGTTGGAAAACCTATAAATTGTAACAGTTAAAAGAACCTCTGTTCTTGGACAAAGTATCACACTTGTAAAAAGATAGCCCTGGTGTAGTGCTTTGTACTTGTTTCATGTGCTGTTTGTTAAATCTCAATTCCGTCTTACAGGAAAGGCAATTGGAGCCACTGGGGGTTTAGGAATTGTACGGGGCCTGTGACTAATTAAGGTTAGGGTGGTCAAGAACTCAGCTGTCCAGCACTCTGCTCCAGCCCAGATTGTTCTGACCCAGCAGCAGTCAAAGGAAGGTGAACCTTTGCTTTATTATTTATCCTTCATTAGTTTCTAAAGACTCGAGAGAGATGCTCCTGCGTAAGTGCCAGCCTTAGCATAACTTCCAAATTGAAAATAACAGGTCTCCCTTCAAGGCCATGTGGTCATCTCCTCTTAATTTCCACTCAAGATCCCTGCTGCTTTTTAGAACCATCAGCCTTTCATAGGCGGTTCTGTCTCAAAGGAAATCTGACTAGAATGGGCAGCTAGGAGAGGTCTCATATCATGATGTCAGGTATGTTTCTCTCCTGCTCTGTCTTGCTCTCTGTTTCTGTTTCCTGGTTTCTCTCTGTATGTCCGTTTGTCTTTCCTATTTTCTTCATGCCTTCCTCTCCTGAGAAGTCTTGTGGGACAGGCTGATAGTCCTTTGCCTGTTGAGATACCCAGTAACTGCTAACAGTGGGAAGCCATCGCCACCCCAGGCCATTACCAGAGCCCAGTGAGAGCTGTAGCCACTGAGGCAGGGTCACTCAGCCCCTGCTAGAGGGGTGGCACTGATGCAAGGAGAGAACAACCAAGAAATGCCCTGGTCTCCTCCTCCCCTTCTACCTTCTGATCTCCTGCTGGTGCTTCCATTGTCCCAAAACTGTAGGTCAGAGTGCAGTGGGATCTGGGTGATGGGGTCTATAGGAGCAGCTTTTGGGGGAACCGTAGGGTAGAAAAGGGCAGGGCATGGATGGAAGCAATGGCTTGGGTGGAGGTGGAGAACAAATAGAGAATAACCAACACAGGGATGACCCCACCTGTTGACAACAGTGAGTCTGGATAGTGGGATGAATGAAAGCTATTTTAGTTCATTACTTTATTACTTCCCCCTGCCCAAATGGCAGCTTTGATTCCTTTCTTGATGAATTCCAGAGTCACTCTAAACATCTCTGTTTTCCTCATTCTCTCCTCTCCTCTGCCTCGTGCTCTGTTGGCCCAGGCAATCTACCAGTGCCTGGACTTGATTGTCTACAGCAAAGTTGAGTTGGGAGTTGCATCTCCTTTCTCCTGCATTCTTCTTTGCTGAAGCTAAAAAGGAAGGCAGTTTCCATGTATAGTCTCCCAAGCAAGCCATGGCACATGTCTGTCTACTCAAATGGCAGCCACAGTTGTGGTGCTCTCATTTCTATAAATTTGTGTATCAACAGATACAGGAGACAGACTCTAACCATGAAGCTAATGAAGTTTAATCTTCAGCATCCCCCGACTCACTCACACAGGCCCCTTCCAAGGTCCTACCAACAGTCTAGAAATTCCATATTCACAAGTGTCATTGTTTATCTTACAGAGCCCTCAAAATAGTATAAACTTCAGGCCCCACAAAACCTGGACCTATCCCTTCCTCTTTATCTGTGTCCCTGAAGACACCTTTCTGCCCATGTCTGTCCACAGAACTTGCGGCATTCTGGAGCAGAGGTAGTTAATATATGATAGATCTATTGACTAAGACTCCTCAGACATGTGGTCCAGTCAGTGGGCCCAAACAAAGGAGCAATTGCAAGATGCCATCTCATCCTAATAAAGCTGTGGAAGTGAAACACAATTAGTGACACAGGTGACAAAGGGAGGCTGCTGAGGTCTGGCTAGTCACAAAGCATTGGTGCTCTGCAGTTTAATAAACCCCACATGTGACACCATGGGGACAGTCACCTTGGCTGCTGGCTGGACGACTTGTGCACCTGCTTTTCTGAGAGGTGTGGTGAGGAAAGTTTTGGGTAGGCCCTTTCAGAACTAAAACTGGTCCAGGCCATGGGGATGCCAGCAGGAGCTCTGTACCTGGGTATATTTGGAAATGCCCACCCTAGAATACGGTACCCTGGGTTGGGTCACAGAAATGGGGTTGTGGCTCATTAGTTCCAGCCCCAGCTAATACTGCCAAGCACCAGGTTATGTCCCAACCATCAGATTTCTTTTTATACATAGTCACAAAATACCTACAAAGCTTCATGCTGTTGGCTTTAGGGAGCGACAGGTTTAGGATACAGATACCGTAATGCTGATCCTTCTCTCCACAGAAAAACAAGTCAAAAACCCAATCTAGATTGACAGCCTACTATATGGCAGCACTGAGCATTAAAAAAAACAATTTACATTTTTATATGTATTTAGAATTTCAGAACTTAGCAGGTCCTTATTTAGAGACAGAGGAGAAGGAAGATGGAGGAGAGAGAAGATGGAAAGGAGAAAGAATACTGTACTTACAAAAGGGATTAAGAGCAAAGACTCTGGAGAGTTTGATCCCAGCCACTTTACCAGCTCTAGGCTTCAGGCAAGAAACATCACCTTTCAGGGCCTTAGTTTCCCAATTTATAGGACAGGAATAAAAATAGTACCTGCTCCCTGGGGTTGCAGTGTGGATTAAATGAGTTAGCACGTAAAACCCTTAGAGCCATTCCTGGCACATGGGTTGAGCTCAGTAAATATTAACTGATGCTATTTTTTATATTCTTGGACAACATTGCAGGCCAGGAGCACCATGTTTGTTGGATGAAACTCTGTCTTTGCATAGAAAGGACTAAGGCTTTGAGCTTACTAGCCACAGGAACTTGGTCCCTTGACTTCCCCCCTCAGTAAAGCAAGGATGCCAATAATCTCTGCCTCATCAGGTGTGTTCTCAGAAGTAAATGAGGCAGCCTTCAGGCCTGACCTTTTGTTCTCTGTCAAGGAAATTGGAATGGCTGAATTATTTGAAAGGCATAAAATTACTAAGTCACCTCGAGTTTGCCTTCCATGTTTGCTGACGCTAGAACCTCTGTCAGCTCCCCTCCTCCATCCTGAGATAAGTGTTTGCCTTCACACATGCTCAAGACTCCTGAGAAAAGCCAGTCCAACCTCCACAGCCTCCAGGATGCTGCAGGGTTTCATCCCGAGGCAGATTCACTTCAGAACCCCCACACCTGCCCAAGATGGGACACTGAGGACCAGCTGAGAGCTCAGGCTCCACAAAATGCTCAACAAACTGGGCACGCTGGGCCTGGGAGCTACCCAGGCAGCTGGGCCATGAGGAGGGCAGGAGCTCCGGCTCCTCTCCAGCTGGCAGGTCTGCTTAATGAGCTGCACTCAGAGCACAGTGACAGGGGCTTTTTGATGGGCAGAGTCATTAGCACTCCATTTTAATTATCCCTCCTGGCGTTCCCCATCACTTTTCTTTCACTTTACCTGACGGAGCTACTAGTGGCTCCCAAATGCCAAATGGTAACAAGTGAATTGAATTACTGTAAATGTGGATGACTCTCAAACTGGTTGGAAAACAAAGGACATTAGTCTTCTCTTGCAGTGTCAGCTGGGCAAGTCTTGCCTCCTTGGGGGCCCAGGAAGGGGGCTTATATCTGAGATTCACTTATGTCTCTGTGGGGTCTAATTTCTAACAACCGGTGCAGACAGCCTATTCAGGAAATGCAAAGAACAACATGTCAGTAGCCCCTTAATGCCATTCCAGCAAAGAGATAAGAGAATGGAGAGAGAAGAAGTACAGCTATCCCCTCCTGGTAGCTCTGAGAAGATGGGGACTAACATAGAGAGGCAGTATGAGGGGAGGAGAAGCGGGGGACACTCTCCTTGTTAGGAATTACCCCTAATGGCTTCTATGACTATCATTGTGATGAAGAACTGTTATTTGAGAAGAAAGAGGGATCTCTCAAGATAAAAAGGTTATTCAAGAAAGTTCTGTTGGTGGCAAACTCCACTGGCATTTCTCTGAACAACATTTTTTTTCCTATATTTCCAAAAGACATTTTTGCAGGGTATACGATTCTTGATGGGCAGTTATTTTCTCTCAGCCTTTTGGAGACAGAATCCCTCCACCTGCTGGCTTCCATTACTGCTGTTGAGGAAGCTAAAGTCAGTCAATTGCTGTTGTTGGGATCCGAGTTTCCTCTCTGGCTGTTTTTAAGATCTTCTCTTTGCCTTTGGTATTAAAGAGGTTTCACTACAATGTGGCAAAATGTTGTTGATGGAAAAAACCAAACTCTGTAAAATATTTGAAGAGGCTTATTCTGAGCCAAATATGTGAACCATGGTCCATGACACACAGCCTCAGGAGGTTCTGAGAACATGTGCCCAAAGCAATTGAGTTGTAGCTTGGTTTAGGGAGACAGAAGTTACTGGCAAAAACATAAAATTGATACATGTAAAATAGACATTGGTTTGGCCCAGAAAGGTGGAACATCTTGAAGAGTGAGGGTTTCCTGATTGGCAATTGGTTGAGAGTGTTAAGCTTTGCCTGAAGAGTTGAAGTCAGCATAAACAAATGCTTGAGTTAAGATGGGGTAGGGGGTTATGGAAACCAAGGTTCTTCTTATATAGATGATGCCTCTAAGCAACAGACTTCAGAGAGAATAGATGGTTAATGTCTCTTACTGGACCTTAAAGTGTTAGACTCTTTGGAAAAAGACCAAGAAAGTACAGGAGGTTCTCTACTGTATGCAGATTTCCTCCACAAGATATAGCTTTACAGGGCCATTTCAAAATATGTCAAAGAAATGTGTTTTGGGGTAAAATATTTTTATTTTCTTCACGGCCTGCTATGTGTCACATGACGCTATGCCAGAGTCAGGTTGGAGCTGGGTATCTTATTGCCACAAAGAATCTGGTTTTTCAGTCTTACAATCTCCCTTTTAATGTCAGTGCTGGTCAGTTGTGCCTAAACACCTAAGTGAAGAGGGTATAATGAGGTATGTCTAGGCCCCCCTTCCCGTCATGGTCTCTCTTGGCCAAGGAGGTTCCATTCAGTCAGTGGGGGGACTTAGAATTTTATTTTTGGTTAACAGTATAAATTTATTTTTATTATCCTGCTTGGAATTTATTGCAGTTCCAAATCTGGAAAATTCTTGGCCTTTATTCTTCAAACATGGCTTCTCCCCATTTTCTATATTCTGTCTCTGCAATTCCACTTAGATGCATATTTGACTTCTCTGCCCTTCATACCTTCTTGTTTCTCAGGCGTTTATCTGTGGGAATCCCAAGAGTCTGGTTGAAGGATTTTCCTCCAGAGAGGATTTGCATTTGCTTCTGCCACATGCCAGATGTGCTTCCAACACTGGGTTGCTTTGAATTAATTTCTCATTAATATCTCTGGGTTTTTCTGGTATACATAGGTAGCGTCCAAGCTCCAAACCTGTATGGGCACAGGCTTGTGGTTACAAATATTTAAAAGAGATTTTTCATCTTCCAAAGGCCAAAGCAAAAATAATCACATTTTCTTGTTTGTGCCCTGGTGAAGCAGAATTTTTTCCTAGTGGTTTTTTTTTTTTTTTTTCCCCCCCCCCAGTGGTTGTAGCATGTAGAGAATTCCTGCCCTTCCAATTCCCTAACTGGTGGTGATCCATTGTCTGGACACCTGCCCCACCATGGCCATAAAACCCCAAGGCTCTAGAAAAGATGATAGGGCCAAGGAACCCCTGGGGGGCAGCTGTTGGCTTCCACAGCCACTTTATTTTCATATTCTGAGCCTTTCTCTACTGTCTCAGAAGTTCTGAATTCTTAAAACATTTTGGTCAGCATTTTAAGTTGTTATTGTTTGCCTATTTATTTTAGAATGGGAAAGTTTTCAGGATTTCTAGTCCACTATATTTTCCACCTTCTGTATTTATAATCGCCTCTTGGAAGAATTTATCAGCTTCTCACTCTCTTGATATTCCCTTTGTTCCCAGCAATCTCCTATGGTATGGGAAGAAAATCCCTCCTTTTGTATGTTTTATCTCATACATTGTTTAGCCTCTATTTTATATATATATATATATATATATGCTTTATCGTGTGTACTTTAGGTTAATATATTAGTATATTCTTATAATGTATTATTAAATAAAAGTACAATTTTTAACTGATAGGGATATGGAATCATGAGAGTTTGGAGACTCCACTGCCTTTTTTTGGAGACAGGATCTTGCTCTGTCACCCAAGCTGGAGTGCAGTGGTACGATCTCAGCTCACTGCAACCTCTGCCTCCCAGGTTCAAGTAATTCTCCTTCATCAGCCTCCCTGGTAGCTGGCATTACAGGCACCCGCCACCACACCCAGCTAATTTTTCTATTTTTAGTAGAGACAGGGTTTCACCATGTTGGCCAGGCTGGTCTGGAACTCCTGACCTCAAGTGATTCGCCTGCCTCAGTCTCCCAAAGTGCTGGGATTACAGGCATGTGCCACCATGCCCAGCCTCCACTGCCTTTTAAAGCCCATTGTCTATGTTCTTATGAGTTTTAAGGTTGGAAAGAAAATATTCAGAGCTTTGCGCACAGCGAACTCTACTTCTTCAGACTAAAAACAAAAGGTCTGGCAGGGTTACACAAACAGATCCCGTACCTCAGGGTAGAGGTGGGCAGACAGGTAATGTACTTGCTGGGCTGCAGGTTAGGAGATTTTAGTTGACTCTGACTGACCCATGCTCTAAGACTCATTTTCATTTCTTTTCTGTAGCCCATGCTTTTTCATTTCGGTATTTCTCTCTGCTACCTAACAAGCTTTTCTACAGCTTTGATTCACCCTATTGACACCACAATAGTTTAGTTTTTCTGTTTAAAGAAAAAAAAAATAGAGAACTGGCACAAAAAAACCTATCAAAACTTTCAAAAACAATTGACAGCTTCTGGCCCCAAATCACCAGTAGAAGCTCACCTGGGTTGTCCTCCAGATACCTTGCCTGGGGCTGTATTTGCTGTCAGCCCCCCACCATCCTTTCAGCAATCTCTGATGCCATGTTGCTCTGCCGGTCTGTCTGCATTCCCTGTCTGGGTTGTGTTTTCAGGCCTCAGAGAGTGCATTTCATCCTGACAGTGGACACAGTGAACGAGGTTCAAGGAAGCTGTCTGGCTGAGTGACCACAGTTCAAGAAGTCTATAAACAAAAGCTAGAGAATCAGAGCTGTCTTCTTCATTTTGAAACTGAATTGCATGCAGCCTTGGATTCTTTTTTGATTATGATCCCAGGTCTCTCATTTCCTAAAATGACCCCAAATGGGGATGTAGAAAAATGCTCAGTCTAAGGCTATTTACTGTTTATAGCCTTAGAAGACAGTACACAGAAGGCTCACATGATAAATATTATATAAATATGTGTGTATCTGTCTGTGTCTTGTATGTATAAATTGATATAATCCTTGTGATAGCAACAGCTTTTATGCAGTCATAAATAAGTCTTTAGATGTAGAATTGTGATACTCTTGTTTATTAGTATTGAGGAAACATGGCACAAACAAACAAAACATTTCATGCTACAGTGGTTGTGTGCACTGTTACCTCCATCACATAGACATATGAATGTGCCATGTCACAGGTGAGTCACTCCCAAAGATATTCAAAGCTGAAGCTGCAGCCATTTTTTAAAATCAGAATCTTTGATAACTCTGAATCCATTAATGTGGACAAAAACAGGTTCAGACTGCACTGTGCCAATGGGCACTATTACCTCCTGTTCAGTTAAGTTAAATAAACTGGGTCTCCAAATAGGCTTACATTTTCCGAGCTAACAGTCCTCCCCTGTTTATATTTTCTACTTAAGGAGGATATTTTTTAAAAGCCTATTTCACATAATCAATTTTAGTGGGCCCTTTAAAATGGGAGGTGAGCTGGAGGTAGTTCAGTTTGTTTAACAATAACTTCAGCTTATTGAAGTGAGCATTAGCGTATCATGTCCCCATATGGCGGTCATTAGAGAGAGGGGAAACTTGAGAAGCTTATCACTCTCAGATAGCTAGTAAAAGGAATTGAAGACATTTTTATAGGACCTAAAGATAGTGCCAATAAAGTTAGGACAAAATTCATTTGTAGATAAGCAAGAGGAGGAAATCTTTGAGAAACTAAAAGGTCTTAGCTCTACAGTATACAAAGTAGAGAAGCTTTCAGGTGAGAAGTCTATGGTTCATGTGCATATTCATTAATGTATTTACCTTTCTCAGTCACTCAGTTAACCAGTGTTTATTGAGCACCTACTATGTTCCCAAATGTGGTGGCTCCTGAGAATACAGTGACAACCAAGGCACAATCCCTATCTCAAGGACCTCACACATAGATGATAGACTAGGAAAGAGGCCACTGAGTGCAAAGGGATGGAATAAGTGGAAAGGGAGGCAGGGGGTATTGTGCCAGTGCATGTGGTGGTTACAGGAACAGTTCCTACCTGACTTGCTAGGGCAAACATGGGGTGTGGGTTGTTCCAGGCAGATAGAGCTAGAGGTATAAAAATCTGCAAGAAGAGAGAAAATGGGGTGTCCTTCAGCAACTTCCAAGTAGCTATTTATGGCTTCCACTAGTTCAAGGAAGGGAATATCAAGAGGTAAAACCTGGAGAAGTAAGCAGGGATCCAGATCACAAAGAACCTTGTATGATTCTTGAAAATGGAAAACTCTTAAAAGGTTCTAAGCAGGGGAATGATGTGATCAGATATCCATTTTAGAAAGATGGTGTATTAGTCTGTTCTCACACTGCAAATAAAAACATACCCAAGAGTGGATAATTTATAAAAGAAAGAGGTTTAATTGGCTTACAATTTAGCATGGCTAGGGAGGCCTCAGGAAACTTACAATCATGGTGGAAGGGGAAGCAAACAAGTCCTTTTTCACATGATGGCAGCAAGGAGAAGTCCCAAGCCAAAGGGGGGAAAGCCCTTTTAAAACCATCAGATCTTGTGAGAACTCACTATCATGAGAACAGCATGGGGGTAGCTATCCCTATGATTCAATTACCCTCCACCCGTCCCTCCCATGACACATGGGGGTGATAGGAACTACAATTCAAGATGAGATATGGGTACAGACACAGCCAAACCATGTCAGATGGTGTAGGCTGCAGTGTGCGAAATGAATTGGAACAGGGAGAGGTGGACATGGAGGGCGAGTTGGGAGTCTGGTAAAGCAACAAATAAGCCAAAGGATACAAGTGGCCTGAACTAAGATATCTGACATGGGATAGAAAGAAGTGAACAGACTGAAGATATGCTAGGAATGTAAAATTAGGACACAGAAATGGGTTGAATATGGAAGAGGAGGAAAGAAAGAAGCTAAAGGGATTTTGGGTTACACCACTGGGTGGGAAATGGTATCACTTAATGAGATAGTGAACAAAAGGGGAAGAGGGAGTTTAAGGAAAACAATGGTGAATTAAATTTTAGATATGTCATGTTTGCCTTTGGGATATCCAATTAAACTCTTAGATATATGTATCTGATGCCCAGGACAGGGAACTGGCAGGACTTAGAGATTTGGGAGTTATCATTTTATTCTTGGTAATGTAGGCAATGAAATATGGATGAAATTACCCTTGGTATGGGGAGAAGAGATCCTAGAACAGAGCCCTAGGGAACTAACCAATATCAAAGGGATGGAATGAGGGTGAGGAGCCCATGAGGCAGCCTGAGGATCAGTGGAGTAGAAGACCTAGGAGAGCATGTTGCCAGAGGGGCCATGGGAAGAGAGGCTTTGGAAACAAATGGATTGTCAACAGAGTCAAATGCGACAAAGAGGTCATACAAAATGAAAGAGGAATTTTAAAAGAATTACTGGAGGTGTCCACTGTCATCAATGGTAAGCAGATCATTGGTGGCCTGGGTAAAAGCAGTTTCAGTGGCACAATGGAAGAGGAAACACAGCTGCAGTGAGTTGCAGAGTGAATGGAAGGTGAAAACGTGGAATTTAGAGTAAGAACAACTTTTTCAAGATTCCACATGTGAAGGACATGGAAAGAGGAGGCAATAAGTGCCAGAGGAGAATGACAGGATAGAAGGCAATTATTTAGAAACTAAATGATAGAAGAGACTTGAAGTGATTCAAATTTTCATGAGAATTAGCCAATAGAGAGGCAAAGATTCATGAGATGGAAGGAAGAAGGGGGGATGATTAGAGGGGTATATGTGAGAAGGTGAGATGGGGGGCTTGCCTGGGTCCTGGGTGCAGAGAGAGGTACTGACCTTGGTAAGGAGGACAGACCTGGTGCCAGTTAAAAAACAATCACAAAAACCCAGGCAGGTACACCAATACATGTTGATGCCCTCACATCTGGAATCGACTGAGGGTCAGCTAACTGGCTCTACTGATCTTGGCTATACTCACCTCTCTAGGACTCCACAGCTGTCATCTGATCTGGATGAACCTCATCTGCTCCACAAGACCCTCAGCCTCCTCCTGGGATGGGTAGACTTGCCTGGACTTGTTTATTCTCATGGCAATGGCAGAGATGCAAGAGAGCAAGCTCCAATTTCCAAGCCCATCTGCAGCCTCTCCTTGTATCATGCCTGCTAATCTCCCACTGACCAAAGCGAGTCATGTGGCTGAGCCCAGTATCAGGTCAGTCCACCCACACATTGCAAAGTTAAATGGCAGAGAGCATGAGGTCACAGATATCTTAACACAGATAAAGGGAAATACAGTTTTGACATTTTGTCAAACACAAGAAGAAAAAGCGGTTTGTAAGAATCCAAGGGAAAAAGACAAAGCCTAGCCATTCGCTCCTCTTTCATGCAGATCAAGGTGCTGCTGTATTATTTATGTCCGGAAAGGTTAACACTCAACTGTGGTTAATGAGCAAAGTCAGCCTAGATGAGAACACTTCATGATAGGGTCAGCATCACCTTATAAAACTTAACGACAGCAAAGTCAGCTTTATTGCTTTTCTTGAAAGGGGGAAAGCCCTCCACCACCTCAATGAAGTTGGTGGAATCTGCTCCTGGGCAAAAGAAAAAAATGTTCTCTCCAAAGCTTGTTTATGAGAGAAGATTACTGGACTGTGAAAGAGTTTAATTTAAAGAGTAGGGTGGGGAGACAGGAGTGTCTGCAAAAGTGAGGAAAAGACAGCTCTGGCTGATATCCATATTACACTTGGAAGGGCAAGAAATGAGCTTTTGGATCAATGAAGCCAGGTTTTCAAGGGCTAAACCACAAAGGTAGGGAGCAGAATGTTGATTCTGTGATGGGGAGTGCTTTCCCCATATGCTTCAGACATTCCCCAAAGTTATCATCACCTGCCCTTCTCCCTCCTCTCTATTTTCAGGCAGAACCATTCTATAAATACTTCGCTTTGCTTCTGAAACACTAAAGCACAGCACTGCGAATTATAAACCTTCAGTGTACAGAGGTGTCTGTGGTTATCACCTGTGGATCTTGCACTTACATAAATCAGGGGTCTAGATGAGTTGCTCCCCCTCCTTTCAATTCAGTGTGTTGTGATGTATTCCCCGTCAGGGGCATTGATGGAATCTAGTGTCTAATTTTAACTAAACCGTCAGAAAATGAACACACAACTTTGAAAGTTTCCTGCAAAGAAACAGCAGTTGGAAGATTTGCTGGTCTTGGACAGGAGAACAGACCTAGTGCCAGTTAACAGCCACAAAGACCCAGGCAAGTACACCGATACATGTTGATGCTCCCACCACTGGAATCAACTGAGGGTTGGCTAAGGAGCTCCACTGATCTTGGCTGGACTCACCTGTCTGGGGCTCCACAGCAGTCAGCTTACCTGGGACTCCAGCAGCTGTCAGCTCATCTGCTACACAGGGCCTCGTACTGGGATCGGTCAACTTGCCCAGGCTTGTTTTCCTCACAGTGTTGGTGTAGATGCAAGAGAGTAAGCTCCAATGCCCAAGCCCATCTGCAGCCCCTTCTTGTGTCATGTCTGCTAATCTGCTACTGACCAAAAGCAACAGGGAAATGGGAAATGGCTGGGCTGATGAGCAGCCCACCACAAGAACAAGCTCTTGGTCAGCTACACTGCAAAGTGACACAGTGGTGAGGTGATGTGATCACTTCAGAGAAGTCAGCTAAAGGGGAAAAAAAATTGAAATGATGAAGAAGATTACTGTTTAAAATACGTATTTATATCCACTATCATTAACTATCATTAAATGGTCCCAAGTGCACATTGTACCTGAAGTTGTCATAACTAGCAGGACATGAAAACTTTAAGCACTCAGAACCCAGATACAAACTTCTGCAATTGCCTCAGCAATAGCCTAGGTCATGTAGTACCCAATCCAGTGTTTTTAAAAATGCGACTAAACTACAATAAAGAAGGATCTTTAAAGCCTTCTTACTTAGAGGAAGCAAAAGGCCACACATCTTTTTTCTAGTTCTTCCTTCTATTGTGAAAATAACTGAAATCAGATGTGGAAAAGAATATGGCCGCACACAGAAATGAATTACTTTGTCAGCCAATGATATTAAAAGATGCATAGAAAATATTGTTAAAGATTAGAAGAAATGTGTCTGGAACAAGAGTGGGAGGTTTTAAGACTTGGGGATGAAAAGATGTTATCTAAATGAATGGTATTGCTAGGTTCTGTTTCCATAATGGCTGTAGAAGAACTGATTTTGTGAGTCAATAAAAAAAAGAGGTATGAAAGAAAACAGATTCTCCACAGAAAATGACATCTTGAAAACTGAATATTACCTCCAGTGGAGCAGGTGGTTTGATTGGAGGAAAAAAAGGATTCCAAAGTCAGGCTGTAGAGTTGTCCCATGTGTGAAATTCATTTAGTTCATTTTTCCTTAACAAGCTACTGTGGCAAAGAAGTAGAAGGCAGAATTTCATAGGGCAGTACTTGCAAATCTGAAAGTGCGTATGGTTCACCTGGGGATCTTGTTAAAATGCAGATTGTAATTCAGGAGGGCTGGCCTGTACTGGGATTGTGCATTTCTAACAAGTTCCCAGGCGATCCGGCACTGCTGGTCCATGAACTACTCTTGGAATAGTGAGAGCGTAAAGAAATACAAAATGTTAGGGTTGGTATTTATTGTATAAAAATAAGATCATTGACAATATAATAAAATCTTCAGGTTATTTGGTATGGATCATGCAAATAATTTTCACAGAGAGGTTTGCTGGTCACCTTGTGTCCGTGTCCTAAAGAGCTGTCATATATGAAGATGTGCTGCTAATTTTACCTTTACAAAAATACCATATTTTCCAATTTCTGACCTTTTAAATAATGACAAATTGTTGTTGATAGAATTCTATCCAGCAGGAAATAAATAAATACATCTAATCTATTTCTTTATGCAAAAGTGGCAATTTAACAATGAATGGGAAAGTAACTGCTCTTCAGAAAGCTTTGTGCTGTGAAGAGAACATTGTGAAAACAGATGTTTTCATTATGATGAGTTTTTTGTTTTTTTTTTTTTTTGAGACGGAGTCTGGCGCTGTCGCCCAGGCTGGAGTGCAGTGGCCGGATCTCAGCTCACTGCAAGCTCCGCCTCCCGGCTTCACGCCATTCTCCGGCCTCAGCCTCCCGAGTAGCTGGGACTACAGGCGCTGCCACCTCGCCCGGCTATTTTTTGTATTTCTTAGTAGAGACAGGGTTTCACCGTGTTAGCCAGGATGGTCTCGATCTCCTGACCTCGTGATCCGCCCGTCTCGGCCTCCCAAAGTGCTGGGATTACAGGCTTGAGCCACCGCGCCCGGCCTATGATGAGTTTTTGTTGAAATGACAAAGCACCACCCACAAAAACTTTCTTATTTTCACACTAAAGAATTTGGAAACTGAATTTTCTAATATTTAAGTCATTTACATAGTGAATTTTGAACACATTTGCTAAAAATGTAAAAACATCAACTTCTAATTTCTTTGCACGAAAACTAATTTGGTATCAGAGAATATCGAAAATGTTAGCTGAATTTTCACAAATACTTTTGCATAATTGGTGAATAAGACTGAATAATTGTAAGGAACATGGCTGTGCTTTGGTCAAGGACAGACCAAGGTAAACATCCAGAGTGACTTAGCGAGTTTAGAGCACAGGTGTGTAACTCCACT
Source organism: Theropithecus gelada (assembly GCF_003255815.1). Classification (NCBI taxonomy): domain Eukaryota; kingdom Metazoa; phylum Chordata; class Mammalia; order Primates; family Cercopithecidae; genus Theropithecus; species Theropithecus gelada. Next base: position 67,325,754 of record NC_037675.1, on the reverse strand, counting down.
TGTTATCACAGCCATGTAGCCATAACATAGGAAAGCCATCCCTTGGCTCTAAGTCGCTATTGTCTGTAAAAGGTATACTTGCCCTGCTGACACTGTACAGGTGCACTGGCGCCCAGAGAAAGAGAGAGACAGTCAGAGCTGTCCATCTTTGCAGACAGAGCAGAGGCCAGGACACAGGTCAGCTTGCTAGTGCCCAGAGAAAGAGTTAAGTTGCTGACACTGAAGGCAAGGGAGAACTAGCCATGCAGCTGTGTGTGTGGGAGCCACTAAGCAGCTGAGACAGGACAGACAGAGTCAGAAAGCTGTTGACAACTGCTGCTGAATAAAATCATCTTTCACCTGCCTACGGCCCCCTGAGTGTTCTTTCTGCTCATCTACACACTCCCTCAAACCTCAGCATGGGCTGGAACCTGACCCTGGCCATGACAATAATGAATACTATAATTTAGTAAGAGAGACCAATGGTGCATGCCTTCCATATGAATCTATGAAGGATCTTTTTTTCCCTCTGATAGAAATTAAAATCAAGCAAGCAAACAAACCCAACTTAGAACTGGACCCTCCAATGAGTATACTACAAAGTCCTAAACCAAGATTTGAAAACAAAGTATTTTCAAGTGCATTGTTCTCACTAATACTAATAATGTGTAAAAAGAGCTTAGTAAGAATAACATTTTATCATTAATAACACAATTACAAAGCATTGTTTCTTTTTTATCTTATACTTCATAATTTACATTTTGTATGTATTTTCACATATATAAAACATTGATACATCTGAATAACCTATGCAAATACACATATATTTTAGGGGGTTGTTTACTGTTTTTAACATACGGGTCATGTAACCCAAAAAGAGCAGAAGACACTGATGTAACTTAACACCTTTATAGACTGTAAACTCTGTGTGGCTATTTTCTTTTCTTTTTCTTTTTTTTGAGACAGAGTCTTGCTCTGTCACCCATGCTGGAGTGCAGTGGTGTGATCTCGGCTCACTGTAAGCTCCACCTCCCAGGTTCATGCCATTCTTCTCCCTCAGCCTCCCCAGCAGCTGGGACCCGCCACCACACCCAGCTAATTTTTTTGTATTTTTAGTAGAGACGGGATTTCACCATGTTAGCCATGATGGTCTCGATCGCCTGACCTCGTGATCCACCCGCCTTGGCCTCCCAAAGTGCTGGGACTACATGTGTGGCTATTTTCATTCATTCATTCAATGAATATTCACTACACACAAACATTGGCTTAATGAGTATTGATTGCATTTATATTCTAAAAGACATTTAAGCTAAGGGTGATTGGATTTTGTTAGCAATATGCAAAAAATATGAATGGGCTATTCTCATGGAAAGAAGAAAAAAGTTATCCTTTAGGTTGGATCAAGCAGCTGTGCCATGGAATGCCAAGAGTCTGTATCATCCCCGTAGCATTTATTGCATCCCTGACATGCCTGGTGAAGAAGTGTGAGCCAAGGAAAGGATTTGTTCCTGGAGATCTTAAGATCTTAACACGATTCACAGCTGGATCCCTACTGCTGACTCATGAGATCCACCCTCTGGAGCTGGCATTCTTCGGCGGAGCTGTGCAGAAAAGCTGAAAGGCCCAGTCAGAAGATTTGTATAAATGTTGCTTCATTTTTCTGCTTAAGAGCTTATCTTTTCCTTTAGAAAAAGAGTTTCTGAGGAATTCTTATCATGAAAACAGTTTGTATAAGCTGCCTCTTGTGAAACCATTGCTGTGGTTTCGCTAAGATAAGTCCTATTGTACATGATCAGCAGTTTAAAGAATTCCCAATGAGAAAACTGAATGAAGGGAGATATTTGGCTCTTATTTAAGGAGAAGTAGAAATTACTTTCTTTGTATTAGAAAGAATCTGAGGCAGAACCATGCTTTCAGGATAAAGAAAAGGGTGTTTTTTCTCTCTCCTTCTAATTTTGATTTAGGGAAGAGAAGTAAAAGAGCTACTGTTGAAAAAAGGGAGTTGAAACCCAGGAGGAACTAAGTCATCAGCAGGCTCTAAATGAGGCTGGAGATAACAGCTGAGAGAAGCCACAAAGCTTTGCAATATAAATCTAGCCTGAAGGTCCAGCTCCCCACATCAGCCTCGAGGCATTCACGTCAAATTAGAACATTTCAATCAATATGGCTATGTGGGAGGATTTAGATTTAATGATGATTAATAACAAACATATACGGAGTTAACAAAATGTTTCTCTAAGTGTTGATTTTTAAAGAATAAGCCACTTTATTGTTTATTGTTCTTTCAAGTCAGCAATTTTCAAAGTATATTATGTAATTACTAATTAATTATACATTTGTTAGCATGGACTTGAGAAAACAACAAAATGTGAATCTCAGGAAAAAATCTTTCCTGATAGAGTGCCCAACAGGGCACTTACTGCCATTTGGTGGCAATGTATACTGATTGTAGGAAAAGAGCCTACAGGTTTTTTTTAATCCCAATTTTGTATACAGAGATTCATATTTCCACCCACTCTTGTCCTATTTTCTAAGATAATATGGGTTTTCAAAAGCTACAAAGATGAAGACAGCAATGTTAACTGATTCAACAAATCATTACGGAGCATCTACTCAGTGTCAGGCACTATTATAGGCACTGGAGATACAGAGATGGCCTAAAAAGTTGATGACCATGCTCTCATAGTATCCAATATCTGATAAGAAAATGGACAACGAATGAATGGATGAATAAAATAATTTCTGATGTTGTTAAGTGCTATATGAAAATAAAACAGGGTAAGCTGGTAAGGCGTGACTGGGAGAAGGGCTCAGGGAAGAAGATCTCTTTGAGGAGCTGACGTTTGGACTAAATTACAAAATGGAATTGAACTTTGCAAAGATCTGAGAGAAGAACATTCCAAGCAGAGGGAACAGAAAATATGAAGGCCCCAAACGGAGTGCAACTGTTTATTTTTAGTGAGCCAAGGAGAGATTGGTAACAGGTCAATTCAGATAGAGAGGCAGGTCCTAGATTATGTAAGGCCAGTTTGAACTTTATTTCAAATTTTTGAATATTCATTTTAAATGTATTATGAAACTTTATTCTAAGGACAATGGAAAGCTGTGAGAAATGGAAAAAAGACACAATATTTTGCAGCGTTTCCCTTCAAGCATTGGACTCTGTTTTCCCAGCTCTGCCATCTGGACTAGACTTGTGGCTAGTTTTGACCTCAGAATGGCAAAAGCGATATGTTAATTCCAAAGCCTCAGCCTCAAGAGTTCCTGTAGCTTCTACCTTCACCTCTTGAAACAATTCTGCCATTATGTAAGAAATCCCCAGCCGAACTACTAAATGGTAAGTGACCACATGGAAGAACTGCCCAGCTAAGCCCAATCTATATTGCTGATCCACAGAATTATGATAAATAATAATTGGCTGTTTTAAGCATCTAAGCTTGGGGATGGTTTGCAATAGATAACAAACAGGAACCATAAGAGAATTTTAATCCTAGGAATGACATGATCTGATTTATATTTTAAAAGTTTACTTGGGTAGGTCACATTCAAAGAGAAACATTGAGAATCTAAAATATTGAGAGAGAAACACCAGGATTCCAAGGGAAATACTTGTCCAAATGGGATGGATACGTTGTCTGGGGGCTGGATAGAATGTTCTCATTGAGAAATGATCACTGCGGGGTTTACTACAGCTAGGATACATGGCTCATAGCAACTGTTGTTGCAACATTAAAGTTGAACTGATAGAATCTAACCCTCTGTCTGAGCAGAGCAAGGTTTCCTAGGGCCCCTGAAAGCCTCACTTCTCTGAATGAAACTCCCTTTGCAGACAGGTTGCATTTTTGTAGACACTGATGAAGCCACTAGGAGAGGTAAGCACAAGAGTAGAGTTTAAAGTATAAGAATCAGCAATTTGTTTCTGGCTATGGTCATGATGGAGTAATGGGTAGCGGTCTTACCCTCCTGCTTTAAATAGCTATAAAACTGAACAAACGTTGCTGAGAGAAACTAAAGAAGACATAGACAGAGAGAGAGTTATACAATGTTCATATTTTCCCCAAATTGATCTCTACATTCAACACAATCGCAGTGAAAATTCTACCAGGCATTTGTTTTTTAGAAATTGATAAGCCCATTCTAAAATGTGTATGGAAATACAAAAGTCTGGAATAGGATCAATCTTGCTAAAAAAAAACAACAACAGTAGAGAATTTTATACAATTTGATTTCAAACTGTAGTGTAAAGTTACAATAATCAAGTAGGTGTGGTATTAGCATAGGATAAATAAATAAATATATCAATAAAACACACTAAAGGGTCCAGAAATAAACTCACACTTATATAGGCAATTGATTTTTTAAAAATATGTCAAAGCTATTCAATGAGGAGAAACAAAGTTTTCTTTAACAAATGGTAATGCAACAACTAGATTTTCATGTGGAAAAATGAGTGTCTTGGCCTCTATTTCACCTTAAAGGAAACCAAAATATTTCTCCCCAAAATAGGGAGGATTGTTAAGTGAAAGACACTGTAAACACAGAGGGAACACTCTGCCTTAGCCTCTACTTGCCTGATGGCAGAAGGGAAATCCTTCCTTGCTGAAGACAGCACTTGCTTATCAGCCCAGAGAAGATACCAGCAGGCACCAGATGAATCTGGGAACAGATTTTACTTCCAACATTATCCTGCCTTTTAAAGATGGAAACTGTTCTCTCCTTTCTCTTCTCACTACAGAATTTGTGACTGTTTGTTGAAACACTGTTTAGGCAAGGCTCCTGAGATACTGCCTTGACAGGGATACTTTTGAACTGAGGCCTCTCCTACATGACGAGCACAGCATGTGTCAATAGACTTCTGCGGATTTTTCTCTTGTTAATCTGACATTTGTTTTCAGAAGAATGTCTCAACTAAGAACATATGAGGGTTAACAATACATATATTTTTTCTTTCCTACAACATCACATATAAAAACCATCTAAATAGATAACTAACATAAACAGAAAAACTCAGATCATAAAGTTGCTAAGAGAAAACATGGGAGAAATCTTGACTTGGGATAAGCAAATCTTTTTACGTACAGAAAACAATGACCATATGAATTTCATCAGAATTAAAAACTTCAATATAAAGTTTATGTCCGTAAAAAAATACCGTTATGACAATTAAAAAGCAAAGCACAGACTAGGGTAAGATATTCACAATACATATGTTTGATAATGAGCTTTTACCCAAAATACATGAAGAACTCTTGCAACTCGACAATAAAGAGACAACCCAGAATTTTAAAAAATGGACAAAAGATGCAAATAGATACTTCACAAATGAAGATATTCAATAACAACATGAAAATCTGTCCAATATCCTTCATTATCAAGGCAATACAAATTAAAACCCCAATGAGATACTACTTCACACTCACCAGAATGGCTAAAATTTAAAAGGCTAACAACACCAAATGATGGCAAAGATATGAAGCAACTAGAACTCTCAAACATTGTTGGTAGGTATTTAAAATGGTTCAATCACTTTGGAAAACTGCTGAGAGTTTCTAATTAAGCACCTATCAATTATATGACCCAGAAATTCTTCTTCTAGGTATTCACACAAGAGAAATTGAAACATATATCCACAAAAAGAATTATAAAGTGTTCATCGCAATTTATTCATAGCTCTAAATTAGTAACAACCTAAATCTCTATCAAAAGGAGAATGAATAAGCAAAATGCAGTATAGTTGTACCTCAGTATCTATGAGGGATTTGTTCCAGGGTCTCCTGCAGATACCAAAATCCACAGATGCCCAAGTCCCTGATATAAAATGACATCATATTTGCGTATAACCTATGCAAATCCTCTCAAATAAGTCATCTCTAGATTACTTATAATACCCAATACTTATAATACTTAATATTAATGCTACATAAATAGTTGTTATACTGTATCATTTAGGGAATCATGACAAAAAAGGTATGTATATGTTCATTACAGATGTAATTTTTTTCAAATATTTTCTATCGCGGTTGGTTGAATCCATGAATGTGGAACCCACAAAGGGCCAACTGTATATTTATACAATAACATATTCTGAGATAAAAGGGGACAAACAACTGATCCGTCAACAACATGAATGACTTTCAAAAGCACTTTGCTCAGCAAAAGAAGCCAGGCACAGAGAGGATGTAAACTAAAACAGGTAGTGAACTATGGTGTTCAGAAATCAGAATTGTGTAGCTGATCTGTGGAGGGACAGAGCAGAGATTCACTGCGAAGGGGTATGTGGGTTAACTGGATCATGGTTTTTGTGGACTTTACAGGATGCATGCAGCTGGCATCTGCTAGGCTTCTAGGGAGGCCTCAGGAAGCTCACAATCATGGCAGAAGGTAAAAGAAGGAGCAGGCATGTCACATGGCAAAGCAGGAGAGAGAGGAAGAGGGAGAGAGAGAAAGGAGGGAGAGGAAGGGAGAGAGAGAGCATGAGAGTGAGAGGGCAAGAGAGGTGGGGGACGTGCCAAGCCCTTTTAAATGGCCAGATCTTGCAATAACTCATTATTGGGGAAAACAGCACCAAACCATGAGGGATCTGCCCCCATGATCCAAACACCTCCCAGCAGGCCCTACTTCCATTGGGGATTACAGTTCAACATGAGATTTGAGTGGGGACAAATATCCAAACTATATCAGAAGGTATTTGTTAGGATTCCTTGAAAACAGAAAGGTTTTCTTAGGATTTAATGTTTTGATTTCTAAGAGGTTTTATCTGACCTTTACAGATGTGGGATACAGGGTTAATAGCCCTCAGGCAGCCTGCCTTACCTCATATAAATAGATTATTTATCTACTCTGGCTGGGCACTGTGTTAAGTACTGGATTATCTCATTCCACCTTCACAACAACCCTCTTCTTACAGATGAGGAGACTGGGGTTTAGTGAGGCGAATTAACTTCCCAGTGTCCTCCAGCTAGGCAGTGACAGGCGGTGACTTGAACCCATTCCACTATTCTACTTGCTCTACCAACCCCTGTCCCTCTCAGGAGTGACTGGGCCCAGACAGACAGGAAAAGCCACAGCACCAGTAGTAGAGAAACTGGAACAGTTGTTAGCAGAGGCGGCGTGTCAGGGAAGCAAAACCATACTGCAGAGAGAAAAAGGGTTGCAGATGCTGGGATTTAAAAGAGCTGACAATGGAAACACTGTCAGGAGCATCACAATTGCTGGCCCAAGCCGGCTCCATGAGACGTGGTAACAGTAGGATCAGAGAGAGGTTTTCCTTGGCAGTTACTGGAGAATGAAGAGTTGGGGGCGGGGTGAAAGAGAGACTTGGAATTATAATAGAAAGGGGAAAATCACCTGCAGAAAATCCTTTTCTGCTCTGGAGCAAACTCGGTAAGGAAGCTTGTGGCAGCCATGGAAATGGGGCAGGGCCATGTTTCTGAACAGAGCTAGTGCTCAATAAGAGCAATTTCCAACAGGAGAACTGGGTGTGGGAAAAGCCCTTGAAAACCTCTGTGTCTGGTTTGTTTGTGAACCTGATGACACAGCTGAAGACTGCCCCAGGGCACAGAATTGTGGTGAAACCTGACCGTGTCTTAGAGACTCCAGGGGAGCTGAGCACTGAGGGATATTGAGTTGGGATTTTAGGGTTCAGAATGGAATGAATTTTTACATCTATCCACTTGTAAAATGATGTAGGGTACATATACCTACAACAGTCTTAGTAGGAACTGAGTGGAGAGGAGGGGATTCTGGGCTCCCCACCTAAGCTTTTGGGGTCTGAGAATTAGTGGTGTTTTTGCCCCGTGGTACTGTGAATTACCTTCTCTCTTAAATGATCTTATCTCTTAATTACCAGTGATGAGCTATGCTCTGCTTTTGGTAGAACATTCGCCTTTTCCCTAGTTGACATTCAGAGTCTGTAGAATTCCAGGCACTAATGAGCTGACTCAACACTCCTCGATATTGGAGAACCCACAACCAACATGTCTGGTAAAGCCCAGATTCTTCCATGCTCATTTGAAAATGGTAATGAGATGTCAAGAGCTCATCAGGGAACCTCCCTGGTAAACATCTCTGCGAGCAGAATGAGGGTCTCAGTGGTAGCTGACTCACCCCATCTCTCCTGCTAAGGCTCTCCCTTCCCTGTCACAGCAGAGATGGAGCAGTCAGCAGCTGCACTGCCTGTGAACATGAAGGTGGGGACTTTCCATCTTATTCTGTAAGCTTTGTTCACACAATGTCCTTTCTGAAGCTACAAGGGAAATTTCCATACTAGCTCCCTTGGTATGACAGTTGCCATTCCCTTCATAAATCCGCCCTAAGATCCCACAAGATGGTGCTTGGGTCTCGTTTTAAGTTGCCTTAACAACCCAAAGGATCACAACTGCTGAAAAGTGGGATCCTGGGATCATTAATAGTTACAACTAGCTCCCCAGCCAGTCAACCCAGTCCATCCCAGAAGGATCTCTTGACTGCCTCCTGGGCTACACAGACTGTGTTTGGGCTAGAAAATGGCCACTGTATGGTTCCCCTGCCCCTCCTCCCATCCATCTCTCCACCCATGTCCAGTCTTGTCCTTCAGTGATACCATAATGACCTTCTCTTCTCCACCTATGTGGAAAATGTGAGGAGCAACCTCTATACCCAGGCCTGGCCTTGCAGCCTCTAGTTTTGACACTGATGTCTCTTTCTCCTCTCTCTAGGCATGTCTGTGTGTCTAGATCTGATTCCACCTGAGTGATTTCCAGCCTCCCTGTTGGCAGCATGGTTTATATTTAGGTTTAGCTGCAAATGGACAGACGGTTGATGCAAGGCCACCTTCCCCTCTTGGGGTGTGCTCTGCTTTGTCTTCCTGACATTCCCTCTAGGAAGGACACCATGGGGAGCTTTCCCAGAGAAAAGTGTTGTCTTAATGGGCAGGAGAGAGAAAATCATGGCAAGAGATGAGGGGAGTGATTAGTAGCTAAAGGAAAGGGTAGAGAAAATAGAAAATAGGGAAAGTAAGAAAAGAAGCATTAGGAGCTGCCTAAGCACAAACTACCCATCTCAAAAGGAAAAAAAAAAAAAAAAAAGATATACATAGGGGAAAAAAACTCCCCGTGTCTTTGGAATTTGAATTGTGATATAGACTCAATCATTCAAACTTAATTGAATATCTACTATGAATCTGCACAGTCCCTGCTCTTGAGAGTTTATGCTCAACAGAGGAAATACATTTAACTAAACATTACAATGCAGGAAAGAAGAGAGGGTTGTGTAAACTGCTGTGGAAGCCCAGAGCCAAACTGAAGGGGTTAAAGGGAAAGCACTCCAGGAACTTACATTAGAACTGGGTCTGCAAGGATTTTACCGAGTTGAGAAGGAGTGAAAATGTTTTGAGGTGAGGAAATAGCATGAGAAAAGCATGGAGGTACAATCAGGGAAAGGCAGGCAGTTTGTTGTGACTGGAGCACATAAGATTTGCTGGAAAGGTGGAAAGAAGAAAGGAATGGAAGGAGTATGAGGCAAGGAAGCCAACATCTGGAAACTGGAAAGCAACATGCACCATATTAAGGGTTTGGGACTTTATCTTGCAGGGAATGGGGATGTGGCAAAAGTTTGTAAGCAAAGGAGTGACAATGAATATATGTGTTTTGGAAAGATAAATGTGACAATATGGCTTGGAAGCAAGAGAAGTTTTAAGGCAGGGAACTTATATACTAAACATATACTAACATATATAATAATATAGATATACTAGGAGTTGGCAGGAGAAAATACCTCTTCAAAATTAAGACAGGGTCAGGGAGTCTGAACTGGAGGGAACTGATTCTTGAGGTTCAGCTGAGGAGCTAGTGTCATGATTTGTTGTCCAACCAGATGTGTGAGTAGTGAGGGAGAAAGAAGAAAGGAAACCTTGGGCACTTGTGTAGATCTCTGTGCCATGAATCAAAATCTGAAATACAGAAAGAGGAGTTGGTGTTTGGGGATATTACGAGTTGACTTTTGCCCATGAGAAAATAGCTCTGGAGTTCCAGAGTTGAGAAGCATTCCATTTTTGGTGAACAAACATGCCATACCTCACTCCCATTTCTGTGTCTTTTTTCCATCAGCCCCCACCCAAGAGCAAACTGAAGAACAGGCAAATGTGAATGTTCTTTGTCTCTAAATAATTCACTCCCCTAGTAGCTGAGAAGACATGTGTGTTTCAAGCCTCACCAGTTTTCCAAGGCATCATGCAGCCTTTGCTATATGAACACAATCCTTTCCTTTTTTTGTCTTCCCCACACCACCTCCTCACCCCTAGATGTCAGGAGGAATTCCAAAAGGAAAAGAAAGAAAAGGAGGGTATACTGCCACAGCCTCATGCAAGAGCAATTAGGAAATGCATCTACAAAGTAGAAAGTAGGGTTTTTTTAAAGTCTGTTTCTCTTGGAACAGTCAGCAGGGATGAAGCAGATTACCTTAAATTCAAGAAAGGCATCTCAGGAAGCCATTCTTCTTTCCAGGAATTTGGGAACTATGCTGCAAAGAGGTAATCTCCCCAACTGTACCCTGACACTGGGAAGGGATACTTTCTCTCTTGGACCCATTTCCCTTCACTCCCATGGAGTCATTGCCTTGAATAGGTTCCTTTAGGGCTTTGACCAATGCCTAGGAAATGAGAATCCAGGTGGAAAATTATACATTGCTAGTCTTTACCTCAAGATCAATGCCTCGGTATGGTTCATGCTGATTTTTGCTTATCTGTTGTTGTGGGAAACAGGAGGACCAGAGAGACCTTGGGGTGTATACAGGAGGATCTTTACTGAGTGCACTCAGACCCAAATTCCTTTGTGCCCTAGCTTCTTAGATAGTGTTTATCAAGGCTTTTCCTGGGTCTGGGCTGTGCCTGTTACTGCCTCTGCGATAAGTCAGCCTAATACAGGAAAGCTTATTTCTCTTTTTTTAATTTAATTTCTTTCTTTCTTTAATTTCCCGCCTCACTGTAACAGAAGAGTCCTCACTTAGCTGACTTGTCTCTTTACCCATACTAACATCACATGTGTGGCATTTGATAGTACCTGGGATCAAGGAAGGAGTGAATTTAGTTTTTTCAAGTTGTATAGAAGTAATACTGTTTAAATATTAATGGATGATATTTTCCCTCACCTCCTACCACCCAACTGACTCTATCCCACCCTACATTCAGGCAGCCAGGCCATTCAACATCCATTTTCTTGGGAAAGAGAATTAATAGCAGAAAGCAGGAAGATGGGGGGCAAAAAACACCAGGACTCTTCTAAACTTTTGAGCTTTAAATGTGTAGGCCTTAGGAAATAAGATAGGATTCATGTCACAGATGAAATAAATAAATATATATATACATATATATATAATATTTCCCAGGCTAGAGAGGGGAGGTGTGCAACAAAGGATAATGAAATGAGTAAATTATGGGTACATATTTGCTGGTGGATTCCTAAGAAAGAGGGAGGAGGGGCAATAACCTAGCTGAGCTCTGCTTGTTCAAAGAAATGGGAACTTTGCCCAGGATCCTGAAATTTAAGGGAGCAAAAGTATGAGATAGTGATGTTTAAATATTTTACCTGTTTCAAATCCCCCCTCCACTCTCAGCAAATGTGGCCCCTTTCCCTTCACCTATCTAGCCTGAGATCAGCTTAGTTCTGCCAGACTTGCCCCTTGCCACTCCCATCAGCCAGGCAGAAGAGATGGTTGAAATGGGAGACCCAAAGTAAGGAGGAGATAGAACTTGCTGTGCCTGAGACCTGTATCCTTTCCCTCCCATTCTTTCCTCACAACCCGTTACCTCTGTTGATTGGAGGGCAGGTCCATGCTGCTTGCCCACATCACTGTTTATGACTCTGTTCTCAGGTATTTTCATGGGTACCATGGCTGGAACTGACCCTGGGAGCTTTCTCTAGTTAGCCCAGATGATGAACTAACTATGCTGGGATAGGTGCCAACCCTCAGCTCAGCTTCCCATAAGACAATGGGTTTCCTTGCCCCAAGAGAGGTTCTGTGATATCCCAACAGTACCAGGTTTTTAGGTGTTAGGCAGTTGGTTTCCTAGACAACTCCTGCAAAGAGCTATACCCCAAACCCAGACTGTTTGTTTGTTCCCTAAGTTACAAGGTCATTTCTCACCCTTGATCTATGAAAAGGCTGAAATAGCAGAGGGCAGGGTGCCCTGGCACCAACATGCCTCTCATGGATTGATGGCTGATGGGGGCATGTCCTTTCTCTTCTTTTGTTGACCTGAAGCTCTTTTATTTCCTGCAAAAAGCTATTCCCTAACCCATGTTATTGGGGGAATCCGCCCCCAATAATTCTTCATGGGTTGTTTCCTATTTTCCCTAAGTGTCGGCTGGTCTGAGAAATAAAGGGAAAGAGCACAAAAGAGGGAAATTTTAAAGCTGGGTGTCTGGGGGAGACATCACATGTCAGCAGGTTCGGTGATGCCCCCAAGCCACAAAACCAACAAGTTTTTATTCGTGATTTTAAAAAGGGGAGGGAGTGTATGAATAGGGTGTGGGTCACAGAGATCACATGCTTCACAAGGTAATAAAATATCACAAGGCAAATGGAGGCAGGGTGAGATCACAGGACCGGGGGGAAATTAAAATTGCTAATGAAGTTTTGGGCACACATTGTCATTGATAACATCTTATCAGGAGACAGGATTTGAGAGCAGACAACCAGTCTGACCAAAATTTATTAGGCGGGAATTTCCTCGTCCTAATAAGCCTGGGAGCACTATGGGAGATTGGGGCTTATTTCATCCCTTACCTACAACCGTAAAAGACAGACATTCCCAAAGCAGCCATTTCAGAGACCTCCCCTTGGGAATGCATTCCCTTTCTCAGGAATGTTCCCTGCTGAGAGAAAGAATTCAGTGATATTTCTCCTATTTGCTTTTGAAAGAAGAGAAATATGGCTCTGTTCCGCCCAGCCCACAGGCAGCCAGACTTTAAGATTATCTCCCTTGTTCCCTGAAAATCACTGTTATCCTGTTCTTAAGGTGCCCAGGTTTCATATAGTTCAAATACACATGCTCTACAAACAATTTGTAAAGTTAACGCAATCATCACAGGGTCCTGAGGTGACATTCATCCTCAGCTTATGAAGATGATGGGATTAAGAGATTAAAGTAAAGACAGGCATACGAAATCACAAGAGTATTGATTGGGGAAGTGATAAGTGTCCATGAAATCTTCACAATTTATGTTCAGAGATTGCAGTAAAGACAGGCGTAAGAAATTATGAAAGTATTAATTTGGGGAACTAATAAATGTCCATGAAATCTTCACAATTTATGTTCTGCCATGGCTTCAGCCAGTCCCTCCATTCGGGCTCCCTGACTTCCTGCAACACCATGTCAAGTAATGTTGAGCAATTTGTTGCAAGCCTGTTATATTGCTAATAATGACTGGGAGGTACTCAACTGGCAGGACTGTGCACTTAAAAAATTAAGAAGTCATGAAATGTAGATGAAATAGCACAGGCTCTGAACCTGTATTTCCATGCTAGCTCTGGTCTTTATTACCTGTCTAATCAAATGTGGGCAAATTTACTTCCCAGTCTCCATTCTCACATCTACAAAATAAGCAAAATTATCATCACTAGGACTGTAGTGAAGGTCACATGAGATAATGTCCCTAGTATGTTTGGCACTATAACTGATGTCCTCAAAATTATTAAGTTGATGCTAGAGAAGCATGCTTCAATCTGTGCACAATTTCTCCCTCTCCCAGGGTGTCATGCAGTTTCTCTGCACTAATTAATTTCTACCATGTGATGTGTAGAACTATGTAACTGGCCTCATCGTGACCCACTTTACTCCTCTATAAAGCTGCATACTTTAAGGAACTGTTAGGAGTTATATATAATCATTTATCTGGGGACTTGATTCCTTATCTGGTAACCTTTCCCAGCCAGAACCCAACCCATACTCTGGGAGAAAGTGACAAAGGCCTATGAGCAGTAGGTGTTAGAAGGTCCAATCACCACAGCTCACATAGATTGGGAACAGAAGTTCTCTGGGTTTGGAGGGAACAAAACGTTCATGGCTTTGAAACCAGAGATTATTTCAAATTTTAGTTCTACCACTTAGGAGTTGTGTGACCTTTGAAAAGTCACTTTCTTTGAGTCTCAGTTTCCTAAATTCAAATTAGGGTAACAGGGTATGGTGAAGATTAGAGATAACATTCCTGGCCCATAGAAGCTCCTTCATAACCAAGGCTAGTATTATTTCTGTATAGGCCAGGCTCCTCTGGCCCTTGTTGGGAGTCTGTTTGATGCTAACAGTCAGGAACACAGTTGCACAATTGTGAATAAGCTTGTTCTCTAATCACTGAACCAGCAAGTTCAAGCAAGTAAAAGGAAGTCACCAGATAGCAGTGGTTCTCAACCCTGGCTGCACATTAGAATCATCTAGGGAGCGCTTAAGCTCTGATGCCCTCACTACACCCCAGACTAATCATGTCAGGCTATAAAGAAGGAGGGGTCAGGCCCAGGAATCAGTATTTTTAATGTTCCCTGGCCAATACCAATGTGCAGTCAGGGTTGAAAATCACCAGGTTGCTTCTCCAACATTATTGTGCATATTTAACACCTAGGAAGATAATTAAAATGCAGAATCTGATTGAGAAGATCTGGGAGGGGGCCTAGATTCTCCATCTCTAATGGGCTCCCAGGTGATGCTGATGCTACTGAATGACAAGGGCTAAAGGAAGACTTGCTCTCATCATCAAAATAGAATGGCTGAGAGCCTGTCATTTTGGGAAGAGACAGAAAAACTATAAATTGTCCTCTTGCTCTCCAACAGTAGAGTGGCCTGGGAGCCATTTAAAGAAGAGGTGTGTAGCTCTATATCTGCAAGTAGTCCATAGGAGTATTACTGTTATGACAAAGCCCAAGTTGATGGCCATAATTATGACCCTGAGTCTCTGAAAAAAAGTTACACTGGGTGTAGGAGCATTTGTTTAAGAGGACCAGGAAATGTATTTGTCTTAGTCAGTTCAGACTGCTGTAACAAAGTACCATAGACTAGGTGGCTTACAAACACCAGCAATTTTATTTCTCTTAGTTCTGAAGGCTGGAAGTCCAAGACCAGGGTGCCAGAATGGTGGGAATCTGGTGAGGGATGTTTTCCATGTTACAGACTGCTGACTGCTCCTTATATCCTCACATGGTGGAAAGAGGGTGAGAGAGTTCTTTGGAATCCCTTTTATAGGGATATTAATCCCAATCATGAGGGCTCCACCTCATGACCTAAGTATTTCCCCCAGATCCCACTTCCTGATACCATTACCTTGACAGTTAGGATTTCAACATATGAATTTGTGGGAGACAAAAACATTCAGTCCAATGCAGTATTACACATTGTAGAGACTCTTAAACAAAAACTTATCTCCAATTCTAAGAGGTAAGCTATAGACAAATCTTCCTCTGAGAAATAATTAATATCTCACTGATGCCAATTACTGAGCTTACCACTCAGGTGTCACTCAAAAGGCACCTGACTGTTCAACCCTAGTCAGTAACTGAGGTAGCAGCATTATTGTTCCCAATTATTCACTCTCCTCTCTCTATAAAAGGATTATAGTTTCTACCCCATATGACTTTTTTTGGCCAATAGAATATGAGCAGATGAAACATGCTACATGCTACTTCCAACCAGAAGTTCCAAGGGCCATCACCTGGTTTCTTTTGTTGCTCTTTTCTCTCTACCATAAGATTCCTTCTCCCTGGACTCCTAGGTCCAAGAATGAGGAAGACACAGCAGGGGTTACAGCTGACATGTACAGGAGTGAAAAATAAGCATTGGTTATTATAAGCCATTGAGATGTTGGGGATATTTGTTACCACAGTGTAGCCTAGTGAAAACTGACTAACACGTGAGACATGGAGACAGGGCTGCAGAACACAGAGCAGGTCCACATGGGGGGTTATGGCACGAAACAGTCATGAATGTCATCAGTTGTGAAAGTGGCTCAACATATATAGATCCTGGAGGACTCTTCATATATAAATGGGGGCACAAGGAGAATACAGATACCTCTTGGTAGATCTGGGGAGGTTTCTTAGAGAAAACACTCTCCTTGAAATGAAGGGAGGATATAGCAGGACAATAAGAGGGAGCTTGAGGGTGGGTCTGGAAGCAATTAATATAGTGAATTATTCTAATTCACTTGAGTAGATGAATAAGAGGGCTTGAGTAGATGTTAGATTTGAAGCCCAACTTCAGAATTAGATTGTGGGAGGGGTCAGAGGGAGGACAAGAAGTGGCTGAGGGTGTTGATGAAGAGTGACAAGTTTGTTTCTTTAGTAACACCAGGTCTTCAGGATGTCTCCTTTCTGATCTCCATGGATAAGGCATCTGAGGCCACTTTCAACTTCTTCTCTTTAGGTATAGTTCAGACTGGGGAGGAGTCCAGGGGCCCGACTGGCCAGATTCTAGGGCATTGATTTGGCATTTCTTTGTTCTATCTCTGATTCCATTTTCTCTGGTGCTGATGGATGTGGTTCTGGAGAACAACAAGGACACTGAATTCTCTTGCCTAGAAAAGTTAGGCAGTCCAGGACCTACTCCAGCTCACTCAAGTTCTGCCTGGGTCCTAGGTAGAAACCCTAGCTGTCATGAAGTATCACTCTGCTTGGCCCACCATTGTCCTATGCGTGTATCTCCCTTGGAGACCTCCTCTGCAGGGAGAAGTCGTTAATGCAGGCAGGCTTCAAGTATTCCTGGATCCTCTCACCAAAACTCTTTAATACCATTTTAATTCCAAATCTCTCTCTGACCTCTAAGACTACTCATGCCTGCCATCCTTATAACTATCAGCTGATATTCTGATGCATTTTCAGCCAGAGTCGAGTCTTAAAGAATTGTGTGTGTGCATGTCTTTTAAGAGCACTACGGCATGCTCTAATTATGCCAGTGTAGGGATTATTCCATAAACCCTCCTCACCAGTTTATCAGAATCCAAATGGGAACATAAGATCTGAAAACAGGTGAATGCAGCTCAGCTATTCTGGACATCTTATTTCACAAAAATAGTGAAACTAAAGTGGGCACGTAGGAAAGAGTAAATCCTACAGAAGTAGAAAAGGTGACAGAAAAAGATCAAGTACAAAGGAAAGGAAAGTTTTAAAATGAGAAAATCAGCCAGGGACCTAATGACTTTAGCATCTCTGTCTATGTCTTTAACCTCATCACTCCTTCATTTGATGAAGCAGCCAATTTTAGCTTGCTAAGGCGCTCAGGCTGAGGAGAATGTTTCTTTGTGTTTCAAGCTAACAGCAAAGAGTCTTGCAAAATCATTTTCTTTTCCTTCTCTGCATGTAAAATCCATTATAAAGCTGGAGGCCATCTTTCTACTCTAGAGAAAAGAAAGTATTTACAAAGAAGGCAGAAGAATGTCTTCACACATATCACAAAAGAAAAGGCCAATTAAAGCCCTGAATGAGAGAGAGTTCTGTGAGCTTGTTTCTGTCAGGAACAAAAAAGCCTGGCCATTGACCAGCTTTCTTTAGACAAGGAACCAAACTAGAGTCACAGAGATAAGAAAATAGAAGGGCAGGGTCAGAATTCAACATCCACCAGCTTGTCCTCTGCCATCTTCCTCCAGGCCTCTGCCATGAGGGTGCCAGATAGAATAGCCATGGGAAGCAGGCAGCAGAATTCTCCGGGTACTGGCAAAGATGTTGGATCATCCAGAGCAATTAGAAAGAGAGACACAGCCAAATTCAGTCTCCATTTATACAGCCGCTTACCTTTGCTTCTGTATTCCTCATTTGTTTTCTACTTGTTTTTTATTTTTTTTAATCCTCAAAAATACATTTCTCTTACTTCCTCCTTATCACTACTAACTTAAGATTAACAGGGAAGGCTCTCCTCCAATTTCACTACAGTCTCCAAAGGTCAGCACGTTGGGTACTATGTTAGTGATGCCTCAGGAGTGGAGGCAGCAGTGCTTTGGGCTGTGAGATGGGGAAGAGATTGCAGTTGAATGTGAGGAGAAGATCCTAAAGAGGCAAGATTTGCTGGGTGGCAGTGGGGCACTGGGTTGGGAAGGTAAAGGACATCTGAGTCACATGTCAAGGTAGAAAGCTGGCTTACCATCTCATACCAATGGAGAGGTCATTGTTATGGCAAAGGAATGTGTCTCGAGGAGTCTGATCCCATTTTTTGATGTTTGGCTCCTGACAACTTTTAAGCCACCCCTCCCTCTTCCCCATATACCTACATAAGAAGGCCTGGGCATTCCCTCCTTTGGTGAGGGTAAAAGATTCAGATCAAGCACTCTCATCTCTGCCTCGGAACTTTCAAGCCAGACCCACCCACTAACCACAATAAAAACGCTTTCCTGGCTCCCTCAAGCTATTTCAGACCTGCGTGAGAGGACTGCCCTGCTCTCCTCAGAGACCTCAGTTATGTCATCCAAACCTTTTCAAACCCCCTTGTTTTGTGGGCATCATCTGTTTCAATACCCAAACCAAATTTTGGGCAGGCATCTACCTACCTCTGCAGGTAATCATTACAGAATAGACCTAGGAAATACCTGGTACTCTCATCATTTATTGTGGTATCTGGCAGCACTTCAGAAAAGCTGGGCCAAGTTAATGAGTAAAAGACAAGGCTAGAAGTTGATATCATTTATAGGGGATAGACTGTAAATGGGAGTGGATTAGAGTAGTCTTAATCCCAGTTTATTAGTCAGGGTCTATCGCCTAGGTCACTCTCATGAATCTGGGCTGTCTACAAAATCACATGCTATAAACATGTAAAATGTAAGCTTGGAATGTTGGCCATGGCTCTAGGATGACTCCTGGGCAACAACCACTGTTGTCTCACTTGTTCTGACCCACACTAGTTCTCCCTGCTTTTGAAGCCTCCATCTGGTTCTCTCTCTGCCTCCAATTTTTATTTTACATGGTCTTGATTTGATGACTTGCTGTTGATACAGTAGCCTGACTTGAGCTGGTATTCCCATTCATATTTCATCTAGAATTTGGTTTTTGCTGCCACTCGTCAAGGCTCTAGGTAAGCAATACCTCTACACACACACACACATACACACACACACACACACACACAAACACACACACACACACACACACCCCCAGGGATTGGGTATGAATGGATTAGATGGATAGGGAGCTAGTGAGAATGAAAAGATATTGAGATATATTCAGAATCTAAACTTACCAGATATCTTAAGTACCCCCACCCTAGCTAGGGTTTATAAATCAGGTTATACATTATGAGGAAATTACATGAGTACAGAATCTAGTAGTGCCATCTTGTTTTCTCTGAAGTTAGAGCAGGACAGCTGATATGGGTCAAATTTGTGTCTCCACACAAATCTCGTATCAAATTGTAATCCCTAGTGTTGGAGAAGGGGCCTGGTAGGAGGTGACTGGATCATGGGGGCAGATTTCCCCCTTGCTGTTCTCATGATAGTGAATGAGTTCTCACAAGATCTGGTTGTTTAAAAGTGTGTAGCACTTCCCCTTTCCTGTCTTCCTCCTGCTCTGGCCACGTGAAGATGTGCCTCCTTCCTCTTTGCTTTCTGCAATGATGGTAAGTTTTCTGAGACTTCCCCAGCCATGCCTCCTGTACAGCCTGTGGAAGTGTGAGTCAATTGAACCTCTTCTTTATAAATTACCCAGTTTCAGGTAGTTCTTTAGAGCTATGCAAAAATAGACTAATACAACAGCTAAGATCATTGATGAGAGAGTGGTTTTGTCAAAAAACAAGAGAAGAGCCCTTGGTCCAGTAGTGTCCACTTTTCAGTTAATCAAGAATTGTGGCTAACTGTGAAGTGTGGTTGAAAATATTAAATCCAAGTTATATATAAATCAGCACAAAATATGCTCTGTGATGGTAGAGACAGCTAAATTGGAAATTCCAGTTTGAGTGTTGCCTGTCTCTCTCTCCCTCTCTCTCTCTCTAGCACCTCATTTTTCTGTACCTTTGTTTCCTTATCTATAAATTGGTAAGTTTAGACCAATCTCTAAGGTTCTTCAAACTCTAAACCTTTAGTGGATATGTTAGTCAGGATAGTCTAGCCTATGTGACAGTAACAAAAACTGAGAATTCTTGTGACTTAAAACTTAAAGTTTATTTCTCATTCATATAAAATCCACTATGGTTCTTGGGACTGTCCAAGGAAGTTCACATACAAAGATCCAAGCTGACAAAAGCTTCATTGTTTTTGACAGGCTTCCAAGGTCTTTGCAGCAAGCATAAGAGATAAACTGAAGGTCAAGCACTAGCTTTTAAATGCCCTGACTTAGGTATGACATATATCACTTCCACTCACAGCCTAGTAACAGCTGGCTCTGCCCAAGGGTGGGGCAGCGTGGAAGAGCACGTAGATATTCAATCTTTGCTGTGGTGGTTCTAGGACTCTCATTCATTATGGGCTCATATCATGTATGGCCCTGTTACCATGACACAGAGATATTCCAATGACCATAGGCGATACCTCCAAGAAGGAGCTGCCATCTTCCAGAAATGGCTCAGGACTCACAAACACACTAGCATGTCAATGGCCCCAAACAGCTAATCACCAACAGGGCAAAACCAGCCTAAACACGAGGTCTTCTAACAATGCAAGAGGAAATGCACAGATGATTTGTTTGACACCAGTAGGAGGTGGGAAGAGGATCCTGTGTGAAGCTAACAGACCACTGTGACCTAGTATGTTAGGCCAGAAAAGTGGACCAAAAATAAGTTGTTTGTAGAGTTCTTTCTGAGGCAACAAAACAGATTCCAGATGCAAACTAAACAAGCTGGAGGCAAAGAAAGCGTCTGCACCCAACAAACATGTGTTTACTGGTTGACTACCTGGCTGGCTTTCTCAAACTCAGCAGTAAAGATATATTTCCTCCATACTCCAAGGTGAGTTGAAGAATCTCAGTTGTCTTCCACAGAGCTTGTAAAGCTTTGGTGAATTTCAGGGGATGAGGGGTTCTTTTCAGAATGAATCCAATTGCAGGAGAGGAAAAGGAGGGTTGGAATAAATCCATCTGGGACCTGGGGCTGCCATGAGTGGGTCATAGATTATGCAGGTGTCCTCCTTCCATACCCTGGAATAAATCTCACTGGTCACTGCCTTTATAATTAGTACAAATTTGGCTTCAGAAGGCATTAAAGGGCCCAAGAGATATGCAGAGGAAAGGAAGAAAAATGGAGTGATCATCCAGGTAGCAATTCTGTTTTTCTTTAGGCTGAGGGTTCAACCATCTCTTCATCTTCCAAAAGATCCACTGGGGAATGTTTTCAAAGGGTAACCTCCTCTTTGCTTTACCAAAGGGGCTATCTAGAAAAATAGCTGTCTCACTTGGTAACATCCAATTCATCTAGATGACTCCACATATAGCTTCTCTCAGGGAAGTCACTTTTACAAGGCAGGGGTAAGATTCTCAGATGCCAGGCCATTGAGTAGTATTTGCTGAGGCAGCAGGTTCCTATACTCTCTAATTTCCTTACCTCCCCCTGCCCGTTCTGTAGCCCAACTCTTCAGAAGATCCCTCATCCACTGGAAGCACAGCTGGGAAGGCCTGAGGTTAAGCCATGCCTAATTCATGTGGACTACTTCTCGGAAGTCTGTTAAGAAGTGTCCTGGGCGATCATTCATTCTAGCAAATAAAAGGGCCAGCATTAACTAGCTTAATTCTCTAAGAAAACCTTGGTGGTCAGAGGAGTTGATCTTAGAAGTCACAACTCAATTTTTTGTTTTCCAGCCAGCCCTCTTGAACTCATGTCAGTCTGATAGTGTGAATAAGAACCATTTGCTGCACAAGTTAGAGTTCAGTCACTATACTACATGCTTTCAATACTTTATGTGACTTAATCCTTCTAACAACCCTATATAGAAGGTAGATCCTTTTTTTTTTTTTTTTTTTTGAGATGGAGTCTCACTCTGTCTCCCAGGTTGGTGTGTAATGGTGCCATCTTGGCTCACTGCAACCAGGTAGGTCCTTCTTAAAGATAAGACACTGATGCTAGTGGAGGTGTTTGGAGGTATAGTGACTGGCTTGGGTTGCAGGGCTGGCATTACAGAGGAGCCCTTCTTCCTACTAAGAAGTGGAGCTGGGATTTGAACTCACCTCTGCCTGACTCCAAGACCAGTGCTCTTTATACCATATTATTTGCCAAAAATAGTAAGACAGAGTGTAACGCAAGAGGGTTGCTAGGCCTTCTCAACTTTCCCACAGAGCCTCAGGCAGCCATGAATTCACAAGTGCTCCAGCTGAGATAGGAGAATAAAGAGGTTGAGAGCCAGGATGTTGCCCAGCAAATGGCTGGCAAGAGAAGATGGAGTGGCAGCAATGCCTTTCAGGAGCAGACTGGTTAACAAGCCTATGAGAAGTACCCCAGCCCCCTACAGAAACCTGGGGACCACTTACAGGATGGAGACCCTGCATAAGCAAGTGAGGCAAGAGCCCATGAAATCTAGGTTAGTGTCCTTACTGCAATACCACTAATTCTTATGGGAGAGTAATTCCCAGGGAAATTGGGGCCATGAAAACAAACAAACACACTTAGAACCGTCTAACTGGAAGAAGCTTACAAATTCTTTAGTTCAGGGGTTTTTGGGAGGCCAAGGCAGGTAGACCGCCTGAGGTCAGGAATTCGACACCAGCCTGGCCAACATAGTGAAACCCTGTCTCTACTAAAAATAAAAAAAAAAGTACCTGGGCATGGTGGCAGGTGCCTGTAATCCCAGCTACTTGGGAGGCTGAGGCAGAAGAATCACTTGAACCTGAGAGGCGGAGGTTGCAGTGAGCCAAGATCGCACCATTGCACTCCAGCCTGGGCAACAAGAATGAAACTCAATCTCCAAAAAAAAAAAAAAAAGCGCCTTTATTATTTTTCTAATAAGTTTTAAGTGGAACCTCAGTATATTAAAAAAATTTAAAAACCTGAAGCCTGCTTCACCCCCCTTTATTCCTCCATGGGGGCCACTGAACTAATCTGATCCTCTCATTTTGCAGGTGAGGAACCAGGCCCTGGGAGAAGAACAGCGAGGTGCTCCAGGTCACGGTGCCAGCCAGATCAGGTCTTTTTACTCCTAGGTAAGGAGTCTTTTCAATGCACTGCACAGGCCACTGAGCCAATGGCTGTTTGCTATGAGAGGCTGTCCTGTGGGCCTGGGAGGAGTTTCCTAACTATACCTGGCCTGTCCTCTAGAGCCATGTTTCTCAAAGTGTGGTTCATGGTCAAGGATGGTCCACAGTCAAGTGGTGGGCTATGAAGATGGCAAAGAGATGGGAAAATACGAGTGCTCTTGGCAATTCTGATGAGAAATGATGCACAGCTCTATAGACTTTCATTTTTGTGTATGAATATTGGCTGGTTCTTAATAACACACCAAGCATGCAACTAGATTTCAGAAAGCTAAAGGTATGTATTTACGAACTAAAATGAGTCTCCTGGGGACTCTGATTCAGTAGATCCCCAGAGTCTGGCACTCTCACTCTATCTGGCACGTAGCTGAAGCTCCTATTACACGGGTAGATACACAGGGAGCTGGGATTCCTGGAACTTTGAGGAATATCTGTGTTATCAACATGGCATCATTTGTCATCTTGAGCGGGTCATAATTTCAACTGCTGATCTTCTTGAATGAATGAAGATATTTGCAGACTCACACTTGTTAATCATTTTGTGTTTAACTTGTCTAGTATTACTTATTTGTTGTTATTATGTTCTCCAACACCTTGTTATCACCAAGTATTTTTTCCACTTGCGATGGTACCAAATCAGACAGATGGTCTTGTCTTCATTTTGGGGGCTGGGCTCCAGAGAGAAAAGAACTCCAACTACAAATACCTGTGTAAACAGCCAGTAGTCTGGTTTGACAAAAAAAAAAAAAAAAAAAACAAGGAAGTCATTTGAACCAAAATGGAAACCCATTTCAGCCACTGAAGTCCTGAGAAAAGAAGCTCTGATGTCAAGAGCCACAGCCTTGCCAGGCCAGCAGCATATACTCCTGGGGAAGGATGATGGAGTCACAGAGTGAATCTTGGTGGCTTCAAAGTATAACTTTCTGCAGAGCACACAACCATGCCTGTACCTGCAGAAAGAAAGAATCAGTCACACGCGGGAAGAGCCCTCCTCCCACTCTTTGCAATGCTTTCTGTCCCCAACTCTATCCCCTGCCCATACTTCGCTCATTACCCCCATGCCATCTGGTTTCCATTTCCATGTTTTGAGCCAAATGGCGTTCTTGCAAACCTTACCACTCACCTCTTGACTGCTAAACACAACCGTCTGTACTAGGTCCCTGTTATAAGGGTTGAGTCATGTGCTCCAAAAAGAAATGTTGAAGTTCTAACCCCTAGTACCTCAGAATGTGATCTGATTTGCAGATGTAATTAGTTAAGATGAGGTCATACTTGAGTATGGTGGGCCCTTAATCCAATGTGACTGATGTCCTTATAAGAGAACTCCATGTAAAGACATGGAAACATATGGGGAGAAGACTCATGTGAAGAGATTGGAGTTCTGCTGGCTGTTACAGCCAAGGAACACCTGGGGTCACCAGAAGCCAAGAAGAGGCAAGGGAATCACCTTTCCTACAGGTTTTGGAGGGAATGTGGTCCTGCCAACACCTTGATATTGGACTTTCAGGTTGCAGAACTGTGAGAGAATAAATTTCTGTTGCTTTAGGCCATCCAGTTTATGGTACTTTTTGAAGGCAGCCCTGGGAAACTAATACAAGTCCTCATTTTGTATTTTCAACCTTTTCTATTTACTGCTCCTTTATCAAAACTTGCCTTCATCTTGACCTCCTCACCTCGGCATTATCTCACTTCGCAATTATTCTGTTCTTTTCTCCTCTCTGACTCATATCTCCAGATGTCTCATTCCTAAATGCATACATATGCTCCCTATATTTCTGCACTCAAACTTTGCTCTTTTTGTGCAAAGCTTCTCCTAGGTTTCACCTGTCACACTCATGGAGATGACTCTCCAATTGAGATCATTCATTTATTGGGCACCTGCTGTATGTGAAGCATAGAGTTAGATGTCACAATGACTCAGCTATAGGGCCAGTGGAATATTTAGTTTCAGTTTCCAGTCCTCCAGCTCCATATTACCTACAGCTCTATCTGGCACCTCCACCCTAATTCACCAGCCTCCCGGAACTGTCCCTCTACTTGCTTTACTCTTTTGCTTAATTGCTGCATCAGTGTCCTATCCCCTCAGGCTGGCGACCTAGGATTCATCTTTTATTGTTCCTTTTCCCATAACACTCAATCAATTATCATGTCCCCTAGATTCTACCATTACCTTCTCCCTCCATAACCACTCTTGTTTAAACCCACATCAATCCTCATCTGAAATATTCTGGCAATTTACTCTTCAGTATCCCTCCCTCCCATCTTTCTCCCTTCTGAGTCATCTTATGAGAATAATTACTCTTCCACAAGCACAGCTGTGATTAGACATTCCTTTACCAAACCCCCAATGACTCCCCACTGACTGACAAATTAAGTGTAAATTGCTCACCCAGTACTTAAGGTCTTTTATGACAAAGCCTTGCTTGACCTTATCCCCTGATCCTTCCCTCCTGGACCTCATATATCAATCAGATTAGATGACTTCTGGCCCTTCTCCATCTTCATATTTCTGTTTATGCCATTCCCTTTACCTAAAAAGTGTAGAATTCTTTTCCCCATTCCTCTAACCCAAATGGATGAAATTCTATCTATCATTCTTCATGGCTCCCTTGAAAACCATCATGGCCCTTCCACCAGGTGAGATCTCTACCCTCTTTGACCTCCTATCTTTCATGGTTTGTACCTCTCTTGGGCTGACTGTATTCGTATCACTTGTATTCTTGTCTTGTCCCCACAGTTGGACTGTGGGGTCCATCCAGCATGATAGATGCATGGAGAACATACCAGAAATGGGCAGTGTGGGTTCTGTTCCAATTTTATTGAGTTGCTAACACTCTAGGAATGGCAACACCCTGGGACATAATAATATTCCCAAAGGTGTTATTGAACCAAACTGCGGTTCACTCGCCCAGAGTAAGGCCAAATGTTTATAATGAGGTTTGTAGTGGGAAAAAGGAGGGCACTTGTTTGTGGGGCACCAAGCAAGGAGAATCCAGCAGCTCATGCTTAACACCTGACATCCCTGATGGCTTGTGAGTAAGAGCTTTAAATGACAGGGGTAAACTTTAGGAAAGCAGAAGTAATAGGCAAAATTGTAAATCAATATATGGTGGTTACACATTAGTTCTGCTTAAAAAGGGCAGGATATCTTAAAGCAGGGTCTTACAGATCATCAGTAGATTGAAATATTTTCTGATTGTAGTTGGTTAAGGAAGAGAAGTTTTATTTAAAATTTGGAGTCAGCAGAAAAGAATTTAGCTGTGGTTCATAGGTGTGACTTTCTCTAGGCACCTCAGGAAAAAATTTAGAACAAAGAATGGAGTTCAGGGTTTAGTCTTCAGTTTCTTGCTAACACATAAACCTCCTTTTCTGATGTCTATGTGTTAGCGGGTCTGTTTGGCAGGGGTCTGGGTTTTTGAAGAACGACTCAGGGACTTATGTTAAGATGTTATGTTTAGTTTTTATAAGGAACCAGACATTCCATGATTTTAATTTTTGTAGCTATTGTTTTAATCTTTTTTTTAATTGTTAAGTTGTTTATTTATATTTTTAGGGCCAGTTACATGCCTGGAAGGAGTTTAAGATTTTTAAAAAGTTTTATGGGACCCTCAGGACCTTAAGTGAGCTCCCTGCTGTGTTTTAAAAGCTCTTCGTTAAAACGCAGAAGACTTGACATGGACCTGAGATGCTACAGTGACCTGTCCTTTTGAGATTTAGTGGTATTTGAAAGGAAAGGAAAATCTAATTAAAAAAAAAAAAAAGTTATCTTACAGGTAACTGACATCTTTACAGCATAAAATCCTAAAAATAACAGCCAATATGTATATACCACATACTATAAGCCAGACATTGTTCTAAATGTGCCACATATATCAATTCATTTGCTCCTCATAAAACCCCTTTGCTGATGAGGAAACTGAGTGCAAAAGGGTTACACATCTTGCCTGAAATCACAGCTTATTAGTGAATGAACCAGCCCCAGTAGACTGGCTTCACATGCTTGTTCCAAACCACTGCTTTATCATTGCTGTGCTGTAGGGACAGGAAGGGAATCCCCTCCCCGGAGCTGTGCTGAGGCCCCAGGACACATTCTGCCTTTGACCTTGCATGGTTCCATCTAAGAAGCCACCTCACATGTAGAATAGTGTCCCTGAACAGAGGATGAACATGATGGGAATGACCACTCAGGAAGGGTGTAAAGGGTATGGGGCTCAGATGCTCTGAAGAAACATCCCCAGCATGTCTTGAGGCTGAGGTGGCAGCCTTGCCTGGGTCTATTCCTCTACACTTACCACCTGGCCCTCCCTTTTCCACCCCCTGCCAAAGGGCCACGGTGAGTACTAGGATGTAACATTGTGCTAAAGCCACACATCTGGCTCTTTGGCCCCATCCCTTCTCCATTTCCCACTCATGATCTCCTCTACTTAAGAAATGCCATGTCAGGAGATGAAGCATGGCAGGGTGGAGTACACAGATACCAGGATGGGTGGGCAGGCTGGCATTGGGGAGTACTCTACTCCACTCACCCCTTAGACCACACCAGCTAGTGTGAACTGAGCTCCCATTTGGTGCCAGACACTAGTCTAAGTACTTCGTATGCATTAACTTATTAACCTCACAGTAACCACTTACCGAGTTGGTGCTCTCTCTCTCTCTCTCTCTCTCTCTTTTTTCTTTCTCATTTTACATATCAGAAACCTGGGGCACAGGAAAGTACAGTGATTTTTACAAGATCACACAGTTAGTTAGTGGAAGAGTCAGGATTTGAACACTTTCAGAGTCCTTGCTCTTAACCACTAACCTGACTGAATGCCCTCCCCAAAAAGGATGTGGTTGGAGGTATGTGAAATCACCCTGTAGAGCAGTCGTTCTCAACCTGGCTGTACTTTAGAATCAGTTAAACCGCTTTCCAAAATACCAGCGGCCAGGCACTGCCTCCAGAAATTTTGATCCCCTCGGTCCAGAATGGTATCTGAATGTCAATATTTTTTACAGCTACCCTGTGGATGCTAATGCATTGGACTGGGGGTTGTTTGGTCATCCATGTAAAGTGCATTCATTCTCTCGTTCATCCCTTTGGTCATCAAGTGTCATATGTGCCAACATGCAAGAAAACTAAATCCACCGCTGAAAAGAGTGCCACAGAGTTTTAGCCAACATAGACATATGAGCTTCTAGAAGTATAGACAATATAATCAAAACATATTTAACATTAATTTAGTTATACGTTTACATACATTTAAAATCATACATTACACAGAGTAGTGATTTGTTTTAGATATGTTGCTTTTTCTATTCTCATACTCCACAAAATGATTGGGTTTTTTTGTTTTTGCTTTTGTTTTTGTTTTTTAATTTTGAGATGGAGTTTCACTCTTGTTGCCCAGGCCGGAGTGCAGTGGTGCAATCTCAACTCACTGCAACCTCTGCCTCCTGGGTTCAAATGATTCTCCTGCCTCAGCCTCCCGAGTAGCTGGGATTACAGGTGCCCGCCACCATGTCTGGCTAATTTTTTGTATTTTTAATAGAGATGGGGTTTCACCATATTGGCTAGGCCAGTCTAGAACTCCTGACCTCCGGTAATCGCCCACCTTGGTCTCCCAAAGTGCTAGGATTACAGGCGTGAACTAATGCGCCCAGCCCCACAAAACAATTTTATTCAAACTTCTCATACGTGTCTACCACATTCGTGTCTTCACATCACTGAAGTCATGTTTAGTGTCATCTCCAAAGTGTTCTGGTACACATCATCCACAATTCTGTTTATTGATTGAAATCAGCAGTTCTTTAATATATGTGTGATGTGGTCACTGGAAATTTCATCCCCATGTCACAAAAATATACATTTGTATAACATCAGGACAGTTGGTTGGTTGTGTGTGTTGTGGGTAGGACAGGAGTCACCTGGGTGGCTAGGTTTACCTCAGCTGCCTTCTGATTGATCTGCACTTTGTTCTGATCAGTTGTTAGATATTTCAAATGTTACCACTGCTTTCGATCATATTCTTGATTTTTACAATTTAGCAACTCCTTGCCATATTGCCCTTTAAAGTGAACCTCAAATGGCTTATTTACGGCCACACTTGCAAGTGTGAGGTCACACGCGTGGCAATGATTGCAAAAATTGTACTGAATGTCCTTACCTCTAACTTCTTTTTATTTTTTTAAATGATTCTATCAGAGGTGACCTCTAAGATGTTGTTTGGGGCAGTTGCTCCAGTGTTCTGGATTCAAAATAAGGTAACTGAAGATATGTTCCAGCATGTGAAAGACTCCATTATAAGATGACCGATTTATTCCAAAAGGTCATTCAGAGAATGAGGGATCTCACCTTTCATCCAAGGTAGAGTTTTATTGAACGCCAAATGATGAGGAAGTCATTGTTATTTACATTTCTACCTGCAAGGTGCTAATAGGCATCGCACTTAGGCCTCCGCTTTGAGTTCCTTTCCCTTCTTTTGGTATCCTCAGACTCCGAAAAGTGGCAGAGGCACAAGATATGTCCTCCTCCTCCTCCTCACACCTTCGCCCCTGCTCCTTTCTGCCAGGTGTCTGCGTTCTGCCAGCTCCCTGTCTCAGCAGGACTGAGAGGCAGCCAGGCAGCTTCTGGAAGGCACCGTGTTTGAACAGGGATGAGACAAACCTCCTTAAGCTGCTTATTCTAAGTTGGGGATTGTTCCTCCTAGTCAATTGATACTGGAAATAATTACTTCTCAGAATCTTTGAAAACTGAATGTGTAAAGAGAAATTAAAATCTAATTAAATGGATGTAGGCAGTTCTGTCTGAGCTGACAACTTTAAAGCCACTGCAGTTTGTTGAAGGTTACATTATCTCTCTGTCCCTGGATACTTTGGACTCTGCTTGGCTCTGAGCCCAATGCTCCCTCTCCAACACCCTTTTGTCTGCCCTGTCCTGGGCCCAGGAGTCTCGTTGTTCTTAGGCAGAAATGCTGGCTAAAATAGGCCATCTGGGCGGGAGTTGCTGAAGGGCTTCCTGCAGAGGATGGGGGTTCTCTCTGATCTCGAAGCTTCAGATCAATGCTTTGCAACAGGGGTGCTTCTGGCATTGCAGCAGGATAGTTCTGTTTCATGCATCTCTGGCAGGAGGAGGGGGCCATGCCACCCCAGGTTGAGAGCCACTGCCTTGAGCCAGCTCTATTCAGCCACCAGCATGTAGCTGGCAGCCAATAACAATGAGCCTTAGACCCTCAGCTTCAGTGTGACAATCTCATAGACAGTGCTGCCCCAAGTGTGGTCTGTGGACACATTACCAATCTTCTATGAGACCTCTGAGTAAGTGGCTAGAAATTTTTATTGCAATTTGACATTGCCACATTTCCATTGCATCTTAAGGATTAGAAAATCAGTTTGTAATGGATTGGAGGAAAAAAGCATGGGCCATCACCACAGATTGTTTGAGAAGTTCTGTCCTAGAACCTTCTGGCCTATTCTGGATGCTATTCTTTCTAACTCCAACTTCTCCACACTCATGATGACAGGCTTTGTTTTGACATTTGAACATGGTTTCTCTGGCTTTATTTGGTATGTGGTTCTTTCCTCCTGTATTAGTCTGTTTTCACACTGCTGATAAAGACATACCCAAGACTAGACAATTTACAAAAGAAAGAGGTTTATTGGACTTACAGTTCCACATGGCTGGGGAGGTCTCACAATCATGGGGGAAGGCAAAAGGCATGTCTCACATGGCGGCAGACAAGAAAAGAATGCTTATGCAGGGAAACTCCCATTTACGAAACAATCAGATCTTGTGAGACTTACTCACTATCACAAGAACAGCATGAGAAAGACCCACCCCCATAATTCAGTTATCTCCCAGTGGGTCCCTCAAACAACACGTGGGAATTACGGGAGCTACAAGATGAGATTTGGGTGGAGACACAGCCAAACCATATCATTTTACCCCGGCCCCTCCCAAATCTCTTATCTTCACATTTCAAAACCAATCATGCCTTCTCAACAGTCCCCCAAAGTCTTAACTCATTTCAGCATTAACTCAAAAGTCCAAAGTCCAAAGTCTCATCTGAAACAAGGCAAGTCCCTTCTGCCTATGAGCGAGTAAAATCAAAAGCAAGTTAGTTACTTCCTAGGTACAATGGGGGTACAGGCATTTGGTAAATACAGCCATTCCAAATGGGAGAAATTGGCCAAAACAAAGGGGCTACAGGCCCCATGCAAGTCTGAAATCCAGTGGGGCAGTCAAATCTTAAAACTCCAAAATGATCTCCTTTGACTCCAGGTCTCACATCCAGGTCATGCTGATGCAAGAGGTGGGTTTCTAAGGTCTTGGGAAGCCCCACCCCTGTGGCTTTGCAGGGTACAGCCTCCCTCCCAGCTGCTTTCACAGGCTTGCATTGAGTGTCTGGCTTTTCCAGATGAAAGATACAAGCTGTTGAAAGATCTACCATTTTGGGGTCTGGAGGATGGTGGCCCTCTTCTCACAGCTCCACTAGGTGGTGCCTAAGTAGGGACTCTGTGTGGGGGCTCCAACCCCACATTTCCCTTCCACACTGCCCTAGCAGAGGTTCTCCATGAGGGCCCCACCCTTGCAGTAAACTTCTGCCTGGGCACCAGGCATTTCCATACATCCTCTGAAATCTAGGTGGAGGTTCCCAAACCCCAGTTCTTGAATTCTGGGCACTTGCAGGCTCAAGACCATGTGGAAGCTGCCAAGGCTTGGGGCTTGCAACCTGTGAGGTCATGGCCTGAGCTCTATGTTGGCCCCTTTCAGCCAAGGCTGGAGCAGCTGGGATGCAGGGCACCAAGTCCCTACGCTGCATACAGTATGGGAACCCTGGACCCAGCCCATGAAACCACTTTTTACTCCTAGGCCTGTGATGGGAAGGGCTGCTGTGAAGACCTCTGACCTGCCCTGGAAAGAGACATTTTCCCCATTGTGTTGGTGATTAACATTTGGCTCCTCATTACTTATGCAAATTTTTGCAGCTGGCTTGAATTTCTCCTTAGAAAATGGGATTTTCTTTCTTATTGCATTGTCAATCTACAAATATTCTAAAGTTTATGCTCTGCTTCCCTTATAAAGCTGAATGAATGCCTTTAACAGCACCCAAGTCATCTCTCGAATGCTTTGCTCCTTAGAAATTTCTTTTGCCAGATACCCTAAATCATCTCTCTCAAGTTCAAAGTTCCACAAATCTCTAGGGCAGGAGCAAAATGCTGCCAGTCTCTTTGCTAAAACATAACAAGAGTCACCTTTGCTCTAGTTCCCAACAACTTCCTCATTTCCATCTGAGACCAACTCAGCCTGTACTTTATTGTCCATATCATTATCAGCATTTTGGGTAAAACCATTCGACAATTCTCTAGGAAGTTCCAAGCTTTCCCACATTTTCCTGTCTTCTTCTGAGCCTTCCAAACTGTTCCAACCCCTACCTGCTACCCAGTTCCAAAGTGGCTTCCACATTTTCAGGTATCTTTTCGGGAGCACCCTACTCGGCTGGTACCAATTTACTGTATTAGTCTATTTTCACACTGCTAATAAAGACATACCCGAAACTGGTCAATTTACAAAAGAAGGAGGTTTTTTGGACTTATAGTTCCACATGGCTGGGGAGGAATCATGGCGGAAGGTGAAAGGCACGTATCATATGGCAGCAGATAAGAGAATAACACTTGTGCAGGGAAATTTACTCTTTTTAAAACCATCAGATCTCGTGAGACTTATTCACTATCACGAGAACAGCACAGGAAAGACCCGCCCTCATGATTCAATTATCTCCCACCAGGTCCTCCCACAACAAGTGGGAATTATGGGAGCTACAAGACGAGATTTGGGTGGGGACAGAGAGCCAAACCGTATCACCTCCCCTGGGCACATTCTTCCACTGAGGCATTTTTGATGGCAAGAAAGAGACTCATTCACATCACCTGGAGAAAAGGTGGGGTGGGATGGGGACTGTCGTCACTCATGTGGAGAGAAGCTGAGTGTATGTATTAGTCAAGGTTCTCTAGAGGGACAGAACTAATGGCATATATATATATATATATATAAAAAATATATATAATAATGATTTTATATATCTATATATAATCACAAGGTCTCAAAATAGGTCGTCTGCAGGCTGAGGAGTAAGGAGAGCCAGTCCGAATTCCAAAACTGAAAAACTTAGAGTCTGATGTTCGAGGGCAGGAAGCATCCAGCACAGGAGAAAGATGTAGGCTGGGAGGCCAGGCCAGTCTCTCTTTTCACATTTTTCTGCCTGTTTATATTCTAGCCATGCTGGCAGCTGACTAAATGATGCCCACACAGATTAAGGGTGCGTCTGCCTTTCCCAGCCCACTGAGTCAAATGTTAATCTCCTTTGGCAACACCCTCACAGACACACCCAGGATCGATACTTTGTATCTTTCAATCCAATCAAGTTAACACTCAGTATTAACCATCACAGTGTGTTTCTATGAGTGTTGACCAGGGAGGTGAGAGCAGAGAGCAGCTGCTGGCCTCAGCTCTCTCCTCTAAGCATCCCTGTGCTCTGTCCTCCACTGCTTCACGCCCCAGCTGCCTCCTTGTATGCTCCGCGCGTGGTTTCTACTCTTCCCCACTCTGCCCTGCCTTGACACTTCTTGGCCTTTTCCAACCTCATGACCTCAGCTCTACCTGCCAACAACTCCAGCTCTGACATCATCTAGGTGAAGGTAACAGGAGAGGGAATCTGATGGGCTCTGGTCACCTTTCCCTGCCAGGCCTCAGTCTGGACAGATTCATGGATTGACTGTGCTTGAGCCAGGTGCCCTTGTCTGGGCCCATTGGTTTTCTCAGAATAGGGAGGGGAACAGAGCCACTTGGTCAAATGCAGACCCCTAAGCAGCAGGGGCTGCAGAGGTGCAGTTTCTCTTGAAAACATCCTGGGCTCAGTCTGCTGAAAACACTCTTGCTTCATCTCCTAGTACCCAAGCTGGGTGATGTCAGATAGTCTGACTGACTCCTGGTCCACCCCAGTCCTTGTGAGAGGAAGACTGGACTGGTAGGTACTGGACTCCTGCAGGGGCATCATCTATCAGATTTTGTAACTCCATGAAAGGCACACTTGTGGACATTTCTGTCGTTGGAACCATCCCAGTTCTAAGGCTTAGCTGGTGAAAGGGGTGTAGGAGACGCCGGCAGCATTCCCCACTACCCAGCCATAGTGTGGTAGATGACTCCACAGGGGTTAATTGGTTTCTGGCTGATGAAATCACAGCAGAGTTATCCATTGTTGAAGCTCTTCAACAGCGTAACAGTTATTACTCCCTGGGCACTTCCCCATTCCCTTCTGAGCCATTTCATTTTCTCGGTCTTGTCGGAAATGAGCATTTGCATCAACATGTCGGTGCCCCCTTGTAATAATGCAGTAATATTATTGTTTTCACATGACTGTTAGGAGCAGTGCTGCAGAGGCTGCCACACAGGCCTACCCACTCACTGGCCAAGCCCTGTCTGGGGCCCAGGGCCTCACTTAGTGGTACGCCTGGGTGGAGAGGCCATTCTACCACCACGGACCTCTCCAGTGGCTGGCGGGCGACTTCCCCACCGGCATGGGTGCTTCCATCCCCACGACCAGGCCCTAAGCATCTAGATCTCAACCCATGCCCTTCTGTTGAGCCTGGACAAAGCACACAGTGGGTAGTAGACTGGAAAGAAGGCGGTCTCTTCCACACTGTTCAAGCACATTCTGGCCCTTAGTGGAAGCTCAAGGGCTCCTGCAGTCCATTTCTGGAGTAGGGCACTGCAGCTTCTAGCCCCTGGAGATAAGACTGAGGATCCAGGTCAGACTTAGAGCCTAGGGACAAAAGTAGAAGGACTCCTGTACTATGTCTGGGTTGCAGGGACCTGCAGAAAGCTCTGGCTACCAGCCAAGTGTGGTAGGTGTGGTCTGCTCGCTGGCCTTGTCCCCTGTGCATAGACAGACACCTCAGAGGAGGGTGTCCTGCTGTAGGAGCCGGATTGCCACAGATAAAGAAGTCCAAGATCCTGGCTCCTGCATCCCATGCCTTTCTCTCCTCCTCCTTCTCCCTCTCCTCCCCCTCTTCTCCCTCCTCCTTCTCTCCCCCTTTCCCCTCCTCCTCCTCCCCCCTTCTCCTCTCCCTGTCCTTCTTCTCCTCCCCCTCCTCCTCCCTCCCTCCTCCCTCCCTCCTCCTCCCCATACTCCTCTTCCTCCCCCTCCTCTTCGTCCCCCTCCTACCCCTCCTTCTCCTCCCTCTTCTCTCTCTCTGTATCTTTCCACATTATGGATAGTTAGCAACCACTTCTTGCCCCACCTCCCTTCTCCTGGCTTGGACAGAGTTAAAAACTAGATTACTTTTGCCATTTCTTGGACCAGTATCTTCCATTCTTATTCCTTCCCACTAGAAGGACATTAGTCCTGGGACAATCTCTTAGAAACTACCATGTCCTCAAATCATGCCCTTATGAAATTCAATGCCTGACCTTCAAATAATGACCTGCACTTTCCCTGATTTTCCTCATACAGAAGTGAAATAGGTACTAAGAGATGGCTGGAGAGAATGCTGTTGCTATAAATTGCCAACCTGAAATGAGGCCATCTAGGTAGCTTCTCTAAAACTGTGAGACAGAGAGGAGTGAAGGAGCCTGAGCATCCAGGGGCGCTATTCCCGGACATGCAGCCTTACTGTCAAGCAGTCGCTCTCTGTCTTGCCACATGGGAGGCACATTGGAGGGTTCATACAACTCTGCCAAATACTTAATAAAGCAGCCAGTGTCAAGGGCTAGTGGCTGGAAGTACACCGCGGCTCTGTGGTGGTATTTTTTTAGCCCAGCCCTCTGCTCTTTCGCATCAGACTAACAGAGACAGGAAGGTCACAGTGTTCTGCAAGGGAGCCGTCTCCAAGGACAGGAGCTAGTCAAGGACACTTGGGCCAGGTAATCTGTTACCTCTGAGCAGCACATAACAGTGACTAATCACCTCTATGGTTATGGATACATTTATAAATTCGATATTAACACCCAATACATTATTTATGACCCCAAATATGAATAATTCAGTATGTCCACATTTAGCAGGTTTCTGCTTAAAAACCAGCTTTGCTTTGGGTCTTGGCTCGTTACATTGATCCAGAAAAAAAGGACTAGGAAAGAAGCAGCCTAGCTCATGTTCGGTGTGCAGGGAGGCTGGGGCTCACCATGGGGAGTGTTTTCAGCCCAGACTCGCGCTGACATAGGGAATTAACTTAGCACCTCCACTACCTTCCTTCAGCTTATTCATCCACATAATGAAGACAGTTGGGCTAGATGATCTCTCAGGCTCATTTCAGCCTTAAGATTCTGAGAAGGGGGAGAAAATAAAACTAATGAAAGTGGCAGAAAAAATGTAATATCCATGCTCCAGAAATGGTTGCACTTCACTGCCTCAATCTTGCCAGTTGTCCAAGGGATGAGGCTGGGACTGCTTGATGGCCTGGTTTCCTGGGTGTCTACATGCTTCCGTCACCTAGCAATAGGTCCCACCTGCCTGTAAGCTGCTTGAGGTAGGGACTTACGTATCTTTGGGTTTACTGCAGCACTGAGCACAGTGACCAGCATTTAGTAGGTCCTTCTCTATGAATGTTAAGTGAAATAACTAATGAGGCAGATGTGAGGTGGACATAATTCCTACCCCTTTGCCAGTTTAGTCCATCTCTGTAATGGGGAAGGAGAAAATTGCCCAGTGTGGTCTTCCCAGAAGTTCAGAACTCAGTTTTTCACTCCAATAGGGCCATTCCATTCCTTTTTAGCCCAGCAAACTTATGGGAAAAAAATATTGACCATGAAGCTCTCCAAAACTCATTCATCTTTTGCCTTTGGTTGAAGTTGAGCTGATCTCCGCTCTTCCTAAGAGTTAATCTTCTGTTCTTTGGCTATTGAAACAGTGGCCTGGGTAGCAGCAGGAACCTACCAGTGTGTGGCCTTGGGCAGATCAGTTCCCTAAGCCTCAGTTTGCTTATCTGCAAAATGAAAGGGTCAGACTCAGAGATTTATAGGGGAATTTCCAATCCAAAATTCATTATAAAAAGTGGGTGGGGAGAGAGGCAATGGGACCTGCCTTGCATAACCCAGAGTTTAGTGGCACTCAGATAGTAAAAAGTTGAATTGTCCATAATGGTTTAAATGATAGAAGCACCATGATATGACCCCCAGACTCAGTGAGCCAATTGCTCTGTCCCAGGGCCAGACCCCAGCAGCCAGCAGCTTCAGATTTGGGCTGATCATCTGTGAACCCAGCAAGTGGCTGCTAAATCACACCTGCTCCTATAAAAATAACTCCAGGTGCACTCCTGTGGGAGAAGGGGAGGGAGGCTGAAAGGCTCCCTTTGGATGATATGTAAGCTCTAGGAAAGAGACATTAGGAGTGATGGGAGTTAAAGTTGGAAGTCTCCTGGTCCAGCCAAATGTTCCCAAGTGCACCTGTTCATGTAGGAGAAATGGGGAATTTTTCTATTTTAAGAGATATGAGCCAATGGAGGCTCAATTACCTCTTTTGAGAGCCTGTTCTGCGTTGTGATCATGGGCACAGTTTTCTCCAAATTGAACTCTCTCTTCATGAGGCCCATTTCTTCCTCTTTAATCTTCTGAGTTGATAGAGAGGCACTGGCTATGGCTAGAAACTGAATTTAGATTTCCCCATTTCACTTTCCTGCTCTTATTTACCAGCCTTCCTAATAGGGTTTCCTCTTTCTCCAAGAGAAAATACCCTTGTAAGCTTAAGGCTAGAAGCCATTCCTCTATTTTCCATGTCTCCTCTCAGGATCGTTGCAGGTGCTGCACCTTCTTCTCAAAATACAGTGACCCAAGATTAAGTGTACTCACCCCCTCCAATAGTATAGGTATGTTTTCTGTCACCCTGCCCCTAATTTCATGTTTGCTTTTACATAACTCCACTTCTAATGTAATTCAGCTGCTGTTTCACTGTGATTCTCAGATCGTTTTCTCCCCAGAAATGCCTGTTTTTGTTGTGTGACACTGAGCTCATTTACATGCATACGATGACACTGAGAAATAGCAGACAATGATGACTGTGATGATGATAATGAAAATGAAAAGCAGATGATGATGACATAGTGTTGGTAAGAGTGAATAGTGTTCTTGGAATGCACTAATCCCAGAAAGCATATCATTTCATAGGAACGTACTTCAATATGTGTTTCTAAAAGATAAAGACTTAATTTTAATATAAGCACAATATAATTATTACATCTAAAAAATTCTTCAATATCATCAAATTTCCAATCAGTACCCAATTGTCTCATAAATATTTTTCATAGTTGGTTTGTTCAAACCAGGATACAAACTAGATTGATGGGTCTCTTAAATAGTTTTCTACTCCTTTTTTTTCCTTGCAATTTTGTTGTTGTTGAAGAAACTACGTCATCTGTCCTATAGAATTTGCCAAGTTTGGATTTTGCTGATTGCATCTCAAGAACATTTAATGTGTGCCTCTGCTCCCTGTAGTTTGTATAAACTGCAGTTCAATCTAGAGCTTCATCAGATTTGGGTTTAACGTTTTTTGCAAGACTGCTTTGTAGGTGGAGTTGGGCATTTCCATCAAGGGGTTCATAATGCCTAATGGCCTCTCTCTATGAGGTCAGCAGATGCTAATGGTCATCTTCCAGACACAATGCTCTATTGCTTGACCTGGATTACCATAGGAATGCAGATGGTTGCTTTGGAGTTATTTGACAACCCGAATGTGTATGTCTCATGAAATTTCTTGTGTGTGTTATATCACAGTTTTAAAATGTTTAAAAGAAAGAATATGGGCATTTTAATAGGTGGCAGGAAGCCCCAAGGGCTGTGTGCAGGGCAGTCATATCCATGAGATAAAGCAGAGTGCCTAGCAGATTAAAGGTAGGCCTTAACAGCTGACATCCTAATTTCTGAAACCAAGAGGCCAATTAAGCTGCTGGTTCTATTGAGGCAAATACCCATGGGCCTATGCTTTGGGGTGCTTTCTCCCTAGAGTAGATTATGCTTCTGCCTCCCACAAGGACTATTTAGAGGATTTCAAGCAACCCTAATCAAGAGATCTGTGAAAGAGGCTTCTCTGCCGGTGTTTATACTAAACAAGAGGGTATTCTTAAGTGGCTGTTTCCAGCAGCTAATCAGGTAGGAGTGAGCCTCAGCCAGGGAAGTTTCCACATTTTGACCAATTAATGTGTGGCCCTAGGGAGACTCCCAGACAGAAGAGAGGGAGGAGTCTTGCGGAGTCAACTACCCTCAGTGCCCTGAACTATAAAATGGGAGTAATAATAGTACCTATCTCCTAGTGTTGTTTTGATGATTAAATGAGCCTTTGCTTGCAAATGACCTGGCACACAGTAAGGAACCAATAAATGTTGGCTATTCTTGTTATGCAGTTCCTGAAACCTGTGATATTTGCTTCTACAGCCACAGAATAGCCAGTCTTGACGTAGAGTGTTAAGAAATATCAATTGATGAAGACCGTATTTAAAAAATGCCACTTTCTTAGATCTATGAAGGGACTTGGCTATGACATCAATGTGAGTCAAGTGGTTTCTTTCCTTTTCCTTTTTCTAGTAAGGAGATTTTGTGTATTCGGGAAACCAGTGAACTTTCTGAGAGTCAAAGCAGGACATAAATTATGATGATAACACTGATTGCCAGCCTGTGCCTTTGACCCTTAGCCAGAACCCTGCCAATGCCCCATGGGAATTGTAAAGGCATTAGAAACAAAGATATAATTAACATCCAAAACAGGCAGGCAGACGAGTTGTCAAACTTTGTGATCTCCAAATGACCGCAAGGCTAAAATCACTAAAGAGAAAATTAAAACACAAAAGCCAAATGTGCCTGACTTTGTCCTTTACTTTGGTTTAATGAGGGTCTGGCTTGAAGCTCACTGATGGAGATGGGATGGCATGATGGGCTGAGGGCATCTCTAAAATTAGCTTACTCTTTCAGTTTAGAAGTGATTTCCAAATGAGGAATTTTCCAGGACTCTTAACACTGCTATATAGGCAATGATCCATCCAACAAACATGTATTGAGCATATACGGTATAGACGTAGTGTGAGATCATGAAAAGCCAATAATAAGCAAGACAGACTTGAGCCTGGCCTTAGGAGACTTACATTCTAGTGGTAGAGACAAATAAATGAGCAATTACAACAGGTGGAGAAGTCATGTAACTCAAAGACAGTCTAATTAATAATATCCAAAAAGTAGTTCCTGGGTCACCAAAGATTCACAAGAATGGATACCATTTCTGCTCCTAACTGCTGTTGCCTTCCTCTAGTTTCTCATCACTTTGTACCTAGACTCTTCTCCCTAATAGTAGAGTCTCCCTAATAGTAGAGTCCTCTTCCCAGAAGACCACTTTTATCAAGTCAGATCCCTGCTCAAAAATATCTGGGGACTTTCCACACTGACAAGGTTATGTGTAAATTCTTTAGGCTGGGTCTTGAAACTTGAGTACAGTTTTACAAGTAGATAAGGGATGGGGTTACGGGAGTAGATTCATTGCAAATGGTTGGAGCAGGGAGTACATGGGGAAGGAACATTACCAAATGAGACAGGTGGAGTCAGTGACTTTCTTTTCCATTCCGTCTTTTCTTGGTGAGCTGTTGGCATCTTCTGAGCTTCTACACCTGCCCCAAAAGTCTGAAGGGACTAGGGCTGCACTATGATATCCCAGAACTAAGATTGGTTGGTTGCTCCTTCATGTTGATACTCACAGCTCAGATGAATATCAGAATTCATCTGCATGTCAGACATGACAGAGCCTGCATGTCAGTTGTGAACAATAATGGTGGCCCCGGTTAATGAATGTCATGCAAGGACTGAAGGATGATTAATGCTAAGAAACCAAAGAAAAGAAATTTTAGCCAGAGTAGGTTAAATCTGTCCTAAGCAGGAAATATAACTCCGCAATTCCAATGGCTTTTTTATGTTTTATGTCAAATTCTCCAAACTTAAAATATCAACTTTTGGAGCACTTATCACACTGTATTTTAATTACATGTCTCCTTACTGTCTCTCATCTACCAGACTGTGGCATCTTCTTAAGGAACCATCTTTTACTCATTTCCTAAACAAAGCACCTGGCATAAATTTCAGTACACAATAGACACTCAATAAATGGTAAGTGAATTCTGTCCCATTGCCTTACAAAGTCATTTCTAAGAACCTGAGGCCATGGTAATTTGTCTTTTCTCTGAAGTTTCAGGGTACCGATCTGTCCTATTCATATATTTTCTGAAATTGCCTTCCAACTTTCAAATGAATTCTAAAAGTTCATTGGAATATTCTCTGGTCACAGAAAAAAAATGTTATAAAGGCTGTCATTGCCTATACTAGTCCACAAATCTTATTTTTAAACCATCATATTTGACTCAGCCAACACTCATTAAAAACTTACTATGTGCTGGGTGCTAGAATAGACACTGGAAATAAAACAGCAATTAGGCCCTGTCTTTAAGGAAACTCAAGATTCAGAACAGATAAATGATGATAGCACAGGATGAGGCAGAGGAGGAAATTTTTACCCTGATGGTAGTCACAAAACCTTCCCAGGGAAAGTGACATTTGAGCAAGGTTTTAAAAGATAAATAACTTTTTTTTTTTTTTTTTTAGAGACAGGTTCTCACTCTGTTGCTCAGGCTGGAGTGCAGTGTTGCAATCATAGCTTACTGCAACCTCAAACTCCCAGACTCAAATGAACCTATGAACCTCCCACCTCAGCCTTGTGAGTAGCTGGGACTACAGACATTTGCCACCACACCTAACGTTTAAAAATATTTTTGTAGAGACAGGTCTCACTCTGTTGCCGAGGTTGGTCTCGAACTCCTGGGCTCCAGTGATCCTCCAGCCTCAGGCTCCCAAAGCACTAGGACTACGGGTGTGAGCCACCACACTTGGCCCTTGAAAGATGAATTAGTGTTCAGCCAGGCAGCAAGATTGGAAAGGAAGAAACTCTGGCAGAAGCATGAGAAACAGAGAGGCCTGAGGTGCTGCACAGTCTAGATGGCAGAGAAGGGAAGTGCCTGGGGACCAGGGAGCTGAGTAAAGCTTCTGGCCTTAGGTAGAGGGGAGCCAGAGCCTCAGGTTCTGCTCTGTGAGCAATCACCGAGAGCCTTCAAGGTATGAAAGACCTGGGACTTTATTTGGTAGGTAATGGAGGCACTTCAGGCAGAGAAATGCTGAGATTAATCCAGTCCAGTTGCAGACCAGAGGGCATGGATTGGGGATGCAGCAGCCAGAGGCAGAGTCCAGGCAGAGGACACTGCATAGCCTTGGTGAGACATAGTGAACATCAGAACCAAGGTCATCCAAGCTTTCCTAAGCCTTTCTATTTCCCCCAATTGCCTTTTTCTCCACTTCTGTGCTCTCATATTCTCCAAAAGAATGGGCAGTGGGTCATGGGCTCCAGCAATGTAAGGAGTGTTTGTGTTGAAGTATAGACGGGGACATTTGCAAGCCTGCTATTTATTAGTGGAGCTCCCTTGAATGCATCTTATCTTCCACTAACACCATAAAGCACTGAGGGTAAATGTTGCATCTTACAGATCTCTCTACCGCTCTTCCATTCAGCCTCAAGAACAGTGTCCTGCATTGTGTTTAAGCCATTGAAGATTGGTGAATTCAAATGTATTGATTAATCTATACATTTTGCCTAAAATATATACTTGGGGGGCAGCCAGTATCATGTGAACATTTTGTTT
Source organism: Theropithecus gelada (assembly GCF_003255815.1). Taxonomy (NCBI): domain Eukaryota; kingdom Metazoa; phylum Chordata; class Mammalia; order Primates; family Cercopithecidae; genus Theropithecus; species Theropithecus gelada. The sequence continues at coordinate 67,282,971 of NC_037675.1, read as the reverse complement.
ACTCCTAATATGTTGTAGACACACAAACACCAATTAAAATCACACAAGTGAACAATTCTAATCTAAAGATGATATGGCATTAAATCATAGAGTTTAGCCTAGACTTGATGCTGATCCTTACCTTGGTCCTGATTCAATTCCACTGCCCAGCCATGGGCTCAGTTAATTTCCTCAAGATTTAGGTGAGGCTCTGGCTCTTCTCTACCTAAGTAGCAGCTCCTGTGAACCCGCAGCATAAGAAACAAGTGATGGGCACGTTTTGATTAATAACTCATGGCTGACAATCACACAATATTTTTCCTTTTTTGAAATTCAGTGAGAATTTCCCAATATATTATCCAGGATTTACAATCACCAGAAATTTGCAAAATAGCAAATCAAATTGAAATTCATTGACTCTGAGAATTTAGGAGCACTTTGGGGTCCTCCAGGGCCCTCAAATAGGGGCCCAGTTTTCATTCTTCTGTGGGTGGGTGGGTGTGGCAAACCTGCACTCCCTGCAGAATCTTGCAATTGAAAGCTCTATGAACCGGGGATTCACTGGGTGTTGGACAGAACTGTTAAAGAGCATTTTCTTGAATTTATTCATTTGACCCACATTTATTGGGTGGCAATGTGTTTTAGGCACCAAAAGGCAAACCAAATAAATAATAAAAAGAATGCTGCCTGAGTCAATCAGACCTGGGTTGACTATGTAGCCAAGTGTTAAGTTGCTTAACCTTTTTGAGCCTCAGTTACTTATCTGCAAAATGTGGACAGTAAAATTCTTCTCTGCGTTGTGATCAGAATTAGGAATCATGATATGTAAATGACCTTGCATAGCACCAATATCATAGGTGTTCATATAAACTGAGATCTCCTCTCCTTCCTTGTAAGGATCTTAAAATCCACAAGTGAATACAAATATCAGATAACTAGAGAATTACCTAAAAGCAGAGTAAAATGTTGCATTAATTTACAGCAAACTGCTCAGCATCAAACAACAGAGCCTGCAGCTCTCTGGAGAGAAGCTGCTCAGATAGTCAAGGTAATTTTGCAAAAATCCACTCTAAACAAGAGTTGACATAAACTCATCTTTAGCTGAGCTGTAGCTTTGTGGCACTTTAAAAAATCTGTAATATTAAAAGTAAATTAAACAGTGCATATGACTAGGCATTGAAGGTGTTTAGGGAGTAATTTCACAGTTGACGACTCAAGCCTTCCTGTCTGATGAAAAGTCACATTTTCCCATGGGTGGAGGAGCAGGGTTGCAGGAATTGGAGAGGAGGAGACAAGGACACAGGAAGTGTGACCTGGTTGGGGAAGGTGAGAATGTGGGCTGGGGGCTTTGACACGTGCCTTCCTTTGAAGACCCTTACATGAGGATGGATGTCATTTTCTGAGCCTTCATTCAGCCAAGTGAACAGATACTCTTGGCTACAGAATCTGGGTCAGGAAATGTGGGTTAGCCTCCTAGTTTCATTGCAGTCCTGCAGGGTACCTCATTTGGAGGTACAGGTGGTCGTGGTGCTCCCTAGGATGCCAGGGACCTTCCTCTTATCCTCCCACTCCACCACCATGTTGCTATCCTCTTCACCACCACCACCCCCTCCCGCCCCTGTTCCCATCACCTCCCCTCTTGTGTCCTTGGGGTCATTACTGTACATATGGTAGGCTTTGGAGTGAATGTCAGAAGACAGAGCTTCTGTTTCTCCACAGAGAGATGAACAATGAGCTACGTCTCTAGCCGCAAGGAGGGTTCAGGTCTGGCCGAGTTTTCCACGTGCTCTTGTCTGTCCATACATAGGATAGGACTTGGCAGAAACAGAGTCCAGGGCTCTTCTGGGTTATCAGTGAGAGGCTGGCCACTGGACATGGTTCTCGTCCAAGGGACAGAATTGAGTCAGGCTGTATGTCAGCCATCCTGAGGAGAGAGCCAGAAACCCAAAGTCAAGGTGGAGTGGATCAGAAACCAAATGGGACCAGCCCAGAGCCAGGGGAGGACAGAATGAAACCACAGTTGATGATGAGAAGTGAGCCAAGTCACAGCAGACGGGAGTCATCAACCTAGAGCAGCTTTGACAAATCTCACCAAGTTGCTGTTGACCCAGCTGCAAGGGCTGTCACTCTACTGCCATGCCTGCAGGAGGCAAGCCAAGGCAACACAGGCAGTCTGTGTCTGTGGTCAGAGCAAACCCACCTGGCCACAGGAACAAGCTTAACAGTCTTTCTGTGCTTAGGACCTGAGAATTCACAAAGCATTTGACCTCCACTATGATACTCAAGCCTTGTGAAAACCTACTGTTCGTATCCATTTTGTAGCCGCAGGATAATAAAGATAAGAGACTTGCCTGAGGCCACTCAGCTCTTAAGTTGTGGAGCCTGGTCTTGTCCTATCCCTTCCTATATATCCCACATTGGATCTGTGAGCTTGGTTGTATCCATACCATGTTCCATTCAATCTAGCTTCAGTGGAAAGCTGGAACTATTCATTACCCTTGGTTCACAGGCTGAAGGAGAGTCTTGCTCGGTAGTGATCTAATGATTAGCCATTACCCTATTTCTGATCTCACCTATCCCACCCAGATCTGGGAGGCCACAGTGTCTCTGAGGATAGGATATAGCCCATTCTGGCCACTCATCCTCCACCTGTGCCATGACCTAACTACAGGTGGTGACCCTCATCCTTCCTCCACATATATCCAAACCTCATTTTATTTTCCTCATTTGACTGTGCCTTAACATAGCTGTTCATTTCCTGCTTAATAACACTTGGCTCTGAGAGGAATCATGGCACGAGTTTTAACAGCTCTCCTATTATTGGATAATCACCTGTATGAAATCTCACCAAATCTAGGTAGCAATCAATCTGTAGTTAATTAATATAAAGCAACCAGTCCCATTAAATCCAAACGTTGCAACTGACACGGTTGGTTGACTAAATATTGGTGCCATTTATAAGTACATGCTTCTTGGATCATCCTGGACTTAAAAATATTTTTCATTAACTAGCTGGTATTTAACAGAAATTAATTGTTGGCCATGCATCATCAATTCCATCTTATAGAATTAAGACCTAGGGCTGCCTTGGAGCAGCGGTGTGCATAGAGGAGCTTCCTGGGTAGTTCTCTGAGACACATGATGTTCTCACCTTATTCAGTGATTGTTACCTCACTTCTACATCTCCCTACCCTGCATGGTAATGAGGCTTCTTGTAATCAGGCTGCAACTTTGCAAATTCTTCTTTAATTTGTGTCTTTGGGCTTGGCTCACATTCCAAAACATTTTATTACTTGTTAATGTCACAGTGGGCATGGAGGCTCACAGAGTAAGAGAACTGGAATCAAGAGAGAAGAGTGGGAGTAAAGCGCTGGTGTAACTCTGAATGAGGCATCCCTGAGTTCATCTTGCAGTGTTAGGACTTTCATTTAAAGAACAGCAATAAAAACATTTGCCACCAACCTGCCCCATCTGTACTAGTCAGGATTCCTTTATGTGACAGAAGTGACAGAAACCCACTCAAAAAATAATAATAATAATAATAGAAGCAAATAAATGACATTTATTGCCTCCTATCAGTGAGTCAAGGGAATTCAGGCATGATTGGACCCATGGATTCAAACTATTGTTTAGGACTTTCTTGCTACATCTCTTTGTCAGTTTCCTTGGGCTGCTGTAACAAAGGACTACAAACTTGGGATGCTTTAAAACAATAGAAATTTTTGCACAACAATGTAATTGTACTTAATGCCACTGAACTGTACATATGAAAAGAATCCAAATGGTAAATTTTGTGTTACGTATGTTTTATAGTAATTTTAAACATAGAAACAACAACAAAACCCAGACATTCATTCTCACAATTCTGGAGGCTAGAAGCCTAAAATCAAGGTGTCAGTAGAGCCACACTTTCTCTGGAGGCTCCAGGGGAGGATCCTTCCCAGCTTCTTCCTAGATTCAGGCTGTTGCCAGCATTCTTTGGCTTCCCTTGGCTTGTTGAGGCATTGCTCCAACACTCTATTTCCAAATAAGTTTGTGTTCTGAGGTTCCAGGTGGACATGGATGTGTGTGTGTGTGTGTGTGTGTGTGTGTGTGTGTGTGTGTGTGTCTGTCCATTCAACCAGGTACAATCTCTTGGCTCCCTTTGCTTGTTCAGCTTTTTTTCATTCAGGCTTCCTGTAAGTGGCAGTAATATAACTTCAGGAAACCCTAGCAATTTCCCAGAAAAGAGGTGAAAGCCCCTCCTCAAACAACTGGATTCTGAGTGAGCTGTGCTTGGATCAATCCACCCCTGGACCAATCACCCATCCTATCTGAGCCTGCAGAGTCAGGCCATGTCTGGGGCAGGGATGGCAGAGCAAGGTGACTGGCACACACCTTTCCAGAATTCCATGGAGATACTGGACAGACACAGAGAGCAGGTATCTTCACAACATTTCTCTAGCTTTCCATAAATGCAACTACGTTTCTATTATCAAAGAAAAGAAATATGTTTCTATTATTAAAGAAAATAACACTTTTTAAGGTGCTATTTCCACCTACAGAAACTTGATCATCCAAACGTGATGGCTTTGATTTTGAAGACATTAAATTAGGAGTTCCTTCGGGCTAGGAATTAATCATATATCTATATAATGTATATATTAGAAGAAAGTGCATTCAAATAGGGTTTATAGGAAGACTATACTTAAGAATTCCAACTCCTTTTTATTCACATATCTAAGTCAGAAATGTAGAGGACAAGACCCTTAGATGACACAAAAAAGTGATATGTGTCACATTCAGGTGTATTTAGAACTATGGGGTATTCTGAGTAATTTGTTAAAGGAAGACCTAAAGTGTATTTCAAAGTCCACCCCGCTCCCACCACCAACCCTGGCTGAATTTCATTTTGTAGTTCTTTTCTGTTCTCATTAAGGTGTCATGTTTGTCCGTGGAAGTGCCACCTTCAAACTCAGACTTGCAGAATGAACTCTCAGTCACAGATTATTGGGTCTGTCCAACATCTTTGCCTTTCTCTCTTATTTCTGACATATAAATAGGGCAAGAACTATCATTCCCCTTTCCCTGAAGGGCAAGGTCAAATACTTCTTTGAAAAGATTCTGATATCCTGGGTGGGGAAAGCAAAATAGATTTCATCCTCTCCAGGGTATGACATTTTGGGGCAGAGACTAGCAATGTTCTCTGGAAACTTGCACCTTAAATGGCTTTTCTAAATGTTTGCTTATCTCAGCAAGAAGATTTGCTAGACAGACATGCCTGCTGTCATTTCATTAATTTGCTTAGTCAGCAAATGGGTATGCCAGCCCATCAGTAACACTGGGCAGAACTTGAGCTTCCTCTGTGGGGCTGCATTTGCCTGGCCCTACTTATGCATCAGTTAACAACCTGCTTTTCCAGAATTCTGACAGTGTGAATGATGGTTTAGACTTAAGCACCACACAAACACTTAGAGAAGCTGTTCCCTGCCTCTGCCTGACCTCACATCATAGGAAAAAGGACTACGAAATAGCCTTTTCTTGCCTCATCTGAGTTGGCAGCAGTTTTGATGCGTCCCAAACTAATTTAGTTGCAAGATCCTCAGCAGTAACTAAGCACCCAGCAGGCACATTCCATTCATCAGTCACCAACCCAGATGGTGTCAAAGTGTGCTGCCTGAGACACCTGGAGAGACAGAACAGTTCCATGAATCAGAGACGCAAGTCTGAAAGCAAGAGAAGGGTAAAAGGAGGCTGCGGGATCAGGGAAGAAATAAATAATAAATAATAAAAATAACTAATACAGCCAAACGAGAGAAGGACGGATCAAAAGCTCTGGCAATGCAGGTAACCTAGTGACCAACTCATCCTGGTTTGCCCAAGACTTTCCCAGTTTTGAAACTGGAAGTCCCATGTCCCGGGAACCCTCCTTAGTCCTAGGCAAACCAGAATGGTTGATCACCGTAGGTAGTCCAAGGTGGGCTTTAATAATGCAAGGCAGGTGGGGAAGAATCTGAAGAGCAACCTGACATCACGTTGGGGCCGATTACGTTTAAAATTTGAAAACGCCTCTTTTGACTCTGCCACCCTGGTCCCAGGAAGCAGATCCCACAGCATGCCATAGATGCGGCCCAGGCTGCTCAGCTTTGAAGGCTGTCATGGTCTCACTCTTCATACTTCTCTGAAGTGCCATTAAAGGGAACATTTTGTTTTCACAGATCAAGCTCCCAGCATACTCCAAAGGTTGACCAATATGTATCTCTGACTGACTGGACTAGAACTTTTTTATAGGCAGTTCTTCCTAGCTGTTCATTCTTGGATTATATAGAAATCTAGTTGACAAAGTGGTGCCCCTAATTGAATGAGGCCATGAGGCTAACACTAAAAGCAAATCACAAAATTACAGTAGGAGTCTGAATCAGAAATCTCACCCTAGAGTCAACACAGGCTCACCTGCAAGGGAGAGCGTGGCCTTCAAAGTTTCTCAGGCACAGACACTTACTGTCCCAGGAGGTTGTCCTGCCCATCCCAAAGCTAAAGTGCTTTAGCACTTTCTCATTTATCACTCTCGTCTGTCTTGAGCCTCAGACTGTCCTGCTGCTGGTCTCGGCATTGCCCTCACTGGAGTGGGCATCTCATGTTAAAACCATGCCTTCCATTCTCTCCGCTGCCATGCTTCGGGACCTCGCCCACTCCTCCCTGCCCACTGGTCCTTGGCCTTGGCTTTCTGGCTAGGCATTGGCAGCCTACCTTGGCTCCGGCAGGACTCAGCCCAGATTACACAAAGGGTATCTATTTTTCCAGCAAAGAAATTCTCCTGTGGTTGGTTTCCCCATGCTGCTTACTACCCACCTTGCAAAAGTGGAATAGACCATTTAATCAAGATGCTGTTTCAGGAGTAGAAGGCAACATCTAGGCCCTAGTTTTTCTACAATGCCCATTTCTCAATACCAAATAGCTTCACACAAACATTAACTTACTTTTTAAAATATTTATTAAGAAATTAGCACATGCCAGGCCCTAATGCAGGCATTTAGAACACAGGAGAGGACAAAACAGGCAAGAGTGAAATGGCCTTTGCCGGTGCAGTTTATGTCCTGGAGAGGCAGAGAGAGATGATAAGAGTATAGAAACTGACTAATAACACTTAAGAAAGTAATAAGCACTGTGAAGACAACGAAAAGAGGGTGCAGCCTTCCTGCAGAGGGTGCTTTCCCCTTATGGACCTTCCCACCCAGAGTGTAGTCTAACAACTCCTCCAAGAGCTCTGCACTGCCTCCTGCTGGCCAAGGTCAGCAGAACATGCTGTACTCTCCCCGGGTTGCTTCCATCTCTCCATGAGTAACTGTTTCGGTTTTCGCCTCTATCCCTCCCCGTCTTGCCATTTGTGGAACACACAGTCTTAGTACTTTTCAAGGAGATGGGGGCTTTAGGAACGGAGGTTCTCTTGGTAAAATCCCTTCTTGAGATGCTCTCTGTCAAAACAGAAAATGTCTTCTGCAAGGTTACGCAGCTTGGCAGTTATGAGCATGGGCTTTGGCATCAGCCAACCTGAGTTCTTTTCCTTCACCCCCATCTGTCTTGCTAACTGGTATTGGTTCTTCAAAGCCTGGTGCAAGTGTCTCCCCCTGAGAAAGCATTTCCTGTTCCCCTGCAATATGGGTACCCAGCAGTGTCAGCTTATAAATGCCACGTGGGCATGGTCAAGTCTTATTAATTTGATACTGAATCACAGCATCTGAGGCATTGATGGGATTCAATAAACATTATTGAGTGCATGAATGAATAAATGAATAAGTCTGGAGCTCAGCAGGCCAGCCTGGATCTGATAAACTTGGTCCCCTAGCTAACTGCATAACCCAGGTGTCTACAATGAAAGGCACAGTAAACTTGTTTTCCCTCAAATCACATTATGCACAATGGAAAAGTTGGCAAAGCATCTCTTGGGTGGTTCAGATCTGCTCTCCCCAAAGCAAGACGCACAACTGTTCTTGTCAAAGCTACACAATGACCTCCTCAGTGGACTTCTTTGAAGCATCCATTGATCTTTAAGAAAAGTATAATTGAACAAAAGTGCTTCTTCCAGCTTCTTGTCTTGTTCCCTGAATTCCCTCTATGTGTTTCCAGCTGTAATGTGAAATTCAACTGTGTGTCAGCCCCGATGACGGTGAACTCCCTAGCTCAGACACTGGCTTGTTTGGGGAAAGCTGTTTTCACAGCTTTCCCTGGACAAGGTGCTAATCTCTGACAGATTGGAATGAAAAGTTATCCCAGCAGCTCAGACCACCCCCTGGCTGTGCTGGAGTGAAGGCATCAGTGAAAGCTAACCCCTAGGAGCCCTCTTTGGCATCTCCTATGATCTCTGCCTGCTGAGCAGAGGGGGCTTAGTTGTTTGAGGAATAATGGAAATGTCATAGAGTCGCTCTGTTGCTAAAAGCTATGTTACGGATAGTAAGCAATCAGCACAAATCCCTGATATTGAAGGATGGATCACGATACCCTTCTAGAAACTTCCCATCCATTATCTTGGCCTGGCAACACTAAGGGAAGGTCATCATCAAGGTTCCAGTTTGCTGAAGTGTAACTTCTCTGTTGATTTTCTGCTGAACCCTCATTGTGGTTGATAGCAGATGGCTCTAATATGACACAGCACTGGACTAGACGGACAGCTAGGGCAAGTCAATGATTATAAGAGTCTCCATTGCTAATAGAGGCCACAGGAAATTGTGTGTGAACATGCTCTGGAGACTGTAAAGCACTGTACAAATACGAGAAGTTATTATTATGGACCACCCATAAATTACTAATTTTGAAGAAAACGATGCTGAATATCATTTAATATCCTTTTAATGTCTCAGAAAGCATTTTAAAACCTCCCAATGCTTTGGTGGTATCATTCTGAACTTCCCTTGTTACAGTAGGCAGAGTTCGCAAGCTCCTAAACTTAGATGACTTCGGTACTGTTTTCAGGGGAGCAAGACAGTTTAAAGATGATCATGGTAGATCTCACCACAAGATGGCACTATTTATGACATTTATTTGCCTTGATTAAAACCGACCTGACATTTGAGGGGTCCAGGTCAAGAGGGAAAAAGAAGGCCTAAATACCACGTTTAATTATTTAAAAGTTAAGTCAATCTAACACACAAAGTAAATAAAATATGTTTCCTATCTGGAAAAACATACCTTCCTAATGAATTGGAAGGCGAGGTACAAACTGCAAAAGCTGAGGCTCATGTTGCAGGCAGAACAGATGGCTGAGGGAGGGTCAGCATCCAGCACCCTCGTCAGCCCATCGTGCACTGTGATGGCCTTGCACGCGTGCCTCTGAACCCCATCCACAGCCCTGTGCCCCTCAGCCTTGGGCCATCCTCGAAGGCCAGACCAGGGGAAAGGTCCTGCATGATCTGGAAGTATGCTCAGGATTGCTTGCGCAGGCACTTGTGAGGGAAAGTCACCTAAAGCAAGGATTAGCTGACTTTTCTATAAAGGGTCAGATGGTAACTATTTTAGGCTTTGTGAGCAATGCGGTCTCTGTCAGCCCTATTCAACTTTGCCACCGTATCACGAAAGCAGCCATAGACAATACATAAAATGAACAGGTGTGGCTGTGTTCCAATAAAACTTTAAGTACAAACATACATGGATTTGGACCACAGGCCATGGTTTGTAGGCATGTAGTCTAAAAGCTGGGGCTAAGACTGCCAAATAAAATACAGGACACAGAGTTAAACTTGAATTCCAGATAAACTGAATACTTGTATAAGTAGGTCCCAAATATTGCATGGGGCATACTCATACTAAGAAAAAAAATGGTTTATCTGAAATTCAAATTTAACTGTCCATCATGTATTTTTACTTGCTAAATCCACCCATGCTAGCTGGGGTGGGAGCAGAGGGTAGGACTGTCCCATTGGCCCTGGGCACTCCTTACCCATGGGGAGGGCCACAGGCTGAGCGAGGCCAGAGGGGGCCTCTAAAGCACAGGCTGTAAGGTCAGGGCTACATTGCCCAGGGCCTGAGGACAGTTATGGTTTTTAAATGACAATTACATGCTCTCAAATAATAAATAGAATATTATATTTCCAATTTATATAGTTGATTTTCTGGAGTCTGGGCATTTATATAGTCAACAAATATTTGTCAAGTTCCTGTATGTGCTGGCACTAAAGGATACAAAATGGTGCCAGAAAAAAAGGGAAAAAAGGCATAATCCCTGTCTCCATGGGGCTTGTGCAGGGGAGGCAGACATCGCACCAATGTGCAACTTCACACATAAATAATCGTTACAAAGCAGAGGGGCCATGAAGAAAAGGAGAGTAACAGCAGAGAAAAATCAATCGAGGGGCAAGGAGGCAGACTGAGAAGTGAGGTTTGAGCTGAGATGCAAAGGAGCACTAGGAGTTGCCAGGTGAAGCAGAGAGGAGAGGAACTTCCTGAGGGAAGACCCTGAGCTGGGGCAGGAGAGGGGCCGGTGGTGAGTAGGAGGGGGGCTCAGCCAGGCCTGTGAGCAGCTCCCATTCATTTCAAATGCAGCAGGAAGCTCCCACAGGGTTTTTAAAGGGAGGGAATATGATCCAATTCTCATTTTAAAAGCTCACACTTGCTGATTCTTCCTGCAGAGTGGATGGGGCAAGAGGAAGAGGAAGAGAGAGGAGTCTTCGGAAGGCAGTGCAGTCATTCTGAGAACAGGGAATGGTGAGAAAAGCACAGCTTGGAGAAGCCTGTGCAAGGGCTAGGGGATGGGGCAGGGACAAGAGATAGGGGTGTCTGGACCAGCACTGGGGTTTCTGGCTTTGCTGAGCAGAGAAAATATGAAGGAGACGCAGGCTTGGGGAGAAGATGGACATTTCAGTTGTTGACGTGTTAAGTGGGAGGTGCTGTTTATACCACTGAGTAGACATCTCAAGGGAGCAAGGAGATACATAGTTGGCCCTCCATATCCACAGGTTCCATACCTATGAATTCAGCCAACCTCAGATCACACAAATAAAAAACAATACAACAACTATTTACATAGTAGCATTTACATTGTATTAGGTATTGTAAGTAATCTAGAGATGATTTAAAGTATATGGGAGGAGGTATACAGCTTGTATGCAAATACGATGCCATTTTGTATTGGGGACTTGTGCATTCGCAGGTTTTAGTACTCATGAGGGTCCTGGAACCAGAAGAAATGACTGTACTTGTCACATCTGCAGCTCAGAAGAGAGGCCAGGGCTACAAATGGAAGGCAGCAGGTGGTCGAAGTCCTATGGGAGGTATTTGTAGCCATGAGAGTAGCTGGGACCTTCGTGGTGAAAAGAGAAAGGGGTCTGAGGTGGACCCCTGAGGCCCTTCAGTGTTAGAAGAGGAGGCAGCAAAGAAGGAAAACAAGCAAGAACAGTGCTGTGCAAGCCAAAAGATGGGAATGCGTTAAAAAGTTCTAGTTCTGACAATTACCAAATACATCCTTTTTCCTTGAGAGCTTGTAAGGCCCCTCCTCATCACAGCCTCTCTTACCTTATCTTATTCCTATACATATGATGATAGAAAGATAAAGCAGATGAGCAAAAGATAAAAACACATCCATCAACAGCCATTACAGTCACTCTCATTAGTATTCACATACTCAGCGTTAAAGGAGTAAGTAAAAAGATGAATGGGTGACTTTTGAATAAGCGAAGGAGGATATTCATTTCCCTTGACTTCTTGGTTAGGAAACAGATTTTGAATCTTCTTTAAAGAATTTTCCTTAACAAAATGGCAGCCAGTAAAGGTAGAGGCTCCTTGAACAAATCTAATGTGCGTTGGCACTTCCCAGCCTAGGAGGGCTGCCCTCCCATGGAAACTCAGTCAAGCACACTGCGCTCAGGAGCCTAGAAGAGTCAGTCCCATGCTCAACTCACTGGGATGACGGGTGCCATGTGCTGTTCTGACTACCCATGGGGAACTCATGGAGCTCCTGTGACTCAGATTAGTGACATTTCTTAGTTCCTAGTAAATAACCTTGTGTTTTGACCTGTAACAATGTGAAATGTTAACAAAGCCATGAGGAAATTAAAATCCCTTGATGTAGGTTGGAGGCTGCCTAAGTGGATCCTGTCCAGGTGACAAAAGGTCTGCTAGACCCTGAGAAGAAACAAAGAAAGAAAAAGGTCACCGAGTAAATAGCCATGTGGTGAAATGCCAAAGTACAAGAGTTTATTGAGACCAAAGAGGTGCCTTTTACATGAAAGAATTCCAGCTAAAGGTCACTAACAGGTCCAAACACCAACTAATACAGGTAAAATGGAAGTTGATGGTTAAAAGAAGACCTGGGGCTCTGATTGCTGTATTGGAATAAAATCTAGTGAGCAGCAGTACTTTAGTTATTATTTTTCTGTAGAACTTTACAGTTTTCAAAATGTTTTTCCATATATAACCACCTTATTTTTTCAGAAACCTGACAACCGGTCTTAGCAGGGGTTAGGATTTACATTTGGCAGATGAGCAGGAGAAAGGCTCAGAGAAGTTAAGTAATTTGCCTAAGGTCACAGAGCAACCTGGTCAGGTGGTTGTCAGAACCCAGGTCGTTGATCAACCAGTTCATTGATCGTTCTAGCACAATATCTTTCAGAACAATATCAGATCACAAAATGAGACCAACAGAAGGCCTCAGTGATTCCACAAAGAATTTTCTGCCCAGCCGTTAGCCAACTTCTATGGCTGATACATGTCTGTGTCTAACAATACCAGGGGTCTGTATAAATAGAAGCCATCAGTGAAGACACAGCAATAGAATTCCAAAAGAGGCACCACATAGAAAGCTCATGTTTTCCAAGCCAAACAAAGTACTGGCTATTACTGGAAGCCATGAAGTAAGGCAACATTAATATCAATTTGTTGCTACTTACTGTTGCTGTCCCCTCCTAAGAAAGGAGACACAGCCAGACTGCTCCACAGAGTGGCTCCCTGCTGGGATCTGTGGAGTTAGACAAAGTCAATCATACCTCATCTCTCTCAAATCATTTGACCACCTCTCTTGGTTCCTTTTATGAAAACCTGCAGAAGAGTTAACCACTGACCTTCCAGAAATGCAATCTGACTCCTGCCCCCATCTGGCCAAGTGTGGATAGGATGGGAGTGAGAGAAGAGGCTGAGGTGCAGCTAAGAATTCTGGCCAGCACAGGGACGTAAGATTCCAAAATCCTCAAGGGCAAGGATCAAGCTTGAGGGCAGACTGACTTTTGGGCTTCACTCCTCTTGTCATCTCAATTACCAAATATGGTCATGCAAATAGCACTCAGGGTAAATTGAATTACCCTGAAAGGATGTAAGATGGACAAAGTGGAGAGGATGATTACTCAGAAAGACATGGCTTCCCCTACAAATCAATAAGAAGAAGACAACCCACAGAAAAACAAGCAAAACATCTGGATAGGAACCTCATAAAAACAATATCCAAATGGACAATAAGCATATCAATAGGTGCTCAACATTGGTAATGCCAGGGAAGTTCTAATTAAAACCACCTGAGTTACCATCTCATACCTTTGGAATGGCTAAAATAGAGGACACTGAGTTCACACTCTAGAAGCTGGTACAATTCATACATGTCAGAAAACCATTTGACAGTCCCTACTGCTGCCGAATATATACATATCCCATCACTCAATAGTGCTATACCTGGGTACATACCCACCGTAAATGCATACATGTGTTCACTAAAAGGCGTGAACTAGAATGCTGAGAGCACCATTATTTAGAACATCCCCAAAATGGAAACTGCCCAAATGTCTATTAACAGTAAGCTAAATAAGTAATGGCATATTCGCAAAATTAAATATTATACAACAATGAAAATGAACAAACTACCTGTACATAGGTGAATCTTACCAATGTAATGTTGAGCAAAAGAAGCTGAAAGGGGATATACTATATAACTACACTTATAGGAAGTTCAAAAGTGGGCAAACATACTCTAGGGTGTCAGAAGTTAATATGGTAACCCTTAAGGGATAACGACTATGAGGAGGATTTTTGAGGTGCCCATCATGTCTTGTTTCTTGATCTGGGTGCTAGTTACATGAGTGTGTTCAGTTTATAAACATTATTTCAGCCGTACATTTGTGATTTGAGCATATTTCTGAATGCATTTTATACTTCCAAAACAGCCTTTTAAAATGTATTTTATTTTATTATATTTAGAGATTTGTTCTTGTTCTGTCATCCAGGCTGGAGTGCAATGGCACTTCATAGCTCACAGGAACCCTCAACTCCTGATCATTTTAAAAACACATTTTGTTTTTCCAGAGGAGTTTGGTCTTTATTCCTTAAGCAAACAGTGATTTATTTCCTCCTTTCTCGGCGTCAACAACCAACTCAAAAACCTTTTTTAAGGGAAAAAAATAATTTGCCCGCATTTCTAATTCCACCACTGCTGTCATCCAACTAGGTGTAGCCTGGGAAGTGAAGAAGAAAAGGAAAATTTCTTCTCCCCTCCATTACCTCCCATTGCACATCCTTTCTTGGTTACTTTTTCTCTTTTCCCTTTTTTATTTACTTTCGGACTTAGACCTTACCCCTTTTGGAAGGCCTAATTAGAGGGTAGTTTTGAGACTGGCATGGTGTTGGAAACCTGGGTCCATGGAGGAAGTCCACATCACACTGGATGTTTTGGTGGTGGATCACATGGCAGGAACAAGAGGCAGGGTGAAATCCTGGAGGCTCTGCATGGACAATGATGCCACTTATTGTAGTAAGCACCAAACAGGCTCAAATCTCCTCTTTAGAGAAGTATTAGGACCAATAGCTGGTTGGTTGAGAGCTGCCGTTTTAATGATGAAGCAAGAAATGATATATATCATGTTATTCAATGCAACATGAACATATGTCTTGAAAATGAGGCTTCATCGTTTCCTCCTTTTCCCTCCACTGTACCCATATATAAGTGATAATACAGTAGCCAATGCAAATGTCATAAAAGCATAAAGATGAAAATGGAGCAAGTGACTGGGGTTAGCTGGGAAGAAGATGTCGCCAAGGGGAAGAGAGGAATCCGGCATCGGCAATTAATCATGGCCAAATAAATCTGGTATTTAACAGCAAGGATACCATCAGGCACCCACTGAGAGCTTCAAGGAGTTCAGTTCCCTCAGTGATTACTAAAGCCAGCTTTGATCATTTAAAAATCACATTTTGTTTTTTCAGAGGAGTTTGGTCTTTATTCCTTAAGCAAACATTGATTTATCTCCTCTTTTCTGGGCAGAGATTCCTGTCATATAACCGCTCTGGCTAAAACAACTCTTTCTGTGCTCCAAAGTCTCAGTAGACTGCTTGTAGGAAGAGAATATTTTAATCTCTTGGAGCTGCCAACAGGCAAATGGAAGGTAAAGAAAAGACTGCCACCCCCACCCCCTAGGTTTGGAACCATCAAAAACCAGAGCTCAAACTTTATAAATAGAGGCAGCAGCAGGGACGTCACACTCACAAAAACCACTGGATGCTACAGCCTTCGGAAATCCTTGTTTGGATAACCTCAGTCAATAAGTATCTTCAAGGTCAAAACCCAGACCTTGAAGGTGCAGTGGAGCCAAACCGTCTTCATTTGAAACTGCTGAAGGCAGGCTCCTCAAGTGTGGGAAACCAGGAGTCCAGGCCTTGAGATCTCAGATCTGGGAAACTCCTGCGGAAAGAGAGAAAAGGAAGCCGGACCGAGGAGGGAGTGTCCCTGAGCTGAATCTTGAGTGTTGCAACTGACATCTCTGCTTCTCCAAGCAAGACTCCTGGACCCACTCCTCCCACGACCCCCACAGAGGGGACATGTGAGCAGTTGGAAAACCACCGGACCAGGCGTGGTCTGGAGGCTGAGTAGATTCCTTCCCCATCACCCCCACCCCTACCCGCCATGAAGGATGGTAAAATTGCCAGAGAGCCACAATCCTCCCCTGGAAGGGGGACGGCATCTCAATGGTAGATCACTCTGTATGTCTTTGAAAGACACTTGCTTCCTCCCAGCTTCTGGCTTTTGGTATATATTTGGCAGCAGAGGTGTGTTTAATTAGGATTAGAGGAAAGGTTCTGATACTGCCTGAGAACATCCTCAGCCTGAGTAAAGGCAAGAGTGGGAGGCTTTACCCAAGCCAACCCGGTGATTTTGCTGTTGAGAGGTGACAATGTGCTAGCAGCCCTCCCTTGCTCACAGCGCCTCCTCTGCCTCCGCGGCAGCTCTGGCCGCCCTCAAGGAGCCCTTCAGCCCACCGCTGCACTGTGGGAGCCCCTCTCTGGGCTGGCCGAGGCCGGAGCCAGCTCCCTCTGCTTGCAGCGAGGTGTGGAGTGAGAGGTGTGGTTGGAAACCGGGGCTGCGTGCAGGGCTAGCCAGCCAGCGCCAATTCCGGGTGGGCGTGGGCTCGGGGGTCCTGCACTGGGAGCGA
Source organism: Theropithecus gelada (assembly GCF_003255815.1). Lineage (NCBI taxonomy): Eukaryota > Metazoa > Chordata > Mammalia > Primates > Cercopithecidae > Theropithecus > Theropithecus gelada. The sequence continues at coordinate 67,266,616 of NC_037675.1, read as the reverse complement.
CCGGCCCAGCCACTGGCCCCAGGCAGTGAGGGGCTTAGCACCAGGGCCAGCAGCTGCGGAATGTGTGAAGGGTTCCCCAGCAGTGCCGGCCTGCTGGGGCCGTGCTCCAATTCTCACCAGGCCTCAACTGCCTCCCTGCCAGGCAGAGCTCGGGACCTACAGTTCACCATGCCCGAGCCTCCCCGTCAACCCTGCAGTGGACTCCCGCACCGCCCGAGCCTCCCCAAGGAGCGCCACCCCCTGCTCCGTGGTGCCTGATCCCATCTACCACCCAAGGGCTGAGGAGTGTGGCATGGGGCACAGGACTGGCAGGCAGTTCCGCCCACTGCCCTGGTGCAGGATCCACTAGGCAAGCCAGCTGGGCTCCTGAGTCCAGTGGGGACTTGGAGAACTTTTATGTCTAGCTGGAGGATCGTAAATGCACCAATCAGCACCCTGTGTCTAGCTCAAGGTTTGTAAATCCAATGAGTACTCTGTGTCTAGCTAATCTAGTGGGGACTTGGAGAACTTTTGTGTCTAGCTAAGGGATTGTAAATGCACCAATCAGCACTCTGTGTCTAGTTCAAGGTTCGTAAATGCACCAATCAGCATCCTGTCAAAACAGACCAATCAGCACTCTGTAAATGGGCCAATCAACTCTCTGTAAAATGGACCAATTAGCAGGATGTGGGTGGGGCCAGATAAGGGAATAAAAGCAGGCTGCCCAAGCCAGCAGAGGCCGTCTGTGGAGATCTCTTTCCACTTAGTGGCGGCGTTGTTCTGTTTTTTTTTTTTTTTTGCAGTACACTTTGCTAGTGCTCGGTTTTTGGATCTGTGCCGCGTTTATGAGCTGTAACACTCAGAGCAGTAGGACTAACTGCAAAGGTTTGCAGCTTCCCTTCTGAAGTCAGTGAGACCACAAACCCACCAGAAGGAAGAAACTCTGGACACATCTTAACATCTAAATGGGAACAAACTCCAGAGACGCCATATTTAAGAATTATAATACTCACCGTGAGGGTCTGTGGCTTCATTGTTGAAGTGAGTGAGACCAAGAACCCATGAATTCCAAACACACAGTGATTCAGGTGAATCTCGTCACCATCAGAGTTCAACAGCACACATTCAAAACTTTATTGGCCTCATCCTCTGTGGTGAAAAGAGCTGCTACTACGTGCCAGGTACTGTAATGGGCTCCAAAGAGTAAAATTAAGATTGTGTTTTGCTTTTGCCTTTGCAGCACTAGTAGAGTAGACAGACAGACATATACAAAGTAAGTTTTAACACCGTGGGAGAAGAACCACAATGGAGGTATTACAAAATGCTATGGAAATACTAGGAAGGCTGAGTCAGTTATCACGGGAGTTGTGGGGCCAGGCAGGCTAGCAGGAAGAGTGTCTGATGAACTCTTTACTGAAATAAGCAGTTGATGAATTTTAAATAAGGAGGTAGCGTTGAAGCTGGATCTTGAAGTATAAATAGGAATTCTTCAGGTCAAAAAGAGAATGGCACCCTAGCAGAGAGAAAATTGGAGCTACAACTACCATTTAAGATGGTGCTTCCCAAATTAGATATGCTCAAGAAACCACTGCTGGGGGTCAAGGCACACTCAAAGCCGCGAAATAAGGATGATGTGCCTTTTCAGGGATGTTAATTTTGCTTAAATATTTGGGTAAAATAAGCTATACAAGAAGTGAAGTAAAGGCATTTTTAAATTAAAACAAGCATGAATGTTACATAATAGAAGACAAAATTGACAACTTTTTTATTTGGTTTGGTTTTGGGTTTTCTGTTTGATGGGGTTTTTTTTAGAGACAAGGTCTCACTCTGACACCAAGGTTGGAGTGCACTGGCATAATCCTAATTCACTGCATCTTCAAACTCCGGGGCTCAAAGGATGCTCCCACCTCAGCCTCCGAAGTAGCTAGGACTACCGGCGTGTGCCACCATGCCCAGCTAATTGAAAAAACAAAAATTTTTTTGTGGAGATAGTGTCTTGGTATGTTGCCCACACTAGTATGCGGCCTGAAGGAATCCTCCTGCCTCAGCCTCTCAAAGTGCTGGGATTACAAGTGTGAGTCACTGCACCTAGCTGACATTAATTTTTAAGATAAAGCATTAGCCCTCAAAAAAAAAAAAATACTGTATGCGAGCAGGGTGGTGGGAGTTCTGCCTTCTGCTACAGACCCACATCCCGAGGTCTGTGTCTCTTTCATCTGTCATTTGGGGTATTCTGAAGGAAAGGAAGAGAAACCTGGTTTACATATAATCTGGGGATCAGGGTGTTGTGTGAGATAGTTCAGTGGCTGATCAGGGCCGGGCAGCCAGAGCCACACAGTGATGAGCTTCACAGAGCCTGTGAATGAGTTTGGACTGTACTCGGTAGGTAGAGGAGAGTCCCTGGCAGCCTGCCCAGACAAGGAGACTATGCTGCTTAAGCTGCACTGTGATCCTCACTACACGGACTTGCTGTCTGGATAACATAACTAAAGCGCAGTGCTGACCTAGTCATTCCCCTGCTCAAGACTTTCAGGGGCTTCTTGTGGCTGCTGAATGAAGTCCAAATTATATGCAAACCTGGGCTGCAATGTGGAGAATGGATTGCAAGCAGATTGCAAGCAACAAGACTGACGGTGAGGAGATGGGTGAGCAACCTGGGGAGCTGTTGGAGGCTGAGGCAAGGAAGCACACTGGGAGTGGAGAGAAGTAGATGGCATTTGAGGTCCTCATTGTTCTCTAACTTGCCATTGCAGCCTCCATCTCTCATGTACGTTTTTCTACATTTGAATAAAGCTAAATGACTCACTACTACTTGTGGTTTCTTGCAAACACATTTTTTGCTTATTCTATTCTCTCTACCTGAAATGTCATTTCTTGACCCCATCTCCTCCTGATGAAAAGGGCACCTGTCCTTCAGGGTCCAGCTCAGATAATCGTGGAAGCCTTATACTAAGCATCTGGTATGTGCCAGGCACCATGCCACATGCTTTGCATACTCTCTAATCTCTCTTCCCTGCAAAGTGAGTAGCACTATCTCCATTTGCAGATGAGGGAATGGAGCATCAAGGAGGTTAGGTAACACACTCAAGTCCACTTTGCTTGCAGGAGATTGAACCAGAATTTGAATCCTGATCTAGGTGGTGCTAAAACCTGTATTTTTTCTACAACCCCATACTACCTGCTCCTTCAACTGACTTTCCCTCATAACCAAGCCTATGCATGAGTTGAATTCCTCCCATATTTTCTCAATATAGACTGGCACCTCTCTGGATGTATAGCATTATTAGAAGTGTGGGGTATGATGAAGGAGATGTGGGTAGACGGAAGACCTCTACCTTTTTCATTCAATTTCTTTTGAATCGAGATGGGGTCTCACTCTCTCACCCAAGCTGCAGTGCAGTGGCACGATCTCAGCTCACTGCACCTTCTGCCTGCCAGGCTCAAGTGATCCTCTCCCCTCAGCCTCCCGAGTAGCTGGAATTACAGGCACATGCCACTACGCCCAGCTAAAGACCACCTTTAAGAACAACAGTGTTTTCATACTCTGGCTTCAACTCTGGTGGCTGTGTGGCTTTAGGCAAGTCACAAAACCGAGTTACACTTCATGGGATCATTGGAAAACAAAATGAAATAAAACAAATGAAGCTTGCAAATGAGTATGCACTCAATGATTGTTCCTCCTCCCTTGCACATGACGGTTGGTCAATAAATGTTTTAAAGGCTGAAGGAACAAAATGAAGGAAGGACATCACTTGATTGCTGCATTTACATAAAGCTTTGAAAAAGTGGAAACCCTATGTTTGGGTCCCAACCCTCCACCCCCAACACACACACACACACGCAGAGCTTTCAAATACTCTACAACATACACTTTCAAGTAAATTAAAACCCATTTTGGGAGCTCCTCAGACCTGCCAATACCGGAGCCCAGTCTCTGAGCTGAGTTCAATCCCAGAGCTCACAGTGCACTGTGCCTGTGGGGGCTGCTCTGCCTCAGGGCTGGAGTCTGTACTTCACCAGGTGCTTGCTGAAGAAAGGGCCCTGAGATCCCCTTTATCCTGACTACTCCTCCCTCCCACCCGGCTCAACCAATCACCAAGCCTGTGGGTTCTACCATCTGCTTCTCTCCCTCCCCTCTGCCCTCTGTGGGTTCTACCGTCTGCTTCTCTCCCTCCCCTCTGCCCTCTGTGGGTAGAGCTCTTCCATTTCCCTGCCTCCTGCCTCCAGCCTCCAGCATCATTGATTGCCCTGAATTCTTGACATTGCAGCCAGGGTGATACAGTGGTGAACAAAATGAAGCCTGCCCTCGTGAAGATCAAACTCTTCAAGTGCTGTTTAGAAAGTTCACCAGTGTCTGGGCCCTCCTTGCTTCCCAGCCTTGTTTATTCCCCCCATTCCCCTGGCATTCTCCACTCCAGACACTGCGTCTCACGTCTCACCAACACAGCTTGCTCTTCCTCCCCTCTGGTACTTTGCATATGCCCTTCCCTCTGCACAGAGCATCTTTTCCCTATGCATCATCCCCGCCACTTGACTGCCAGCTCCTCTTTACCCTCCCAGTCTCAGCCTCAAGGTCACCTCCTCCAGGGAGTCTTCCTTAACCCCCAAAGGCACTGGGTGCCCCTGCTATGTGCACCCTTAGCACTATGGGTTTTTTTTTTTTTTAACTCTCCTTGAAGTCAAAGACCATGTTTTATATTAACTTTATATATTTCTGTCTTTCAAGGGTATAAGTATCTGAGGCTACTATACCACTTGTTGATGAAATGAATAGTTGAAGCAGCCAGTTCAGCCTGTGACGTAAAGTGTGCTGAGACCTCCCCAGGTATAAATACCCTTAGGCAGTCCACCCTGGGCACCTAAAACTTTGGAGGGGCTGATGGGGAAGAGGAAAGGAGCAGAGAGGCTGAACAAACAGGTGTTTGGCGGCCATCCTGCCTCCCTCCCTCTGTCCCCCAATACAGCGCAAATCCAACTTCAGTGTGAATCTATTCAGTATCTGGATGATGAAAATGACATTTTCTTTCTTGCCAGACCATTTTGCAGCCCTCAGGGTCCATTGTTTCTATTAACTTTGAATGAACCTTTTTTTTTTTTTTTTTTTTTTAAAGATGGAGTCTTACTCTGTCGCCCAGGCTGGAGTGCGATGGCGTGATCTCAGCTCACTGCAGCCTCTGCCTCTGGGATTCCAGCGATTCTCCTCCCAGGAAGCTGGGATTACAGGTGTCTGTCACCACGCCCAGCTAATTTTTGTATTTTTAGTAGAGACGGGGTTTCACCATGTTGGCCAGGCTGGTCTCAAACTCCTGACCTCAGGTGATTCGCCCGCCTCGGCCTCCCAAAGTGCTGGGATTACAGGCATGAGCCACCGCGCCTGGACAACTTTAAATGAACTTTTTACAAGAATTTGTGTTAATAGGGAGCGTCTGGTAGACCTGGTTGGGAAAGGGTTTTTTTCAAGGATCTCTGTGCCTTGAGATGTGTTCTCGGAGAGAGAAGGGAACCATCAGAGAGAGTGGGTGTAGCCTTGAGTCATGTTGAGAAGCCGGCGTCCTTCAGTTTTCTCGTCCTGGTAAGCGTTTTTCAGGTCTGCTGGGTTTTGGCACCTATCAGCAAGGCTATTTTAAAGCACATAAAATCTGAAAATAAATGGAGAAAGGCTGTGGCAGAGGAAGGCTGGTTTGGCAAGGACTGCTGCTTGTGAGTTAGCGTTGACACTGCAGGACGCTGCAGCAGAGAGCGAAGACAAGGTTAGAGAGAAGGGCTTCACATGGGGGTCACACTCACACCCTCAGGCCTCCTCCGTCCTCACTGGAGGAGACACTGATGTCACACACCCCGGAACCTTCTTCTGCTTCTGGAATCTGAAGGTTGGGGTTGCAGGGAGAGGAGCAGTAAGAAGCAGCTAATTTCACTATCGGGAAGAGGTGCTAACATTCTACCTACCCCTCAGCCTTTCCCCATGCCAGGCCCCTACCAGTATCTGTAAGCCAGGTGACTGCTCCCCGACTCACATGGCCTCTCTTTGACCCAGGTGGCCAAAACTCAATAACAGAGAGTGCCTAACCTCCTGCCTTACTCTCAGCTATATCCTGCCCTCTCCCGCCCCATTCTGTCCCACATGCCTTGCACTCCGTTAGTCTAACCTGTTCCTGGTCACCCTGGAAGCTGACCTCTGATCTCACGCTCTGTGTCCAGCTCTACCGCTTGTCTGGTGTAGCTGACACATGATACTAATCAGCTGGTCCCTCCCAGACTACTCCCCTCACTGAAGATCATTTGCATCTGTGACAGAGACTGCCTGCTTTAGAATGCCGGGGATGCACCTGAGGCAGCGGGAAAGGGGGAGGCGCCTGGGTGAGACTCCTCGGGTCTGAATCCTAGTCCTGGGGTTTATCTGCTATGAACTGGATTACCAGGGTGAGTTCCTGAATCTCCCCCAGCCTATACCTCTTCATCTATAAAATGGGGATTATAATAGCACCAGCCTCACAAGGTAGCTGAGAGAATTCCCTGAGCTGATTTACAATGTAAGTGCTTAGCAAAGCACCTGACCCACAGTAAGTGGTCAACAGATGTTGGATAAAATAAGAAAGTCAGCCCCCCAAGACCCTACTGATCTTCATGAATGAGAAATGGATGCTTACTCCCCACACCTCCAAAAATACAAAATCAAAATGGTTAGAATAATAGTGCCTTTCTCTGTCCTGGGCACCCAGGTTCAGAAAGGAGGAGCAGAGCTCCATAGAGGGTCCATGAATTGAATGGCTGCAGTGTGGCTGAGGAGTAAGCAGGGATCCTTGGGGAAGGAGTCTGAGGAATGGGGGTTCATTGGGTAGAGATTGGAGAGTAAGGACCTCTGGGGCAGGGGTGTGTGGGGCAGGGACCCATGAAGTAGGGTCTATGGCTTCCCTTGAGAACCCAGAGCAGGGAAGAAATCAGGATGAGCTACAGCTGTCACCCCCAGGGCATCAGGGCTGTGGAGGCTGCATGAGGGCTAGAAGTCGATGGGCCGTGTGCTGATAAAGCCATAAGAATCATTAGAGGCCAAGCAAACAGCGCTTTTCAGGTGTCCTGTGTGGCGTGTCCTGGCAAATGCAGAGGATGGAGAAGGAGCATTTTCAGTGGCACCTGCCAGAGTGAAGCAGGCCCAGGTACTGCTCAACCCCTTTCACTGAAGTTCAGACTTGATTCTAGGGCAGCAAATGCATGTTCTGTGGGTCCTGCTCCTTTCTGAGATGCCTGCCTTTCCCTTGACCTTCAAGTTCAGGAATGATAAAAATGCCAGACCTCCCACAGGTCTTTAGGGAGGGCAGGCCCACTCATCCCAGAAAGGCACAATCATTAGTGTCATCTCATTAAACTGAAAGGTTGCCGACTCAGGCTGGAGCTGCAAAGGGTGCTGCCTCCTGGCTTCTGTGCAGCCTTCCCTGGGAATTCCCCATGGTGGGATGAAAACATGAAAGTGAACAGGACAGGAAGGGGTCCTGAGCCACGGTGGCCTGCTGCTGGCAGGCACTGGGCTGCGGGCAATGAGGGTACCAAGATGAAGGTATTATTCGGGATTAAGATTTGGCTGTTCTCATAGAGACAGCAAGTACAGTGGCTTAAATAAGGTAGAAGTGATTTCTCTTGCACCCAACAGCCTGGATCCAACATGGAAGACCCAAAGTGCTGGGGACCCAGCCTCCTCCTCTCTTGTTGCTCTACTATTCCTAGGGTGTTCCTCTCAAGGACAAGGGGAATTTGGTCAAGGACAAATTCCCATCACATCTGCACCCTAGTCAGTGGGCGTAAGGAATCCCGTGAGCTGTGTCCATCACTGCTGCTGGTATCTGTTCCGCCAGAACTTAGTCATGTGACCTTTCAAGAAAGCCTGGAAAACACTGTCTCTGTAAGAGTGCCCAGCTAAAATTCACGGGCTCTATGAAAGAGAAAACAGGTGTGGGAACAGTTGACAGTCTGTTAGAGTGATTAAGACAGAGCCCTGCCCATGAACAATGCAGTGTGCAGACCAACAAACCACGACAACGCACTGGGCAGGAAAAGTAGCAGTATTCAATCATTTACTCAAGGAACACTTATTAAGGCCTACACGCATTAAGGAAATAGATGTAATAGTACCGTCCTCTCCCTCATGGTCAGGTCTTAGGGGAAGGTCATGGTGTTAGGGGAAAAAGCCATCAAATGTACTAGGTGCTTGCGATGGTTTAAATGTTTGTCCCCTCTAAAACTCACGTTAAAATGTAACAGGTTGAGTAGGACCTTTAAGAGGTGGTTAAGCCGTGAAAGTTCTACCTTCCCTCATGGGCGGCATGACTGCCATTATAAAAGGGGGAGTTCAGCCTTCTTTTGCCTGTTTGCACTCCCTCCTTCTGCCGTGTGAAGATGAAGCATTCCTCTCCTCACTGGGGACGAAACATTCAGGGTGCCATCTTGGAATCAGAATCACTAAACCTGCCCGCACCTTGATCTTGAATTTCCCAGCATCTGGAACTGTGAGTCACTAAATTTCTTTTTATAAATTGCCCCATTTGTGGTATTTTGTTACAGTAGCACATAATGGACTAACTCCTATAAAGGAAACATTTGTTCATTCACCACACCCTGCTACCTAATAGTCCATGAACCAGTCCCAGGGATCTGGGACTGGTTCATGATAAAAGACACCACCCTTTCCCTCAAAGTGACTCACTCTTTAAAAGGAGAGACAGACACCTGACCAGACAACTGCAATCTGCATGGTTAATACTGTGATTGTGATAAGGCCAGGGACCCGTAACACAGCCTGGAGGTTTCGCAGGACCAGAGAGCCTTCCCAGTGCTTTAACACCAGGTGGAACCCCAGAGTCTTGGTGCAACCCTGGGGAGCAGCCTGTAAATGACTGAAACTGAGTTTCTCACAAGCCCGGCTAGGAGGATCAGAGTTGGATTTAGATTTATTTTTTTTAAATACAGAAAAAAGATATTATTTTCACACTGGGTTATACACTAAGATTTATTTCCACCACACAAATGTAACTCCAGGAAACTGTGGGCTTAGGAGGCAGAACTTGGAAGATTCCCAGAGGCAGGAAATAGGTTTAGAGTGTCCAGAGGATGCACAGTGAGTGATTCATTCACCTCCTCTGCATCCCAGAACTTCACAATGTTATTCCCGCCAGCCAGGAATGTGATAGCAGTTGGGTGGGGGTGAAATCAAGGCTGCGTGCCCTGAGACACCCACTCCCTTTTGAATCTCCCCCAAGGACAGAGTCCACAGCCCCCAGAAAACTTGTTCTTGAGTTTTATTATCTCCGTGGCCAAAAAATGTTCTTTGTCTAACCAAAATCAGTATTACCTTGAATTAAAATCCACTTCCTCTTATTTGGGCTTTGAAGGGCTAGGACAGTGTTTGTCACCCTAAATTATGAGAAAGTGCTTTCTAAGCTATCAAGTCTCATAAAAATATTAAGTGGTTTTGTTTTCATCATAGGTAATAATATCATGTAGCAGGTGAGGTGGAAGCTAAATTTTATTGAATAACACAGCCTGTTCCAGGAACTGTGCTAAGCACATTACATACATTACATACTGTAAACCTACCACAGCCCTCCCAGGTAAGCATTATATTACTTATTTTCCAGATGGGAAACTGAAGCACAGAGAGGTCAAGTAACTTGTCCATGGTCATACAGCTAGTTTGTGGCAGAGCCAGGACTAGAACCCAAGTCTGTGTGACTCTTTTCAATCTTCCATAATTCAAGAAGACTGTAGTTAGGTCACCCATAGTCTTTTCTTCTCTACATTAAGCAACTCCAGCTCTATTTAACTTTTTATTCTTTTTATGATGGGCACTTCATCTGGTAGAATATCTGACAGTTTTTGAAGTTTAAAAGCTGTTCTTGAGAGGTACAAATAGGTGGAGTTGTCTTAGGAGCTTAGTATATTGTAACCTCTGAGAAGAGTTTGTTCAAATCTTAAAATCCCAGTAGTACTGGGATCTTAAGACAATTATGACCATGTGGGGTCACATGTGAAGCGCTTAAAACAAAAGTGAAGACATATTGTCATGGGTTTTATTGTGTTATAATAAAAACTTGATTAATATCCTTTGAAAGACTTAAAATGATATTAATATGTAAGAATAGTAGGAGAGGTGGCAGTAGAGAAAAAAATTATCCAGCTATCGAAACCACTTGGAATACAAAATGTTTGTGTGTCAGGGGAAGGGGTGGTATGCTTGAGGAAGGGGAATTATTGCATACATTTGTTATCCATAGTTAATTTTACCTCCTCGCCTTGGTTATGCCAACTTTATCCTGTGCTTTCTATTTGTCTAAGCATGAGACAAACATCAGAAAAATTCCAATAGCATCCTGCAATATACCTGACCAGTAATCCTCAAAGCTGCCAACATTATCAAAGAAACTGTCACAGCCTAGAGGAGCCTAAGGAGATATGATGACTACATGTACTGTGGCATCCTGGATGAGTGGAACAGAATCAGGACCTTAAGTCAAAACTAAGGCAGTCTAAATAAATTATAAACTTCAGTTAATAATAATTTTTTTAAAAAAAATCACCCATCAGCTCCAATTGGGTAATAATGTTCTTCATCAAGGATGAGGCCCAAGGATGGAAGAGACTAAGGGATAGACAAACCTCACAGTGGGGAAGCAAAAGTGTATGAACCCAAGGAGGAGACCTTGACTCTGCTCAGCCTCCAGCTGCTGTCTCAGCCGTAGGGCCATCATCTCCAGCTGCTGTCTCAGCCTTAGGGCCATCATCTCCAGCTGCTGTCTCAGCCTTAGGGCCATCATCTCTTTTACCAGTGTGACATGAGCCCTCTGACCAGTGACGGTCTTGGGTTCTTGACCAGCCTAGGGCCTTCCATAGGATCCACACTCATCCCAGACCACTTGATTTAAGCCATGTAAGGCAAGCCCTTCATCTCTTTCACCACCTTTCAATCAGCCATTGATTTAACTTGGCAAGATTTAAAAACAATCCCCACCACCTTGTTAAGTTCTCCCCTTAATTAGCAGAGGAAGAAATGCAGTTATTGGAAGCAACCTCTCTCCAGCACACTTCTCCCTGTTTGGCAAATTAAAAGCATTTGGATGAAGCTCTTCCGTGGTCTCAATCAATAGCTCAAGCCATAATTATCCAGCGGTGCTTGCAGTTTTCTGTGCTGACAGCCGGCTGGGTGTGCTGATCTGTAATTGTTTCATATGCTTATGCAGCTTGTCTCTTCCCATGATTGGGGTCTGCAGCAGACTAATCAATAGCATCGTTGGGGAAACTGGGGAATGTATTTGCCAACATCCAAACCTGCTCAGCCCTCCCCATCTCTGCAGGTGAGATGTTACCCACAGTTACATGAGGCTCTTTTTTATGTTCCTGCTTTCACCCACTTGATGTGGAGCCGAGCAGCACTTTTGGGAGACCAAAAAATGCCCACTTTATAGGATAATTGTGTAATATCAGGCTTTAGAGTGTGTGTAGTGGTTATGTGCCAAGGAGCAGTAAACGATAAAATCTTATTGGCTTAGATTTTACCAGTTTCAGAATTACTGATAACTTGGATGGAATGTGAATTTTTGAAGTTTGTCTTTTCTCAAGCAGATCGTTGCCTAAAGGATGGTGCAGCTTCAGGTCGTAAACAAAACTGCAGGGGTGGATGTTTAAGATATTTCAGAGGGTTACATTTTTTCAGTATCACCTGTCAGTCTTTTAGAAGTGCCCAGTGACACACAGACAGCCAATATGTTCCTTGCAAATCCTTCTAGAGTCTGATAGTAGAAAGAAAAAACTCCAATCCTGCATCTGTATTTCCCTAGACAGGTTACTTAGCTTTCCTTCTGAGTCAGTTTTGTTTTATTTTGTTTTTCTGCAAAATAGAAATATGGCCTGTCAACTTCCTAGGGGTACTGTAAGAATAATAAGAGGAAATAAAAGATATGACAGTAGCTTTTAAATGTAAAAAGTAGTGTGTCAGCTCATTATTTTACACATTAAAGAGAGTATTTTAAATACCTGTGGTTAATTTTTTATTTTATTTTATTTTTTACAATTTGCCTATTTAGGCTTACTCCCCATGTTCCTAAAAGTAATCAAATTAATTCTTTTAAGATTTATTAACATAGATTAACTTAGGCTATATTTCCATTCAAGAACAATTAGATCTGAAAAGACTGCCTTTTTACATGAAAAGGAACGTGACGCCACTGATTCCAATGTGAACCTGAGCCCAGGTAGTTTGCACCAAGGGCATTGATTATTAAGTATGATTAGAGACTATGCTAGATCAAGGTATTGAGGCTCCTCTAGAGTATCCTAGGAATGATTCCATGAATGACTATCCCTTGGGTTCAATGCTGAGATGCATCCAAAATTATGGGTGCTCTTCTTAAGAAGCTGTGGTTTCTGAGGATCTGACCACTTTTCTGTAGGAGAAAATGGCTTGACGGCCTGGGCAGGGCACTGGAACCACACAGCCGTGGAATCTCTTTCACATAAACCTTTTGAAAGTGTCTGCAGTTCACGCAGTCATCAACAGTCTCGCCTAGTTTTTAATAAATACCCATATGCACATGGTCTTGTAAAAAGTAAGCTGCCCAGAAGCCTGAACAATTATGTAAATGGATGATGTCACTGATGCTGACCTGAGTCCCCTGCTGTCCTATTTACTGAACATACATGTTGCCACTCCCTTGGAAGCACCATATCAGTGTACCTTGACAACATCCTTTTGTTTCCTCCAGAACTGAACCAGCTTGGATAGGGTTCAAGTAGAACCTACCTTATACCAAATCCGAGGCATTTTGGCTTCTGTATTGAAAGACTTATTCGAGTCTGCAGAGATAGTTCATAATCATTGTTATTCTATTTTCATTTTCTTGCATTCAACCTCCATCAACCACCACCCATTCATCACATTTTAAAAAATTCAATGTGGGGCCGGGCACGGTGGCTCAAGCCTGTAATCCCAGCACTTTGGGAGGCCGAGATGGGCGGATCACGAGGTCAGGAGATCGAGACCATCCTGGCTAACACGGTGAAACCCCGTCTCTACTAAGAAATACAAAAAATAGCCGGGCGAGGTGGCGGGCGCCTGTAGTCCCAGCTACTCGGGAGGCTGAGGCTGGAGAATGGCATGAACCCGGGAGGCGGAGCTTGCAGTGAGCTGAGATCCGGCCACTGCACTCCAGCCTGGGCTACAGAGTGAGACTCCGTCTCAAAAAAAAAAAAAAAAAAAAAAAAAAAAAAAATTCAATGTGAATAATATTGCATATATTCTCTGAGCCACTCTCTCCTTATGTCAGAGGAGAAATTAAAGCAAACCAGTCAAAAATCTCTGGAAACACGGAGTGGTTTGGAAATAACTGTCTCTTTAAATGAAAGAGAACATGAAAACTGATGGTTCCAATCTGAGAGTGAGCCACACTTTATCCTGGAAGAATTATTAGAAAGAAAGGGACATATATTTCTGTTGACACTGTATATGAAGTGAACTTTCTAAGCCCTATTTGTCTGTATTGAATAAATATGCTAAGAATTTCCTACCATGTCCTGTATTTCTTCCAGTTTTAAATCAAAAGGATTAAGACTCCTAATTAAGACACTGGAGGAGGACCTGATCAGTTTTGCTAGTGCAAATTAGTTCAGAGGCCCAGAACTGCTCCTTTCTGTTTGCTGGTATGGAAGGTTTGTTTGATTTAACATGATTGAGGAAATGAAATATCCCTAAGACAAAGAACCAATATTGCACTTCTGGAGAGTGGCTGAAGGGAAACTGGATTGGAATTGCACATTAGTAGTGGATCCAAAATAAAACCAGAAGGAGAAGTGTTCTTTAGAAGGAAAATGATGTGACGACTAATCATTTGAAATAGATTGTACCTTCTTCTTCCTTTATCTTTTTTTTTCTTAAAGGAGCAGAAATGAGTCTCAGTTTTCTAACAGGTCGTATGAGCTTAGGACATTGTCTTTCCTTCCTTCGGTATGTGTCAAGGTTTTAGATGCATTACCTTGTTATTATTCCCAGTATTTCTATAAAATAGTTATTATTACTACCCCTATTTAAGAGATAAGGAAGCTCATACTCCAAACAAAGATACAGTAAATCCTTATTCGTAAAATGTGACTTAAAGCAAAAGATACAGTAGGTCATCGAATAATGTCGTTTCCTGCAATAATGTCATTGGGTTTCATCATGAAGTTGATGAGGAAAAAAAGTTTGTTTTTAATATAGCTTGTTTCACTTAAAGTCACAGTTTCCAAGAACCCACTGAGGATGTCAAGTGAAGACCTACAATATTGACCTCAGGTGAAGAATTCTGTGAGATCTTGGTGACTGTTTCTGATTCCATTGATCCACATTCATTTAGTAAGTCTGAGAAGAAAGATCTTCATCAAAGACAGTACAGGCTTATCCAGTTTTGGTGTGGCATTTTGTGTGGTTTGGTTTTATTCCTATTTGGTGGATCTGGTCAGGCAAGGATGATTCTCCAAGGGCTATGGAAAAAACAGGCAGGATGTACAGGGTACTCATGTATTATCAGCTGAATTCAGACCACAAACAGCCTGGAATGACTGTCTCTCATGCCAGGTTTGGGTTTGCCTTCTCAAGGCTGATTTTCTTCTCTTCCCTGTCTCCCAGGGTACACAATTTGCATTTACTTCTTCAAGACCTTGGGGGCACTTTTACAACTTCTGTGCTCAACCAATTCAGTTGTTTGTATCTTACTTATATACTAGTATTCCATAAAAATGAAACTTCTTGTGTTGTTTGAGGGAAAGGGAGCTGGGGTCTATTGTGTGGCTGTGTGCCACATATTTGCAGGGACAATCGCCTTTGTCAGGGGATTGTTTCTAGTACCTTAAGGGTTAATCCCATTTTATGTCTTAGTTGGCCAGTCAGACTTTGAGAAAGAAGAGGATGAAAGATGGACCGTTTTAATTTTGTCAAGTTAGATGTGGTAATTCAGAGCAAACCCAAATCAACCATTTCCTACTTCCTATTCCACCACAGATGTGAGACACACACACACACACACACATACACACACACACACGTACATACCAATAAGACACTGGGATATATGTGTGTGATAGATTTATGCACGCGTGTGTGTGTGTGTGTGTTTATGTGGAAACTTTAAGACCTGGGTTTCCATGAGTAACACATAATGGGGTAGAAATGTGTAATTGCTATGTGTGGACAAAGTGGATGTGAAAAATCAGTCCCTAACCATGGGATTCAGGAGTCCTGGAGGAAGATTCCAACAATACCAGTTATTGCCTTTTCTGTTACTTATCTCCTAGAAGCACTGATGTCTATGATTGTCATGTGACTTCCTGCAATGTATCAGGCCAGGGCTTAACAGGCATCCAGAAGTACATTGACTTAAGGTTACCCAAGATTTGTTTTAATCAAGTATGGTAAGACACACAGACATGGAAATGACTGCCACGAAGGGAGAAGTTTGTTATACTCACAGAGCTCTAAAAACAGGAGGCACCAGGGGAACAGGAGGAAACAGGAGCAAGGGGACACACGGTGGGCAAGAGCCTCTATTGTGGTTTTCGCAGGAAGAAATAAGCAAGGCAAGGCGAGCAGGTTTAGGATTGGCTAGTTTGAATAATTTCAGCAGGCTCTGGGGAATAGCCTTGCCTGGTATTTTGGTACTTGGCTCTGGGATGATTAGGGAAAGGGAGAGTGGCCCAGAATGTGAGAGCCATAAAGGAAGAGGCTGGGGTGTGGGCTCTGGATGGGCTGGTTTGTGTATGAAAGGCATGCTCATGGGCTATTTGTTTACTCTCTCTAGGAATTAGGTAGCCCTGGGAGAGGCAGTCCCTACAGGGTTAGCAAAATCCCAAGATGTCAAAGCATCCAAATACAGAAAATAAAAACACAGTGTTCATACATTTTGAACTTTGTACTTCCTGTGGTTCTGAAGACAGAGAAAGGGCTTCCGGGGTACTGGTCTCGCGTATGTGGGGAAACCTTGACTGTGACTCGTTAGTATGTGAAAGAGTTAATGGCAGAGGGGAAAGCCCTACTTTTGGGGGGTTTGGGGATAAGTGTACAATTCAGTAGTTTTTAGCATACTCACAAATTGTGTAACCATCACCACCATCTAATTCAAGAATATTTTCATCACCCCAGAAAGAAATTCTGTACCAATTAGCAGTCACCCGCCGTTCTTCCTACCCTCAGCCCCTGGCAATCACTAATCTACTTTCTATCTATATGAATTTGCATATTTGGACATGTCATATAAATGGAATCCTACAGTATGGAGCCTTTCGTGTTTGGCTTCTTTCACTTAGCAAAATGTTTTCAAGGTTTATCTGTGCTGTAGCATGCATTGATATGTCATTCCTTTTACAGCCAAATAATCTTCTGTAGTATAGGTAGACCACATTTTGTGTATTCATTCTTCAGCTGATGGACAGTTGGATTGTTTCCACTTTTTGGCTATTACGAATAATGCTTCTATGACATTTGTGTACAAGTTTTTTATGGATGTATGCTTTTATTTCTCTCGGATACATACCTGGGGGCGGAATTTCTGGGGCATATGGAAGCTCTATGTTTAACTTTTTGAGAGACTCTCAAACTGTTTTCCAAGATGACTGTGCCAGCAATGTATAAGGCTTCTGATTACTTCACATCCTGGAAGATACTTGTTATCATCTATCTTTTTGATAATAGCTGTCCTAGTGGATGTGAAGTGGTATTTCACTGTGGTTTTGATGTGTATTTTCCTAATGACTAATAATGTTGACCATCTTTTCATATGAAAGCTCTATTTTCTTGTGATTTTTCCTTAGAATGTGTGGTAAAATTAAACAGGAAAAGGCAGTAAAAATCATAACTCAGATATATATATACACATATATAAAAGTATATTATATAAAGGTATTATATATGTTATTTTATATATAGAAAGGTATTACATATATACATATGTTTATATATACATATATATTTAAAAATCTACTATTTTGGGGGTCTAGATTGTTTCAAACTTTATGCTAAGATAACTTGGCAATGATATACTGTAGTCAAATTTTGGAATAAATCTTTGTAACCTTTAAAATAAATCCCTTTATAATAAATCCTTTTATATATATTATAAATACCTTTATATATAAAAAATACCTCTATATATACCTATATAAAGGTAATAGGTATTTACATATATAAAGGTATTATGTGTATACATATATGTATGTATGTACATATACATATACAGCATATGTATACTTTTATATTCTTTCTTGGAAGAAATCTGAAAAGAATAAATACCTTTATATATATATACACACACACACACACGTATATGTGTATATATATGTATAAATACCTTTATAATAAATACCTTTATATACATACTTGTAACTCTATTATATATAATATATAACCAAGACCCAGAGAAATGTTATTACTTAACCTAAGATCTCACATCCACAAAAAAGAAGAGTCAGTATCCCACACCAGATCTGTCGCTGGCAGAGTACCTTTTTGCTTTTGCTTTTGCTACGTAGTCACATTCCATGTATTCCAGAAAGCTGAGAAACAAATCTAACTATGTGTGGTCTGAGCAAGGCTGTCAGGCCTTTTACATGGCTCTGTGGGTGACCGGTGTTGTCCTGAAATGATATTATGTTCCATTTCACCATGGAGAGGTCAAACTAGAAATGGCCTGATTGGTCTCAAAAGCAATGTGACTTTGGGGGCCAATTCTGCTTATGCTCCTGTCAAAGGGGCGCCTATTTAGGACATGGGTCATGGTGACTCCCAAGTATTGATGGCATAAGTAATGCACAGCCTGCACAGCCTCCTCACCAGCAGTCAGGAAAGCCATGTATCTGCCAGCTAATTCTAAGAGCAGCGTTCCCCTTCATGCAGATTTGTGACTCTCCTGGGCCTGGTAGGCACATTTAAACAATGAAAGAAGATTAACACTCAGCCAAAGAGACAATTTTAATGTCACCAACATAGCATTGACTTTTTCCATTTCAAACATTTGCTGGCATAATTTGATGCAAGGCTACCATGTATACCAGAAATACTCTCTCACATTTCAGCAATATCTGCCAGGGGAAGTCACTCCAAAGAGCTTTTAAGTCCTGCTTAATTACAAGACCATTGAGTAAGTCTGAGCTCAGCTGAGCCAGGACAAACTGGCCCACTTCAGCATCCCAGCAGGGGATCTTCCCTCTTAAAATGGAGATAAATGGTTCTTGCCTAATCACCAAGCAAAGAGTGAACTTGGCCAAGATGCTGTCAGGCCTGAAGTAGACCATGACCTCCTCAGGGGACCATAAGGCCTGACAGGATTTCTCTTTGACATCCAGAGTCTTAGATCCACAATTACTTTAAAAAAAAAAAAAAAGGGGATATGTACACTTACCTTCCCTATTGACAGATTTTCAATGGGTCATGAGCAGAGTCCCTCTGGTTGGAGACAGGGGTTAATGAGACTCAACTCCCTCAGTCTGGCCAGGCTCTTTGAAGTCTGGTCTGAGACCAGAATTTGGGCCTGAATACAACTGGGTAGGACTGGGAGGGAAAGTTGCTGAGATCTGCCAAATGCCTTTCCCTAATACTATTAGTGCTCAGTAATTCTGGCAACTTTAGGATCCTAAATTGCTGTCTTCAAGTGCAGAAAGAAAAAAGGAGATGGGTCAAATTGAGAAGTTTCAGAGAAGCACTGTTTTTAATGGATCAATTTTCTGTTGCCTCTAGTCTGTTCGAAAGAATACAATTCTATGAACCATTATTCACGAGCACTCATAGATAACAATTAGAGTAACAACAACATAAATCTCCCCTGATATAGGCAAGGAGTAGCTCCTCGGACATGTTCAGTAAGCTGAGGGAATAGATGATAAACTTTTTAGGGCACTTGTAATTATAAAAATAGAAATTATTCTTATTTGTCTTTAGGATTTAGACATACACAGAGGGCCACCTATCTGGGCTCAGTGGTCTCCACACCTTTGGGTTTTTTACCCCATCCGTAAAATTTGTTTCAGCACACATCCCCCAGTGTGGCATGTGTCTATACATTTTATGCATGTCTTTCCATCTTCATCTATTAGGTACATTTTAAAACATATACAAGAAATTGAAACTAGCATAGAGTCAGATAAAAATCAATAGAAATAAATCCTACCATGTTTTCTTCCTTCATCTCAAAAGATCATCTAGGTCCATCTCATTCTGAAGATGCCTGCTCTAACTCTCATGGAACCTGTATTAATCAGCTTGGCTACCATAACAAGATCCCACAGAGTGGGTGGCTTAAACAACAGAAAATCATTTTCTCACACTTCTGGGAGCTGGAAGTTCAAGAGCAAGGTGCCAGCAGGGTTGGTTTCTGGTGAGGTCGTGCTTCTTGGTTTGCAGAAGGGCACCCTCCTGCTGCATTTTCACATGGTCTCCTTCTGTGCCTGCACACCCCTGGTGTCTCTCTGTGTTTCCACATTTCCTTTTATTATTTATTTAGTTAGTTAGCTTATTTTTGAAATGGAGTCTTGCTCTGTCGCCCAGGCTAGAGTGCAGTAGCACAATCCCAGCTCACTGCAACCTTTGCCTCCCAGGTTCAAGCGATTCTCACGCCTCAGCCTCTTGAGTAGCTGGGATTACAGGCATGCGCCACCACACCCAGCTAATTTTTGTATTTTTTGTAGAGATGGGGTTTCACCATGTTGACCAGGCTGGTCTCAAACTCCTGACGTCAAGTAATTTGCTCACCTCGGCCTCCCAAAGTTCTGGGATTACAGGCATTAGCCACTGTGCCCAGCCTGTATTTCCTTTTATTATAAGGACATATGAATCTGGTGGTGGCGGGGAAGGACACAATGCAGCCCCTACTACAGCCTCTTACACATGAAAGTCTAGACATCCCCCTACAGGAAAAAGGAGAAGCTGCTGTTTGACACTGATGCCCAGGGGAAGTATCTTGGGGTTCTACCTGTCCTCATGCCATTAGCTACACGCACTTGCACTGCAACCCTCCGGGGGTAATGTTGCCCCTGTGATAATCATAGGACCACCTTTCTCAGAAACCAGAGCTGATCCTTCTAATGTCAGGAAATGTCAGGCCACTGACTGACTTCCCAGAGGTGACAGGTCACTTGCTCCCCAACCTCACAAAGGAGAAAGGCAAGAGAACTTACCCCCGAAGAGCCTTGGACGGTGCTGGGTGGTCCTTCTTCAGTCTCTCTTAGCTGCAGAAGCAAAGCCAAGGCACTAGGGAGTTAGTATCGGAAGATCCTGTGATGAGCCTAGTACATGAAACTCCTTCCAATATGGTGCAGAGGCAGGGCTGGTCGTTGGCAACACCTTCAATAGTATCCTTTTACATATTTGCCTCACTTATTGAACATCCTCTGATTTCAAACTTGTTCAGGGCTAATGCCATAGCGCATGGGCCTCCATGATTCATATGTCAGGTGATTCCTACTTTTTAAGAGACTCAAGTGTATGTTGGAGTAGGATTGGGTAGGACAAAACCAATCCAAAGGAGTTAATCTCTAATGCTGGAATTTCAGATACTAGGAAATTCTAGGTTAGGAAAGTATTTGAGAGACAGTAGCAGAACCTTCCCTGGCCATTCACATCACCTCTTGACAAGAGATACTGATGTTGGCTACAGTGTTCCTATCATTCAAAAGCTACCACTTCCTCTGTGGAACAGCTCTTGTCCAAAAGGGACATCAGTGAGAGGGGTTAGGATCTGACTTCAGATGACATTGACTCCAAGTTATTGATTCCAGGCTAGGGAGCAAGCTAGACAGTGACCTTCTCCAATAGTGAACAGATGAAGTGAATCTGTGGATTGGGAGGCTAACATGAGGCTCTGGAACTCTGCTACCTGAGTTCCAGTTCTGGGTTCTGAGTTCTGGGTCGGCCACGTCCTTCCTGCTATACTGCCTGTGCCCCGTTTTCTTATTTTAAAATTGGGATAATAGTAATGTCTATTTCATGGCATTGTTAAGGGTTTTAAATTAGATAATACAAGTGCTTAGCATAGTGTCTGACTTATAACAAGCTCCCAGCCAATGTTAGCCATTGTCATTACCAAGTCAGAAGGCCTGAAATCAGGCAAAAGCATGGCAAGCTTGCCCCTCTTCAAAAGTGATGGAGATCTGCAAGAAGAAGGACCCATAATAAGAATTTTTTCTATTAATACAATAAACTATAAATATGCAGAATCAGTATTTATTTATTTATTTTTGAGATGAGGTCTCAACTCTGTCACCAGGCTAGAGTGCTGTGGCATGATCTTGGCTCACTGCAACCTCCACCTTTCAGACTTAAGCAATCCTCCCACCTCAGCCTCCCGAGTAGTTGGGTCCCCAGGTGCATGCCACCATGCCTGGCTAATTTTTTGTACTTTTGATAAAGACAGGGTCTTGCCATTTTGCCCAAGTTTATCTCGAACTCTTGAGCTCAAGTGATTCCCCCACATGGACCTCCGAAAATGCTGGGATTACAGGCATGAGCCACTGTGCCCACCCAAGCATTTAAAAATATATAATGCAGAATAGTGGAGGCTTTTCAGGGCAAAATGGAGATAGGCTTTAAAAGGCAGATGCTGATTTTGAATTCCTGGCAATACTGTGAAGAGATGAGGTGAACGCTATCCAAGGGCTTTAGCACTGGGAGGCAATGGTGAGAATAAGAAGGAAAATTAGCCAGGAAAATGTTAATCTTGAAAATCAGAGCCCAAAACAATGGGTCTTAAGTTTTTGGGGATCACAAATCCCTCAGAGAATCTGATAGCTATAAACATTCTCCCAAAAAAAACCCTCACGTTCACATAAAACTCTAGATATTATCCCAGGGTGATCCTGGACTCCCTTGGAGTCCACAGATCCTGAAGGAGTCTGTGATCCCAGATTAAGAATCTTTTATAGGAGAAGGAAAAGCCCACAGATGACACGGCTTGGTGTCAGAGACCATCTGGAAGCATGCGCATAAAGCTCAGACACTGAGCCCAGCCAAACGGGCCCTAAGGCCCCAGCCTGGCAATGTAGAATGTGTATCCAAAAGTGGCCCCCCTGTGGCTATAGAGTTATGTGGACACCTACCAGTGGTATGTGCTAGACGCCAAGGACCAAAGTGGGCAGTGGGGTATAGTTGGGGTCGGGGGACAGCAGGGAAGGAGCAGAGCAGCCCACAGCAGCAGTCATTTCCCTTTGGTGAAGAAGCCCTCCCCCTGTAAGTAAAGGAAGTCAGGGAAGTGTGACCTGAACTCAGACAGGAAGGCTGCAGACCTCACAGCGGTGTGCCTGCCACCACTCTGCAGATCTGTTGGGTTCCTGGAAGTCGCCCTGGACCCCATCCTCTCTCCACCCTGCTTTCTGGTTATCCCACACATCATCTCCCTCTTGCCGCCTTCCCACCGCCCTGGCCCTCAACAGTCACCCAGACTCCTAGGAGTCACATTCCCCACTGTCGATGCCCCTTTAGCCCTCTGGGATTTATGCTCCATGCTGCAGCTAGAGTACTCTCCACAATCATATCCAACTTCCTGCATAGAGCTTCAAAGCTGTGTGGTGGGCTTACTCCCACCCCCAGCCACTTCTCTTGCCCCCACCACCCGATGGGACCTATTGGCTGAACGCCCTGTGGTCCAGCTCCCTTTAGACCCCCCAGGGCTCTCAGCCTCCCCAGCCCCAAACCCTTTCGTAGCCAACTCTACACATCGTTTAGGTCACTTGTCACCTCCTTTAGGAAGTCTTTCCCAGCCTCTTCACCCCACAGCATCTCTTACCATTACCCTAAACTCCAGCCAGAGGGACTATGGTCTCTGCAGTCCCCTCTAAGCATGCTTCTGGGCTCCAAGCCATTCCTTCTGCTGCCTCAGCTCAGCTGGGAACACTCCCTCTAGAGACCTTCAAAGCCTTCCAGAGAGCTAAGGCCCCCACGTGTGCTCAACTCCTGGCTTTCTCCCTCTCCTGTGGGCTATGTGCTCTTTCCCGAAAGGGTCTATGCCTTGTTTACTTGTCTTGGGCAGTATTGGGTTGTTGTGAGGATGAATGGGTGGCATGTAGGTGAAGCACTTAGAACAGTGCCTGGAAAACATCAGGAGCAATTGTTAGTTCTATTATTGTTATTGTTGTTATCATCACCATCATTATTATTATCATTGACTGCTATAACCCCAGCGCCTGATATAGGGAGATACCCAATAAGTTTTTGTTGAATGGATGGATGGATGGATGATAAAATTGTGTAAGTGTATTATTGCAGTCATCTTCAGTGCTTTTTATTTTTGTTTCAATGCTTTAAAAAAAAAAATCACTTCGTGTTTTTCAAAATATCCTGGGGAGGATTCTGGATCTGGCAAAGCCTGAGGCTGAAGTATAGAAAGACCATCCAGAATCACACCAGAAGGGGACAGAATGCAGCAATCCATGTCCTTGCATCCCTCTCCTTCAGGATTCACCTTCCAGGAGAGTTTGAGGGGGTCTACCTCTCAGATCAGCATTGGGAGGAGATGGGGAGAATTTCAGGAGAGAGAGAGAATGGGGTCCCATTGTGCCTCCTGAGTCTTCGTGCTCTGCTACTGCTGCCCAGGGCAGGGGGTGGGGGCCATGGTTGAGCACATTCAATCCCATTGAGATTTCATTAACTTGCATTCATTTGTGTCACTTAATTATTATGAAAGGGATCCTTCTCTAGTAAATGTGTTTTCCTAACCCACAGCCTCTGGGCTATCATTCTAACCATATCTATTATGACTGAATGGCTTCTTGGGAACAGAGCGACCTTCTTTGTATTTGGAGCTAAGCAGGGCATACTAAAGAGCTTCCCGCCCTCCAGAAAAGGGGGATGGACAGGAAAGGACCCGGTGCTCTGGGGACCCAGCCTCCCGCTCCTTCATTGTGAATCACCTGCTGAAATAACGATCTGGAGCCTGGTTTGTTTACATAGCAGCATGCCAGGCGACAGCTAAGGTGTTACACCGCAGCCTTCCAGGAAAGGGCAGGGGCCTGCTTGTGGGTTTAAATAACAAGGCAACTAAGAAAGCTTATTCATCTTGATCTGTTGGCTTCATCAGTGAGGTGAAGGTGCTGAGATAACATCAAGCAAAAAGCAGCTCCACCCTGGGGGACAATTTAGATCCTAGGTCTTTCTCATCCACATTCCTATTTAAAAGGAATTCTGTGCCTGCGCAGGGTTTTATTTCCCTCTGCGCCATGGTTTGTGTTAGAATTCTTTCCTCTCTTGCCCTCCAAAATAGATCTCACTGGGCAGCAGAAGCTGGGTTCTTAAAAACAAGCGATTATATTTCATTGCAAACTGCACAAATGAGCAGCTGTATCTGTATTGATGAATGAATGTCTTTTGTCTTTACAGATACTTTAAAAAATGCACAGTCAACAGCGAACTGCATGCTATTTGGGAAACAGATTTACCTTCTTAATTATATTTTTACTTGCCCTTGGATTAAAATTAGTTTGCCTTGCCTGAGCCAACACTGCCTTGGGTGGTGAGAGATGATTAGAGAGAGCCCTGGGGAGAGGAAAATCTGATCTGATATGAAACATCTGGGGCCAAGGTCCTGTAGGGGGATGGTCTTTGAGGACTCCAAGAGCTGAGGGTTACTTGGGGCTCCTTTCCTTTCCTTTCTTACAGAAGGTACTTCTGGCTGGCAAAGATGTCACTGATCAGTTTTCAGGGGGAATTATTGTGGCTCACTGAAGAAGATGTCTCTCCAAACTCACAGATCCTAATGATCACTTTATCAACAGAGAAATGAAATCTAGGACGGGGTCTCTGTGCTTGGCCGGAGACCTCCCATCCTCTTTAGCCAGGATTCTCTTGTGGAGATGAGGAGCTTTGTCAATAATTGTGGATCTTACCAACTCCACCCAGCTAAGACTTGAAGTTCTGGCCTAAATGAACAACAGACATTGAGGTTGGTGGGGTTTTACAAGCCCTCCCAGCTCTTGTGCTGGCAAAAGAAAGTCGTGCATGAAAGTCGAACTTTGCCATAGCAATGATAGGGCTCCGATGAGTGGAAGAACAGCAGGGTTCTTCGTCTCAAGTCAAATTAGGTAAAATAACACTGACACACGTGGAGTGGTTTTAAGGACTGGAGAGTTTAATAGGCAAGAAAGAAGAGAAAAGAAAGAAAGAAGCAGCTCCCCTGTACAGAGAAGGCGGAGTGGGGGGCGGTTCCAAAGCCGAGAGACCAGACCCCAGGTGCGCAGAAACCAGCCAGGTATATGGAGAGGCTGGAGGAAGCAGTGTCTGATTTGCATAGGGCTCAGAGGATTGGTTTGACCAGGCATGTCATTCACATAGCCCTGGAAAAAACTGGCTCTCCCACCCTAGCCTTTTAATATGCAAATACAGGGCGCCATGATGTTCTACACACGTGGGGATATGTGGGGGCAGCCATATTGCCAGGAACATGTGGGGCAAGGGGAAGAAGGCGGCAGGAATGGCCTTGTTTCCTTGGACCCAGTTTCTAATGGCCAACGTTTGCATATCAAAGGTTGCCTGCCCGGCTCTAAGAACCAGGGCTTTCCTGCTAGACAAGAAACGTTTCTGGAAATGCTTTAAAAGAGATGAAAACTTTCCAAGGACCCCTTTTCCTCTCTATCTGCCTAGAATAATTTTTAATAAGTCCCATCGCAGCAAGTCCCCATGTAGTGGGACAGGTTGCAGAGAGTGTGTTCAGCAAGGAAGAGGTGCTGTGCCTTACTTCCAGCCTCACCTGCACAAACCTTCTGCTCTAGCCTTCATTCTCTCTTATCCAATGTGCTGGCCTATTAGAAGATCTAACAGGTAGAGACACTAAAGAAGGTTCTTTTGTGTATGCAAGATTGATCATGGAAAGCCTCTCATGAAACACAAGGTGTGAGCAAAAAATAAACTTCCGTTGTGTTAAACCACTGATATTTGGGAATTTGTCTGTTACAACCAGCTAGCATTACTTAACTAATAAATCTTCATATTTAAGAAGTAATAGGGGACAGGTTTCTCTAAGTTATAGTTTCTTCCTCCCTTCCAATGACCCATATATTGTATATACAAAGATGTTTTTGGAATGAATGGAAATTAGTTCATTAGTTTTAGAAAACACACAAGTTAAGTGAGAGAGAAGGTTATCTCTTCCAAGAATATGTTGAGAAAAGAAAAGCAGATGAACAGCATCTTGAAAGAGATTTTAAGCTTCTTAGTTGGTAAGAGTGATTTTATAAGCCTCTTCTTTATAGTGCTTCCAGTATGTTTGGAAAGTGATGAGTGGTGAGAAGTGGCATTACCATCTTATAAAGGAGAAACTGAGGCATGGTGAATGCTTTGCTGAGAAATCCTTCAAATCAGGGCTGCTGGTTTTGTGACCCCCATTCTACCAGCTTAATGAGACTGTGCAAATAAGACCGGTGCTATTGCCCTATCAAAGGAAGAAGGTGGCCGGGCGCGGTGGCTCACACCTTTAATCCCAGCACTTTGGGAGGCCGAGGCGGGCAGACCACGAGGTCAGGAGATTGAGACCATCCTGGCTAACACGGTGAAACACCATCTCTACGAAAAATACAAAAAAATTAGCCAGGCATTGTGGCGTGCACCTGTAGTCCCAGCTACTCGGGAGGCTGAAGCAGGAGAATCGCTTGAACCTGGGAGGTGGAGGTTGCAGTTAGCCGAGATTGCGCCATTGCACTCCAGCCTGGGTGACAGAGCAAGACTCCATCTCAAAAACAAAAACAAAAACAAAAAAAAGGAAGTAGGTAAAAAACAAACAAACAAAAAAAAGGAAGTAGGTATCAGGTTCTCCTCTACAGCAATCCCCCTTATCCATGGCATATGTGTTCCAAGACCCCCATATCCTGGCGGTCTGAAGTGCCTAAGGTTTAGTCTGGATGATTGAAACCATGGATAGTATATATATAATATATATATATATATATTGCATGAATTTCACTTTCCTTTTTCACAGTTTCAGATAGAAGATTCATTCCTATTTAATGTCTAAGCAACCTCAGGATATGATTTTTAAAATTTTAAAATTTCCTTATAAGTCAAGAACGTTTTCACTTAAAGTAGGCACTTCACAGCTTCTCTTTGGCATATCCTAATTGCCAGCATCACACGTCTTGTGCTTTGAGGCCATTATTAAGTAAAATAAGGGTGACTTGAACACAAGCTGTACGATACCTTGACACTTGATCAGATAACAGCCAGCTCCTAAGTGACTTATAGGAGGGGATATGTACAGCATGGATGTGCTAGACAAAGAAATGATTCAAGTCCCAGGTGGGACAGAGAGGGAGAGTGAGAGATTTCATCACACTCTTGGAATGGCACGCAATTTAAAACTTATGAATTGTTTTTTTCGAGAATTTTTCATTGCATATTTTCAGACAATGATTGACCAAAGGTAACTGAAACTTGGGAAAGTGAAACTGTGGATAAGGGGGGACTACTGTACCATGAAGCACACAAAGAGAAAAGGCACACTGAAATCACCACTTTTCCTACAATCCTTTCCTAATTTAAATTCTAATTAGATAAATCCAGAAGTAGGGGAGATTACAGAGGATGGGAACAAAGCACCACGCTGGGAGAATAATCAGAGATGTTATGAAGACATGGGTAGGAGGAGTGGAAGAGGAGGAACAGGATTCCACAGAAAGAATGCTCCTTTTTCTTGCATTGACCATCCCTTGAGAATCATCGTGAGGTCCAGAGACTGTGTTGGGGGCACTGGAGACATGCTCAATGCTCTGAGCAAACAGGCCTTGAATGGGCACTTTCCATACCTGGAGCCTGCTAAGATTTAGAAGGGTTTGTGGGGAAGGTTGGAGGGTGTCAGAAGGGTAGATCCCAGGTTGTTTGTTGCCTTGTTTTATAAAATTAACCCACCGTAGGCCAGGTGTGGTGGCTCATGCCTGTAATCCCAGCACTTTGGGAGGCCAAGGCGGGTGGATCACTTGAGGTAAGGAGTTCGAGACCAGCCTGACCAATATGGTGAAACCTGGTCTGTACTAAAAATATAAAAGTTAGCCGGGTATGGTGGCATGCGCCTGTAGTCCCAGCTACTCAGGAGGTTGAGACAGGAGAATTGCTTGAACCCCAAAGGAGGAGTTTCAAGTGAGCTGAGATCATGCCACTGCACTCTAGCCTGGGCAACACAGCAAGAATGCGTCTCAAAAAAATAAATAAATAAATAACCCACTGTCAGCTAGGCTGTGCTTTTAGGGCAGATTTAACCCTTCACAGACAGTCACAGTGCTGTCCAATGACATTTGCATAATAATGGAAATGTTCTCCAATTCTGTGGTAGCCACTAGCCACATGTGGCTACAGAGCATCTGAAATGTGACTATTGCAACTAAGAAATGGAATTTTAAATTTTGCTTAATTTTAGTTAATTAAAAAAATGATGGGTTTGGAAAAGTATCCAAACATGGCCCTTAAACCCTTTGTGCTGGCATAGGAATAAGCATTATTTAATCTTTACCAACAACCCTATGAGATAGCTAGAATTCCCATTTTCCAGATGAACAAACTAAGGTTCAGAAGTTTTAAAAACTTGCCAGAAACACTCAGCAGAAGAAATGATTTTTACCCAGATCTATCTCATTTCATTATATCCTTAACCATACACATGAATGTTCCATAATTCAAGCCACAAATGTACTTTTCTCCTCCTGTTTCTTGCACACAAAGCATCTGGCCTCCAGATTGTTTTGTTTTGTTTTGTTTTGTTTTTCCATTTCCCTTTCATTACTGGCTTGATGTTAGAAATGCTAAGTAAAAGTGCCTGGAACCACTGAATATTAATACCTGGCATTTGCACAGGACTTTACAGTTTACAAAACATCCTGACATTTGTTATTTCATTTAATCCCCACTCCCATCAACCATATGGGAAATTATTACCGTCGCTTTTTAATGAGGTGGGGGGAATGGAAACTCATAGAAGCTAAGTGAGCCCCCAGTTAGACCAAAATGGACCCAAGGCTCAGACCCAGGCCTTCTGACTGGGAGGCCTGGGCTCTGTCTTCTGCTCAAAGCTTTTGCCTCAGTTCCTAAGAGGCAGCAGATAGATGCAGACAGGCAATCTCAACCTTTCCATGCCTTGAACTCCTATGACCGCTTATAGAATAATGGGTTTTTTTGAGACAGTGTCTCGCTCTGTTGCCCAGGCTGAAGTACAGTGGTGCAATCATGGCTCACTGCAGCCTCAACCTCCTGGATCCAAGCCACCCTCCCACCTCAACCTCCCTAGTAGCTGGGACTACAGGCACGTGTCACCATGCTCAGCTAATTTTATTTTTTAATTTTTTTGTGGAGACAGGGTCTCCCTATGTTGCCCAAGCTGGTCACAAACTCCTGGGCTCAAGCAATCCTCCCACTTCAGCCTCCCACAGTGCTGGGATTATAGGCGTGAGCCACTGCATACAGCCAGAGTAATGTTTTTAGATACACAAAGTCAAATACATAGGGTTTCAATGAAAACCAATTATATTGAAATTAAAAATATTTTTAATCAAATGTGTGAAATACCGTTACACATGTGCCTCTTTATTAACCCGATCTAGCAGCTGGTCTAATAACTTTTGCAGTTTCAAAGCAGTGATTGGTGTAAATGATACTTGAAGGTATGTGCAACAATAGTAATGCCATGAAAATATCTTCAGTTTCTGACAGTGAGAGAGACCTAGGTACTGCTAATACTATTGTGGGGTTTATGCCCACATTTACAGTAACAGAAAAATACTTAATTTCAGTTAAAAGCTAGTAAAAATAAAGACATTTTTTCCCAAGTTCACAAACCATTTAATTTTATCCATGGAATCCATGGGACCACCCACGTAGACCTCTCAGTCTAGAGGCTTCAAAAATCCTCAGGACTGAATCATATCTCCCTCCTCCATGACCAATGAAGAAATTTGAGATTGGTGGCTTGGATTAAGTAAGGAAAATTAGAAACATTTTGATGGCCATGATGGTCAACTTGGGAACGCTACTTCTAGTGCGTTCTCACTTCAGTGCCCTGGAGTCAATGAGTTTTCTGTGTACCCGTGCTAATGACCATGAGCATCCCCACCATCTACCTTGTGTCTGTCTATGTGGCACCTTCCTGCCCACGACTCAGGGGATTACACCCAGGAATATCCAAGAGAGTCAGGAACTTGTGGCTTCTTCCTTTCATTTTAAACATTCACTTCCAAAACTGATTGTCAGAACACCTCATTTTGGTTGTTCAAGAGCAGAATGATTATCCCTGTTTTATAGCTGGAAACAACAATGAAGTACCAAGTGATTGAGTGACCGTCCCGAGGTCACACAGCAATACTGCAGAGAAGGTAACTCGGTGCTCACGACATTCAAAATCCTATTCAGTATTTAGAAATTGTGGGTGAGGAGGGGTCAATGATGCGGAAGGGTGCGGAAGGCAGACACACACAGAAATGAGGCCAGGTAAATCAGGCTAGTGACTGTGTGTTTAGCAGGTACGTGCTCAAAGTTCTTAAAGTAAACACTTTAATTCTATTTCCACTACTGAAAAAGAGAAAAGAGAGAAAGGTGACCCTGATGATTTGTCATCTCAAATTTCAAGGATCGCATTGCAGATGGCGGCATGCCCAGACCTAGCAGCAGCTCTTGGCTAAAGGGAGATGTTGAATCTCTAAGCTCCTGCGGACAGATTTATAGTAATTTCTTGATGTACCCAGGCAGACTGATTGGCTGTTGCAAATCATTCCAGAACTCACGTACAAGAACAAATAGGGGAAATGACATTTATACGGACTCACCCTCAAGTAAATAACTTTACTGTTTTTCTCGCCTATCATATGATAGGCGAGAAAATCACTGAAAGCCTGTTTTTCCTTTGGTCATTAGTTTTAGCCCATTAACTGCATGATAAACAAGGATTTAATTAAAAGCCACTGTCATATTTAAAACTCATGACACATACCAGGAATAAGCTCATGTTGTTGAAAGGATCACAGTATAGAGTAGCAGGGGGAATTCTAAGATTAAACTGGAAATTCATTCGCTCCAGTGAAGAAACCCCAAACACTTGAATTTTAACCTGTCAAGGATCCTTAATTTGCTTTTCAGCTAGTGAGGAATTTGGAGGTTCTTGAGTATTTGAAGCAATTTATCACTCCCTGTCCTTTTTCTTATCTCTCTAGGCATTTACCAAAGAAAGTCTGGAGCTAAAATATGAACATATAATTTGTATGAGACATATATATATATATGTGTGTGTGTGTGTGTGTGTGTATATATATATATATATACACCAAAATGTCTTTCCCAAGCCTGGCACAGCTGTCACCAGTGCCACTACTGAAATTTCCTCAGGATTTTACAGATCTAGAGAAGATATGCCTGTTCCTAAGCTTTAATTTCAACAAAGGACCACAAGAGGTGGGAGGGAGATGGGGTGGAAGGGATACTAAGGGACTGGCCTTGCTGCCTGAGAGGCCCTTGTCATGCTTGCCGCAGTGCATAGGGGGCCAAAGTTCATGGAAATTCTTCCTCCTGGGCTGGTGGAGACAGAAATGGACACTTGTGAGTCTCGCTGTTGCTTGCCTCTTCCTGGGGGAGCAGTTTAAGAAAAGGGACTAGGGCAAGTGGAAATGAAGTTGATTAGGAAACCACCCTACACTTTGCTTATGCTTATGTCAAATACATGAGGGTGACCACCACCCTCATCAATAGATCATGATGTTCTTGCTCATTAAGCCCAGACACAGCCCCAAAATGCCTCTCTACAGGGAGCCTCCACCAATCAGAGTTGGTATAAGAGATAGAATCCCCTTACCATGTTCAACCTTTGCCCGTCTTTGCCCATGCAACAAATAGTTGCATTTGTTGTTGTTTTAGCCTTTTCAGTATCCTGCATAGTGAACGGTGAAATGCCTATCTTGGATCATTAGGCCTCACTGTCTGACAGATGCTACTCACACACATCGGACACCTAGTATGCTAGTTTTGACTCGACTGCCCTCTCCTATGCCAGAGAGCATATTCAAATATGGGTAAATGTCAGGGACAATATTCTAGGGACAATAAGGAAAACATTTCTTAAGTAAACAGTCAACAAATTTCATTATAAATGTTATAAGAAATTAGTTGCCACACATCTTACAGCTGTGGAGCAGTGAGGTACCTTAAGCACTGCCTTAGACACTGGAAAGCAGCTTCAGGGTCCAGGACAAGATGGCAGTCCAGCCCTCATCCTGCAAATCTGAGGGTGCCGGCAGGAGTCAGCCTGGCATCCATGCCACACCCTGACAGTGTTGGTCTGTTCATTTTGATCAGTTACCTGTAGGCAAACTTTTAGCCCCTGCTTCAGAGAGAAGCTGAAGGACCTAGGGGCAGCTTTGTCTACTAATGGCTCCCCATGAAGTGCCTCAAATTAGTCTTGGGGTTGTAATAAAAGAGGAGCCAGGACCTGCCAATTTGTCCCACCCTATATTCCCTCCCTAGACCTTCACACACACACCACCCACCCCGAATCCCCACATCCCCACATCTAGCATTAAACATATGGAAGTCTTGAGCAAAAGTCAAAGAAACAACAAGAAAAGTTTGAAAACAGTGAATGGCTTTATTGCTCCATGTTTAACCTCAGCGTCTTCCAGGCAGGAAACTCTCCTTCCCCATTTGCTGTTTACCTTGAGGAATCTGAAGTTTAATGAACTTAATGCAAGAAATATTCATGAGACCACACTGCCCTGTGAATCCCTCCTACTGAGGGGGTGGGCAGGACAGGGAATTTGACTAGAGGCATTGCCAGAGCCCTTGGAAATAGGGAGGCGTAAGTAACCTGGCTTCCTGTCTTTGTTTCCTTTTAATGGCTCCAGTGGCCTCCTCAGTTACAGCTCTTGGTGAGTAGGGAAGCGTCCTGGATAAGGCTGCACTTTGCATGATGCAGCTCATCACTGAACTCCACCAAAGTCAGCTCTGGGATCACAACATTTCCAGGTAGTGTTCACGCAGTGAGGCCAGCTGCCCTCTAACCAGAACTGATGGAGCCTCCCAGAGGAGGCCCCCTAGAAGGTGAGAAGAAATATTAATTAGAAATTCAAAAATAAGATTTTCACCCTCCCAGTGGGCTACACTGGGCTGCAGCCCTTGCAGAATAATTGAAAAAAATATTATGTCAACAACTCCCAGGGAAGAGAGACATGACCTCTTTGAGGCCCTGAGCCTTTAGTTTTCAGAGATTCAGGAAGGCCCTCAGCTTGGCAGTGGGAGAAATTAAATCCCTTCATTGATGCCACATTTGGAGGCATGCCTGGGTTTGTCACAGGGTGGTTTATTTCATGGTTAAGGATAGAGGTAGGTAAAATCAGAGATGGTAGACCCAGCAAAACATTTGGCTGACTGAATTTGGGTTTCAGACTCTGCTGCTGTAGACAACCGCCAGCTCGGGTCGCCATGAGAGCTCATGAGTGCTTGCTTGGTGACTGAGGGCTTTGCTGTGGTTCCTGAGAAAAAGAGGGAGTTGGGGCCAGGGGGTGGGGGGAGGAGATTCAAGTAAAAGGAAGGCCAGGGAAAGGTGTGATGCCCTTTCTGGCTCAGAGGTTTTGTACTTAGAATGTGATGCAAATCTGACAGGCCAAGAGATATTTGAGATGATCAGCATTATCTTTTTGACAGGAAAAAAAAAAAAAAGAGGAAACAGAGACAGTCAGCATAGGCCCTAGAGTGCTGCTGGCGGAAGGAAAGTCTCAAACCATCAGCTCTTACTCACACAGCTGGGAATGACTCCACCACTGCCTCCAGCTCCTCCTCTCCAAGCTGGGAGATCACCCATTCACCACCCTCTTAAAACTCATTAAAAAAAACCATTTCATAATGCTGACAAATACATGGGGGACCCAACTTAAAAAGAAACTTTAATTTCTATGATTTTTAATAATGATTGTGATATGGAGATTTATTGAAAAAAATTAAAATGAATTACCAGCAAGCTATTAAATGCACATTTCTGACCTGGTACCTTTTTAAAAGCCTGATGTTGCAGCGCTGAGATGCACTCCTGTGACCAGCAGCCTCACCCTCTCTCTCCTTGAAGTGGTGTCAAGGCCACCTGTGGTGAGCTAAGCTGGGCTTCTGGTCCGGGGATCTGCTGAACTGTCACACCAGCAAGCCCACCCCAACATCATCCCCAACAAATATCAACCTCACTTTTCTTCCTATTATTCCAAGAGTTTTTATGACCAGCTTTAGGAAGGCATGAAGCATTAAAAGCAATGAATGGTAAAGCAACATTTTCCCCCTACAGACATCTTGGTCTTGGCATACACTGTTTTACATTACATTCCTAAACTCTCTTTTTCTCCCCCAGATTACCATGACTCTTTCCCTTCTCTGCCACTTCGTCACTTCTCTTCTTATTCTCTCTTAATTCCACAGAATATTCTTATTATGGTCACAAATAAGATTTGGATTAGATTATACTTTGGCGGCAGCACATCAGGGCCAGATGTGTTTGTTTTGTAATTCCAGAGCCAAGGTATGTGGTTTCCTGTGTCTAAAACGATGAAGTGCCAGTGTCATAGTGGGCAGAATCTAAAAAGCGCTTGACCGGGGGACCACATCAATCACTTGACAAATTTGGTATCCATGCAAAAGGCACTTGACCTGGGAGATTCCAGGAACCACAAGATGATAGTCATGTCTAACGGATGGCCTGGCCATAGGACCCCCTCGCTCTGTCCTCTTGATTAGAGCAAAACATTAGGAAGAAAATACAGGAATGAATCTTTCTGGAATTCTGATAAGCACTTGTCCTTGGTCAAGTGCAGAAAGCAGAACTTAGCATAATGCTGACCTGTGGATTTTTAGCTATCGAAAAGTTGAAGAAAGCTAATGGGTCAAGGAGATGAGCCAGGACACTCTTTGCAAAACTGGTGAGAACAATGGGAAAGACTTAACAGAAGGTAATGTGAGATTTGCAGAAGACTAGTGAATAGATAGCATTTTCTATTGAATCCATCACAGTGAAGAAGCAAGGGGAAGATACCAAGAAGAAAAGGAGAAAATGTGGCTGCCTGGAGAAGGAGAACACTGTGGGTCAAAAAAGTTTACCCTGGAACTGGGGGCAAAAGGGAAACAGCAGCTTGAGAGAAAAGAGAAGTAAGATGTCAAGATAAAAAAGAGGGAGCCCATGCTAGCCTAGCCTCCCATCTCCAGCCTCCCCCAGCTCTGCAGCCTACAGAGCCACTTGGTCCTCAGATGCACACTGTTGATGCATACCTCCAGGCTTTGTTCACACTGCTGTCTCTCTCTCTCTGTCTCTCTGCAATGCCCCTTTCTTCTGTCCACCTGGCAAATGCCTATATATCCTTTTAGAATTCACCACTCTGCCATTTTCTCTGATCAGCACTCCCTCAACACCCAGCTGTCAAAAAAAAAGTTTACATATCCCTTATTTCTACCAAGAACATGTTTTGAGATGTCTATATCACCTCACTTTACATTGATTAATTGGTTTCACCTGTTTCTGTTACCAGATCGACTATCTCTTGGCCTGTCAGATTTGTATCACATTCCTTGATCATAAGGAATCCCAGAGATTCCTTAAGAATCTCTTCCTAAGCTTCTTTAGGAAGAGAACTGTGTCCAAGTAATCTTTGTATTCCAGATACTTAGCACAGTTTCTAACACATGATAGACCTCAATAAATATTGGTAAACTAGTTAAGACAGCAGAACCTACAGCAGGGAAACATAGGCCTCAATAGATGGGTATTTTTGCTTGGTTTACATGAATCTTCAATGATGGGTAAAATCTGAGTAAGTTTAGAGCAGGGATCAGCAAACTAGAGCTTACAGGTCAAATAAAGCCTGCCATCTGTTTGTTTGTTTGCTTGTTAACAGCTTTTAAAATTATAATTTAGATACCACACAATTCACCATTTAAAGTATAAAATTCAGTCTTTTATTAAATACACACAGTTGTGCAACCATCACCACAATCTAATTTTGGTATTTTCATTGACTATACAAGAAACCTCATTAGAAGTCAGTCCCCATTTCTCTCTTTCCCCTTTCGTCCCCCCACATCCGTCCTAGGAAACCGCTAGTCTACTTTCTATTGCTATAAATTTGCCTTTTCTGAAAATTTAAAAATTTGAAGAATGAACAAAAATGGAATCATACAATAGGAAGCCCTTGTTACTGACTTCTTTCATTTAGCATAATTTTTAAAAATCCACCCATGTTATACATGTATCAGTACTGCTTTTTAAAGCCAAATCATATTCCATTATATAAAGACACTACACTTTGTTTATTCATTTATCATTTGATGGATATTGGGTTTTTTATCTTTTTGCTATTATGAATAACACTACTATGAAATTATATGTGCAAGTATTTGCGTGAACATATATTTTCATTTCTCTTGAGTATATATGAGTACATACCTAGAAGTGGAATTCCTGAATCATATGTAACTCTCTGTTAATTATTTGAGAAGCTGTCAGACTCTTCCAAAAAGGCTGCACCATTTTATTTTTCCACCAGCCCTGTAAGAGGATTCAAATTTCTCCACATCCTTGCCATCACTTGTTATTGTCTTTTTCAATCTAGCCATCCCAGTGGGTATGAAATGGTATCTCGTTGTGATTTTCACCTGCATTTCCCTTAATGACTCATGATGTTAAACATCTTCTCTTGTGGTTGTTGGTCATATGTTTATCTTCTTTGGAGAAATGTCTATCAAATGCTTTGCCCATTTTATTCATTGGATTACTTGTCTTTTTATTGTTGACTTGTTAAGAGTTCTTCATATATTCTAGATGCAGGTTCTATATCAGATATATGATTTGCAAATATTCTGTATCCTTCTGGGGATTGTCTTTTTACTTTCTTGATAGTACCTTTTGAAGCACAAAGCTTTTAGCTTTGATGACATCCAATTTATCTTTTTTTTCCTTTGTTGCTTGTGCTTTTGGTGTCATATCTAAGAATACACTGCTAAATCCAAGGTCATGCAGATTTATCCCTGTGTTTTCTTCTAAGAGTTTTGTAGTTTCAGCTGTAACATTTATATCTTTGATCCATTTAGTGTTAACTTTTGTATATGGTTAGAGATAAGGGTCCAACTTCAACCTTTGCATGTGGTTATCCAAGTTGTTCCAGCACCATTTGTTTAGAAGACTTTTCATTCTCTATTAATTGGTCTTGCCGCTCTTGTTAAAAATTAGTTGACTATAGACACATGGTTTTATTTCTAGATTCTCAATTCTATTGTATGTCAGTACCACACTGCCTTGGTTATTATAGCTTTGTAGTAAGTTTTGAAATCAGAAAGTGTAAGTCCTCCAACTCAGTTTTTCTTCAGGATTGTTTTACCTACCTGGGTCTCTGACATTTCCATATAAATTTTAAGATCACTCTGTCAATTTCTGAAAATAAATAAAAAAAGCTGTCTGGTATTTTGACAGAGATTGCTTTGAATCTGTAGATCAATTTGGGAAGTATTGCCATCTTCACAATATTAAGTCTTTCAATTCATACATACGAACTGTCTTTCAATTTATTT
Source organism: Theropithecus gelada (assembly GCF_003255815.1). Taxonomy (NCBI): domain Eukaryota; kingdom Metazoa; phylum Chordata; class Mammalia; order Primates; family Cercopithecidae; genus Theropithecus; species Theropithecus gelada. The sequence continues at coordinate 67,229,094 of NC_037675.1, read as the reverse complement.
AGATCTTCTGAATTTCTTCAACAATGTTTTGCAGTTTTCAGAAGTCCTGGACTTACATTGGTAAATTTATTCCTAAGCATTTTATCCTCTGTGATGCTGTTGTAAATGAAATTGGTTTTGGAATGTCATTGTTAGTGTATAGAAATATAGTTCATTTCTGTAAATTGATCTTGTATGCCACAACCTTGCTAAATTTATGTATTAATTCTAATCATGTTTAATGGATTCTTTAGGACATTCCATATGCAAATGTCATATCTCTATTTACTATGTCATCTACAAATAGAGATAGTTTTATTTCTTCTTTTTCGGTCTGGATGCCTTTTACTTATTGTTCTTGCATAATTGCCCAGGCGGAATCTTCCAGTGCAATGTTGAATCAAAGTGGTGAGAACAGACATCTTACTCTGGTTTCTGATCTTTTCTGATCTTAGAAGAAAAGCATAAGCAAGATATTAGCTGTGGTTTTTTTGTAGATGCTCGTTATCAAGTTAAAGAAGTTTTCTTCTATCCCTGGTTTGCTGAACATTTTTATTACCACTACCTGTTTTTGTATAAAGTTTTATTGGAGCACAGCCATGTTCATGTATTTACATATTGTCTACAGCTGCTTTTGCACTGTTAGCAGCAGAGTTAAGCAGTTGTAACAGAATCTATATGACCACAAAACCTACATATTTACTATCTGGCCCTTTATAGAAAAAATGTAGTGGCCATTGGTTTAGAAAAGAAAGGGGTAGGCCTGCTGGAAGAAGAGCATCAATCAAGCTTGCAAAGAGATATTAAAGTAAAGAGAAATAGAGGAATCAGATTATGGAGGCTGAGGAAACCTGACACAAAAGAAATAAATAAATGAGCCATTATAGGACACCCAGAAGAGAGTGACATCAGGAATATGGAAGGCAAGGAGAGGTGTGAAGAAAAGAGCAGCCCGGGAGGATTTGGAAACCATCCTGATGGAGGTGATGTGGGTCTGGACTGGACAGGGAGGGGAGCCTGCAGGTGACCTTCCAAGGAACCCCACAGCTGGTGCTGGGAAAGGGCTGTGGGCGAGGAGTCAGGAGCCCTGGTTCCAGTCTTGACTCAGGCTCTCCCCTGGGCAGCTCCTTCCATCAACCTGGCCTCAGCTTCCTCAGGAAGTGAAATAAGGGAGTTAGGTTCCATAACTGAAGGTTCCTTCCACCTCTGCTTTCCATAGTTTGAAGCTGTAATTTCAAGGACAATGAGAAACAGCATTTTCTCCTTTTCCTTTCTATCCTCCTATGAAAGGCAGGCTTGATATTTCCCGTCACATCCTCGTTTTAAGGCCAGCACACCCTTCGAGTCCCTTTCAGCTACTTTACAGGGTGGTTGTAAAAGTCACCCATGCACTGACACATGGTTTCCCATGTTCACGGATCAGAATCCCCTGAAAAACTTATTGAAACAAGCTGCTGGGCCCCACACATGAAGTCTCTGAATCAGTGGGCTGTGGTGGAGCCCAGGAATGTACATTTCTAAGTCCCCAGGTGCTGCTGATGCTGAGACCACACTCTGAGACCACTGGGCAAACACTCCTCCTCCAATCCATCCCACTGTTAAAACATGACAGTCAGATTTTCTCTCCTTCTCTTGGCACTTACTGTCCAGCCACATCTTCCTTCATCAACATGTATTTCATGCATAGAGGACTCCTGGAACTCTTCTTGAGGTCCTCCCAAGCCAAGTAATCTTCAGAGAACCCCAGCACTCCAGCACCTCTTGAGACCTGTTTTTAACGTAGCCCTAGCGGGAGTCACTTACCCTCCACTTACTGTTTGGGAAATCAAGGCAATTCAACAACACAGGATGCCATGAGAATTGATCATTAAGAGTTTGCCAAATGCTCTAGAGGGCATTCTATAATAGATAGTGATGAGAATGGCAAAGTACTGAATTTGAAAGAACCTTGATAGAAGAGTGTGCACAGAGTAAGGAAATGGACTCATAAAATCCCTCTGACAAACATGTAAGATACAAAAATTGAGATTTAGAGATTTACAGCTATTTGGAGAGAGGAATTGCATACTTTTGCTCTGAGGCATTAGCAATATACATTTCAAAACACTCTTCAAAAACTTTTTTTACATTTTCCAGTGATGGACTGAAAGTAGCCTGCCTCTCCTCTTTGGGGACTGGCTGCTTTCCCTAGCTGTTGGCTGGGCTCACGCTCCAAGGCTCCTAATTTCAGCTTCTTTAGAGCACATCATGACCAACAGGCACATCCCAGTTCGTGTTTGTTTGTTTGTTTTATAAGTCTCCATTATTCCCCACCAGCTCTTAATGCTTCATTTGCTCAGCTCTGACCTTCCACCACTAACATCTCTGATTGTGAGGTTTCTCAGCCTAATTCCAGTCCACTCGATGCCTTAAGAAAGGAGAGGCCAGCCCAGTTTTCTATTCTCTGTGCTGGCTTCTTGACTGATGAATAATGCCAGTATTGAAATTGTTGCGTTGTTGCTGTTGGTGGCGGTGGTAGTGTTGTCATTGTTACTGAGAACCACACGATAGATCTCTATTTTTCTCCCTCCTATCTTGCTCACAACCATGTTTTCCCCCAACCTGCCTCTTAACACAAAAGGAAAAGTTAGCCAGCTGACCCTGGGGGTCTGGGAGAGCCTCAGATTTGACAGCCAAAGTTGGATGTGTACTTAATGGGTAATAAGTACCAGGCTAAGCATGTAAGATGCATTATCTCATACAGTCCTTAAAGCCCCAGGAGCTAGAAGTAGACACTGGTGTTCCCATTTTACAGAAAAGGAAATCAAGGCTTAGAGTGGGTAAGCAGCATGTCCTTAGACATACAATTCATGAGGAACAGAGCCAGGAACACTGGTGGTCTCACTCCGGAGCCTGGGGCTCTTAACCTCTCATCATATCACACTAGTGGGAAAGACAGATAAGTGAGATGAGATGATAGATGATAGATAGATAGATAGATAGATAGATAGATAGATACATAGATACATAGATACATAGATACATAGATACATAGATACATAGATAGGATAGACAGATGACCTTTAAACTGTAATTAAAGAGTGGAACATGCAACATTCAACCAGAAACATGTGGGCTGTACTTCCTGTCACGGGTATTTTTAACCCCCATTGCAACAGTATTGAGAGGTGGGGCCTAATAAGAGGTGTTTTGGTCATGAGGGCTCTGCCCTACTGAGTGGATCAATGTCGCTATAAAAAGGATGTATGGGAGTGAGTTCTCTCTCTCCTGCTGTCCTGCCATGCGAGGTCACAATGTCCCTCCTCTCCAGAGGGTGCAGCGATAAGGCACCGTCTTGGAACCAGAGGCTGGCACCTGGATCTTGGACTTTCAAACCTCTAGAACTGAGAAAATAAAGTTCTGTTCTTTATAAATTACCCAATCTGTGGTACTCTGTTATAGCGTACAAAATGGACTAAGACAGGCGTCATCTTTCATCAGCTACTAAACGATTACACCATGAGGGCAGTGATGATGTCTCGTCATCACCATGTCCCCATAGTCTAGTTCTGTGCTGGGCACACGGTAAAGAATTGTTAACTGGATATACAATTGTTATCTAGGCCTCTGAAAGAACAGTAAGAGAATTCTGTGGTATCACAGAGGTAGCAACTGCAGAAAGCAGCCCTGCTAGGTGCCCAACTGGCTGGGATAACCCTGATAGGAAAAAGAAGCAGCAGAAAGTAAGTAAGAGCAAGTCCCCTGCCTCCTCAGCATCACAGTCTCCCTGTAGCACCCCCTGTTGCAAAGTACAGTAGAGAGCCGTCCAGCAAAGCAGAAGTGTGCTTTGCAGAGTCTCACCTTCAGTATCACAAAATATTATGTAGGGAGTGGGTTTGGAGTGAGAGATAATACCTGAATAATTGGAAAGCTCATTGTAGTGGGTTAAAAGAGTATACACTTTCTACTTTTGCTAAAACAAGAAATTAATTGGGGTATTTCTCTTAGCCTATAATAGTTAGTTTATGCCTTTTTCTTTCCCCTGCAGCATCCCTTCTCAGGGATGACTCAGAAGCAACTACTCTGTAATGTTTGCCAGGGAAACCCTACAGAGACTGGCTGTTTCCATCCGGACGTGATGCAAACAATTCTAGGAGCTGCCAAAGGGAAGTCATGGAGCCTTGAGTTATGAATAAACTCTTTTTCAGGAATGGCTAGTTGAGAGAGATTTAAGCACTTGCCTCCAAACTGAAGTGTGTTTTTCCCCCTAAACATCATAACTCTTTAGTAAAACAACCAAAACAACCTTGTTGGGTATTATCTCCCGAACTCATAAGCAAAAAATTTATTTATCTATCTATATAGATATAGATATAGATATAGATACTATTTGACTCTACTGCTGTTGACTCTCAGAACAAAGTAATATGTGAACAGGTAAATTACAGGTGCCTCCTGGAAGGAGCCCACCTTCATTCAGTAAGAGATATAAAAGTCTTAACTAGAGGTTTCTGGAACCTAAATCCCTGAGCCCAAGGTTTTGTGCACATAGGTTTTTCATCCTGTTCTCCAAAGCTTTCTGGGTGTTTTTTTTTTCTTTTCCCAGAGTTTATTCTTGCCTCTCTACTCAATAAAAGCTAGACAGCGAAAAAGCAATGTGTCATTTATGTAAGGCACTCTGCTTTTGTTTAAAAGTGAATTATACCTCAAGCCCTGGAAAACACCACCTCCTACTGCGTCGTGTTTGCTTTGTTCTATACACTGTTTTTTTTTTTTTTTATTTCTGTCTCTTGCCATTTTGGGTGGAGTCGCACAGTGTTTTTCACCGCCTCCCTCCCTACTTCATCCTGGCTGCCCACCCTATTCTTCCTATATGCCTTCCATAAGGTGTCACACTCTGGGCTATAAATACCTTAATTTGCATTGGCTATAAGAGGGCCGACACTGTGTAGAGTCAAATATCCAAAAAGAAAATAGGCCTTAGGGAGCTTTTTTTCTTTATCACTGAAAGGGAAGTCCTGACCCAATAAAGCTTGACTTCCTCTAGAATAGTAATATGTATGCAAGATGCTGTTGGCATAAGATATTTTCTAAAATAACATGGATTGTAGGAGTTTTCCTTTTTTATAATGCAAAGACAATTTAAGCAATAAAATATGTGGTGGTGTCACATGGAAGCATACAATATACATGCCATCACTGAATACTGTCTATGCTTCCAAGGTCTGATACGAATGATTATGGAATGGAGAAAGAAGGTCCCCCAAAGGGATGCTGCGAAGAACTAAGCAATTTGTTCACTGTACTTTTCAAATTGGCCACAATTTTTTTAAAGATGAAACTCAGTGCTGGTGAGGGTGTGGAAGGACATAGACTGCTGATTGAAGTACACTATTACTGTGGTTTGAAAAAGCAACTTAGAACCATATATGGCGAGACTTAACAGTGGTAACATACTGTGTCCCAGTAATTCCAATTTCAAGAATCTATACTAGGAAACAATTAGTAATGCTATTAAAGATTTATATAAAAGAAAGTTTATGAAAATTACTATTGCTAATAGTAATGACTATTATAAGTAAACTAAATATAGAAAAGCTCCAATAAACCATGGCATATTCATATAATGAAATATTATTTGGTACTTAACAATTACATTATTGAGAAAAACTTAGTAACACGAAAAGGGGCTAGTGATGTAAGGCTATATTTAAAAAATAGCAGAACTCAGTACTGTGTATATAGTTTGCAACCTGTTGTTGCAAAAAATGAGTATAATATATGCAATATATGCACATATATATACATATATACGTGTGTATCTATGTGTATTCCCTGAATGTTTGGTGGGTTACAGGTAAGTTTCACTTTTTTGTTAGATCCTATATAATTTCCAAATCATTTTACAATGAGATAAAGACTATTTTAGAAACATATCTAAATTATTGATAATAGAAAATGATACCACCATATTTATCATATTCCTTAAAAATACAATCTTAGTTGGGTTAGCAAGAACCATTCTCACAGCGGGCTTTCCTTTTCTTTCCTGACACCTAAAATCCACTGACTTGTGAGTTTTAGAAATGTCTCCATTTTTCTTCTTTTCCGGCGCTGATATATTATGACTGGACAAAGTTCTAGTGTCAGCAGCTAGGACAGCATGATTGATGTTAACAGTAGTTTGGGCAGTTCTGAGATGCACCTTAGAGACACCTGAAAACCTTGGAAAAGGGCTAATTTAGTTTTTGAGGTTGAAAGACAAAATTATGTGTATTAATACATGTTCCTTTTGAAAAAGGTAACTAAAGTAACATAAAAGCTATTATGTTTTTTCTCACATCTCGTGGAGTAAAATGGCTCCTTGGAATTTTTACTATAGCTCCCTTTTTTTCTTTCTATCCAGCAAACTGGGCTGATGGGTGGATAGGAAGAAGAAATTATATTCTAAGACACTGCTTAGATATATTAATAACTGAAGTAAGGGGTACTTTATTTTTCCGTGGTTCTTTTATGCATAGCCATCTCATTTGACCAGCAAAACAACCCCATAAGCGTTAGAACAGAAATTATTTTTTTTATCAAAAATTTGCATTTATTGAAGTACTTAGCAGTTTTCTTTTTTTTATTATTATTTTTTTTAAATTTATTTATTATTATTATACTTTAAGTTCTAGGGTACATGTGCATAACCTGCAGGTTTGTTACATATGTATACTTGTGCCATGTGTGTGTGCTGCACCCATCAACTCGTCAGCACCCATCAACTCGTCATTTACATCAGGTATAACTCCCAGTGCAATCCCTCCCCCCTCCCCCCTCCCCATGATAGGCCCCAGTGTGTGATGTCCCCCTTCCCGAGTCCAAGTGATCTCATTGTTCAGTTCCCACCTATGAGTGAGAACATGCGGTGTTTGGCTTTCTGTTCTTGTGATAGTTTGCTAAGAATGATGGTTTCCAGCTGCATCCATGTCCCTACAAAGGACACAAACTCATCCTTTTTTATGGCTGCATAGTATTCCATGGTGTATATGTGCCACATTTTCTTAATCCAATCTGTCACTGATGGACATTTGGGTTGATTCCAAGTCTTTGCTATTGTGAATAGTGCCACAATAAACATACGTGTGCATGTGTCTTTATAGCAGCATAATTTATAATCCTTTGGGTATATACCCAGTAATGGGATGGCTGGGTCATATGGTACATCTAGTTCTAGATCCTTGAGGAATCGCCATACTGTTTTCCATAATGGTTGAACTAGTTTACAATCCCACCAACAGTGTAAAAGTGTTCCTGTTTCTCCACATCCTCTCCAGCACCTGTTGTTTCCTGACTTTTGAATGATCGCCATTCTAACTGGTGTGAGATGGTATCTCATTGTGGTTTTGATTTGCATTTCTCTGATGGCCAGTGATGATGAGCATTTTTTCATGTGTCTGTAGAACAGAAATTATTAAACCAAGTTGTGGAAATTAAGCACAGGAAGAGAACATTCACCTACAGACTCTGGTGATTGTCTCTGAAGTCCTTTAACCCGTTGTTACCCAAGACTTCTGCTCAGTCCTTGGGCCACGCAGAAGCTAGTGTTATATTAGAGCTCACTCTCAACATGCCCATGTGACTGTCCAAAGCACAAAAGCCCTCCCCAACCCACACCATACTCACCCGCCATCGCCAGAGCAGCAGGTTGACTGGGCTGTCAGTTCCAACTGGGGCTTGAATCTCAACTTTCCTGGGATGCTCACATCCTACCTAGCCCTAGACTGAACTCATTTGGCTTGGGTTTCCCAGCTCTGACCCCTACCCTGCTTATGCCACACACATACACACACACACACACACACACACACACACACACATATACACATCACCATCACTACCACCACTGCCTCCATTAAGACACTGAATTGTTTGCAGGTTGAGTCCTTACAGGTCATCACAGGTCCCAAACCCATGGAGTTGTCAAAGCTATAACAGAAGCAGTGTATATCTCCAGATTCTTCCAGCCTTGTTTCCTCCTTTCTTCCCTCCTTCTTCCTCACTCCCTTCTTTCCTTCCTTTCTTCCTTCTCCCTCCTTCTGTCCCTCACCCTCCCTCCTTTTCTCCTTTCTATCCTTTCTTCTTTCCTTCTCTCTCCCTCTTTTCCTTCGCCCTCCATCCCTTCCTCCCTTCCTTCTTTCTTTCTTTCTCTCTCCCTGCCTTCTTTTCTCCCATCTCTCCCTCTCTCCCTCCTTCCCTTACCTTCCTTTCCTCTTTCCTTCCTTCCTTCCTTCCTTCCCAGTTGTTACTTTATTGTCCTTGGACTTTAGGTGCTGTCAGTTAAAGTCCTCCGTTGTTATCACCACTTTATCGCAGTATCATCATCTGTCCATGAGAGGCCTCTCCATTATCTTACTTATTAATTGATTCACTCTTAGTTCCCAAAGCCACTCCCTTTGTCTTCCCTCACAAGGCAATTTTAATGTGTTCAATGTGTATCTTTGTGCTTATAAAGTGGTATAAAAAATGCAAATTGTTGATTTGCATGCATATATTTGTAATCAACATAAATGGTTTGGCATTATAGATCTCATTTTGTTTCCTACTTTTTTCATTCAACATTTTGTTTTATGATCCATTCATGTAGTAGCTAGGTGTTTATCACATCCAGTGCTTCTAATTGCTGCCTCCAAGGGCCTGAATCCATGACATTTTCCATCACCTTTCACAGTGACTGCTATTCAGTTGTCCAAGAAAAGCAGATGCGGGAGGAACCTGCTCCACCTTTAATCACTGCTGAATTGCATCATTCATTCTGCCTCGTGTGTACAGCTATAAAGCATGAGCTCTCCTAGAAAAAGTACACACTAAGTTTTGTCAAGGTTCAATCCTAAACTGGCCACCAGTCTATGTGGCCCTAAGTTTCTCCTGCCTACCAATCCCTACTGAGAAATGTTTAGTTCTGGATGTGTTCAGATGACATATTGAACCCATCCTTGCTCTATGTAAGCTCATAACAAGACTCAGTAAATTTGTTTTTGTTTTTGTTTTTGTTTTGTTTGTTTGTTTTTGAGATGGAGTCTTGCTCTGTTGCACAGGCTGGAGTGCAGTGGTGCGATCTTGGCTCACTGCAAGCTCTGCCTCCTGGGTTCATGCCATTCTCCTGCCTCAGCTTCCCGAGTAGCTGGGACTACAGGCACCTGCCACCACGCCCGGCTAATTTTTTGTATTTTCAGTAAAGACGGGGTTTCACTGTGTTAGCCAGGATGGTCTCGATCTCCTGACCTCGTGATGCACCTGCCTCGGCCTCCCAAAGTGCTGGGATTACAGGTGTGAGCCACCGCGCCCAGCCAGGACTCAGTAAACTTTTTCCATCGGTGGCTGGGGAATAAATATCTTAGGCTTTGAGAGCCATACAGTTGTGATTTCAACTATTCAACTCTGCCATTTTAGTGTGAATGCAGCCATAGACAATATGTAAGCAAATGTATGTGGCTGCAGTTCAATAAAATTTTATTCATAAAAGGATGCAGTGAACTAGAGTGACCATGAGCTGGATTTGTTTGTGAGTCAGATTCGGCCATAGGAGGAAGTTTGCCCATCCCTGGTTTATAATAACTGGTCTCACAGAAAAGAAATGAGAGCGATTAATTCTGGGACTCCTCCTTGTCTTACTGCCATATTGCTTGCCTACTGGTGAGAAGCTGAGGTTATAAAACTCTCTCCTCCCTGATATGCCTTTTCTTCCTATCCTTCTCCAAACACTGATAAATCAAAGCCCAGGGTACTGGCTTACAGTACACAGCCACTAAAAGCTTGTTGAATGAAAAAATTTCATATATACAGACATTTAAGTTTGGTCTTAAAGATCACCAGAGACCAACCCCTGCAAACCAGGAGCATTTCAAGCTTAAAGTAAGAGGAAGCCATTTTCTGCCTGGGTGTTTTCTGCCTGCTCTGAGGCGCAGCCCACTCCTTGGTGAGGCAGCCTCCCGTGCTAAGCCACCAGGGATCCGCTACGGAAAAGCATTTCTGAGGCTGTACAGGATGTTTTCCGGTACCTGTTCGGGAAACCCTCACTTCTGTCTCCTTGTTGTCTATTACTGCACACTTCTGCAGTTGCTGAGTAATGCTCCCAGAGACATCATCCCAGCACAGCAGGCTCCCAACCACAGCTGCTGCTGACAGCCAGGGAAACACAGTCAACATCCTAGAAACACACACTTGACCTGGATTGAGGGCAGCAGCTTCTGAATTCATTCCTCTGCTAATTTCTTTTCTTTTCTTTTCTTTTGGAGACAGGTTCTTGCTCTGTTGCCCAGGCTGGAGTGCCATGGCACAATCATGGCTCACAGCAGCATTGACCTCCTCGGCTCAAGCAATCCTCCCACCTCAGCTCCCAAGTAGCTGGGACTACAGGTGTGTATTACCATGCCTGGCTAATTTTTGTATTTTCTGTAGAGACAGGATTTTTCCATGTTGCCTAAGCTGGTCTTCTCCACTAATTTCTTAAAGTGAAACTAGATTCTCTGGATTTCCCATTCTGTGAAGAAGGCTCCTGGGGAAGTAGGGGCACTTCCTCACGCTGTGGTGGCTATGGCTAAGGTAGCCAGAGGACTGGTTTCATCATCAGTCTTCTTAGGTCTTGACAGCCAGTTCCAGGAGGTCAGAGTCTTGGAAAAATCCCTGGACAGATTCTGTTCCAGAGCCAGGGGGCCACGGCCCAGTCCAGATAAAGGGTGGAGTGTATTATGTTTCTTAAATTGCAATATTTGCTGTAAGCCATTGTAACCCCCCATTAGGCACAAAATGTTAAAAGGAAAAAAGAAGAGAGAATTAGAAGAGAGAAAATTAGGTGGAGGGGAAAGGACCAGAAAATCTAAATATAAACCAAAAAGATAAGTCTGTTCTATGAATTTTCATATCCAGTATACTCATTCAACAAATATTTATTTTAATTAACATTTTTAAAATGGGAATGTAATACATTCACATGGTCAAAATTTCAAATAAAGGTAAACAATGAAAGAGAAGGCTTCCTGTCATCTGAGCCCCTAGGGAAACACTGTGTATTCTTCCAGAGATATTCACAGAATTGACAAAGCTATTAAAATAATTTCTTTTTTTTTTTTTTTGACAGATTTTTGCTCTTGTCACCCAGGCTACAGTGCAATAGTACAACCTCAGCTCACTGCAACCTGTACCTTCTGGGTTCAATCTATTCTCCAGCCTCAGCCTCCTGAGTAGCTGGGATTACGGGTGCCACAACCATGCCCAGCTAATTTTTGTATTTTTAGTAGAGATGGGGTTTCCCCATGTTGGTCAGGCTGGTCTCGAACTCCTGACCTCAGGTGATCTGCCCACCTCAGCCTCCCAAAATGCTGGGATTATAGGCATGAGCTACCACGCATGGCCTAAAATGATTTCTTAAATGATGTAGAGTTCAGCCTCTTGCTTTATTCACTTCATTCCATGTCTTGGGTTGAAATCTACCATTTTTCTAATTTTGCTACCTTTCTATTTTGTCCTACCTGTTTTCTGTTTCTTTTTCTGTTCTCTTTTGCCCTCTTTAGGATTAATCAAGTTTTTGTTTGTTTGTTACCATTCCACTGGCCTCCTTCATTAGTCTGTTAGTTATGTAATCTGTTATTTTTTATTTTTTTGAAGAGTTCCCTAAATGTGCAACATTAATTCCAAGAATGGTTGTGATTACCTTAGGCCCACACAGATAATTCAGGATAATCTCCTCATCTCAAAGGCCTTAACTTAATCACATCTGTAAAATCCCTTTGCCATGTAAGGTAACATGTTGATTAGAGCATGGACATCTTTGAAGAGTGGGGGACATTTTTCCGTCTACCACAACCAGAAATTCAAGGATTGTAGCCTTGAATTACTAGATGTGGAAATACTGTGTAAGGAAAAGCTATCTCTTCTCTCCTATTTACTTATTCAATTATTTATTTAGATCAGTATGGACTCATGGATATTTGTTTCAGTCTATAGGTTATAACTCAATTGTACTATTATTTTTTTCTTGCTCAAATTGTTTAGATTTGACCATTGGTTGCTCCTTCAGATGGGTTCCTGTGTCATTTTGACATATCCCTATCCTTTGGAAACACTTCCTTCTTTTCTGGTACCATATGATGTTCCAAGCTCATTTTGTATTTTCTGCACCCAAACCCTGGAATCTACCATTTTTCCTGTGGAACTCTGGTTCCTTTTATTGGAGAAACCAAGGTCTGGAAATCAGGCATGTTCATTGCTATTAAGTTCCACTCAGTGGACAGTTAGAATTAAACCACACACACAATCGCTTCTCGGCCTTTTGGCTAAGATCAAGTGTAAACCACACACACACACACACACACACACACACACACATTCTATACCTGTGTATCCATTGAAAAAAACATGAGTTCACACCAATACGTCTGATTCCAGTCCAACAACACAAAGCTTATTCCAGGATTTCTCCTTTCCTTATTTGTGGCTTCTTTCACAAACAGTGAGAAACCTGGTTCTCATTAGCCATACTTATTTGTTCCTAGTATAAACATAAAGTAGTTACAGAACTGCTCACCTATGCCCCATGTGCAGGTTCTTGTGTCTTTCATCATATAAGATCTAGTCAAAGTAACTGTTCTTCAAAATAACTTAGGTCAGTTCTTTCCTTCCCCATCCTCTTCAATGTTTTTCATTTTTAAAAAAATTCGCAGCCAGGCGCAGTGGCTCATGCCTGTAATCCCAGCACTTTGGGAGGCCAAGGTGGGCGGATCACCTGAGATCAGGAGTTCGACACCAGCCTGACCAATATGAAGAAATCCCATCTCTACTAAAAATACAAAAATTAGCCGGGTGTGGTGGCGTGTGCCTGTAGTCCCAGCTACTTGGCAGGCTGAGGCAGGGGAATCACTTGAACCCAGGAGGTGGAGGTTGCAGTGAGCCAAGATCATACCATTGCACTCCAGCCTGGGCAACAAGAGCGAAACGCCATCTGAAAAAAAAAAAAAAAAAAAAAAATCGCTTGTTCTGTTTTTATTTCATTCTGATTCTCCTTACATACTGTTTGCTTTGAAGTGTTTGTTTATATTTGGGTGTAAGTGTAAGATGGTGATTCTAAGAGTCAAGGCTATACAAAACGGTGTACTCAACAATGTATCTAGACTTTCTTCACTGGCAGTTTATGAGGTTTCCTGCTTCAACAGTGTTTGGATGTAACCCGGTGCTGGTCCCCCACCCCCACCTCCCCACCCCACCCCCCACGGCTCACAGTCAGCCCTCTGCAGCCTCCTCACCGAGCCCTCAGACAGCCCCAAGGTCCCTGCCACTCCAGTGCCACACAGTCGCCTCCACCTCTCCTTACCCTCCATGATGACCACATCCCCCTTGCGGATGAGCCAGCACTACCATACTGTTGGAGAGTCCTGACTGGGAGTCATTCAGATTCTTGGCATTTTGAACAAATAATTGGACAAAATGCACAAGCACAGCAACTAAAAGATGAAGCAAGGAAAGGACAGATTTACTGAGACAAAAGTACACTCCACAGAGAGCAGGAGCAGACTGGAGCAAGCGGTTCAAGAGTGCTGGTTACAGAGTTTTCTGGGGTTTAAATACTCTCTGGAGGTTTCCCATTGGCTACTTGGTTACACCCTATGTAAAGGAACGTTTGGCCCCCAACCACTCTGATTGGTTGTGGAAGGGGACGAGCAGCTGAAGTGAAGTTACAAAGGTACTTTCCATTTTTCATCTGCAAGGCAGCACAAAGGGAGTAGCCTCTGATCTTTTTGTTACTTGGGCATGGAGAGGTGGGGTTTTCCTTTTGATTCAGTTCTAGTACATCAGTGCAAATCGGCCTTAGGTTCCCAGCCTCCAGACCCTATTCTCCTGCCTCACCACCAGGACACAGAGGCTGCCATCAACTGCCAGATCAACCCAGAGCTCTACGCCTCCTATCTCTTCCTGTCCATATCTTACTACTTTGACTGTGATGATGTGGCTTTGAAGAACTTTGTCAAGCACTTTCTTCACCAATCTCATGAAGAGAGGGAACATGCCGAGAAACTGAAGAAGCTACAGAACCAGCAAGGTGGCTGAATCTTCCTTCAGGATATCAAGAAACCATACTGTAATGACCGGGAGAGTGGGCTGAATGCAATGGAGGGTGCATTACATTTGACAAAAAAAAACGTGAATCAGTCGCTACCGGAACTGTACAAACTGGCCACTGACAAAAATGACCCCTACTGTGTTGACTTCATTGAGACACATTACCTGAATGAGCAGGTGAAATCCATCAAAGAATTGGGTGACCATGTTACCAACTCACACAAGATGGGAGCTCCTGAATCTGGCTTGGAAGACTATCTCTTTGACAAGCTAACCCTGGGAGAGAGCAATAATGAGAGCTAAGCTTTAGGCTAATTTTCCCATAGCCATGGGTGACTTCCCTGGTCACCAAGGCAGTGCATGGATGTTGGGATTTCCTTTACCTTTTCTATGAGTTGTACCAAAACATCCACTTAAGTTCTTTGATTTGTACCATTGCTTCAAATAAGGAACTTTAGTATGCACCCCCCCAAAAAAAGTCACTCCTCTTCATCACTATCAGCACAGCCCCATTCCCATTACTTCCCACCCACCCCTAAGATAATCTCATTTATCCTTCCTGAATTTTTTTTGTGCAAACAAGCAGATATGTGTGTTTTATCCTTTTTTTCTTATATAAGGAATAGCATACTATAGATATTCTTTTGTTCTTTGCTTTTTTTCTCTTAACAGTATATTCTGGAAATCATTCCAAGTTGGTTCTTATAGATCTTCTTTATTCTTCTATATAGCTATATAATGCTCCATTTTGTAGATGTCGTATAGTTTATTCAATCACTTCGCTATGTACGGGCATTTAGGTTGTTTCCAATACTTTGCAATTCTAAATAATGCTGCAACAAATAAACATGTACATATGCATTGTGTTAGTTTATTTGCATTGCTAAAAAGGAATACTGGAGACTGGGTAATTTATGAAGAAAAAAGATTTATTTGGTTCACAGTTCTACAGGCTGTACATGAAGCCTAGTGCCACATCTGCTCCTGGTAAGTGCGTAAGGAAGCTTACAATAATCTTGGAAGGTGAGGGGAAGAGAGAGAGCGAGAGAGAGACGAAGAAGGTGCCAGACTCTTTTAAACAACCGTATCTTACATGAACTCATAGAGTGAGAGCTAACTCATTACTGTGAGGACTGCACCAAGCCATTCATGAGTGATCCGTCTCCATGACCCAAACACCTCCCACTAGGCCCACCTCCAACGCTGGAGGGCACATTTCAACACGAAATTTGGAAGGCACAAAACATCCAAAGTATATCATGAATTTTTGTGTTCTTGGAGGTATGTCTTCAAGGTATTTCCTAGAGGTAGAATTCCTGAATCAAAAGTGAGTGAATATGTTGTTTTGCTAGGTATTGCCAAATTTTTCTCCAGAAGAGTTAGTATATTTTTAAATATTCTGTGTGACAAAATATGAAGTATACATAAAGCACTTTTGCTGCATTCCAAAGTATAATGGCTGCCTTGAAGAAAAGGCACTTGTGCAAGTATTTGAGTTGTGAGCTAAACTATCGGTTTTTTAAAAAGACACAGCAGTTTGTATTTGAAAAAACAAACTGACATCAGCAATAGTTATTCAGACTTAGGAATCTGGCAGATATTTTCTCAAACATTAACAAAGTAAGCCTGGGGAAAAAAATGACAGGATTTGTTGCCAATTATGAAATCTGAGCTTTCACAAGAAAATTAGAATATTTGAAAACTGGTCCCACCACTATGAGTTTTCCAAAACTTAAAGAATCTTCAGATGAGATTAGTGGCAATTTTAACTGTTGGAATTTTTAAAATATTGCATAATAAAATATATCAACATTCAGAAGATATGTATAATTCATGAGCCAACGTATTTGAAATGACCAATGCATAATGTTATAAAATCATACTTAAGTAACTTAAGATCCACTCAAAGAGCAAGATAGACAAAACTATATAGTTTCAGATTCCACATTCAAAAAATTCTTAAGAAACTACTATTTATCAAATTCTGGCATAATATCAAAGAAGAATGCCCACAATTACTTTCAAAATATATTAAATTACTCCTCCCTTTTCCAACTGCATAATTGTGTGAAACTAGATTTCCTTCAGATACTTCAACCAAACCAAAGTATTACAACACGTCAATGCAAAATCCAATGTAAATTCAACTGTCTTCTCTTAAACCACACATTAAAGACATGAAAAACAACGCCACTCTTCTAATCAATTTCTTATTTTGGAAACTACAGTTATTTTTCATGAAAATATGTAACTTATTGTTGTAAGACTAAGACAGTTCAGATCGCTTCTATAACAAAATACCGTAAGTTAGGTAGCATATAAAAACAGAAACATTTCTCTGATTTCTGGAGGCTGAAAAGTCCAAGATCGAGGCGCTGGGAGATTTGGTGTCTGGTGAAGAGTTGCTTTCTGGTTCATAGATGGTGTCTTCTCCCTGAGTCCTCACATAGGGGAAGGGGCAAGGGAGCTCCCTTAAGCCCTTTTATAAGGGCATTAATCTGATTCATGAGGGCTCTGCCTCATTACTGTTAACAGTAATGGTTTTATTATCATTATTTTTGTTCCTGTTTGTTTTATTATGCTAAAATATATACAACATAAAATTTGCCATTTTAAGACTTTTTAAGTGCGCAATTCAATGGTGTCTATTTATATCACCATAAACCAAAACACTATGTTCTTGAAGTAATAACTCCCATTCCTTCCCTCTCCTAAGTCCTAGAAACCTTTAATCTACTTTCTGTCTCTATGAATTTGCCTATTCTACACATTTTGTATAATGTAATTATACAATATTTGTCCTTTTGTATCTGGTTTATTTCACCTAGCATACTGTTTTTCACATTCATCCATGTTGCAGCAGAAGTTCATTCTCGTTTATGGCTGAATAATTCTCCATTATATGTATATACCACATTTTGATGGTATTTAGCATTGCACTGATGGACATTTGGGTTGTTCGCTCCTTTTGGCTATTGTGGAAAATGCTGCAATAAACATTGGTGCATAAGCATCTGTTTGTGTTCCCACTTTCCAGGAGTGGAATTGCTGGATTATACAGTAATTCTAGATTTATCATATATCCAATACCTTTTTGAAGTATTAATGTTATTTCTAACGAATCAACAAATATTTTTAGATTTCCATTTTAATTTCTAATGCACTAAACACTGATAGATATAACCCATATAAACAAAAGGTACTTGCGCTTCCCAATAATTTTTAACAGTGCAAAGGGGTTCTGAGAGCAAAAAGTTTTGAGAACACTGCTATATAGCAATGAAACTTAGCAAATTAGTTTTGCTAAGCAAAACTTAGCAAAATTAATTTTTCCAGCAACATGAATGAATCTCACAAATACAGTGTTGAGTGAAGGAAGCAACTTAAGTTCAGAACAGCCATAACTGCAAAATTTTCAGATGAATATATAGGTGGTAAAACCCTGACGAAAAGGCTAGATGGAATTAGCACAGTATCAAGGTAGTGATTGTCTCTGGAAATAAGAAAGGGGCCACAATCAGGCAAAGACACGTGGGCAGACTGGAGGATGCTCACAATTTCCTAGTCTATTCCCTGCATGATAGTTACATGGATGGTCATTTTATTAAAAGCTGTTTTTTTGCTTTTCGTTTTGTATGCTTTTCACTGTGTGTGTGCATGTGTTTTCACAATTAATTTTAAATGAATTAATTTGTAATTAAGTTCACAATTAAACAGATTAACAGAAAGAAAATGATTTGGAGAATGGTAACACTAAAGAGAGATATTAGTGCCAGAAACAGAGTAATTTCAGCAGTAATGGAGAGAAAGACACGGAGAATAGAATTACTGTGATGGGCTTTGACCATAGCCTGGGACTAGGGGAAGGGCCTTCCTTCCCTGCACACTTTAAGCCCCTCTACACCAGAAAAGAAATTAAGACCCAGATCTCAAAAAAGCGGTGAAGCATAGTAAGTCAGCAACCGACAATATCTTCTATACCACCTTATTTAGTCAGTTACATTTCCTCGGCACCATCCTCTTTTACTGAACTCAATTTATTTTGCTGATTGCATATCAGTACCTAACTAAAATTTTTTTTTCTTTGTTTTTGTACGCCATGATGAAATGGGATGTACGTCCCATGAAGGTTTGGCCCAAATCTCCCCTCTTCTCAGTGATCCCCCAATCACTTAACACAGTGCTTTCACCTACTAAACAGCAAGGGGACCTTCATAGATTCTAGGCACTTTCACTTTCTTTTTAATATTCCATTCCACATCAAATCAAAGATAGTAAAATGTGCCTGTGGCCCACATTTAATATAACTGTTTTGCTGTAAAATTGGTGTGATTTTTATCATTATACTTTTGAGCCTTGTTTGTAAAAGACTTTGAAATGGACCAAAACAAACAAACAGAAAGACGAGTATATCTTCAATGGAAATCTATATGTTGTCTAAAGCACACCCCTTTAGGTTTTCTGCTCTATGGGGTTTTCATCTTTCATAGTCTTTGAGCTATTTTACAACTCCGTAAATTGTAGCTAGCTGGTGGCAATGCAAATCATCCTGATCTATAAACATGAAAACACATTTTGTCAGGTGGGGAGACAATTGATTTCCCTTCCCCCTCTCACTATAGAAAAAGCAGATTTTACATTTATTTGTAAATTCTTATATGTAACTCCGAGTTCAGGGCACATTACCCCAAAATATGCCACCCACCTTGGCATACTGAGTATTTTACGGCTGAAGGAATTTGAGAAATAGAATGTACAGAAAGATCTCTGACTTTCCCCTGCCCTGCTCCCATGAAGGAGATCATAAACCTCTCATGTGAGAGGTGCCCTCCCTACCTACATCTGGAGGAAAGAAGTATTCTTGCCTCTGAAGATGGAGGGACAGCAGGAGGAGTGTGAGTGAACAGGCCTTGCCAGGTTTCCCCTGATTTACTCATTCCCTTTGTCCTACCATCTTCTACAACTTTCCCCTCTTCATCAAACCTGGCATCAAAACACAGGTTCAACTGTTTCTTTAGGGTTTTCTTTCCTTAAGAAGTCCCCAGTGTTACAAAAAACTTATATTAAATAAATGTGTTAGCATTTCTGTTGTTCCTGTCTTTTGTTACAAGGGTCCCAGCCTACAACTCTAAGACCAGTAGAAGGAAAAGCCATTTTTCCTCCCCTGCATGCCTGCATGTGTCTCTGCTCTTTGAAATCTCTTTTGAATCCATCGTAACATCATACTATTTCTTGTATTAAGTTAAATAAAATTATTGACATGTTCATTTTATATTTATATAAGTTATGTTTACTTTCTTAAAAAAAATTTTCTTTTAGCAGCTTTAGACATCTTCCAGCGATGTGCAGAGTGGACTCACCTGACAGACCAAGAGAAACTGCGCTCCCGGAGAAGAGAAATGCATCTCCCGGAAGCTGAAGCCCAGTATGTAAATTGTTGGCTCCTGGAGAGGAGCCTGAGGTAGTGTAATGGTTAATATTGAGTGTCAGTTTGATTGTACTGAAGAATGCAAAGTATTGTTCCCGGGTGTGTCACTGAGGCTGTTGCCAAAGGAGATTAACACTTGAATCAGTGGACTGGGAGAGGCAGACCCACTCTCAATCTGGGTGGACACCATCTAATCAGCAGCCAGCACAGCTAGGATAAAAGCAGGCAGAGGAACGTGGAAGGGCTAGACTGGCTGAGTCTACTGGGCTTCATCTTTCTTCCGTGCTGGATGCTTCTTGCCCTCGAACATGGGACTCCAAGCCCCTCAGCTTTTGGACTCTTGGACTTAGACCAGTGGTTTGCCAGGGGCTCTCGGTGGCCACAGACTGAAGGCTGAACTGTCGGTTTCCCAACTTTTTTTTTTTTTTTTTTTTTTTTTGAGAGGGAGTCTCTCTCTCTCTCTCTCTCTCTCTCTCTCTCTCTCTCTCTCTCTCTCGCCAGGCTGGAGTGCAGTGGCACGATCTCGGCTCACTGCAAGCTCCGCCTCCCGGGTTCGAGTGATTCTCCTGCCTCAGCCTCCCGAGTAACTGGGACTACAGGCACGCGCCACGAGGTTTCACCATGTTGGCCAGGATGGTCTTGATCGCTTGACCTCGTGATCCGCCCACCTTAGCCTCCCAAAGTGTTGGGATTACAGGCGTGAGCCACCGCACCCTGCCGGCTTCCCTCCTTTTGAGGTTTTGGGACTTGGACTGGCTTCCTTGCTCCTCAGCTTGCAGACGGCCTATTGTGGGACTTCACCTTGTGATCATATGAGTCAATTCTCCTTAATAAACTCCCTTTCATATATACATCTATTCTATTAGTCCTGTCCCTCTAGAGAGCCCTGACTAGTACAGGTAGCAATAGAACATTATTGACTGTTTCTCTAGGTTTTTTTTCCCCCTATCTCCACCAATTCTGTATTTTGTTTTGTTTTGTTTCGTTTCATTTGTTTCTTTTGCATGTGGCTGAGAAGTCATCCCCCAGTGGTGGCAACAACAAGCAGGAATTTGGTTTTACAGTCTGATCATGTAACGGTTTCTATAAATGGATTAATATGTTAGATAAATCTGTTTTCTGTTAAATCAAAAGATGACAGAGAATCTGGTTGGTTAGTCTTATTTGTTTATCGATTTGTCTATTTTGAGCTCAAAGACGTTTGTGCCCATCGGGAAGGAGAGTAGCCCTTTGATATCTGTGCCAGTGAGGTTTTGTGTTTCTGTGCCTCCTGTCTCTTAACCTGAGGCTAAAACTGTAGAATTGAAGCTCTAAGCTCCTTTGTGGCTAGACATCTATTTCTGCAGTTCAAGCCTTTACCTCTTGTTGTGTGAGTATAAAATCTTTTCCTACCTCAAGAGAGTATTAATAAATTAAATTTTGGTTTCTTAAAGAAGCTCTATTCTGATTGACTTAAAGACATAAATAAGTGCTTTTATAAACTGAATATTCCTAAAATTTTAATAAACTGAGGAGATTGGATTTCTAATACTTTAAATGTACTACACTAAAATATGCTTGCAGAAACAAATTCAGAAACCCTTTAAGAATCCAAGTAATTTTTTTTTTTTTTGAAACAGGGTCTTGCTCTGTCCCTCAGGGTGGAGTGCAGTGGGACAACCATGGCTCACTCCAGCCTCACCCCTGGGTTCAAGTGATCTTCCCATCTCAGCCTCCTGAGTACCTGGGACTACATGTGCATGCCAACTACACCCAGTTTTGTTTTAATATTTAGTAAAAATAGGTCTCTCTATGTTGCTTAGGCTGCTCTCGAACTCCTGGCCTCAAGCCATCCTCCTGCCTCAACTTCCCAAAGTGCTAGGATTACAGGCAGGAGCCACCCTGACCACCTTCCATCTTTTTTTTTTTTTTTCTTTGAGAGACAGGGTCCCATTCTGTCACCCAGGTTGGAGTTCAGTGACATAATCATAGCTCTTTGCAGACTTGAACACCTGAGCTCAAGCCATCCTTCCGTTCTGGCCTCCCAAAACACTGAGATTATAGGTGTGAGTCACTGCACCCTGCCCAAATTCACATAATTACAGCAAATCTTTGGCAAATAAGGCTACAGACAGTTCCCGATTTACCATGGTTTGATTTGGGATTTTTCAACTTTACAATGGTGCAAAAGTGATATTCATTCAGTACACTCCTCAGTTTCAATGGAGTTACATCCAAATAAACTCATCTCAAATTGAAAATATTGGCTGAGTGCTGTGGCTCATGCCTGTAATCCCAGCAGTTTGGGAGGCCAAGGTGGGCAGATTGTTTGAGCCCTAGAGCTCAAAACTAGCCTGAGCAAGATGGACAAGCCCCATATCTACAAAAAATACAAAAATTAGCCAGGCATGGTGGCATGCGCCTGCAGTCCCAGCTACTCAGGAGGCTAAGGTGGGAGGATCCATTGAGCCCAGGAGGTCAAGGCTGCAGTGAGATGATTGCACCACTGCACTCAGCCTGGGCAACACAGCAAGACCCTGTCTCAAAAAAAAAAAAAGAAAGAAAGAAAGAAAAAAGAAAGTATCATACATTGGAAGTGTTTTTGGCTTACAGTACTTTCAATTTACAATGGGTTTATTAGGACATAACTCCACCATAAATCAAGGAGCACTTGTAGTTTAATATGTTTTGTTTAATAAAATAGTTATGTCTTCTCTGATTTATCTGTGTTGACTATAATAGAAGCATACATTTTATTCTACTTGGCTTTGCTTTGTCCTACAGTTATCAGGTTACTGATCAAACACACAAACATTATTTGTACATAATGTAAATTGGTGTCCAACAAAATTGAATCATGATTTCCAAAACTTTATTTCAAGAATAATTATGTTTTGTAGCCTGCCAACTTAAAGATAATTTCCAAGATCCTTAGGTAGCTGAAAAACCTTGAACTGGTATTAAATTGAGTTATTTATTAGATATGTAGAGAATATCCACACAATTTCTAAGCAAGATAGACTACTGTACCATATAATAAATTAATTATAAGCTCTAGAGGGGCTATATCTATGAGTAATATTAATGAACATGTTCACTTTTGCCACTTTAAGAACATGTAAAAGAGATGTGCATGGCTGTAGAAAATTGTTTCATGCTTTTCTAGTTTGCTGTAATGCTCGTGTATTGCAGGAAGTTCTCAATTATCCATCCCACACTCACTTTTCTCTGTAAGTGAGAAGTTAGTTACTTTGTTTAAAAGTTATGATTAATGAGTGGTTGCCACTAAGAAGCAATAGTGACAGGGAGATCCAACTGCATATGTGTTTTGATATTTCATGGAAAAAGAGCAGCTGTCCTCAAATTTTTTGGTCTCCAAACCATTTTACACCCTTGGGACTTGTTACAGATCTCAAAGGTTATCTATGTATGTAGATTATAACTATCGATATCATATTAGAAATTAGGCGGATCACGAGGTCAGGAGATCGAGACCATCCTGGCTAACACGGTGAAACCCCATCTCTACTAAAAAAATACAAAAAACTAGCCGGGCGAGGTGGCGGGCGCCTGTAGTTCCAGCTACTCGGGAGGCTGAGGCTGGAGAATGGCATAAACCCAGGAGGCGGAGTTTGCAGTGAGCTGAGATCTGGCCACTGCACTCTAGCCTGGGGGACAGAGCTAGACTCTGTCTCAAAAAAAAAAAAAAAAAAAGAAATTAGAGCTGAGAATTTTTTAAATATTGGTTTATTGTCTAATTTGAGAATAGCAGTGATGAACAAATTGCATGTTTATATAAGTAACGTGATAGAATTATTTTAAAAATTTGTTTTGAACTTTTGGACCTGAGATTGGTCCTTATGTCATGTGTCAGTTTGTCCCAGAATACGAAAGAGCATAAGGAAAGACCACAGTTGGAATGTGGATTCAGCTTGGCCTTTGTGGATGATAGCTCAGTCTGAAAAGAAGTGATGAAATGTGTTAAAATCTTAGGAAAGTTCATTCTATTTTGATGGGTTTGCTTCCCTGGTTTACTGATGAATGCCTTTGTTTACAATATAAATGGTAATTCTTCTCTTTCTGTGAAGAATACTATGCTTACTTTACAAAATTAAAGTGAAGAATTCTTTCTGCCTAGAGAGAAAACATTCTGTGTCTTACCAGAATAATTTTCTGTCTTTTACGATGACTTTATAATGTCTTTGGTTATTTAAAGAGAAGAAAATCCTCATTTATGAAAGAGGTAAGAGTTTTTTCTAACTCCATTGCTGTTAGTATACATTTTTAAATGTTTTATTGTCACTTTAATTAAATAGGTAACCGAATATTGCTTCTTAGGTATCCATAGCCTCTCTTAAGCAAGTGTCTACACTTTTCTGACAACTTTTAAAAATTTTGCCTTCCCCAAATAGGATCCTAAATGTAGAAAAAAACCATAAAACTTTCAAGATATTTTTTACACCTGAAACCATCTTTGAGATTTCCCAGAAAGCTCCTGGGGAAAAAAAAAATGACAAGGTTTTCTCTTTTACTTTATAAAAAGAGAAGTATTAGAAATAAGTGGGTTTGTTTGATGTGAGTTTCATGGGAAGAGATATCAGAAGAGACATTCAGCCTGCCCCAGGTGAAATCTGTATAAGTTAAATGAATACTTCAGAAATTGTATGATTTATGGGAAGTCCCTGAGGATTTGTCAATGTTCTTACTTTTTTAGCCTATGTTTTCACCTCAGGGAAAACACTGATCAAAACTCTTAAGAAATGGTTTCTTTCAAGTTTTTCCGTATTTATTAGTATCCTGGCAATGTTTTGCCTGATATTCAACAATAGCAGTATAGCGTATAGTATTATTAGTTGTAAACTCAGTTATTATTTGAAATGCTAACTTAGCCAAAACCTTACTTCTTTAATTTGAATCTAGAGGATTCTAGATCATTAATTCCCAGCTGGAGATATACATCAGTCTTACCCATGGAGTATGTTTAAAAATATAAAATAGAAGAATGTAAGCAAGAGGACCAACTAGACCAATGAGTCAATGAAGAAATTAAGAAGGAAATTTTAAAATTTCGTGAATCATGAAAATAGAAACACAACATGCCAAAGCCTATGGAATATAGCAAAAGCAGTATTAAGAGGGAAGTTTATAGCAATAAATGCCATAGGTTCAAATAAAAAAGCTAATCCACATCTCAAGGAAGCAGAAAAGCAAAAACAAAGCAAACCCAAAGTTAGTAGAAGAAAAGAAATAATAAAAATCAGAGGAGAAGTGAACAAAATTGAGACAAAAAAATACACAAGATCAATAAAATGAAAAGTTAATTTCTTGAAAAATAAATAAAATCAACAATCCATTAGCTAGACTATCCAAGAAAAAAAGAGAAAAGACCCAAATAAATAAAATCAGGAATGAAAGAGAAGACCTCACAACTGATACCACAGAAATAACAAAGGATAACTTGAGACTATATGAACAACTATATGTCAACGAATTGGAAAACCTAGCAGAAATGGATAAATTCTGGGTCACAAGCAACCTACCAAGATTGAACCAAGAAGAAATAGAAAACTTGAACAGATCAATTAAAAGTAATGAGATTGAATCAGTGATAAAAAGTCTCCCATGAAAGCAAGCCCAGGACCTGATGGCCTCACTGCTGAATTCTACTAAACATTTAAAGAACTAATACTAATTCTTCTCAAACTCTTGCAGAAAATTGAAGAGGAGAGAATTATTTCAAACTCAATGTATGAGGTCAGCATTATCATGATACCAAAACCAGACAAATATACAATAGGAAAAGAAAACTATAGGCCAATATCCCTGATGAACGTAGATGCAGAAATTCTCAAAAAAAAAAAAAAGAACTACCAGCACATTAAAAGATCATCCACCCTGATCAAGTGGGATTTAACCCAGGGTGCATGGATGATTCAACATACACAAATCAATAAATGTGATACATCACATGAATAGAATGAAGGACAAAAACTGATCATCTCAATTAGATGTAAAAAACACATTTGATAACCTTCAACATACCTTCATGATTAAAAAAAAAACTCTCAACAAACTAGTTATAGAAGGATCATACCTCAACACAATAAAGGTCATATATGACAAGCCCATAGCTGTACAGAATGGGGAAAAGCTGAAAGCTTTTCCTCTAAGACCTAGAACAAGACAAGGATGCCCACTTCATCCTAGTAATGAAAGTCCTTATGCAATTAGGCAAGAGAAAAAAATATTCATCATAGTAGTGAAAGTCCAGGGCAACTAGGCAAGAGAAAAAAATAACAGGCACTTTAATTGAAAAGAAAGAAGTAAAATGATCCTGTTTGCAAACAATAATTTTACATATAGAAAACCCTGAAAGTTTCACCAAGAAAACCTCTTAGAACTAATAAACAAATTCAGGAAAGTTTCAGGATACAAAATCAACATATGAAATCAGTCACATTTCTATACACCAACAGCAAACCAGCTGAGAAAGAAATTAAGAATGCAATCACATTTAAAATAGCTATTAAAAAATTAAAATATCCAGAAATAAATTTAACCAAGGAGGTGAACTATCTCTATAAGGAAAAGTATAAAACATCAATGGAAGATATTAAAGAGAATACAAACAAATTGAAAAACGTACCATGTTCATGGACTGGAAGGATTAATGTTGTGAAAATGACTATGCTACCAAAAGTGTTCTACAGATTCAATGCAATCTCCTTCAAAATTCCAATGGCATTGTTTACAGAAATATAAAAGGCAATTTTAAAATTTATATGGAACCACAAAAGACCCCAAATAGCCAAAGCAATCCTGAGCAAAAAGAACAAAACTGGAGGCAACATGCTACTTGACTTCAAAATACACTACAAAGCTATAGTAACCAAAAGGGCATGGTGTGGCATAAAAAGATACATGTGGAACAAAATAGAGATCCCAGAAATAAATCCATGTATTCACAACCAACTGATTTTCAACAAAGGTGCTGAGAACATTCAGTGGGAAAAAGATAGCCTCTTCAGTAAATGGTGCTGAGAAAACTGAGTATCTATACGCAGAAAAATGAAACTAGACTCCTATCTCTCAATAAATCCATCTACAATAAATCAACTCAAAATTGATTAAAGATTACATGTAAGATGCAAAACTATGAAACTACTAGAAGAAAACATGGTGGAAATGTTTTGAGACATTGATGTGTACAAAAATTTTATGGAAAATACATCAAAAGCACAAGCAACAAAAGTAAAAATAGACAAATGGAATTATATCAAACTAAAAAGATTCTGCATAGCAAAGAAAACAACAGAGTGAAAAGAGAACTCGCAGAATGGGAGAAAATATTTGCAAACTATTCACCTGACAAGGGATTAATATTCAGAATATACAAGGAACTCAGACAACTTAGCAAACAAATCAGATTTAAAAATAGACAGATTTTAAAATGTGCTGAATAGACATCTCTCAAGAGAAGACATACAAACAGCCAGTAGGTGTATGAAGAAATGTTCAACATCACTAATCATCAGAGAAATGCAAATTAAAACCACAATAAGATATCATCTCGTCCCAGTTAGAATGACTGTTATCAAAGACAAAAAATAACAAATGCTGGAGACGATATGAAGAAAGGGGAACTCATACATACACACTGTTGCTAGGAATGTAAACTAGTATAGCCATTACGGAAAACAGTATGGATATTGCTCAAAAAACTAAAAATAAAACTACCATATGAGCCAGTAATTCCACTGCTGGGTATATGTTCACAAGAAAGGAAATCAATATATCAAAGAGATATCTGCACTACTGTGTTTATTGCAGCACTATTCACACTAACCAAAGTTTGGAAGCAAGGTAAGTGTCCATCAACAGATGAATGGATAAAGAAAATGTGGTACATATACACAATGGGATATTAGTCAGCCATAAGAAATAATAAAATTCTGTCATTTGAAGCAACACGGATGGAACTGGAAGACATTATGTTAAGCAAAATAGCCCAGGCACAGAAAGACAAATATTCCATGTTCTCACTCATATATGAGAGCGAAAAATGTGGATCTCATAGCAGTAGACAGTGGAATGATGGTTGCCAGAGGCCAAGAAGAGTGGGAAGAGGAGATAAAAAGAGGTTGGCTAATGGGTACAAAAATACAGTTAGATAATAGGAATAAGTTCTAGCATTTGATAGCACAGTAGGGTGACTATAATTAAGAATAATTGATTAGAGTGTACCCAAAACAAAGATCTAGCCAATCAAGTCTCTGTGTGCCTGGAGAGACTGGGCAGTTTGACCCTTAAGCCTGAATATTCAACCATCCTACTCTTTGAAGCAGACACAACTGCTCTGCATCAGACTGTCACCACATTTGGGTCTCTCGAAACCATTCAAATTCCTGAGCATTTGATGGCTCATGCTAGTTCATCAAATATTGAGCCTTTCCTGGAGAAAAGAGGCTATAACCCAATGCAAGAGCAGAATCCAGCCTCACAGCTGTCCCTCTCAGCAAATAGCTCCTTGGAAGCAAATCTGCCAGTGGTTGTCTGGACTGGCTTACCCAAAAGCAGACCTTGGAGAATAGTCAGACTTCTATCAGAGCCTGCAATTTCTTCAGTAATGTCTGGGAAAACCTAAAGGGCTTAGAAAACTGGCTCCTCAAGAGTCAGCAACAGGAAGTTCCTGAAAAACCAAGTTATCAAAAGTGTAATAGCCATTCCACTACCAGTTCTTTCTCCATTGAAACTGAAGATCAAGAGCTTCCTGATCAAGATGGGACAGACCTATCAGATTGGTTGGTGACTCCCTAGGAACCCCAGAAGCTGGAGAAGCTTGAAAATGGCAGTCGTGAAACCAATGAGAAGTTTAAGCACTTGTGCCAGTCCTACAATGTGAATGATTGACTTGTCAAGACCAACTCCCATACCAACTGTCAGGGCAACAAGCCCAAGGGGGTGGAGATTGAAAACCTGGGCAATCTAAAGTGCCTGAATGACCACTTGGAGGCCAAGAAACCATTGTCCACCTCAGCATGGTTACTGAAGATTGGCTTGTCCAGAAGCATCAGGATCCATGTAAGGTAGAGGAGATGTGCAAAGCCAATGAGCCCTGCACAAGCTTTGCAGAGTGTATGTGTGATGAGAATTGTGAGAAGGAAGCTCTGTGCAAGTGGCTTCTGAAGAAAGAAGGAAAAGATAAAACTGTGATGCCTGAGGAACCAAAACCTGAGCCTGAGAAGCATAAAGATTCCCTGAATATGTGGCTCTGTCCTTCTAGAAAACAAGTAACAGAACAAAGGCACTAAAGGTAATGGTTCCTTGTAGAATTTCTGATTCCTTCCAAGTCATAAAGAACAGCTCTTTGTCAGAGTGGCTTATCTGGCCGCCATACAAAGAAGGAAGTCCCAAGGAAGACAGAGCTGGCAAACCAAAGCTTAAAAGCCCCATGACCACTTCCTGGTGTCCCTTTAACACAGCTGACTGGGTCCTGCCAGGACAGAAGATGGGCAACCTCAGCCAGTTATCCTCTGCTGAAGACAAGTGGCTGCTTGGAAAGAAGGCCCAGGAAGTATTACTTAATTCACCTCTATAGGAGGAACATAACTTCCTCCTAGACCATTTCGGCCTCCCTGCAGTTTGTGACCTTTTTGCCTGTAGGCAGCTTAAAGTTGATAAAGAGAAGTGGTTACATCAAATTCCTCTGCAGATGTGAAGGAATGGACAGCAAGAGTTGAGCAGCTTTCTGCCAATCATCACACATCATGAGCTGAATGACTACAGGTTGCCAAATCATTGTTTCTGGGTCTGACCAGTGAGCTCAGTTCTTCTCCTGCCTAATTTTGTACTAGTGAAGTGAAGTGAGTCATGAGATTGAGTTACTGTTTAAAAGAAAAACGCCATTTAGCAATGCTGAGGTGATTCAGTTCCTTCCTTCTTACAGAAGTATTAATCCATCCTACACTAGAAATGCAGCATCTTGGTGGACTGGTCTTTTTCACAAGCCTCCAAGTCTCCTTAGATTGGGTTGTTACTAAAAGTATATTAAAGCACTCTAGTCTTAAAAATGAAATATTTCTGTAATTGAAGTATATTGATGTATTCTAAAGGTAGTAAACTTCCGTAACTTTTAATTGCCCTATAGATGCTTCTCTTGCTGTGGGTTTTCTTCTGTTAGTGGTCTAAAATCATGATTTTTCTGTTCTGTTAACATATTGTGTATTTTACACAAAAAATTAACCTGGCCAATAGCAATTACCAAAAATACATATTAACAATCTTGGCAATTTTTGACATCAACTACCAAACATTTTGGCCTACATGCTAGTTCTACAATATTTTTCATCTTCACTTGAAAGAAACTCAGCTATTGTCTTTATTTCTTTATGTAAATGTTATTAAAGTATCCAGTGAGCTCTTTTAGAAGGGCTCTGTATTATTTCAAGACTATTTTCAGGGTAGTTCTGGCCTTTCAAAATATTCTACAGACCTACAGGGTTTAAAAGAACCTCAGTACCAACTAAGCAAATAGGCAAGACGTTGGAAATGTGGTCAAGTACTTGAACCATTCACTATCGTAGGGATTTTGGGTGCATCCTGTGTAAATGGAAGCTGAGCTTGACACATCTGGTGCTTTTAACTAGGAATAAAGTTGTCCTCTCACTGCGAGTACAGTATACCTGTACCTCCAAAAGTACAACACAGTGACATTGTTGTGAACAGACCGTTTTCAACACTTGTGCCTTGGGGTGTTCATTGAAGCTTTATGAAAACTGCTGATGTTTTTTCAATATCCTTAAAGTTATGTCCATGCTTTAAAATGTCTCTGTAAGAGAGAAGAGGGGTTTATAATGTTTTTAAATTCTCTAAGATATTTTTGCTGCTTTCCAGACTTTGAAACTATTAAACTTCTTAACTGTCTACGTTATTAGAAATACTTCTGGGGAAACTTCATGGTCCCACAATGTCATTGCCATACAGCTTCACTAGAGTTCTTTGAACCACAGCTGAAAAGAGCTTTGTATTATTTTTAATCCCCTCCCCAGATATAATTTAGAACTATTATAATAAAGGTGGTGGGTAAAAACAACTTAAGGAGCCTTTCTAGTTACCTTAAGTTGCAGCTAACTCTGTAGTTTCTTTTTTGAGGCCTAACAAACATACTGTATTTTGCATTATCAAAATGTAATTTACATTACTCACTATGTTAATGAGTACATAAAACATTCTTTTGCATTGATGCATTTTGTATCTGCCTTCATTAAAAGCAAAACAGCCCTTAAAAAAAGAAAAAAAAGAAGAAATTAACCACAGCCATATGTCTTTGTTACCTACAAATGGTTTTTGTTTTACTCTAATACATCCCTGAGGTGATGCTATAAAGTGAAGGCCAGAGTTTATGTCTTAAATAAAGCTTCCTGGAAAAGGACTATACTAGGTACTTCAAACTATTGACATTTCAAAGAATAGACTCTTGGATACAGTCTTTTGATGTAACATAACTTACACAACTTTCAGACTGCACCTGTGGGCTAAGGCATGATTTCTAGAACTCTTTTTAGTTGAGAAGCAGACAGCTTCACGAGATTGCTAACCCAAGATCCAGAGGAACAAGAATTAATTATAGGACTGAATATACTGATAAGGGAAATTTTATTGGGATTATCTGGAATATTGTTGTTTTTGTTTTAATGTTCTGTTTTCTGAGTCTATAAGAAAGCCATTTCCCTCTCTTCTCACACTTCTTTAACCCATGACAACTCTGCTTTTGTAAACTGAAATGAAACAGATTTTAGACAATTCCTGCTTACAGAGCACAGAGAAGTCACACAGACCTGTGCCCACCAGTGTCCTACCCCAAGCCAAAACCACCACCAGTGTGACTGCTCACACATTTGCCAGCAGGGTCCTCAACAGCTGCATTGCCTCTGCCACTGTGGTGAACGCCTGCAGGGAGGCAGGCACCCCAGCACCTGTGAGCACCCTGCCACAGCTGCCACTACTGATGCTGCTGGCATGTGTGAATGAGGAAGGATCCTGTTGTCACTACACTAAGAAATGCTTTGGTTGACACCACCCATTGGAGTGCAGTGACCAGCAGTGTTGGAGTACCTTGCTCCCCACCCCCAACCAGCAAAGTAGATTCCTAACCTCAAGGAGCCAGAGAACAAATTTGGGGCCCAATACAAGTCCCCCAGAGTTAGAGTGTGCAATCTCAAAGTTAGGATCTGAGTGTTGGCCACCTAAAATCTTCCAGAAACAAAGCCAGTTGGCTGAATCCACCTTACACCGAAATCAAACCCTCAAAGTCATCAAATAGGATAAAGGAAAGAACAAAAATTCAAAGGTCAGCAACCTCAAAGGTGGAAGGAACATAAGCCCACAAAGATGAGAAAGAATCAACACAAGAACCCTGACAACTAAAAAAGCCAGAGTGTCTTCTTTCCTCTAAACAACCATATCACCTCTCTAGTAAGGGTTTTGAACCAGGCTGAGATGATTGAAATAACAGAAATAGAATTCAGAATATGGACAAGAATGAAGATCATTGAGCTACAGGAGTACATTGAAACCTAATCCAAGGAAGCTAAGAATCATGATAAAACAATGCAGTAGCTGACAGATAAAATAGCCAGTATAGAAGAGAATGTAACTTGCTTGACAGAGCTGAAAAACACACTACAATAATTTTATAATGCAATCACAAGTGTTAATAGCAGAATAAATCAAGTAGAGAAAAGAATCTCAGTGCTTGAAGCCTGGCTTTCTGATAATAGACAATCAGACAAAAATAGAGAAAAAAGAATGAAAGGGAACAAACAAAACCTCCAATAAACATGAAATTATGTAAAGAGATCAAATCTATGACTCATTTGTGTCCCTTAAAGAAATAGGGAGAGTGTAAGCAGCTTGAAAAATGTATTTCAGGATATCATTCATGAGAACCTCCCCAACCTAGCTAGAGAGGCCAATGTTCAAATTCAGGTAATGCAGAAAGCCCCCTAAGATACTTCACAAAAAGATCATCCCCAAGATACATAATCATCAGATTCTCCAAGGCTGAAATGAAAGAAAAATTGTTAAAGGCAGCTAGAGAGAAAGGTCAGGTCACCTACAAAAGGAAGCCTATCAGACTAATGGTGGACCTTTCAATAGAAACCTCCAAACCAGAAGAAATTGGAGGCCAATATTCAGCATTCCTAAAGAAAGAATTCCAACCAAGAATTTCACATCCAGTCAAATAAAGCTTCATAAGCAAGGAGAAATAAGATTTGTTAACAACTTCAGTAAAGTTTTTAAACAACTTTAGTAAAGTCTCAGGATACCAAATTAATGTACAAAAATCACTATCTTTCCTGTACAAGCAAATGCTGACGGACAAGCAAATGTTGAGGGAATTTATTACCACCAGACCTACCTTACAAGAGCTCGTGAAGGAAGCACTGAATATGAAAAGACTGCTACAAGCCACTACAAAAACACACTGAAGTACACAGACTAGTGATACTATAAAGTAACCACATAAAAAGTCTGCAGAGTAGCCAGCTAACATCATGATGACAGGATCAAATCCACACATATCCTTGTGTGGATATTCAATAATAACCTTGAATTTAAATGGGCTAAATGCCTCAATGAAAAGACATAAATGGCAAGCTGGATAAAGAACCAAGACCCATTGGTATGCTGTCTTCAAGAGACCCACCTCACATGCAATGACAACACAGGCTAAAAATAAAGGGATGGAAACAAATCTACCAAGCAAATGGAAAACAGAAAAAGACAGGGGTTGCAGTCCTAGTTTCATACAAAACAGACTTTAAACCAACAAAGATTAAAAAAAGACAAAGAAGGGTGTTACATAATGGTAAAGGGTTCAATTCAACAAGAATACCTAACTATCCTCAATATATATGCACCTAACACAGGAGTAGCCAGATTCATAAAGCAGGCTCTTAGAGGCCTTCAAAGAGACTTAGACTTCCACACAATAATAGTGGGAGACTTTAACATACCACCACCAATATTTGACATATTATTGAGACAGAAAATTAACATAGATATTCAGGACCTGAGCTCAGCACTGGATGAAATGGACCTGACAGACATCAACAGAACTCCCCAAAACAACAGAATATATATTCTTCACATCACCACATGGCACATACTCTAAAATAGATTACATTATTGGAAGTAAAACACTCCTCAGCAAATGCAAAAGAACTGAAATCACAACAAACAACCTCCCAGACCACAATACAATCAAATTAGAAATCAAGACTAAGAAATTCACTCAAAACCATACAATTACATGGAAATTGAATAACTGCCCCTGAATGACATTTAGGTAAATAATGAAATTAAAGTAGAAATCAAGAAGTTCTTTGAAACTAATGAGAACAAAGATGCAACATACCAGAATCTCTGGGACACAACAAAGGCAGTGTTAAGAGGGAAATTTATAGCACTAAAAGCCCACCTCAAAGAGTTAGGAAGATCTCTATTTAACAACCTAACATCATAACTAAAAGAACTAGAGAACAAAGAGCAAACCAATCTGAAAGCTAGCAGAAGACAAGCAATAACCAAAATCAAATCTAAACTGAAGAAGACTGAGATGCAGAAAATCATTCAAAGATCAACAAATCCAGGAGCTGTTTTTTTGAAAAAAATAATAGAATAGATAGACCACTGGCACACTAATAAAGGAGAAAAGAGAGAAGATCCAAATAAATACAATCAGAAATGAGAAAGGGGATATTACCACTGAGTCCACAGAAATACAATAATCATCAGAGAATATTATGAACACTTCTATGCACATAAACTAGAAAATCTAGAAGAAATAAATACATTCCTGGACACATACATCCTCCCAAGACTGAGCCATAAAGATATTAAATCTCTGAACAGACCAATAATGAGCTCTGAAATTAAGTCAGTAATGGCCCACCAACCAAAAAAAGCCCAGGACCAGATGAATTCAAAATTGAATTCTACCAGATTCTACAAAGAATTCTACAAAGAAGAGCTGGTACCATTCCTACTAAAACTATTTCAAACAATTGTGGAGGAGGGACTCCTCCCTAACTTATTCTATGAGTCCAGCCTCACCCTGATTCCAAAACCTAGCAGAGACACAACAAAAAAAGAAAACTTCAGGCCAGTATCTTTGATGAACATTGATGCAAAAATCCTCAGCAAAATACTGGCAAACCAAATCTAGCAGCTCATCAAAAAGCTTATCCACCACAATCAAGTAAGCTTTATTCCTGGGATGCAAGGTTGGTTCAACATACACAAATTAATAAACGTGATTCACCACATAAACGGAACCAAAACCAAAAACCACATGATTATCTCAATAGATGCAGAAAAGGCTTTCAATAAAATTCAACACCCCTTCATGTTAAAAACTCTCAATAAATAGGTATTGAAGAAACATGTGTTGTGCACATGTACCCTAGAACTTAAAGTACAATTAAAAATAGTTTTTTTGAGCGGGGGCCAGGCACAGTGGCTCATGCCTGTAATCACAGCACTTTGGAAGACCGAGGTGGGTGGATCATGAGGTCAGGAGTTCAAGACCAGCCTGGCCAAGATGGTGAAACCTCCTCTCTACTAAAAATACAAAAATTAGCTGGGCATTGTGGCAGATGCCTGGAATCCCAGCTACTCAGGAGGCTGAGGCAGAGAACTGCTTGAACCCAGGAGACAGAGGTTGCAGTGAGCCGGGACTGTACCACTGTAATCCAGCCTGGGTGACAGAGTAAAGCTGTCTCAAAAAAAAAATTTTTTTTTCAAGAAACAGATTTGAAATATCTGATTCTCATTCAGTTCCCAGAATTCAGAAACTCTTAAAGAACCTCCTTACTTTTCATGGCAATAGAGCTATTTGCACAATTTTGGTAGGAATTGGTCCTGCTTTTCACCAGAATGTAATTAAACAAATTGAGAGTGAAATCAAGGCCTTGTCTGAAGTGTCATATCTGAGAATGGTGCTCATTTAATCAGATATGCCCACCAGTTTGCTTTAAGAAACAGAAATTGGTTATACTTAGAGAATCAGTGCCTACAAAGCCCTCCCAGGAAAGCTGGCCTGGTTCCTGGCTGACAGAGTCCCTCGCTTTCAGAGAGTTAGAAAGGTCATTTTCTAGTAGACCAGTAACTTTAGAATATTCAGGGACTGTAAGAAAAACAGATTTCACCCAAATTCATAGGTTACTGCAGGTGAAATTTGGTATAGAGAGTTTCTTGGAATTGATTTCCTAGCCTCAAGATAGTAAATAGTAAAGGCTTTTAAACCCATCTGAGATTTTTATGAAAACTCCCAGACATAAGTTAATTTTGTGGCATTAGTTGTTGCTCAGCACTATATAGCTCAAGATTTGCAAAGATTGGCAAACTTAAGAGAAACGATATGCTAATTAACATCCTTGCTGCATCTATGTAAACAATCAGGCTAAACCTAATTGAAATCAGCCTTATTTTGTGATCAAGAAGTCTTTCTTTGAGATTATGTAATCACAAGGAGGGGAAGGAGATTGTTAGAAAAAAATTGTGAAAGACTTTGAAATGTACTAAAAGCTACCAAAGAGATTACTGGATGTTTTTATTGGAAAACTATGCGTTGTCTAGAGTATACCACTTTGGCTTACCTAATGCTATGTGGTTTAGACCTCTCATATCTTTGAGCTATTTTATGACTCTGTAAGTTATAAAAATAAAATGATAACAAAGCAAACAATTTTTGTCTATAAACATGCAAATTAGTTCTGTCTGGTGGAGAAACAATTGATTCCCACTCCACCCCAACAATTATGGAAAAAGCCAATTTTGCATTTATTTGTAAATTCATTTCATGACCTACATATAGCTCTGCTCTTTGAATTCTCCTTTGAACTACTTGTAACATCTTACTGATGTCCTCATGAATTAATAAGTTAAATAAAATATTTGACATATGTTCACTTTGTATATTTATTTGACAGTCATGGTTTTATCTTAAAACTTAAAAAAGTATCCATTAACAAGTTAAATTTGTTTTGTTTTTGTGGTGTAAACTCCATTATATTTATTATTTATATATAATTATAAAAACATTGCATTGTCAACGGTTAACTGGTTGACATAATGTTAGTTTAATAGACACTCAATTGAGCATTTATTAAATTTTGCTTTCTATCTTGGAATTAATAGTTTAATTTTAGGTTTCTAACATTCTTGCAGGTACTTGAAAAGTTCTTAAGCTGTAAGCACTGTAACTGTGGGGTAAAAATCAATAAAATAACTGTGTAGTCACTCAATAAATACTTGTTGAATAAACGATTGAATTACGAATAATATCTATCATTTTGGCAGCATTTCCCAAGTGCCATACATTTATATATACACCAGGAATAAAAAATACAAGATGAAAAATAAACTAGATAGTAAGATTTGTTGGAAATTATTATTGTTATTATTATTATTGCAACAATGGCAATATGGCAATAATAATGGGCTAAAACAGGTTGAATATCTTACCTGCAATTGCACAGTTCTAAGTGCCAGAAGCAATATTTGAACCCAGTTTTCTGACCATAGAGTTCATAGTTCATACCTTTTCACTACCCAGGATATGGTCTTGAGTCTTGTGCCTCTTTGAGGAAATCCCATCATGGTGATTCACATTTTCTTTTTTTTTTTTTTTGTCCTTCTACTCTCAAGCCCCATTATCCTTGTTCTTGGCTAAGGAGACATCTCACTGGAAAGCACAGCACTCACAGGCCTTGGGTTTCCAGTTCTGCCAGCAGGACAACGTAGCCCTTTCAGAAGCTACGTATTCTTGAGCAAGTTACTTAATATCTCTATTAAAATAAGAATATTAATAACATCTTACCCTAAGGGTATTGAGAAGGAAAATGAGATAATGAAGTAACAAGCTTGGCACCGTTCCTGGCACAGAATAAGTGCTCAGTAAGCAGTGGTCCAGGTCATAGTTGCTTCCAGATTCCTGCTCCTCTCTGGCTACTCTAAAGCCTCTGAACTTCAGCCAAGGGCGGCAGGGATTAGGTTAGGAAGGAAGAAATGGTAGTAGAGGACACAATTTGCATAAGCCTTTACATTTTATGAAAACTCTTTTTATTCCACAATGGAACAAGTCTTTTGAAGCAAGGCAGTACAACCTAGAGACAATTTAAACAAATTCCAATTGGAGAGTTACAAGGGAGATTGCAGAAGGAAACTGGAGTCAAGCCTTACTGGGTCCAAATCCCAGTGGCCCTGAGCCAAGCAGGCTCCTGATTGCACTGAGCTCAAATCCTTCTCCAGGCCACAGAAATAAAAGGGAAGTGAGGAGAGGAGACCACAGGGCATTTGGGGTCCCAACTTAGGCCAAGCCAAAAACTCGGGTCTGGGTCCCAGTCTTTATTCTTGAGGAAGTTATTTGTCAGCAAATGGAGGAAAACCTGGGAGGGGCTTGTGTTGTTGGAAAAATATGTTAGTTTCTAATGCACACAAAGTCCCGAAATAAAGCTGAGCAAAGCAGCCACTGTGTCTCCCATTGCTTTCGTAGATCCCCATGGCCTTCATCACTGAGTTCTGCACAAAGGGGGCTCTAGGTATGTGCCGATTTCCTAAGGAAGATATACCAGACTGAAGCAAGAAAAGCAGGGTAGGTAGCGGTCTTAACTCACTTCTGAATGAGTGTGACTGTGATCTGCACTGTCAAAGCACGGGTCTTGCTCCATTCAATAACCACCTCCAAAAACAGTTTGGGGCTGTACAGGAGGGGCTGTGGAGAGGCGGGAGAAGTCATCATTACAGGTACAGAATTGGACTCTAACTTTAATCACAACCTCCAGTGAGGTCTTCCAGACCCGCCAAATCTCACAACTTCAGTTGAGACTTGGCCTTGAAAATGCGTCCCTGGCAGCTACAGTGTGGCACAGAGAAGAAGCCTGGGCTTTGTTTGCCTTTAACAAAACACCGGGTTGAAACCAGCCACTTAACCCGCAGAGTAACTTCATTTGCTTAACATCTCTAAGCCTCAGTTTCTTTGTTTCTAAATTAAGGTTAATAGCATAGATCCCATAAGGTTGTCATAAGGATTAAATGAGATAAGTGGGAATTAAAAACACTTGCCTTGCAAGGTGTTCTAAGATTAAATAAGATGATGTATGAAAATCCAAGCCTGGCATTAACAGGCCCTTAATTGTGGCTGGGTTGGTTTGGTGGGGGGGGGGGCTATAAATCACCCCCTCTCCTTTTCATGATCTGCGCAAGTGAGATACAGAAAAAAAACGGAGTCTAAAAGATTAGCTTTGGAACCAGTAGAGACAGATAAGAGAAGAGGCATTGGCCTGCAGACAAGGGGGCTTCCTAACATTTTACCTTGGAATCAGCAGTGTCTCTCCAGTGCTGTTTCCTCCTAAGGAGTAGAGCTAACATTTCTTCATGGAAGCATCAGGACCGGGGAGTTAGATTCTTCCTGGCAATAAGTATATAATACCTCTCCAACAGATGGCACATATTATTAAAAACATCCCACTGTTATATACCGGTATGAACTTGCCTTCTTAATTCAAGTCCTAACCCTTCAACTTGTGGTCTTGAAATATTTACATCACTTATCCATGTGTTAACATCTTAACAAGGAATTCTTCACAGATCAGCTTTTCAGAGAAGCACAGGATCCCTGAGTGATCAATTTCTTTTCCCCACACTTAAGCCACATCCACAGATTTTCTATTTTCATCACAACACTATAAATATCACAGTAACATTTTAAGTATATCCTTAGGTTTTTCTCTCCTCATCTGCTGTCCCTAAGGAGCAGGTGGGGTGCAAAAGAAAAGATGGAAACCACGCTCAAGGAGCCCCAGCCTCCTCTGCTGTCTTCAATAAATGCTGATGTCCTGCCCATAAGCCTGGCACTGGATTGGAACTGACTCCTGGTCCTATCAATTTCAACTTTCTACTTAATACTATATTATGTCAAATCTTCTAGGCTTCTTTTAAAACTCTGGATGAGCATGGGAGCTCAGACACACACATACACACTTGTACATGCACATGCATGCTCACATCCACTCACATTCACCCCTCAGTCTCAGCAGGTGATGTCTAGATGACGTCTCATGTTTCGTATAGACAATAGGAATCACCATCTGGAAAGTCCTTCAGAGTCACACATTCAGAGCTACAATCCACCCACATCCACGTGCATTCTCTCTTCCTTTCCCTCTCCTATAATAAAGAAGTTCAATCAAAGCAATCTGAGGCAAGTTCTCTTACCTATTTTTGGATGACATCATCCCCTCCTTCTCAGGAATCTTTACTTTTCAGTGATTCTTTTTCTCTTTTGTACATGCAAGATCTATATTTCCATTGAATTTTCATGAAGAATGTACTCCCATTTAAAAAAAAAAACCTCTCTCACCGCATCCTCATCAGTCAACTAGCACCCAGCCTCTCTCCTCCCTGTCGCAGCCAAGTGTCTCAAAAGTGTCGTCCAGCCACACTGACAACATCTGCTCACCTCTCACACAGTCCTCAGACCACCCCAATCTGACTCTTTGCTCCACCAAAAAAAAACCAAGGCTACCAATGATCTCCAAGTTGCTAAATCCAGCAGTTTCCAGTCCTTGCCTCAGTCATGCTCCCAGCAGCGTTTCAGAATTTGAAGACTCCCTTGGATACCTCAAGGCAACCAATGCACAGCCTTGCCCCTGAACTGATCCTGACTTGGTTCTCCAAGCTCAAGAGGCTTTCCATCATCTAACCAGCTACCAGAATTCATCTGGAGTCACCCACAACACCTCTTTCCCTCTTACCCTCTATATCCAATTTGCCAGCAAGTACACTGTTTTGCTTTTGAAATATTTAAGTTGATCTATTTCCCTCCATTTCACTGCTATCCCTCTCCAAGCTACCATTTTCTTTCACTTGGTCAACAACACTGACTTCTTAAGCAGTTTTCCTCACAGAGCCTTCTGTCCTGAATGAACAGAAGGTGAGTGGTATTTTTTTAATGCAAATTTGATTTCCTCTCTCTCTCTCTACCCCCTCCCATCCCACCCTTCTTGAAACTCTTCAGTGGTTTTTTATTGCTCTTAGAATCTAGATCCAAATCCTTAACATGGCTCATAAGATCCAACAAGGTCTGGCCCCTGCAGGGCCTCCATTTGTCTCACAGTTTGTGTGGAGCTCCGCTTGAAGTTGTGCAGTGCACAGCTTGTACAGCTGTATACCTAGGATCTGGGCCCTGACCTATCTCTCGAGTCTCATTTCTATCGCTCTGGCCCTTCTACTCTATACTCAGCCACATTCTCATTTCTCAAATGTGTCCTGCTCACTCCAGCCAACAGTGTTCTTCATTACCTAGTACACTCTCTTCCTCTCTCCCAAATTCTTCTCTCAGATAATTTTCAACCAAAAGTCACTTCCTCAGGGTAGCTGTTAGTATTGATCACAGTCCCAGCAAGAAACAGACAGCATACTCCAAGACGGCGAGTGAAGGGAGTTTAATGAAGGGGCATGTAACAGCATCTGGACAGGGTCAATGGAGACCAGCAAGGGCTGGAGAAGTACCCTCAGCTGGACCCTGTTGCCACCCCTGGGTCTGAAGGAGCAAGAGGAGGACATTGCGGCTGTAGGAGAGGGGTCTTCTGACAGCAGCTGTGACCCCCAGAAGAGGAACACAACACTGCTAAACTGTAGCCCAACGGGGAGGAGGCTGGGCTAGAAACACTTCCACCCCTCCCCTTCCACTCTCTGATCTCCCGCTGGTGTCTCCCATTGGCTAAACCCACGCAAAAGTCAGAGGGCAAGGGAACCCACTGTGGCTCTCTAGGGGTCCGAGTAACTAGAAGAGGTTGCTGTGACCTGGAGAGCAAGTGGAGCATATTGTGCCTACCTTCTCTCTTCCCCCTCATTCAGCTCTCTTTGATATATGCTGCTTTAACACAGTACTGTCTTCCTTCATAGTTATTCTCCCCATTTGTAATTATGTTTCCTATGTTTCCTATTAACATCAAATTATTATCAAGTAATTCTTAATTATTTGATACAGATAGTTCTTCATATCAGATGATGGGCACGATGCGTTCATAAGCTCATGAGGGTAGGCACCACTTGGATTCCCAGTGCCTGGCACAGTGTCTAGTGTGGAGCTCTGCAAACATCTGTTGAATGAATAAACATCCTCATCAACTGCTGATTTTAGAATGTTTATATACTTTGGCCCACGTTTGTGAAGACTAAGGAAAGTCTGGTGTTAATGGGAAGGGCAAGGCCCTGGGCGAGGCAGACAGCACAGATGAGGATCCTCATCGTAGTGTCAGAGAGGTCCAGAACCTTCACTCCACATTCAGTCAAAAGTCTTAATGAAGCCTCTGGACCAAACCTCCGGCTTTTCTCCTGCCCCATAGACAGAAATAGTGAGAGGTTCCAACTGGACAAGGGGCCAGATGGGGCAATAAATGGAAATACAAAACAAATGAAATACATCAGAACTTAGAGTTAAGCAATCCATGTCCTCCCCTGTTCTGATGCTTGCTTTGCTCTGACACTTACTTTGCTGTGTAACTTTGAGTAATCATGCAACTCCCTGGCTCTCAGTTTCCTCGACTGTCAAACAGGAATAATGACTAAACTTTCCATTATGGTTGCTGGGAGTACCATATGAGGACATGTGTTCTGTGAAATGTAGTTTATAAATTCTTAAGCACTGAACAATTCATCCCGTGGTTTCAGAGGCACATAAGATGATTCTAATAAAGCTCATTTTCTAATTTTTGTTGGGGGAGGGCACTCATTCTGGAAGCAAAATATTCACCACAGATACTCCCGAGCCTCATGGAACCTCCATTCACCAGGGCGGTTCCTCAGAGTGGCCCTGCCTAGTGACAATTGGAATAATTATTGTAAGCACATAAACCTCTCCCTCCAAAATCAGAAAAGTCTCTTGCTGCTTCTCACCCCCTTCCTCAGCCTGAGAGAAGCTCCCAATGGCCAATCAGAATCATCACCCCTAGTTTTCTATAAGTACACACATGAGAAAGATACACAGTAACTCACACCTGTAATCCCAGCACTTTGGGAGGCTAAGGCAGGCAGAGCATGAGGTCAGGAGTCTGAGACCAGCCTGGCCAACATGGTGAAACCCCATCTCTACTAAAGACACAAAAAATTAGCCGGGCATGGTGGTACATGCCTGTAATCCCAAGTACTCAGGAGGCTGAGGCAGGAGAATCACTAGAACCCAAAAGGCAGAGGTTGCAGTGAGCTGAGGTGGCACCATTGCACTCTAGCCTGGGTGATAAGAGCAAAACTCCATTGAGAAAGAAGAAAGAAAGAAAGAAAGAAAGAAAGAAAGAAAGAAAGAAAGAAAGAAAGAAAGAAAGAAAGAAAGAAAGAAAGAAAGAAAGA
Source organism: Theropithecus gelada (assembly GCF_003255815.1). Lineage (NCBI taxonomy): Eukaryota > Metazoa > Chordata > Mammalia > Primates > Cercopithecidae > Theropithecus > Theropithecus gelada. The sequence continues at coordinate 67,186,217 of NC_037675.1, read as the reverse complement.
GAGAGAGAGAGAGAGAGGGAGGGAGGGAGGGAGGAAGGAAACCTTGCCTCAGTTTCCCCATGGATCACTTGCTACATATTTATGAATATGTAGTTAGGAATGTGTGATGTCATTATTTCCAATTATGTGGTTTTAGCTTGCAACAATGACACGTTACCCTAATGTATTCTTCCTTCTAATGGATAATTATCCTTGATCCCTGTAATCATGACATAATATCTCTGAGGCAGAAGTGTTCTTATTTTCCTTTTCTTCTTCCTTTTTCCTCCTTAGGTTCATCCTTCCTGTGGATTTCTGATATCTCCTAAACTCATTGTGGATTTCCTTACCTCTCCAAATGGATGGCTCAGTGCCATTAGCTTTGTAATTTCATCTTTGAAAAATCTAATCTTTGTACTCCCTTCTCTGCTTTCCTTAACTTTTTAATAACACAGACTTGTCAGAACAGAAATTGCTTCTGGCCTAGAACAGGCTGTGCTATCAATGGCATGTATATTGCTGAGGCTGGGGTGGCTTCACTTTGACTTGACACAAACCCAATCAGGATATGAGACCTCTGAAGATTTTCATCTTTATCTGAGGTCTCACAGTTGTTAGGCAAGTGGGAACGATACTGATGTCTGTATACCGCCTTGTCGTTCACACCAAAAAGAGAGAGAAAAAGAGAGAGATTCCTGACATTTATCTCTTAAACAAGACATGTGAGCAGTCAGACACTGTCTGACAGGACAAATATTTACTGTGCCTGCAAACAGCGGGCACAGTAAATATGCCCGGATGAATATGAATATGGCCGGACTGAATGCCAGTCCAGCCAAGGCAAAGACTCTGACCCGAGCTGATCGACGTTCAACGGAGACACCAGGTCCCAAAGGCTGAGGATTAAGGACATTAGTTAACATTGAACCATGCACAAGATTTGTCTTGTTGGCCCTAGATCAAAACTGAGCATTTTATTTTCATTTCCTGGATTCTCCATGGGCTCATGTTCTTTAGGGCAAGTAGCTGTGGGACCTTTTCATTCCTGCAAACTCTGTCTCCAGGCCGATCTCTCACCCGGCAGTCAGAAGGATTATAGGACTGCGGAGTTCTTCTGAAGATTTGCTAGCTCTCCTCCAAAAGGAAAATTAGACTCCTGAAGATCCACATCGCCGCTAAAAGTAAGCAAGGAGATGAGAGACCCGTCTGGGGATTGTGGCTAGAAAAAGCACTCGAGGCATTTTTGCATCAGAGTCCTGAACAAACCACCGAGGAAAAGGAGGGGCGAGAATTTCCACTAACAAGCTTGACAGTTTTTCTGTAGCTCGTAGAGAAGTCGTGCTTACTTCAGCAGCATTATTTTTTTAGACAGAAATGTCTGATTAGCAACCTCCTAGAGTGATGGTGCTTAATTGACACTGGCCACAAAGGCGTTTGAGAAGTTTTATCCCCTGCCTTTCATATAAAATACTTAAAGTTCTGCTGGTGCAGGCAATATTTGGGAATAAGTCTTTCTCTCTCTGCTCCGCTAGCTTCCCAGGTGACCTTCCTTTCCAGGGAAGCCATATGCTGCTTGCTTCTGATGCTCCCTGGTTTGATTCCATTGAGTAAGCTGTTTAAACTCTCATGCCTCAGTCTCCTCAACTACCTGAGATGTTGGGGAGGAATTAAATGAGAACGTGTGTCTAAAGCTTTTCTACGGCCTGAGATTTTTGAAGCAGGCACTCATTACATGTTAACTCTCATAGTTATTATCATTTTGACAAATGTCAGGCTTGTCTCAGCTAAGCTGAGGAGTTGAGGCTTTCTCCCTGCCTTGGTCAGGATAATGAGGGCTGGGTGTGGCAGACACGATAATAGCCCCCAAAAGATGTTCATGTCCTAATCCCCAGAACCTGTGAACATTACCTTATATAGCAAAAGGGTCTTTGCAGATGTGATTTAGATGGGGGGATGATCCTGGATTACCCGAGTGTGTCTAGTGTCATCACAGGGTCCTCACAAGAGGAGGGAGCAGGGGTCAGAGTCAGAAGACAGGATGACAAAGCAGAACTCAGAGAGGAGAGATGATCCTACACTGCTGGCTTTGAAGACAGAGCAGGGGGACACAAGCCAAGGAATGCAGGAAACCTCCAGGAACTGGAAGAGGCAAGGAAACGGAATCTCCTCTACGGCTTCCAGAAGGAACACAGCCCTGCCAAGACCTTGATTTTAGACCAGTAAGACATCTGACCTCCAGAATTGTAAGATAATAAATTTGCATTATTTTAAGACACTAAGTGTATGGCAATTTATTCCAGCAGCCCGAGGAAACCAATGCACTGGGTAACAGTAGAGACCTGTGGGTCCCGTCAGGAACAGAGGCAAGAACACAAAGGAAACTCTAGAGGGATGGCCTTGGGGACATGGACTCCACCCCACAAGAGGGCTCCTTGCAGACGCCTCAGCCCTGCAGGGAAGAGAAACTACTATCCCTCCTGGAAAGCCTTGGCATCAATGACGCTTGCCTCAAGGCCTCGAGGGGTGAACAGAGGGGCTGGAGGACACACTCTCCATAGGGAGATTCCAAGGTGGAAGATGGGAAGTGAGAATGAATGGCTATTGGAGGACAGGGCTGCTGGCTGCTGTCTCCTCAGAGAACTGCAGAGGAAGGGGCATGATGGAAAGGTGTGGCCACAGCGGCGGGCTCGGTTTCCACAATCTGCTTAGGCCCTCCTGCAATAAGGATGCTATTTTCACACAGGGCTTATGAGACTCTGTCTCATCTTTCCATAGACTCTGTGCTTTTTTCATTTCCCCTACAGGCCGGCACTCAAAAATACATAATGGATGAATACATGAATGAATGAATGAATGAACCAACAAGTAAAAAGAGCCCAGATGTTATGACAAAATATCACCATTTCTCTTGGCTCGGAGGTGGGAGTAGGGGGTTGGGAATGGGAAGGAGACTGGGAAAAGATCCTTTTCTTCCTTTTAATCTTCCTAGGAAGGGCCTGACTGAGCAAATCCATTCCCTGCAGTCAGACACACTGGCAGGTGTCCTTAGGCCCAGATTAGAAAGGTGGCTCCGGGCCCTAGGTGCTGCTGCTGTCGTTGGTATGCAGGCAAACGCTCCTAGCACATTCGAAATCTGAGGGGGTGGATGCTAATAACCCATAATCAATGTTGCATTTGCCAACAGCCAAAAGAAAAATGAACCTTTAATTGAGCAAGATTTGGCATCAATCAATGATGTGACTTTAGTCAGGCAAAACCGACAGATTACTGAGCCGGACACCCAACTGTGAGAATTGCTCTCTACTGGGGTGAAGAATGCAAAATGTGGATAAACAGCCCATCTTGCCAGGCCCGGGATCATAACTCACTGGGAAAAAACACCTCTTTATATCTGTTTGTAAATCTTTTTCATTTTTCTCTTTTGTATGTTCTAAGAGCTTAACTTTCTTTGTACCTCTGAGCCCCTTCACAGAAGTTTTGTGTTCTTATACGCTAATGATAGTTTCTAAGAAGCCATTGGACACAATGGAATCAGCAGATTTCCAGCACCCACCCAGAGAGCTGATAGAAGAGGAGCTTGAAGAAGCAACAGTCGGAGGCCAGAGAATTCTGGCAAGATGGTGGGGACGACGGCCACACAGGTTTTGGATCTTCCTAAATCCCCACCTAAAAACACAGATACTAAGTAGCAACACCAAAAAACCTGGCCATGGAAAACATTTTTCACAAACTAGCTGATGGGGTATCCCCATGAACCCCAAATACAAGCAGGTCAGGATAAACCACCAACTAAGCCCTGAGCACCCTCAGTATCTGTGAGGGAGTAGAGGAATAAAGGGAGTAGAGGGAAGTCCTGGGCAGCTACAGACCCAGCACAGGAGAACTCCAAACACCAACAGATGGGAAGCACTGCAGGCCTGAGACCAGCAGCTGTTATTGGGAGGGGCTTTGCTCAAGCCAGTGGGGGCGTGCAAGGGATCTGTGGTCTGCTCTGAACTATGAACTTTTGAAACTGACCAGCCAGGGTTCCCCTCCAGCACAGGGCCCCAGAACAAGAAAACTACTAGGAGGGAAATCAAAACTGAGCTGGCGTGGGCTGCAGACTGATGAAAATCAGCTTGTGTGTGTGTGTGTGTGTGTGCGCGCGCGTGTGTGTTCATGTGTGTACATGTGCGTGTGCGCTGGTGGCCTCCCCCCAACCTGCTGAAGTGCCTGGAAGGCTCTTTCCTTCCCAGGACCTCCTGTTGCTCTCAGTCATTGCTTTGATGACCTGTGTGGACACAGTTCTGCAGCTCCAGCACTTCTCAATCCTTTCAGACATGGTTCTGCATTCACCCTCTGGCTTCATGCATAATTCCAATCGATTAGTCCTAATTCTGCCCCCAAGAGTTACAAAGAAATCTCCTCTCTCTTCCATATGACAGGTTTCAAATATTTGACAACTGCTATCAGGGGCCCTCTAAAGAACCTCTTTTTCAGGCCAAACATCTCCAGTTTCTTCAAAAGCTCCCTCTACAGTGTGACTTTCTGAAGCCTCGGTCCTGGCCACCTGCCTTTGGGCTTTTTGCAGTGCAGAGAAGCAGTATGGTATAGCGTAAAAAACACCAGTCCTGGTGCTAGAGAGCTTGTTTTTAAGTTCTAGAATTTCTACCTCCTGGCCTCAGTTTTTTATCCTCTCTGAGCCTCAGGATTTTTCATCTGCAATATGGGGATAATATGAAATCCTGGGTTTGTCGTGAGGCTCAGGGAGTTAATAAATGTATCTTCTCTGAGAGCCCTAGAGCGTGGTAAAAACATATATATACACACACACACACGCGCGCGCGCGCACACACACACACACGTTTGTGTATTATTTCTCCAAGTTGTAACATCAGTGGCACTTCAAGAGCCTGGAATAGACCACTCCAGAAGTGATCTGTTTAGAGGAGGGCACAATGGGACTCTTCTAACCCTATTCTAGTCCAAGGCTTTTCTTAATGTAGTTTAAGTTACACAAACTTGGCAGATCCTTATTGAGCCGGCAGTCAACTAAGCAAGAGCCACTCCATTTACTTTAGACTCGTAATTGTCTCAGACAAGGTTATACATAATGTCACATGTCACCTTAATAAAAAGAGCTGCTTTCAGCCCCATATAAAGGGCCTCCTATGTTGAATTAGATGGGCCCATCATTCTTTTCCCAACTTGGTCCCAAGGAATATTTTATCTGGGAGGAGAGTGCAGAGATTATCCTTTCTCATTAAAAAACTTTATAGTCATATACATCTAAAATTCATTTTCCTCAATATCCTTTCATTGATTTTCAACCCTGGAACCAATGTAAAGATTTAAGTTATTCCCATCTTCGGTATAATCTGCCTCTTCTGGATAATAAACTTCATATACCCACTGTAGGACATAGCACATCCTTTTACTCGACCTAGATTTATGTCTTTCAAGTTTCCCAGGGTATCTTCACCAATATGCCAAGATTTGTTCAACAGCTTCACCACATGGCCCATGGTTCTTGATTATCTCCTTAAATACTGCCCTAAAATCCAGCCATCTTTTAAAGTCGGCAGTAAAGTTTTAGAAAATGCATGTGATTCGCTGTTTTAATGAAAGTGTACCTTAAAAATTAAGAGGCAAAGCATGTTATTCACCTCGGGTAAGTAAGCAGAATCTCCTGGGAGCCCGGCAGCTTGGCTTGTGAGGCCTGAATCAATGAACCTATGTCCACGTGGTGTCAGTTACCTTGGATTGCCAGCCAAGAACATAGGAAGAAATAAACAGCCTCATGGGGACTAATGTTGGAAATCAAAACATTTACACTTTATTGGAATCATTTGTCCTCTCACATGCTGTAAGTGCACATAAGCTTTCAAATATATACTCTTCTCCATGCACCTACTTCCAGATATAGGACTGCCCTTACATCCAACAAGAATACTAACTTTACATACATTATTGGTGAAAGGGTGATGGCAATATATAGGTGTGTAACGATATTATCCAGTGACAGCAAGGCAAGGAATAAATTCTCACCTCATAAGACTTCAAAGGGAAAAGAAGCTGGTGACTAACCAACACCGGGCTCTGGTTAATAGTCCCAATGTGACAATTCCCAAGTGATGTTGATCAGCCAAACCGCCATAGGCATTTGAGTAGCTAAGCACATCAAAGGCCCCTGTGATATTTACATCCATGTGGCTAGATCTGGGACTTAGTTGGATGTATATTAACAAAAAATGTGTTTGTCAAATATCCCAGACAAGATGGGTGGATTTTCACTGTTTCAGTCCCTCCCCTCCCTGGTGCCCCTTAGGCCATTTGTATTTTGTAGTTTATGATTTCCAAGAACTACTCTAAGTTGTTGACCTCAGGATATCTCCCAGTGAGATCGCAAACTCTGTGAATACAAGAACCAGGTCTTCAGATCCCTTTCTCTCCTCACTCAGGTCTTAATCCCAAGCCTTTTATAAAGCAAACACCCAATAGGTATTGCTTCACCAAATGGCCTCATGTGGTCTCAGAGATATCAACATGAAGTCAGTCTTGAATTGCATTGCGCTGCATGACAATAACTGTAAAGAGGGAGGAACTGGGGCCAGGCGCGGTGGCTCAAGCCTGTAATCCCAGCACTTAGGGAGGCCGAGACGGGCGGATCATGAGGTCAGGAGATCGAGACAATCCTGGCTAACACGGTGAAACCCCATCTCTACTAAAAAAAAAATACAAAAAACTAGCCGAGTGTGGTGGCGGGCGCCTGTAGTCCCAGCTACTCGGGAGGCTGAGGCAGGAGAATGGCGTAAACCAGGGAGGCGGAGCTTGCAGTGAGATCCGGCCACCCCACTCCAGCTTGGGTGACAGAGCGAGATTCTGTCTCAAAAAAAAAAAAAAAAAAAAAAGAGGGAGGAACTGGGGCTTGGAAACTGTCCTGCAAAACCATCTCTCCCCACTCCTACTACAGATCCAATGACTTGTTGGTCCTTTGATGTATTTTTGCCTTGGTTGTATTTTTTAAAATCATGCTATTAGGGTTTTGTTTTCTTTCAGGTAGTGAGTTGAAGAGAGAACCCTTTCTAAATTGCCAGCATTCCAAAGAGTCACAGGTATGAGGCCAAAGGCACTCCTAACAAGAAAGGTCAAGTGTGGTCACTCACCCGAGAAGCAGAGCAGGGCAAGCCACTTGCCCCCAATCAGAGACAGTCCCTCCGTGTGAAATGCCAAGAAGCCTGCTTTTGATTTGTGGTAGCCTATAACCTGGCCATTGCTTGAGGTCTGAGTCTTAATACATTTTCTCCACTTTCCAAGTGTATACTTACTTAAATTTTAGAATCATCTGGTTATAAAGTCCTGGAGGTTTTGAGGAATAAAACAACAGGTCAGCATGAAGTTAAAGAAGATAAATGAACACAGACCATGGGAACAAGGGCTAATGCCTGCTGGAAACTCAGCTAACCTGGTGTCGCAGAGGCACTGGCCTGATTGCTTGAGGCAGCTGGGTCTGAATTAAAACTGGACACACCTGGAAATGATCATTTTTCAGTTTGCTTGGCCTCTTCCCTATGGGTGGACCTGGCCGCCTTGTCTTATGTAAACAACAAAGTCACACATTTCTGGCCAAAGAGGTTGATCGAACTGGCCTAGCACATTCATGGCAGGGACTTCACTGTCAGGAACAGATCACCAAGTACAGAAGGAACACACTAGACAGGGAGACAAGTTTATCACCCACAGTCAGTCTCTCCTAGTGTGCCTCTAGCCAAATACAGTATGACAATAGACATGCTATTTCACCCGAGTCCCTCTTAAGGCAGACCAGCAGCTCCCCAGTGCCCCAGTGGCCCATACAGGACTGTCTCTAAGCAGCTAACAGACAGTGGTCACTGGTTGAGCCAAGAAGAGCTTGGTCTCAGAGGTCCTAAGTCTAGAGCCTGGAATGAGGGCGAGGAGTCATGTTCCTGATCTCCCTTGCCATCCTATGTAGGGAATGTTGAAGGTCACTTTCATCAGACCCACAGAGCTAACCATCCCTTTTATAAAGACTGAGTCCAATGGGCTCCTGGCACACACCCTGGCAGGCAGGTTGGTTTGAAAATTTTGAAAAAATAAATAAGCAAAAGCAAGCAAACCAAAGAAATAAAACCAAAAGGACTGACTTCTCCAGCTGACAGGGCATGTCCTATACCCACCTCCAGGAGCTCTGTGCCTGAGCCCAGCTGCCTCCTCATTGGAGGACTATCCATGTCCCAAGCTACCTCTGTCATGAGAAGCCCTGCTTCTCTCTACTTTAAACCACCTTATAGTAAAGTCAAGACAATCAAGCAGTACAGTCAGTAGCCAACCCAACCGGTATGATGACCCCAACATCGCTGACTGAGTAAGCCCAAGACACAGAAGGTCAGTCCCTTCAGCATGGTCCCTTTGGCAACTGGAGGAAAAAACACTGATGTCATGGTTTTAAGACTCAAGCAACGTGATCTACGCTAGTGGGTAGAGCACAGGTGAGGGGCATCCAGATATGGTCCCACTCCATTCATGACTGAATCTGACTGTGGTGCTGGCTCAGGAATGATTTGCCTGGCACAGTGGTGGGCATCTGACATTTCAGGATTTGGCGGCTAGTTATAGTCAAGGCAGTGACATGCTTTCTGTGACTTTCCTTTGATGAAGAAAGTAGAGTAAGGGTTGCACCAGAGAGGAATCATTTTACTTACAGAAACCACTTGTGCAAATTTAAATAAAGGGATATTTATTCTAAAGGTCTGGATTAAGTGGATCCAAGGAGAAGGTGACCAAGTAGACCCTGGAGCTGGGCCCATTTGGAGACCCCTGCAGCAAGCATGCCTGGACCTTCACCCTAGCACCTGTGCATTGATCCCACTCAGCAGCCTGATTCCTTCCTCTTCATTTTCCAAGACAGGGAATCTGATTGGCTTCTGGCCAGTCAGAATTGGCCCCTTTTTAGTCAATGAGATTGGGATAGAAAGGGGACATGATGAAAGGACTCCCCTTGTCTGATTAGAGTAAATGTAAGTCCTCTGGGAAGAGAGTGCAGGGACAGGAGGAGACTGGTGGGCAGTTCTGCCACAGAAGTCACCTCCTATTTGACCCCTTAGCAACGGGGCAGGATTCTTCTTTGTATCCCAGCATTATGACTCAGAAGAGTAGACCTGGAGCAGGGAAAACCCTTCCAACCTGGCCATCAAGGCTGATTAAAGGGAAACCAGGTGCCTTCAGGTCAGTACATAGATCATTCGGGAAAGTTGGGATGGGGGTGGGAGGGAAAGGGCAAGATGATATGCACGTTGCAGATTAATTAAATGTCTGCATAGAGTGGACTCCCCTGCCTCCCTCAGACCCTGTCTCCTCTGTGCTCCCACCCAGAGGAATGGCTAATTGGCAGAAGGTCAGCGCAGTTACCTAGACTCATTCCAATCCATCCGAGAGGCAGGAAGGGCAAGGAAGGAGTGGTTGGATGACACACTTTTATGCAATCATCTGGAAATCTAATTTGTGGAACAAGTAGCCATCTGTTCCATGGCTGATGTGCCAAGGTACCTGCCAACAACAGAACAAGCTTTCTGCTGTTCGGGTAACTAATTGCATCTATGGGACCAACGCAGCATGAAACTCAACCCGTGGAATATGATATCCCACTAAATTACCACTTTTGCTTCAGCTTTTCTTGGGGAGCCAGTATGCATACTACAGAGTCTCTGAAACAACAGCAGAGAAACAGGTTGGGCAGCCCCGTGCCCCCAAAAACGGGATAGGACAGCAAGTGTCAAGGGTAGCACGTTCCTGGAGCTGTGCAGGAGACTGTGGCTTTGCTCTAGTTTCTTTTTCCCTTCTGAGAAACACGGAAGTTTGACTCAGTATGAAGCTGGGGAGGGTAGTCAGGGCCTAGAAGTGCTAAGTTGCTATCAGTGATTCCTTTTATACCTTTTTCTTTTCTAAGATACCTCGTTTAGAAACTAGAGGGAGTAGAATGTACTGGAGGTACGAAATCTGAGTCTTCACCCCTATCACCACGGATGGCATGGTGGCCAATAGTTGCCTTTTTTAAAGTTTCAATGGTACTTTCATCAGTGTCATAAACTCCTCATAAAAGATGACCTCTTGTTGTTTGGTATCCCCTACGACAAGCATCACCCTGCAGGAAGCAAGCCAATAGCAGGTGGATTCTCTTTCACCTTCCACACCCACTATCCCCAGAGCCCTGTCCATAGGCAAGAGAGTCTCAAAGAGCCAAAGCAGACTTGACCCTAGGTTTTTGTACTGCTTGATTAGTTATCAAGAATGGATGGCTGGATCCATATCTATTCTGCCTCAAGAAACTTAACCCCAAACTCTTAGTGACAGTACATTTTTTCATCTCTGTTTTTTTTTTTTTTTTTTTAAAAGAATATATCAGCATCTTCAAAAGTGTACCAAGAATACCAGTTGTCATATGGGCCTTAGTGTCGGCTGCTTTGGACTTCCAGTGGACTGGGAACAGGTCTCTCATCATATACCTGGCTGTCTGCTGGGCTCTTTCCAGCGTCTCATTAAATCCATATCATGCTGGATTGGCTCTGAGCATCAGTGAAAAAAAACCTTCCTGTTTTCCTGACAAAGCAGAACCTAGCACACTGCCCTTGTGTGATGAATACTTAGCGATTATCTTAGTGCAACCAAGAGGAAAAAACAAGGGATTTAACCAGCAGGGGGGAGTATGTTTAGCACTCAAGATGCTAAGCTGCTAATAATCAGCGTGAACCAAAGGTACTTCTGGCTCTCTGGTCCTCCAGGGGTGGGTGAAAGGTGTTGCATCAGAGCGGCTGCGGAAGGCAGCTCCCTAAAAGGCAGAACAGCCATTCGGCTGGGCCCACTATGAAAAATAAATAAGAAGTACTCAAAAGGATGAAATCAGCCTTATAGAGATGTCTCCATTAGCCAGGGGAATAGAGGTTTCAGGTGGAAACCTCAGAATAATCCCACAAAACAAAATATGATACCTAACAGTCAGTTATGAAATGGATTTTTTGAGGTTTTTGGTGTTTCATTTTTTTTAATTTAAGAAGCGACTATAGAGTACCTTCTTTCTGACTGTCTTTTGCTTAGAACTGGGAACCCATGAGCCAGATGGCGGAAGGAATGTTGGCCAGGATTCACAATTCAGTGTCACCTCAGAGGTGACATGAGCCCCAGGAGCATGTTGGTAAATGTCTAACAACTGGCTCTCCCATAAAAGCCCTGAGTTGTAGTGTTTGCCATTTTTAGTGGTGTAAATGCTCCTGCCACAGCAGGAGTATCATAGTATCAACATAATGTTACCGAACAGACTGTTGGAAGAGATGCACACAGATAGTAGCATTTCCAGACAGATTCACCAGGTGTAACAAAGAAAACCCAAGAGCATAGACAATAGTAAAATATAGCCAAATCGTTAGGAAGTCATGAATTTTGAGTACTTATTAGCTTTGTTTTAAATGTAATTTATTGAAGTGTGAGTTTATATCATTTAATTTTGAATACTCTTTCTGGTTCACAAAATGCCTGAATATTGAACAAACCTTTGCAGGCTTGTATGAGACAGACCCCACACACCACTGTATCCACTAGAACAGAGGCTGAATTCAGGTGACAGAAACCAGGAGACCCACCAACTTTGATGGGGCCTGGACTCTTATGACTACATTCAAAGAAAGTAATCACTTTTCATAAAAATTGATATATCAAAAAAAAAAAAAAAAAAACAGTGTCAAGGAACACCTAAAATGCACTTGTATGGCTTAGTCTACCATTTGAAACAAAACATTTGTCAAGCCTGTAATTCCAGCACTTTGGAAGGCCGAGGCAGGTGGATCACAAGGTCAGAAATTCAAGACCAGCCTGGTCAACATAGTGAAACCCCGTCTCTACTAAAAACATAAAAATTAGCCGGGCATGGTGGCACGCGCCTGTAGCCCCAGCTACTCGGGAGGCTGAGCCTGGAGAATCACTTGAACCCGGGAGGCGGAAGTTGCAGTGAGCCGAGACCGTGCCATTGCACTCCAGTCTGGGTGACACAGTGAGACTCCATCTCAAAAACAAACAAACAAACAAAAAATTTGTCAGTAAATTTCTCGTATTGGCACAATATTGATATCTAAAGGCTTTCCATGAAATTCAATATGTAATACAAATTATGGTACTGGAAAATTGCACTCAAGTGACCAATCATTAACAAAACTCTAATCTTAATTCAACTAAACTTAAAACCTTAGGAGATTTTAAGAATAATAAAAAAAATTTTTTAGGATCTCTTAACTTATATCTCATTCTCAATTTTATTGACTAGGTTTTTTTTCTTAAACTATGCCTTTTCGATGCCTCAGAGTATCTGATCATTGTTTTTGTACAAAGGGGAAAGGTAGGAGGCCGTTTCCTCTCCAGGAGACACTGGGCACAGATATGTAATAATTAAACCACAAGGCAGAATTGTCTGTTGCTTTAGATTCTATGTATTTGAACTGTAAAGTGTCTTTCAACTCCAGAACTTTGGGAATCTACGTTTCTATCTGAAGGGCCAAGAAATTCCTTTCTGTCATGTGTGAGCTGGAAGAGTTTGCTTTGGAAACTCTTTCTGTCAGTGATGAATTGTGCTTCCTCTGTCTGGTTCTACTGGGTGCTGGAGATGCGCATACACAAGTCCATGGCAAGGTCTACAAAATTCTCATACACCAGGAGAAATTCACCCAAAAAGTTCATTTCAGCGTGTTCATAATAGCTAAAAAACGAAAACAACTTAAGTGCATGGTAAGGTACTTGAAAAGCTCAAAACAAGCCCCGCCCTGGGCCTGCTTCCTGCAATAGCCTCAAGGTCTTTCCTCTTCCGCTCAGTCATCCTCAGAGGTGGTAGGAAGTGGTGAGAGATCTAGAAAGAAACGATCAGTCAAAGGCTGAGTTTTCTGTGCCAGGAAACATATGATGCACAGTCTCTTGGAGACAAAGTAGAAGTAGAAATGTCTCTGGGGACAAAGTAGAAGCTGGTGATACGAAGCAAGCCTCCAGGAATAATGTGCAAATGACAAATTTCCCAACCCTGTACCTGTAAGAACTCCAAAATTTCCTGGACCAGGTGTGGCTAGGGAATTATTCAATTCCATAATTCCCATGTGGGGTTCTGTTGTCCTCCCACCCCCACATTTTCCTTGAGTCTGTCTTTTGCCTCTTCAGTCACCACTGCCCACCCCGCCCCCCGCCGACTCCAGAGAAAAATTAGGTGTCCAAGTCCCTAAATCTGGTGCCACTTCCATTTCCACACATCCACCTTTGTTAAGTTCTGGTGAAGGAAACTACTTTAGATCTTTGTTCAAAAGTCATCTATTTCAAATACAGTTTTATGTGGTGAAATTCCACCTTAAGCTGGCATTTATTTGACTCATTTTTCTAACAGAAAGGTCTGGTTCAAAACAGCAGAGTTAGCTGATTCTCAGCTAGTAATGGTTGCTAGGAAACCATTCTGTGGCAAATCAGAATCACAGAAACTTTGACTTCCCCATCTTGTGAACTCCTATGGAATTAATGCAGGCTCAGCTCGTTCAGTGATGAATCAGTACTGCCCAGGGATATCTCTTCTCTCTTACTGTTAAATTGTTATTTAATAATTAACTTTTATCTATAGTTTATGTCCTAGCTTTCCAGTTAGTTTTTAAACTTCAGAGGACAAGTCTCTTGGCCTGTGTACTTTGAGCCCCCCACTTGCAAATGCCTAGTCGGCAGGGCTTAACCAATATGCACTGATTGTATTTGAAGGCAGGTGGTCACATGAAAGAAATGCCTCCAGATTGGAAAAAGAACAGTCTGGTACTTTCTACCAATAATTGAGTTTTCAAAGCTATTTTGTTTCTTTGGCTTGTATGTCTGTTTTCTGCTCTTAAATTTGAGGCCACAGAAAACTTGGTGGAATAGTCAAGAAACAGTTATATGAATTGATGCAATTTCTTTAGAGAACAATTTGGTAATATTTGTTAAAGCTGGAGATACATGTAGGCAAGCCTATTGCTAGGTGCATAAAATTCTCATACACCAGGAGAAATTCACCAAAAGAGCTCATTTCAGCAGTGTTCATAATAGTTTTTAAAAAATGAAAACAAATGTTAATAAAGAAGAATAGATTTAAAATGGTGGGATGAGTGTGGTGGCTCACGCCTGTAATTCCAGCACTGTGGGAGACTGAGGCAAGAGAATCACTTGAGGTCAGGAGTTTGAGACCTGCTTGCCCAACATGATGAACCTCGTTTCTACTAAAAATACAAAAATTAGCCAGGTATAGCGGCATGCGCCTGTAATCCCAGCTACATGGGAGACTGAGGTGGAATAATTGCTTGAACCTGGTAAGCGGAGGTTGTGGTGAGCCAAGATTGTACCACTACACTCCAGGCTGGGCGACAGAGCAAGACTCTGTCTCAGGAAAAAAAAAAAAAAAAAAAATGGTGCTAGATTCCTACAACAGCACACTACACTAATATCATTCTATGCTACACAATGCTATATCACACTAGGCCATACTAATAGTTAAAATGAGCTGGAGTTACATATGTCAACATGGTAAATCATTGGACAAAACATTGGACATTTCTCTATTTGCAGAGAAATGCATATCATATGATATTATTTAGATAAAGTTTAAGATGTGTTATACCAAATTGTGTGTATGAATATAATATATAGTAAAAACTTACAAATACTATATTATGGTAATAAAATCACTAAATTCAGTAAAGTGGTTGCCTTTGGGAAAGGGGAAAAGAGGATGCGTTTGGGGACTATACAATTTTTCCTATAATGTTTTATGAAAAAGTGTATTTGAAGAAAGCATAAGCTGGATGTATAATGGTTATATTATTCACCATAGGTTTTTTATGTTTTATGTATTCATTTTCTTTCTGGGAATTTGTTTTAGGGTGACAAAAGGCCCATGATTCTTTCACTTGGGCAGATCACTGCACAAAGCTGGCACAGGAGAAGACAGTTAATTTCGGTTCAGGTATTTGATTCCTGCCGAGTTAGATGGATTCTTTTGAAGTTCTATCTACACACTAGAAAGCTCACATGAATTAGGTCTTTTAAATATCAGTTATAAAACAAAGGAAGGTCAGACAATGAGGCATGATTTTTTAAATATAGTAAATAATAATCTTTCTTTGTTTTGCCTTGTCTGAATAAAGTTAATTATAAAAGCAGTATATCACTTTGGCAACCAACAATGCCTAGAGTGATGGCTCCAAAGCTTTAATAAGCGTAAAAATCACCTGGGACGCTTGTTAAAATGCAGATTCCCAAGTCCCACTCCCTCCCTCACCATGATGCTGAGTCAGTATAGCAGGGTTGAGGCCCTGTCATTTCCATCTTTAGCAACCTCCCCAGCTAGTTCTGGTGGGTGAACAGGGTAACCTTCGAGTAAACTGGGACTCTCTCAGGCAGATAGTCCTAACCATGAACCAGAGAACGTTAGTGATTCTGATTACGGGAACACACTGCGAGCATTGCGCGTGTAATATTAATATTAGCCAATAATTATCTGCTTGAAAATTTAAATCTACAAATTATCACAGACAGCATCCATTCATTCACCAAATATTTATTGAATGTCTATTATGTGCACGGTACTCCTTTGCTCTTCCTTCATTCTACTCTGTGACTCTCTTTACACATATCCATATGTATATTTTCACATAAATGTGGTCAAAAAATTCATCATCTTGGCTTTCTCTTTTTTTTGCCCCCAAAGTCACACTGATGTGCCAGGAATACTTTTTTCCTATGAGGTTGGCGGGTAAGTGCAGTATTTTTGTGCTTAACCACCCTTTCCTATTCTCCTGCTTCTTCCATCTATATTAGCCACCCCTCACCCAGATAATCTATGTTAACACCTTAATATGTACCCTTCAATATATTTCTTTATGCTCATAACATCTTATAAATACATAAGCACAGCATATTTATGTGTACGGATGACTCAGTGTAATAACATATACGGTCTCTCTTCTGGGAGCTGACCATATTTCGAAGGAGACAATACACATTTACAAGACAAAGCAGGGAAGCTTACACACATGGCACAGTGCCATAGCAATACAGTGAAAAAATAGATGGAAAAGACCTATCAGCATGAGGGTTGCAGCTTATGAGAGGCAGAAAATAGAAAGTGTAAGGGGTCATCAAGAAAATCCTCACTGTCATGGTCTCCACATGGACCGCTTGGATCAAAATTAGCTCAAAACCCAGATGCTATGTGTACTAGAGACACGTCTGCCAAGTCAAGAAGGAAATGTCTCTCCCTCAGAGGACGGAGCTGAGGGGAGCATCCTTCCCTAAGGTGGGGTTCCTGGACCCCAGGAGCATCGTGGGCCTGGAGCCAGGGGAAGGTCAGGTGAGCAGAGGCACCGTATTCAACTGAGCAAATGCCATGGTGATATTTGCAGGCACAATCATGTAAATGTTATTTACTGTGAGAAATGCATTTCCCAGGCAGATACTTCCCACCATGTATTCACTTGGCTGCCTCAGAAAGAAGCGAGTCTTTGCTCAGCCTCCCAGGTGGGTGTTGGTGTGTCAGGGGTCCTGTGATTGAGACTTGGCAGGCAACTTACAGGTGTAGCTAAAATCCTCCTCTTGGCTGGTGAAATGGGCTTCTGCCCCAGGAGTGGCAGGGCCTGAACTTGTAGCCTTTGAAGGACATGTCAATCTTCTCCTTCCAGGTCAGCCCTGTGACTTCACCGAGAAGGGAAGTGAGGCTTTGGGTAGAAGCTGCTGCCTTGGTGAAACCAGCATCAGAGCTCAGGGATGCAGCAGGGTTACAAAAAGATGAGAAAGTGACACAGAGACAAACAAAGCAGCCAAACAACAAGCAGCCAGGGTCTGTGAGGCGAAAGGAGATTGCTGCCTGTTCAAAAGCCCTCACTTCTCATTGCCTACTGGGCAGCCCTATTCATCCGGCATGGCTTTTATGTTTTCAGTCCTCTTGGCAGAACAGAAATGTAGGGTCAGAGGCTCTCCAGTCCTTGGCTGCACCAGGTATCAAGTGGAAAAATAAAGTCGCTAAACAAAGAAATCCACAGCATGACTTTCAATGCTACCTGGGCTGGCCCCATACCACTCAATGGAAACAACCAGAACCCACTAGAATCCTCTAAGAAATATATTTGTTGCAGTCCTACCAAAGTAAGGTGATAAAGTTTAAAAGCCACTGCACCTGGAATTGAATACCTAGAAAGACAGCACAGTAGAAAGAAAATGAGACATCAGTGGTTGATATTCCAGCCCCACCACTTGCCTACAGGTCCCTTAACGTTGCTGAGCCTCCATTTCTTCATTTGTAGAATGAGGATATTAACATCCTCCTGCTTAACTCACCTGATGGATGTAGGGATTGTGCGCGGCAATGACCACTACAGCATTTTTGAAATAGTAAAGGTTATATCATGCTAAGGTATTTATGGCACTGTTTCAGATCTTCTGCTACTGAAGATTTGAGAGACCCCGATCATGAGGCCTCAGGAGACATGTACAACCTAGGGACATTTAGTGAGGACACCCAGGCAGTGCCTAATTACCTGCTAAACGTGGTAGAGAAGAAATGGCCACAGCCATTCAGAAAATCAAGTGATGACTCTGGTCTATAGGGTATAGTTTCAGAGAGGGGTTGGGAGTTGAGTCAGTTCTTGCAAATTTACATAATGGTACAGTTAAAGAACCCAGGTAAACACAAAGCATATAGTGGCTTTATTAGAGGGTAGAGGGAAGTTATCTGTGCCCCCAAGTTGGCAGGGTATCTGTGAAGCTAAGCCTACATCTCCCCCTTATGAAATGGCCTCTAGGTGTCCTCTGCTGACCCCACCTACCTTTTAGATGAGAGAGAATAAAATACAAAGAGCCCTCCAACCCTTCATTTCCTCATACTCCTTTCATTAGGTTTTTCCCCCAAGGCCCCAGTGTTAGGAAAAATTTTCTACAATTAAAATTTCAAGCAGTAATCCAGGCACTCCAATCTACTTTGTAGGGCAGAGTGTAAATGATAGAAAAATAAGTGGATGTCATTACCTTTTCCCTACTTATTACTTATTCAAAATATAAATGGCTGCCAATCAGCTCTTCAGATTAGCATGAGATCACCAGTGTCACTGCACTGAACTAATAGGATAATCCCTTCTTTAAAATTTTATTTTTGTAGAGACGGGGTCCCACTGTGTTGCCCAGGCTGGTCTCGAATTCCTGGGCTCAAGTGATCCCCCCACCTCGGCCTCTCGAAGTGCCGGGATTAGAGGCGTGAATCATCACACCAAATTAATAGCATAATTTTAACTAAAGAGCCACGAAACTTGGCATTTTTGTTAGTACATACGTTATTATCTGTGTAAATGTACAATTTACAAGAGACTTTCTGAAATATTGAAAAGAGTTCAAATATCCGATGGGACCTGAAACCTCGGATTTCTAGGTTGGCAATCACTTTTCTAGAAGGTAGTTTATAATCCATCTGCCATGACAAGGAAGTTAAAAATAAATTGCCTTGATCAACTTTGAGGCTTAGAAGTGAAATGAAGGTGACCAGAAGAGCATCCACGCTGTTCATCTTGGATCTTCCTCCTTATTTTCCACATACTTCAGAGCAGGACCCTCTGCCATCAGCCCAGGGGGTTTCTTCCGAACGGGACTCGGTGGTGGACCCTCGGCCACGAAAATCTCTTCACTCAGAAGCAGCCTGGACGCGTACTCGGTTGTCAGGAACTGTTCAATTCCCCCTCCCCCACCATTAGCCCTGCTCCCCTCATTCCCCAGCCACATGCCTCAATCATCTCTTCTTCATCCCAGCCCCAGACAGGAGTCCACGCTGAGCTTCTTCCAGGCCAGGGCATCTGGGCAGGAAGGGAAATGGTTGGACCAACCCTAGTCCAACCCGTTCACTGGGCTGACTTGCCCGAAACCACAAGGCTCACTGGGGCTGAACTGAGCCTGGCACCGGGTTTTCCTGCCTCCTAATCCATTTCCCTTTCTGTTTCTTCTTTGGAAGGCAGAATTTGTAATGTATTGGTGTGAAATAAAACTAATCTCAGAAATTCCACCATGGTTTTCACAAAGCAGTGTTGTAACAACAGAAGGTTTAAGGCCTAAGGAGGAATATTGGAAAATAAAAGTTGGTGAGTAAGAATGCATTGGACCATCTCCAAGAAACATCAAAACAGAAAGTACTCTGAATTCCAAAGACTGGTATCCACAAACCAGGCAGAGAGATCTCTAGAGAAGAGAAGAGTTGTTTGCTGGTGGAAATGTCCTTTGAGCAACTTCCCTATCTGCCATGTCGGTTGGTCTCCTGGGCAGACCACCTGCCAGGAGGGATTACCATGCAGGCAGCTGGAACGAGTCCCCCTGTGCAGTAACATCTGCATGTGGAGGTCTTGAATCCTCTTGTGAGATCAATAAGCATTCTTTCCCTGGGATCAATCCCCCATACATACACCGATAACAGAGCTTCTGAATCCCCAGCACCAAGACCCAGCCCTGACGAGCAAACTCGAGAACGGGGTCAAGGCAGCCCTTCAGCCACTGTCTTCTGCAAGCTTTATCTGCACTGGGAGGCCCTTAGCACCAAGGACTGGGGAGGGAGGCAGCAGACTGCGGGGGGTAAGGGCGTAAGCCTTGGTGCTGGGAGCCTGGCGATAGCTGTGTGATGCAGCAAGTAGCTTAGCCTCTCTCAGTCTCAGGGTCCCCATCTACAAAGCATTGGTGGGGGTATAATAATAATACCTACTTCTGAGGGTCATTGTGAGGATTAAATGGTGCTTAGCATGGCAGCTGGCACATTGTAAACGCTCCATAAATGTTTGCTGTTGCTATTAAAACCAGGCAGGCTTCCACCACGTTGCTTTGGCAAGGACGTTGCATTGTGCTTTGCAGTACTCAGAGACAGACTTCTCTTTTTAACACTCTGTCCTTCAGCACCCTGGCCTGGGACCCCTGGAGCCCCCGGGAGGTCATTTGCCTAGACTCTACAGGACAGGATCAAAGGACATCCTGCTAGCACAGTGGTATTAAACCCACATGACCAGCCCATGGGCTTGCCTGTCTCAATGGGGGACTGGAAGCTTAGAACTTCAATCGCTTATAAATGGCAACAGATCAGGAAAGAAAACCAAAGCACCCTCTGTCACTGTGGTTATTCCAAGAAAAGGAAATCCTTTGATGGCCAAGGGGGAGTCCTTGATGCTAACCTCTGTTCTGCCAAATCCCAGGGTGCGGGCAATCAATGCGTTGGAGACCCAAGATGTAATGAGAGAAGAAGTGTGATTGAGGACTGACCCAGGCTCTCCCGTCTCTTCCTCTCCTCTCCCAGAGGGAATTTGGGTTGGAAAACATTGATTGAGCATCAAAACGCTGGTTTAATGAAGGTTCTTAGAGACAGCTAGGGCAGCTGTGACTCCACAGCCCTCTCATAGAAAGGGGAGCTGACAAAAGGCCCCAGAGCATTATTTCAAGTTACTTTCTGGAAGCTTCCAAAATAGTCAAGCAATAATTTATTTGCAAAACCCAGAAAAAAACAGAGAAAGAGAATTTCTGAGAAAACAGGATTCCTTCTGCAGAAAAGCAGGAACAAGATGAACTAAGAGCATGGAGGGTACAATTGGAATAGATGATCTGTACTTTACAGAGGAGGAAACTGAGGTTGAGAAAGACAAGACATGTTTCCCAAGATCACAGCCAACCAGAGGCAGACATGAACTAATAATAGAAATAACAGCAGCCACATCTGTCCAGAGCTTCACACATTTCAGTCTTGGCATTCAGGGCTTTACATGGACCTTGAACATGTTATTTAATCTCTCCGTGCTTCAGTTTCCCCGTCTATAAAATGGGATGATAATAATAATGCCTATTCAACCTTGTAGGGTTATCATAAGGATTTAAAGAGTCCACCTTGTGAGGATCTTAGAATAGGGCCTGGGACGTGATGAGTACAATCTGTGTTGGTTCTTACTACTACTATAGCCATGAAAATCTTTGTCATTACTACCTCCCTAGGTCAATGCTGGGGAGGAGTGAAGATGTTGTAGCCCCTCAGAAGGGCAAACCCTGTGCCTAATTCAAGGATGAAGGCAGTGCCTTCACCAGCTAAAGTAAGCATGGTTGACATCTCTGGTGAGAAAGCCACCTTGACCTCCCCAAGAGGGCAGGAATGTCACCTGCCAAGAAGCAGGGGGCCTCAGCCATGCAGCAGCCACCCCGAAGCTGCTGTAGGCAGAGGAGAAGCCCTGCCTGGCCAGAGGGAGCCGGCAGACAAGGAGGCGATGAATGTGAGAAAGGCCAAGGCAGATCCTGCAAAGAGCAGAGCAAGGAGGAGGAGCCAGAGGACTAAGACGTAGAAGACGGACAGTGGGGAGGAAGTGCAGGTGACCACTTCCTTCTGGAGACAGAGGGACCAGAATTCTTGCTGGGAATGTGGCCAGTGAGGAATCTGGATGCTGAAAGTTTCTGCGAAGATGGCCAAGGTGCATTTTAAAGGAAATTCGGGCAATCAGTATTGGAGTCTGCCTTTGTCCGTGAATGTATATAGTGCTATTGCGTTTATTAGGATGTTGTTTTCAGCACACATCTCTGCAGAATGTTGCTCCTGCTATCTGTTTCAGCAGCCTGCTTGGGGATGCATCGAGGTGCTAACCGGGTTAAACACTGTGTGGGGTTGATTGGTCCTTGAGACCCAAAGCACTCTGCATCTGTGGCTGTGGGAGGCCTCATGTTTCAGGATCAAGCCTGGCTGTGTGGCGCATTTCAGTCTTCAAGCCATGGAAGATCCTCTAGCAAGGAGTAGATAAGCCCTTTGCACCAAGGTTCTGTACCAGAAACTTTCCTCTGACACTATAACACCACCTGGTCACCTGGCAGGGACTAGGCTGGCCCTGGAGAACCCTCCCTTGCTCTGTCATCTAGGCTACAGGGGCAGTTAAGGGGCATTTTAAGGAAAACAATGCACGGGGCTCCGGAACGCAGGAGGGGATTTCTTGAGCACATCTGCATAGGCCATGTTTACATGTCTGCGTCCACATACCAACAAAAAGCCAGTGTCCACAGAGATAAATCATGGATGTTTGTTAACTGACCTAGGTTTTAGGTCTTTTCCTGAACTTGGTAAATTGGGTTGCGGAGAGGGTCCTACATTCACCAGAGTCTTTTAATGCGTGAAAGTAGATATTTTCAAACAGTCAGGAAACAACTACACTTAGGAGGATGAAGACAAGCACCATTTGTCCTGTGACAGGTTCAATACACAGGCTGCCCTTGTCTTCTGCCTTCTTTCCTATGCTCTCCTCCTCTGATTCCTCTACAGACCTTCCCTGGATGATTTATCTACTCCTACCATCACCTGTAGGTCTATGACTCCCAAAGGGACATTTCTAGCTCCTCTTCTTTGCTGATCTTGGTCCCACACTTCCCAACTTCTCCTGACCATCCCCCAACATGGTGCTGGCTTCTTCAGCTCAGTATTCCAGAACTAAATTCATCCAGTACCCCCCTAAAGCCTGCTTCTCCTGAGCTCCCTTCCTCCACCGGGGCACCATCATATCTCAGCTATGAAATTCAAGCTATCTGATCTCTGCCACCTCCCAGCCGCCAATATTCCAGGAGCTTCCCAGCCCCTCCAGTTCTCCCCTCCAAGGGGCCCTTGCTTCTGTCCTCTCCTTCCTGCTCCCTCTGTCACTGCTGCCTCCCTAAGTGAGGGCTTCCTCATTTCCCATCGAACAGCTGCAATCCTCTTGTTGCTGGCCTCCCAGGCTCACCTATTCCCTGCCCCATCCCAGTTCTTTTCAGATTCTGTTGGCAGATTAACCATCCAGAAGACCCTTGTTTGATTATATCACCCCTTCAAATGGGAAAAAGAAGACTGTTTTCTCCAGTCATTGTCTCCAGAATAAAATGCTAATTCCTTAGCCTCCATGTAGGGGAAGGGTTTGGAGAAGGAGTTTTCCTCACGAGCCAACTCCAAAGCATTATTGGTGGCTGTGGAGTGTGCCGTGTGGAAAAGGACCCCAAGGCTCTCTGCAGAGTGAGTGGAAAAGATGGCCACGATCACTGGCCATGTCCAGGAGCAGGGGACACCATGCTGTCTACAGGCCACCCCACCTCTCAGCCTGCCATCCTTCAATCTCCCATTCCCCCTTTTTCACCCTGAGAGCTCTCCAATCTTCTGTGCTAAAATAACAGAATGCAGCACTGCTCTCCAAACCTATCCCACACCGCTGCGGCCGTGTGTGGTCTTTCCTCCTCCACCGAATGTACTTGCTGTCACCTTAAGCTACACAACCAATTTCTCAAGTCTAATCTGCTCCCTAAAAACGACCTTATGTTTCCTGAGCTGAACAATATTCCCTTAAACCCCTTAACTGGTGGCCCCTCGTTGATGTTACCCCTCCCGTTCCATAAGCAACTTAAAAGCAGACGCTATGTGGTTTGTCGTGTTTCGCACATGGTAGATAAATATTTGTCAAATGAATGAATGGATATTCAGTTGTAATATGTGTCCCTAAGAAAGGCACCATCTATCAGTTATTTTTTCAACTAGGTTAATAATGCAAGTATCACAACTAAACCATTGACCAATTATCAGCAATCAAAGCTATAACAGAATTGCAATCGAGTTCTGGCTTACCTGCCCCTCCCTGTATTCGAAACCCTGGGAACTTGATTGTTGAACATTCCAGTCTCTTCTCTTGCCTGGCTCCCTAGGAGCACATGTGTGGAGGATAATTGAACCTCTCCAGGGCTTGTACTCTACTGAGGCAGAGAGCGGAGCCTTGGAGAGTTGTCTTGGCAGCACGATGCCATTTGGGGAATTTATGCTGATTTTGTTGCAGACGGCATGTTGTTTTAGTTTGCCTCCTACGAGTTCACGTTCATTGTTCTCCCTCTGGGTTTCAAAGACTCAAGAATTAGTTGACTCAGAGCGCCCCCAAAATAAAAGGAAAAAACACATATCCTGGGTGAATACACTCCAAGACTGGTGGTGGATTTGGATTCTTGAGCACTGAGTTAAGAATGAGTCACCTATTGGTGTCCTCTGCGTATGACCCTGATCGGCAGAGCCCAGTGGGCTCATCTGACTGGGCATCAAAGATCCCCTCATCTGACTGGGCATCAAAGATTACTCAAGAGTGTTTTTTGTTGTTGTTGTTGTTCTTCTAAAATTACATGTTGATTTCTGGGCCCTGTCCTGTGAGATTTTGATTTAGTTAATCTGGGAGGGGGCCTTGAAATACATATTTAGTAAAAACATTTCCGGGCAATGCTGGTGTGCAGGTATATTTGGAAGCCACTGGGAGAGAAGAGGAAACGTGTGCAGAACGGGGTGGTTTCAAGGCCCAAGGGAGCACTGTACTTGCCCTCGGGGCCTTGGAGCCTGCACATGAGGCCTCCTGCTGGTCCTCCTGGGCTGGGGTAATTTCCTTCAGGGTGGTGGTTCTCCAAGTTAGTGTGCTAGAAGCTTCCAGGGCAGATTGCTAGACCCGTAGATTCCCAGACCCAGTCCCCCTCGTTCTGAGGTGGTAGGTTTGCAGACCCAGGAGTCTACATGTCCAACGAGCCCCCCCATGGGAACTTGATGCAGGAGGCCAAGCACCACTGAGAGGAAACCCTGCCTCTATAGACTTGAGTCCAAGCCTAGCTTTGGGGTGTCCCATACCAGCACTATGAGCCTTTGAGGATGGCCCATGTACCCCACCTCCTGCTTCAGCACACAGAGCAGCCTTCCTAATTGATGGTGTCTTGGTTTCTTGGCATTTACAGGCACACAGTGAGCTCTCTGTTCTGAAATGTATAGGAATTCCTTTGCCTAAAAGGACAAATAATGAGACCAGCAGCAACAGTCTCTCTCACACGCTCATCAGAGGCTGCACAGCCCATAGGCCTCTCCAGGAGGTGGTGAAGATGAGGGAGTGAGGGACCAGCAATGGAACCTCCTGCGTCCTCAAAGCCAGACCAGCGCTCCCTCATCCACACGGCCAGCTCTCTTCACCACCACTACCACAAGTGGGCGCTCCTTACTTTGCACACCTGAAAATGAGTTATCCTCTCCTTAGAGTCTTTGCATTACCTTAATAATGGTGGGTATTCACCTAGCCAGTCAGTCTGGGGCATCACTTTAGGCAAAACCAGGCCTGTCTTGCCTGAAGTGCCCAGCCCTCTGCCTCGCCTCACCCTCACCCTGGGCCCTCTGTGGACAAGTCATTGAACCCCACCACCATGAGCATTAGGTAGCACAGCGAGGGTATGCTGGTCGTCGTGACAACTCTCCCCCTCCCCATTTCTAAAAGCCTGGCTGCAGTTGGAACCAGCCCATTTCAGCTATCTAAAGTAAGTTAGCTTTCCAGCGATGATGTCACAGTCTCCTTTAGCTTCCATGGCCCTGCAGATGGACGAGGAATCTTAGAATCCCTAGTAACCACAGACTCCTCCAGGGTCAGTGGACAGATTGTGTGTGCCCATTGCTGAGAATGCACTTGGCATGCTTGATGGGAAATTTAGCACTTGGTTCTATATTCCCACCAAAGTGGAAATTCCACCGATGCATGCTCCTTCTCTGTGTGTGCGTGAGTATCTTAGCTATTGCTGTGTAACAAACCATCTCAAAACAGTGATTTGAAA
Organism: Theropithecus gelada; assembly: GCF_003255815.1. Taxonomy (NCBI): domain Eukaryota; kingdom Metazoa; phylum Chordata; class Mammalia; order Primates; family Cercopithecidae; genus Theropithecus; species Theropithecus gelada. The sequence goes on along the minus strand of NC_037675.1, from coordinate 67,160,591 downwards.
CAGTAAGCACTGATTATTGTTCACAAGGCTACATGTGTCTGCAGTCAGCTGAAGCTTGCAGTCAGCAGCGTTTATTACCTGGGCTGGTCTAACACAGGTCAGGGGCAGCAGGCTGTAAGAGGATCTATGATGTCCTCAAGCTGGGACAGTCGGACTCACCTCCATTCTCTATTCTTCCAACTGAGAACAGCACTGTACTGGGCCTGCTCTGAGGTGGCAGGATTCTGAAAGAGTGAGAGCAGAAGTGGGCCAGGCCTCCTGAGGCCCTGGCTCCAAACCATCCTTCCTGCCATGCCTGCTGGATCCAAGAAGGTAACAAGACCAGCCTCGATTCAAAGGCAGGAGAAACAGATTCCTTCTCTTCCATGGGGAAAACTGCAAAGCCGTATTTTTAAAAAGTGGATATAGGGAGGAATCATCGAGGCCACTTTTGGCCAAAAATTTGTCACAATGTAGAAAGATGAAAAGGCACAGGGTCTCACTTTGTAGTATATTGCATTACAGGAACTAATTTGCAATTATATTAATGCCTTTTAAGTGAGTGAGTGAATGAGTGAATGAATGAATGAATTTTAGCCCCTTAGACTTGGAGTTAAGTGCTGCCATTCTGTCCCCACCCCTGCATAGTACAGGACTTCAGCTGAGATGCCCGAGCCGCTCTGTTTCTCTGTCATAGATTTCCGTCACAATTGACAGTCCTTTGATTCAGGGCTTTCCCAAGGCCAGCAGGGTGAATTGAGGTCAGCGGAATGAGGTCCAGACGTTGTAACCCAATGCCAGCAAGATGCTGCAAACAACACAGAGCCCAGCAGCATAACAGGACTCCTCCCTGGGGCTTTGTAACCCAGAAGTTGCTGAGCTTGAGAATACACAGCGATGTCCTTTTTTAAAACAAGCAGCACCAATAAGCCAACAAGGGAATATAAGATATAAATATGAATTGTACCTGGGAACATAATCCTAACGCTGGCCCCAGGAGGAACGCTGTCTTGAGTTGCCAAGCCAGCAGGTCAGGGACAGGGAGGGGCTCAGGACACTTCTGCACTCTCTGCCTCTCCCTTCAACCACAGAACCAGAGACTCACAGCGTGTGGTTTCTAGTTTGCACGCTTTCATGCCTGACTTTTGAACGGTTGCCTCTGTATTTTGGGTTAGAACTTGAAATGTCCCTTGTTCCCAATGTGGATGAAGGTTTTTAATCCTGGGGACACAAGATGGCTCCATCTAAAAGAAACAATTCCTTAGTGTGCTGAGAGGCAGGCCTCAGGGGTCCTGCAGCCAGCACACCCTCCTCTATGCTTGGAAGCGAGCTCTTCTGCTCACCCACTGTGCTCTTTCACCCAGAGCCCAGCTCAACATCTAATGGAACCCAACAGTGGGAATCGCTTGGTTGTGTGTTTCACCGGCACCCCCGCAGCTTCCTTAGGATCTACACAGCTCTGAGTCTAGGCTCCTTCTCTTTTTCCTTTCTAAAAAGCCAGCAGGGGGAGCAGCAAAGCCCCCAGCCTTGTGTGTATTTTTAACATGGGCCTCCTGCATACATTATACATAATCCCCTCACCCCCATGTTACTGTGATCAATTCGTTCTTCTCGGAAGCGAGACTGTGGGAAAAAAAAAAAACCCTAAATACTAAATAATTAACTTGAGGACATCTTCCAAGAAAAATACAAGAATTCAAAAGAGTAATCTTCCACTTGAACGATTTGGGCCTCTATTAATTATAACTTTTATTCACTGTGATTAATGATTGCTAGGATGACATTTAGAAAAGAAAGTTGAGAAAGAATAACAAGAGGAAACTCATCCTTGTGATCAGATGTAACCATGGAATAGGCTTTCCCCAGGGACGGGGCAGGACTTCATTTCAAGATCCTTTTAAAACCAGGCCTACCAAAGCCTGGGAGAACATGCTAGAAGAAGCAATTGTCCTCCAGAGAGAGATTAGAAATGACCCAAATAGCTACTCACACCTGTGCTTTCTGAAGTAATTGACAGCTTGCAATAATGAGGATGACAACAGCAATAACAAATACTGCACATGTTCTGAGAGAAGATTTAATTATTTTTTAAATAAATTATTGCTACCTGCTTAACAACCTGATAGAAAGAAGACATTGATGAGTAGGCAGTAATCATGTTTCATGCTGGGAAGCCTTTCTTCCATATTTCTTTCCATATTTCTTTTTGTTGTTGTTTTTGTTTGTTTGTTTTGAGATGGAGTCTCACTCTGTCACCCAGGCTGGAGTGCAGTGGCACAATCTCGGCTCACTGCAACCTCTGCCTCCTGGGTTCAAGTGATTCTCCTGCCTCAGGCTCCTGACTAGCTGGGATTGCAGGCATCCGCCACCATGCCTAATTTTTTGTATTTTTAGTAGAGAAGGGGTTTCACCATGTTGGCCAGGCTGGTCTCGAACTCCTGACTTCAAGTGATCCACCCACCTCGGCCTCCCAAAGTGTTGGGATTACAGGCATAAGCCACCATGACCGGCCCCATATTTCTTATTTTATTCTATTTTCTTTCTCTATGGCTACATTAATGCATAATGTGGATCACCTGCTAAACTCAATGCCAAATGTACCACATGATTCAGATAACAGCCTATAATTTAGGAGGAAATCCTCCAGACACAATCTTCGTTATCTGTTAGAACATGTTACCATTCCATGCCTTACCCAGAATGGTGAGGAACCGTTGGTATCTCAATGCCACTGAGAATGAGATGCACCAGATACATCTGGCATTTAACAACAACCATTGCAAATAAACAACGATATTTACATGACCATCCCAGGGCTCAGCAGCTCCAACTCCCACCCAGTTTCCTGCAGGGTCTCCAGTCTTCGCCTGGTTTCTGAGGGTCCCCTGCCCTACGGCAGCCTGCTGAAGAGCCAAGACCCCAGGCGGGTCCCTTGAGGATACATGCCCCAGTCCTGCACCACCAGCCCCTCCTGAGGAATTCACTTACTTAGGCACCACCCCTGCCCAGCCAGAAAAGAAGCCGGGGTGTTTGGAGACAGGAGCAGTGTTCAGGGCCATGGCTTGCTCAGAACCATGGCTTACCAGCCGCCTAGCCCAGCCTTCCCAGGTTTAGCCTCTGCCGTTACAGTCTAGGCTGCAGAAGCCTCCACCAAGGGCTCAGGATGCGCCCCCATCATGCATAGCTCCTTCTACTCAACATCCGCAACCATCACCCTGGGTCACTGAGCACGGCCACTCCAATCTGTCAATGTGGAGGGGGATCCACATTTTGGATCACCTGCTAAACTTACCATGGCACATGCCACCATTCACTAGGCTTGGCCAGTAGAGGCACCACCCCCTCCCTGGAAGGATTTCTACTCAGAGGCCTTGCTGTCATTTCCTGGTTAAGTCAGCCCAAACTGTCAGATCTGGCACTTTTTCTTTCTTGCCTTGTACTTTAGCACGTGTGTGCACATGTGCATGTGTGTGCTCATGGTGATAGTGATGATGATGGTAAGGGAGTGAGAGCAACCAGAGCACTCTCAGGACCTTAATCTCATTTTTCCCAGGCTTCTCTGCCTGCTTGTAACCAGGTAGATGCAGAGAGAGGCACTTTCACCAAGCCCTGAATGCAAACAGGGTATGTGTGGAATAACTTACTGAGAGTAATTTGTGTTGGTTTTGCTTCCGTGGGAGTCAAAGAATGAGAGGCATTTATCCCTCTCTCATCCTAACAGGCCTTTGTGATGGACATCTGAGCTCCTCAGTCTTGAGGAGTTCCTGCCATTTGCAGTTCAGCGTTTAGCCAGAAGTTGCAAATGCACAGAAGATAGCCGTGCTTATGCACATGTGCCCTCATTCACCCCAAAACACACCGCATATTGGAGGACCAGGACATTTCCGGAAGGCTGGTGCAGGGATCAAGTCAGGGGAATGGCTTATTCCAGGAGGAGAGATGGGTGATTTCCTCAATGCCAGAGAGCAGGAAGGGATGACAGACAGTGTCCATAAGTGGCATGGACTTGTGCCCCCTCCCCCTCCCACACAGCACCCAGAGGTGGCTGACCCTCTCTCTGAAGGGTGCCATGTGTAGGTGGCCAGGAGATGGACACCAGACCTGGAAGTTTGGGAGCCTCTGCCAAGATCCTACTCGACCCAGAAGGAGTGGGCACGCCCTTCCTCCTGTCTTCTCAGTATCGACCCTAAGGGGGTGGCGACCAGGGGCTCTGCCCCAGAACACAATACCCCGCCTAGGTTCCCTGGGATTTCTGCAAGATCCTCAGGGAGAGGTGGGGCTAACCCATAACCAATCTTGACTTCTTATCATTGGTGCCTGGGAGCTCAGAGACGTATTTGATTTTTCTTTAGAACAAATTAAATGGTGTGACAGCCGTTGTTTCTGAATGTAGTAGAGAAATTAGGGGAGATATGATACTTATTGTCATCCACCCATGGAGTCTGAATCCCAGACCTGAGTACAGTCAACACATCCCATTGCACAATGACAGATGACCTTCTCCTAGAGTCTAATTATTATTTAGAATCGATACTGTTAGGGGTCAGAAACCAGTACCCCAAAATCTGGCACCATGACATGCTGAACTGAAGAAGCAGCCTCTAGGTTTCTCTGGCCTTTGCCTCCCTCCTGTCTCTCAATCCTCTGTCTCTCCCAAACCATGGGAAGAAGCTGCTCTCTGAAGTTCCCTTGTCTGCTATATTAGTCCATTTTCATGATGCCAATAAAGACATAACCGAGACTGGGAAGAAAAAGAGGTTTAATTGGACTTACAGTTCTACATGGCTAGGGAGACCTCAGAATCATGGCGGGAGGTGAAAGGTACTTCTTACATGGCAGCAGCAAGAGAAAATGAGGAAGATGCAAAAGCAGAAACCCCTGATAAACCCATCAAATCTCATGAGACTTATTCACTACCACGAGAATAGTATGGGGGAAACTGCCCCCGTGATTCAACTATCTCCCACCAGGTCCCTCCAACAACACCTGGGAATTACGGGAGTACAATTCAAGATGAGATTTGGGTGGGGACACAGAGCCAAACCATATCATCTGCCTAACGTCCAGAGCCACCAAAGAAGAAAACAGTTACTTCCAGTCCCTTCCCTGAGTCTTCATTAACTTAACTCACATCATGGGAAGAAAGACTGAAGTCTAACAGACTTGGACAGATTTGTCACAAACCATGGTCTTCTCTGTGGGTCCAACAGACTTTGTCCCAGGTCACTGCATGTTCTTCAAGCCCATTGAATTCCCCTAAAAATCATTTGCTACCCCTTTAAAATCAACCACACGTCCCCATGTCCCTTCCTCCTAAGGAAGAGGGTATATAACCATATGTACCCCTTTGTGAGGCAGACATAGGACAGTTCCTCTGCGATTCCCCCCAGTGCATGTTAATACATTTATATGTCATTTCTCCCATTGATCTGCCCTTTGTGAGTTGATTTTTCAGTGAAATTTCAGAGGATGAAGGGGAAGCTTTCTCTTGGTCACTATGGGAACCATGCAGCAGGTGAAAATTTGACTCTGCCTTCCCTCCCCACCTCCTGTCCTCCTGGGTGGTCCTCAGCTGGGTCTGGGTGACAGTGGCTGGAGAGGCCCTATTTCGGCAGAATCAAGAGATACATTCTGGCTTGAACTCCAATCCTTCCTGCCAAGTCTTGCCCAGAGTGGGCTCTCAGTGGGTACTGAGGGATGTCTTAGCCAATTTTTCTCTTTCCATCTTTAGAACCTAAATCAAGCCCCTGCCCTACGCCCTCCAGAGGACTAGCCCAACTCCATCTTTTCTTTGTTGCGTCTGCATCTCCAACTGCCCAGGTCCCTTGTTGGGCTACCTAGGCTGCATTAACTGATAGTTGCTCTTATCCCAGTTAATAGGAACATTTCTAGGTATTCTTGCCATGGTTTGTTATTTGTTGCTTGTTTGCTCCGGAAGGGCAAGAACCTGTCTTCTACTCTTCTAGCATCTCCAGCTGATGCCAGTTTAAAGGCAGGGCTCTAAAGTCCCAGGGCCACTTTATGTACACGGCAGCCCCCTTGCAAGAATATGGTATCTAGAGAATGGAGCTAAACCCTCACTGACTCCTCGTGCCCTCCTCATTCCATCTGCCTTTCCACCTGCTTACAGCCAAGGTTATACCATCTCCTGATCCAGGTTTGAGAGGAGTTTGTGAAGTCAAAAGTGCTTTAAATCAGTATTTGGAGGGCAGAACCAAATTCAGGATTGGAAGCAGCCAACCAGCTTTAGTCTATTAAGGCCCGACTTGCTTGGTTTGGTTCTGTAAGTAAACAGTTTTCTCAGCTGGGATGGATTTATTGCCCTGCCAATGACTTCCGCAGCTAACTAGACCAACCTCTGAATCTCTTTCTGCTTTTGGGTCCCCCCAAGGGCAAAGTTCTTCCTATGAAAAAGATGAGATTATCTCCTTTACCCCCCAAAATCATAGCTCTCCTCTGAAGCCAGGCATCTCCTTTCCCTTTAATTCAATTCTCAGACTGGGATTTCTTCCCATCCCATTTCTCCAAGGCCACATGCTACAGGGAGGAGAGATGAGTCTAAAGTAACACCCAGGATCCCTAAAGATGCTTTCAGTGCTTCAAACGCTGGCATCGCAGGGAAGGGAGAGGCAAACTAGAAACTTCAGTAATTAGATTTCCTGGAATTAACTCACACATTCCATGCTGAGCAGTCAGGGTAAGCAATGCATCTTCAGCTCATCAGCATTAATTAACGGCCGTTCTTTTACACCTGACCCATTTATGGGAGTAAATCCCAGGTGATACCATGTAGCCACCACACACCTGTGCCTTTTTAAAAGGCTCCTAGGCCTCCAGGAAAGGCATCTACAGCTAAGTGAGCCCACCCTCCTTTCTCACGATAGTCAAACCAAGAGAAAGAGAAACACACACAAAAGGGAGAGAAAAACAAAATGCCACCAGCAAATTTCACATCCTATGTGCTCAGGAGGATGCCGCCACCCCAGCTGAGCAGATGTAGGATGGCTGGTTGGTGCTGCTCACCTCATCCTCCTCTTTGCCGTCCGCCCTAGACCACCTTGAACTGCTTTGCCAGCTGCCTGCTCTGATTCCATTTCAGGAGCTGGCTCAGCAACCAAAATGTGCGTTGCTCTGGTGCTGCCCTGCGTGCACAGCAGATGCTCTGTGGATGTCCGGTGTCTCAGCAGCCAGTGGGTTGCATGACTGACTTGTTATCTTCCGGCTGCCTCTGTTGCTGCTTCATAGTTTCTGATCTGCTTTGCCTGTTCCTTGTATTCTGTGTTCAATCTTCCCTTCATCACAAGTTTTATCTTCTCCTAAAGAGGTGGGGATTGGTAGGGGTCATCCTTCTCCCATTTCTACGGCAAAAATCCGGCTTGTGCAGTGAGAAAGTAGCTCCACCTCCAGGTCAGGCCTAGAGCAAGTCTGACCAAGTGGAGCACCCACATCTCTGGACTCAGTGATTAGTTCACTTTGGGGGTGATGTGGGTGTCAGGGCAGGGAGGGGCATTTTCCTTCTGCTTTGTGGAAACTAAGAAATTTGCAAGCTCGAAGTTCTTCAGGTGGGGTGGGGTGCCAGGTGGCAGATATTTTCCATGTGTAGAGAGAGCCACCCTGGGAACAAAACTAACACTGGGGAAGACAGACGGGGCAGAGGGTTGGAGAAAAAGTGGTGCAGGGGAGCAAAAAGTAGTTTCCTTCCACCCTTCTAGGTTCATTGGCTGGGCTATGAATTAAATTGACATAAGACAGTGTAACAGGAGAAAAGCCACGTTTAATTAGGTACATACGCATGGGAGTCCTGCAGAATAAACCTTGAAGACGGGCCAGGTGATTGAAGTTTACGCAGCATCCGGAGCTACAGAGAGGAATAGGGACTTGGGGCTTCTGGGGTAGTGGGGACACAAGTTATGGGAGCATGAGGGGAGGAAATGTGTGCTGAATAAAGGCTGTCTTTTTATGCAGATAAAAGTCTCTCTGGTAACAAATATGTCTCAGGAGCAGAGGTGACAATCTGCCTGGGCTGTTGCCAACCTCTGTGAGCTAAGTTAATCTTCCCCAGTTGAGAAGATTCCCAGGAGGGGATTCACGACAATAGAGTTCCTTTTTTTTTTTTTTTTGAGACGGAGTCTCGCTCTGTCACCCAGGCTGGAGTGCAGTGGCCGGATCTCAGCTCACTGCAAGCTCCGTCTCCCGGGTTTACGCCATTCTCCTGCCTCAGCCTCCCGAGTAGCTGGGACTACAGGCGCCCGCCACCTCGCCCGGCTAGTTTTTTGTATTTTTTAGTAGAGACGGGGTTTCACCGTGTTAGCCAGGATGGTCTCGATCTCCTGACCTCATGATCCACCCGCCTCGGCCTCCCAGAGTTCCTTTTGAAGGATCCGTCTTTAGGCAGATAAGGGGGCTCAGAGAAAGTGTCTGCCTGCATCGCTGTTGCCCAAGTCCCCTGACTTCAAAGTCATCAGCACACCACAGTGGCATATTTGGGGCTGGCATTTCCAGAATGCCTTCAGTGGGATCCTGAAGATATCATTTGAGTGCTGGAATCCAGGGGAACCTAAAATGAAAGGCTTTCCTGAACATTTCTGTTCCACAAGCCAATCCTTTATTTTTTATGCTTAAGCTAATTGAAGATGGAATTTTGTCACTTGCAACCACTGCCTCATTAATGTGTCTTCTGACATAAATCCTGGAGTCGTTTGTGTATTATTTAAGGTTCTTTCACTTGCAAGTAACAGAAACTCTATTCAAGTTAAGTTATGCCAAAAAGGGGAGAAAATCCTACGCTGCAAAGAAAGAATATGGGTGCAACTGGCCCTGGGGACGGTGGCACTGGGGCATTCTTTCTTAGGCAGCCACTCCTGCCTCTTCCCTTGGTCTGCACATCCTGGAAAGGCCGCTTCCTTAGCCACCAGAGAGCTGGACTTGTGCCCTTACAGACTCATGAAGAAAGCACAGTCTCAGGGAAGGACTCTGCCTTGCTTTGTGTCTGTCCCTGGACTTACCCCCTGTAGCTGGGGATAAGACCAGCTGTGACTGGTCTCTTCTGGGTCACACATGCACCCAACAGGGAGGAAGGAGAGGTCTGTTGCCAGAAGAAGGTAAAGGAAAAAGTATAAGCAGTGGAAGCAATACTCAGCTCCAACTTCCTATCTCAGAGGTCCAGTGAAACTCCTCCCGAAAGCATCCCTGACAAGCCCCATTCAGATCACGGGCATCTGGTCGTTTCATTCATGCAGTAATAAAGCACCCTTGCAATTTGTGTCATTGAACTTTTTGGAGCATACTTTTGGAGTGTTAAAATAGGATTGACTTTCTATTGAAAGTTGTAAACATTTCTATTTGTAGCTTAATTTTTATTCTTGTGTTGTTTGACAGTTTCTCCTCAAGAGGGGAAGAAGCAATAGGAGTCTGTCAGCAAAGCACTCCTTATTGCTGAGCGGCAAGTAAACCAGCAAGCATGGCGCTCCCAGCTGCACACCGTCTCCTCTGAGACCCAGCTACAGCCATCCAACTGAACGACTTCTTGCCTTTTGGCCTTCAGAGTGCATGTGTGCCCGTGTATGTGCACAGGTGTGCATGGCGCCATGTGTGCATCTCTAGACAATGAGGAGTGTGGAGGGACAGGTGAAGGATCAAGGCAGGAGGTAGAGCCAACTCAAGAAATGAGGCAGGAGAACAATGCACAGTTCCCCTTCTCACTGTGCACACTGACCTATTTGTCACAGGCTGAAAAGAGCAGGGAACATGGTGGAAGGCTCTTACTTGTAAATATTATTCAGACTTTTGAATGGATCTTTTAAGATCAGGAAATGGGATCCATAGTTTACAGGCTTTGTTAGTAGCCTATTTGTTTTACTTGGTCCAGAGCATTTAGGCAACACTACCAAAGAATCTCCTACCAATGAGTTGTGAGTATTCTTGTCAATATTTTACACATTAACAAGGGTCCTAGTTAGAATATGAAGTTAGATGCGTTTCTTTCAAGGGAACATATTACAATGACTGAGGGATAAATATAGATATATAGATATGTCTATATATTAAAGAAGGCAACATAGGACTAATTAAATATTATTTGTAATCACTATATGATTTAATGCATTAATCTATTAATAGTACCAAAATAAAATTTTAATCCTTCAAGTAATTTGGAATAATATTTAGTAATTGACAGCATTCCAAGTAAAGTAGTAATTAATTTTTTTAATGAATCATGTGTTAGTTAATTTAATAGGCCTTATACCTCAAAAATAATTATGCTTGTTTGTAATTAAAACATTTCAATTAATTATAAAGACTTCTTATGTGATTTAAGTCTATTAAAGACCATTTAATTACCAAACTTTGAATGTGTTATCATTCCAATCACAAAACGATTTTAAAGACTTTTCTTAATATCCAGGTCTTTATATTAGTCATTTACTCCTGCTGATATAAAAAGCATCCTAATTTGGTCTTGATGACAGCTGCTGATATCAAGAAATAGGTGGGTAATTAGAACAAATAATAGTGAACATGGTGGATGGTGTAGTATGCATGCAGCCTTTCTGCGGGGCACACATGCAATAACTAAAGGTGGACACTAGAGGGAGGTAGACAGAGAGGGTGAGAAAAAAAAAAGATGAGCTATACAAGAGCTGGACTTGAATGAAGACTGTGTTTTGCTTGGACCTCTTTGATGCTCATTTTCTGGAGGTCACACCCAGAAACCTAATTAGAAATATGGTTGATGATTCACACACCATGAACTTACTTTATCCGGGAAGAGACCTGAGCAAATCATGCTCACCTCTGAGGAAAGCAAGCTCATTATAATTCTCTCTCCACACTCAACACCTGTGTAATGCATCTCCGTTTTCAAAGTGATTTCATATACATTATCTTATTTTGCAGTCAATATGGTGTAGCAGAAAGAAAATTAGACTTGAGTCAGGGAATCTGAATTGTAGTCTGGTCTCTTTCACTAGATGCCTGTGACCTTGGATGAGGGACTTAACCTGTCTGGCAGAAGTTTCCTCACAGGTAACATGCTGGTGTTAGAACAGATGATCTCTAAGGTCCCTTCAATTCCAAAACTCTGTGATTTTATGATGCAGCCTATATAAGAGAGACTGTGTGTGCATGTGTGTGCACTTGGAATGTGTGTGCCTTGCCTTAAATGAGAATTATTTCAAATAAAACACTATTCTAGCTTCAGTGAAAGCATTTTCTCCTTCTGCCTTGCAGGGATAATGCAAACACAAGGGAACTCCCAAGTAGTGAAACAGCCCCTCTGGGACCCAGCAAGTACCAAGATTGGGTTACAAAACCTAATGTGTATATGAAATGTTTCCATCAACTTATAAAATAAAAGTCCAATAAAAGCAGTGGCTTTTTATTATGATTTAGATTTAAATCATCCCCTGCAGTGTTGAAAACCCAAGGGCAACCTTCCAAATTTAGTAGGATCTCAGAATGAAATGGAAATAGAATATAGCACGGGAAATAGATGCATCAGACATCATCGTCCTACCTAAGAGGCAATTCTTGTTCTTTGTTTCTTGTGTTTCTTTAAGCCCAGCAAACGGCACAAATGTTGAAAGCTTATTAGAATTTTAAAGAATTCTCAGCATACTGATAAATTCTAACTTTTAGAATCTCTGAATTATTTTTTGTCTTAACACTGGCTCTTCTGTGTCATTTTCATTAAGTGAACACATAGCAATTTTCATCCCCAGCCTTGAAGACATTCTTACCTGGCTGTATTTAAGTGTCCTCAAATGTACTCCCTATTTCTCATCCATGCCGTTACCTCTCTGTTGCCAAGCTTCTGGCTCAGAGGGAAAAAAAGCAGAGCCACACTCTAGGAGAACTAGGAATGTGCACTCAGGGACAGGAGGGATTCCGTTTCACGGACTGTCAGGTCAGGGCTTAGGTACGGGACCCAGGAGGCCCAGAAAGCCCACGCTAAGAGATACCATTCCAGGGTTCCCAGAGTGGCAGTATGACCTGGCTAAGGTGAGCTCCAAAGGGCAGTTCACTAGATCAGCACAACCTAATCTGGAAAGCAGAGAAAACAGGCAAGGCAGTGAATCTCAGATGCCATGGCTGCCCAAAGATTAAATGGACGGCAACCGTGCTGAAAGAAGGGCTAGCAAGTAGAAACGCGAGACGCATCAGAAAGCACTTCGGTGAGATCCCTAGAGCTCCTTTCCCCCCAAGGAATTCCAACTTAAGGGGAATATTTCATTCAACAGTATGTATTAAGCTCCTATTGGCACTGTTTTAAATACTAGAGCTGCACCACTAGACAAGTCAGACAAAAATCTCTGCTCTCATGGAGTTTATGTCCCTGTGAGGAGAAAGAGGCTAAATGTATGAAATAAATACATGATTGGATATGTTAGATACTGGTGGCAACTGCTGTGGAAAATATGCAGTAAGGTAAAGAGGATAAGAAGTATCAGGGATCAGGGAAGATCTGTTTGCCCTCTAGGGTGGTCAGGGTGGGCCTGGCTGAAAAGATGATGTTTCAGCAAAGATTTTTAAACGTGAGGCAGAGAGCCACGCAGATATGTAGGGAAGACGCATTCTAGCCAGAGGAGCAGCCAGTGCATGGGCCCCGAGGGGGCCACAGTATATGGGAAGACAGGAACGTAGCTGCAGCAGAGTGAATGACAGGAGTCATATAAGAAGGCGAGGTCAGAGAAGTCATCATAGCCAAAATAGGCAGAGCATGTGATGCCATTGTGAGGACTTTGGATTTTACTTTGAGTGAAATGGGGAACCATTGGAAGGTTTTGAGCAGAGGGTTTCAGTGACATGATCTGATTTATACTTTAATTGGACCACTCCAGCACCTCTGTTGAGATTAGCCTGCAAGGGGCAAAGGGGGAAATAGAGAACACAGTTAGGAAGCCATCGCCACATTTGCGTAGCGGCTGATGATGATGCGGACCAGGAATGGAGCAGCGGCGGTGACGAGAAGTGCTGGGAGCGCAAGTGAGATGTTGAAGGAAGCGTCAGCAGGGCGTGCCGATGTGTTAAATACGGGTGTGAGAAAGAGGAATCAAGGATGACTGACCACCAGGTCACAGAGTGGCCATCAGCTGAGATGGGGAGAGCCGCAAATCATTCAGAGGTTTTGGGAAAAGATCAGAGGTTTCCATTGGATGTGTCAAGTTTGAGAAATCCAGTGGACATCTAGTGAGGTTGCCGAGTGGATCCAGCTTGAAGATATAACTTGGGACTCCTCAGCAAATAGAAGGTAATCAAAGCTGTGAGACCAGAAAAGATCACCAAGGTCACCAGGGCAGTGAGTAGAGATGGAGGAGAGAAGTAAGGACAGAGCATCAGAGCACTAAGTGTTCAAATGTCTGGATTGTATGGGGACTGGATTTCAGTTAGGTTGGATTTAAGAAATTACTTAGGGACTCAAACTTGAAGAAGGTGCCTGGTGTGGTGAAAGGGAGGGCAGGTGTACCCGCGGCTGACTTTTCCCTGGGGATCACTTCCCCAACCATCCTCCATTGCCATGGCCCTTGTAAATCTACATCCAGGAGACACTTTGACACCAGGGGCATCCAAGTGTCTTCTATGTGCTTAGGCATCTCAGGCAAGCATCCAATCCTAAAAAGCCTGGATTGCTAAGTCTCTTTGTTTTCACTGGGCCTCCTATTGCTTTCAGTCAAAAGCATATAACTACTTCATGAATTTATGCAAAAGTAAATGCAGTATTCCCTGCCTAGGGCCTAGCCATGGCTGTTTACCTATGCGGGCTTCGGAGCTGTTCACTGGGGCCAGTGCATCTGCCTCCTTGAACTATAAACCTCCCATGCTCCTGGATCCTCCAATCCACGTTCCCTCCTTTATGGCTCTGTCCCTGGTGTTTCCTTCCCTGCAGCACCTCCTTAGGATGGTCAGCCACAGTTCCCGCACATACTCCCGGGTTTCATACCCAGGGCATCACTACCAGCCCATAGCTGCCCTGCACCACCCGATCAGCAGGCTGTGGGAAAGCACCCAACCTCACCAGAGCCGGTTTCTCACCGTGGCCCAGGAGCAGCAGGCTTAGCTGGGTCCATCCACCACCCTACCGTACCATGTGGGCCCCACACCTGCCTTCTCTCTTGAGGAATGACTGATTTTCTTTAAAATTTACATGAGAAAAGACACAGGTTTCCATAGCACCTCCATGGTCAACTTCCCCTGGTACATCCTAGACAACGTGAGGGGTTTGAATTAGCCTGATAAGCTCATACTGCACTGCATATAACTCAATATTAAGTGTGGCTTTCTCTCTGAAATGCCCTCCCAAAGGGAGCACCTTCCTAAATCCCTCGTGCCAGTGTTGCAGTTCTACCATGCCCCACTCTTGGAGGTGTCCTCTGTGCCACAGCAGGCCCACAGAGCCTTTATGAGGTCAGAGGGCTGCCTCCAGTCCCTTCTTGGCTGGAGCCATTGCAAGGTGGTTCAGAAGCACTGTGGTCCCTTCCCAGAGCACTTTCTGCCTACTGGACCTTTCCCAGGTCAAGCCCAGAGCAGACTATAATCTCCGAGAGCAGCAGGCCATGAGAAAGCAGAATGACTATTACTTAAACTTACAAAGGAGAGGCTTCCTAAGCTTGAGCCTTCAAACAAAGCTTCCTTTCCCCAGATCTCCGTCTCTCTCCCTTTCTCAGTCTCTACACCTTTCATGCAGCCCCTCTCCTTCAGGTGCCCCACCCAGCCCTCCTCTTTACAGTGGAAACTCCACCCCTTTCCACAAACACAGAAGAGGGGTGCTGTCCCCTCCCTTCCCACCTCCTCCTACTCCAGCATCTCATGTCCTCTGGTTGGTTCCCAAGTAGAGTGGGAAGATTTGGAAATGGAGGGAGTGCTGGGGCAGCCACAGTGACTGAGGCACACTATTGGCATTTAGTGCTGCAGGGCCAGGAATACCAAACATCCAGCAAGGGTTGAGACGGTCTTTTTCCAGCCAAAGCACCAACTAATCCCAGTAAGAATCACTCAGGCACCGAGAGTGAGAGCAGAGACAGAGCCCACAACCCAGCTTATTCCCACCAGTGAGGCTCACAGCTGGTTTTCTCACTACTTTGTCTAGGAATTAATGTTCATGTTGGAGAAACTGTT
The DNA here is from genome assembly GCF_003255815.1 of Theropithecus gelada. Taxonomy (NCBI): domain Eukaryota; kingdom Metazoa; phylum Chordata; class Mammalia; order Primates; family Cercopithecidae; genus Theropithecus; species Theropithecus gelada. The sequence continues at coordinate 67,145,498 of NC_037675.1, read as the reverse complement.
CACTGGGGTTCATGTTTCTCCAACATGAACATTAATATTCCTTATAGAAAATGTAGTCCAGTCTCCTATGAGGAAGCTTATTTCTCCTGATGGTGTGTGTGTCTTTGACCTTGTCCCTTGATGACAGTAAGCCCCAGCCTCACTGTGCTGGATGGCATCCTTATACCTCAGTAGGTGGGAGCACAGGTTCTGGAGTTGAACTCCCTGGGTTTGAGTCCTGACGCTACCACATTTAGCAGCATTACTCTGAGTACCTGAGGAGGCTACTTGACTCTGTTTTCATCTGCAAAACGGAGAGAATAACAGCATCTCATTTGTGAGGCTGTCATAAGAGAATGTGGTAAGGTGCTAAGCCCAGTAGTACTCAAGAAATTAAATTCTCTCCTTGGAAAAGGGTGTGCTCCAGTTCATCCTGCCTCCACCCCAAAGATCACTACATGGGGTGAAATATACCTGTAAAAAGACTGTGTGTGTTTTTTACGTTGCTGGTTAGTGACTGGTCCAAAAGCATAATTCAATACAAATCTAAACAAGTTGCTATTTTGCCAAAGCTCGTGGGGCTTAACAAGGGCAGATGACTGTCAGCTCTGACACATCCCAAGAGTTCCTCCGTCATCACATAATATACACTCAAGGCATTCTGAAGAAAAGAATGCTCATGCAATTTGAAGGTGATGCTGCTAGCGTGTGCTTATCTCTCGCAGCAAGCCCATCCAAGGAGAACAGGAGCCAACTTGAACCTAGCTGTGAAAAGAAGAGACAAATCATCACCCCAAATCCTTACATGTTTCGAGGCAATAGTTTTGACCTGCTGTTCCCCAAGATCCTTTTGCCAGAACTACAACCAAAAAGTTGATGGATTTTTTATTAGCCTTTTTATTAATCTCTCCCCAAATTGTCACTTTGTTCTTTCCCTCCATTTACTTTCTTGAACCTCTCCAGTGGAATGGCGAAATTGCATCCCTTTTTCTCGAAGTGAAATCCACATGGCCTTTAAGATGTTCAAAGCATAGCAGAGATTCTCCTTTCTCACTAGGTCAGCTGGGAGGATAAGAAAGGAGCCTAAAGTGTGTGTGTGTGTGTATGTGTGTTTGTGTGTCATGTGTATATGTTTGTGTATGGTGTCATGTTGTATGTTTCTGCAAGGTCTGTGATAGATGTATAATGTATGTGTGTATGATATATGCATGTGTGTATATTTTGGCAGTGTGTGTGTGGTGTGTGTGGTATATGTACATGTGTGCAGTGTGTATGTGTGTGGTGTGTCTATGTGTTTATGTGGTGTTGTGTGCGTGTGCATGGTGTGTGGTATGTGTGATGTGTGTCTGTATGTAGTGTATTTATATGTAGTATACGTGTGTGTGGTATGAGTGCAGTATGTGTGTGGTGTGCTTATGTTTATGTTTACTGTGGCATTGCATATGTGTGTGGCATGTGTGTACATGTGTGTGTGTATGTGTGTGGTATGTGGCTGTGTGAATGTGTGTGGTGTGTGTGCATGTATGTGTGTGGTATGTGTATGTGTTTGTGTGTGTGTGGTGTGTATGGTATATGTGTATCATGCATGCGTGTGTTGTGTGTGTATGGTGTGTGTAGGTGGTCTGTGTGGTGGTGTGTGCAGTGTGTGTGTGGTGTAGTGTTGTGTTTGTGTGTAAGGTGTGTATGGGGTATGGGGAGTGTGTGTGTGTGTGTGGTGTAGTGTTGTGTTTGTGTGTAAGGTGTGTATGGGGTATGGGGAGTGTGTGTGTGTGTGGTGTAGTGTTGTGTTTGTGTGTAAGGTGTGTATGGGGTGTGGGGTGTGTGTGTTTATGGTATGTGTTTATGGTATGTGTGTAACATGTGTGTGGTGTGTATGGTGTGTGGTGTGTGTGTGTGGTTCATATGCAGTATGTATGTGTATGTGTTCGTACAGTATAGTGTGTTTGTGTGGGGTGTGTGTGGGGACGGTGGGGGTATGTGTGTATAGTGTGTGTGTGGTGTGTGTATAGTGTGTGTGTGTGGTGTGTGCGCAGTGTGCATGTGTTTGTGCTTGTATGGTATAGTGTGCTTGTGTGTTAGGTGTGGGCGTGTGTAGTATGTATAGTGTATGTGTGTGGTGTGTATGGTGTGTGTGTGGGGTGTGTTTGTGTGCGTTTGTGTGGTATAGTGTTGTATTTGTGTGTGAGGATGTGAGGTGTGTGGTGTGTGTGTGTGGTGTGTGCAGTGTGTATGGTATGTGTATGAAATGTGTGTGGTGTGTGTGCAGTGTTTATGTGTGTGTGTGTTTGTATAGTATAGTGTGTCTGTGTGTGGGGTGTGTGTGTGTGGTGTGGGGGGTATGTGTATGTGGTATGTGTATACTCTGTGCGTGTGGTGTGTGTATGGTGTGTATTGTATGTGTGCAGTGTGTATGTGTGTGGCATAGTGTTGTGTTTGTGTGTGAAGTGTGTATGGTGTGTGTGTGGTATGTATGATGTGTGTATGGAATGTGTAGTGTGTGTGCAGTATGTGTTTGGTATAGTGTGTTCGTGTGTGCGTGTGTGAGGTGTGTGTGTGTATGGTGTGTATGGTATATGGTGTGTGCAGCGTGTATGTGTTTGTGTGGTATAGTGTTGTGTGTGTTGTGTGTGTGTGTATGGTGTGTGTATGGAATGTGTAGTGTATGTGCAGTGTGTATGTGTTTGTATGGTATAGTGTTGTGTGTTGTGTGTGTGTGTGTGTATGGTGTGTGTATGGAATGTGTAGTGTGTGTGCAGTGTGTATGTGTTTGTATGGTATAGTGTTGTGTTTGTGTGTGAGGTGTGGTGTCTGTATGTATGCACTGGGAAGGGCAGTGAGCAAGGAATGGAGGGTGCCCCAAGTCAGGCCCTGTCCTAGCTTTGGTAAGAGCAGTGCCTGCTCTTTGAGTAATTTATACACATTATCTCTAAACTGCACTGCAACGCCACAAGGGTTGTTCCCAAGTGAGGAAACTCAATCTTAAACAGGTTAAGGTCAGGCAACTTGTCTGAGGACACATAGCCAGTAAGTGGAGGAACTGGGATTCAAATGGGCCTGGAAAATTCCACGAGCATGCATTCTTTCCATTGCATCAGGTAGTCTGCCATATAACAGTTTAGGGAAAACAAACATCAATAGATACGATCAGTATTTCTTTGCTTTTCATGGTACCTTTCTGCCAAAATTCTCTCTACCCATTAAATGTGTTCCAGTATCAGGATTTACCTGTCAAGGTGAATTTAAGAGGAGGGAAATCGAGCTGGGTCTTACAATCCTGGTTATTCTGTGAACTAATCAACAATTCTCTACTCTGGACCTTAAGCGTGAAAAAGAGAGAACAAAAGAGAAAGAGAAGAAACAACTCAAAATGGCCATCTTCAAGGAATTTGTTGGAGGAGGAATTGGGCACAAAGCCATTATGTTTGGTCTTTATTCATTTGTAAAACAGTAATCATGAAACACTGGTCCAAAAGAATATAGAATGGAGAATTTATGGGAAAGGATGTAAGCGTAAGAGGTTAGGGGTTTGAAATGAAATGAAGGGATTAGAAACAGAATAGTTACAAGGTGGGAGATGCCTGCCAGGTGTTCGATGGATTCAGTAGGCCATTTGGCCCCGCATCTCCCACAGGTGAGAAACTGAGACTATTCTGGCTCCATAACTTATCCAAATTCGAGGGCTGAGATTCCGTCCAGAATGGGACTTTGGAAGACATGCAGTTAGTGAAGGGTATTGACTGAGTGGCTCTACTCCTATCCAGCTCTGCCATGGGCTGTCATTTGGCCCCAGAGACCGTGGAACTATCTGGGCTGTGGGAATGCAGACTCCGGGGACAAGCACTGCAGCACATGTGAACAGACATTGGAAGGACTTAAAATCTCTAGGAAATACAGGAAAAAAAGGCATTAGATACAACTTCGGATTCTAAGAGGCATGAGACGTCATAATCTGTCACTATTGAATGAAAAAAACACATGCTAAAAAGTACTGAACATATTTTTTTAGTTTAACAGAAATGCTAATAGGGTTATCTCCCCCAAAGAAACCCATGGTAGATTGGTTCAATTCATTTACTCATCCGACAAATATTTACTGAATGCCTGCTAGGCTAAGTATGATATCAAGGCTGGAAGTACAATTGTGAACAAGGACTGGTCTTTGCTCTCTATGTAACTGATACATTAATTGCAAGAGATAGAAAACAAGTAAGCCAATAAATAAAATAATCCTAGGCTGCGATAAGTGATGTAAGTAGAAAGAGCAGTGACGTGCAGGTGAGCCACCAGAGGTAGGAGGAGGCAAGCTCCATCTGATGGGGTCTGCAGTCAGTTGGGGTTGGGTTCAAACCCAGCTTCACCACCCGCTAGCCACATGGCCTTGGGCAAGTTACCCTGGTGTCTTGGTTTCCTCATCTCTAAAATGGCTAATACCTGCTTCGTGAAGTACTATTCAATGTCTCTGCTTAAACAGGAGTGGATTCTGTTGTTTGTGACCAAGAACTCCATCCAAACTCTCACTCTTTGAGGTCTTTATATTTGCCAGTGTCTCCCACACAAATCTCTAACAAGTACTATATAAGACCTGTAAGGCAGACATATGACATAAAACAAATTTGGAACGTGAAGAATGAGGCGCCGTGTGGGTTCTAGTCTGGAGGAGGGGTAGAGAGACATCTGCTGTATCTGCTCTTATCTCTAAGACATACTTAGAGATTGTGTGGGAAACGCTGGCAAATATAAAGACCTCAATAAAGGAGAGTTTGGATGGGGTTCTTGGTCACAAACAGAATCCACTCCAGTTTAAGCAGAAAGGTATTGAATAAAGGACAGCTCAGAGAACATCTAAGAGGGTCAGGGAAGAAGGCTTGCCTTCTGGAATGGTGCACAGCTGCACTCTGGACTGCTCTGGGGAACACACCATCACAGCAGCTATCATAGCTGAGCATGGCTCCAGGATGCCACCTTCAGGAGCTCCACCACTGTGACCTCCGAAAGTAGATGTCCCTCTACCCCTTCTCCAAACTAGACCCGTACAATACAGCACCTCATTCTTCATGTTCCAAATTTGCTTTATGTGGGTATGTCTGCTTGCAGGACATAAGCTCTGCCTAGAATCCTGTTCATTGGGCGGCTAGTGAAGTGAGTTTCTGGTTTCTACCTAGGAAGGCAGGACACATGATATGGGAAATTCTTTCAGCACAGGAGGGGTGGTCAGCAGTACTGAGTGCTATGCACCTCAAGCATCCATGGTACAGAGCAAAAAAACCACATGGCTATTCAATAAAACCTATACCCAGTGTTCCTCCTTCTCCCTTCGTAGGCAACAAATTAGCACACAGAGACATCTTTGCAGCCTGTGGCAGCTCTTCTGAATTCATTAAAGAAAGTAGGGGAAAGGAATGGGGAAAACAACAACGATATGCCATTTTACACCATCAAATCAGCAAAATGTAAAATTCTAACAATGTTGTGCAGTGATGAGCATGCAGAGAAACGAAAACTCATACGTGGCTAAGAGGAGTGTGGATTGATGTGGGCATTTTGGCATGCAATTCAGAAATAATCAATGAAACTGAAGATGCTTGTGCTCTATGACCCAGAAATCCCACTCCTAGAGATATTCTCAAATGTGTGTACAGAGACACATAGAAACATGTTCATTGCAGCACCATTTGTAATACTGGAAAATTGGAAATAACCAGAATGCACATCAACCAGAAAATGGATAAATAAAATGTGGCTTCTCAAATAATAAAACATGATTCTGCAGTTAATAAATGAACTAGAACTAGACACACAAAGCATGGGTAAATATCTAAGACATAAAAGTTGAGTAAAAAACAAGTTACAGAAGGAAAAAGAGTAAATCACAGTCTGATACCAATTGTAAACCAAAAATAAAATTCTAAGCCTCCCAACCAATTGGATGAACCCCTCCTCTCTGCCAAGGGCGTTCATTCCTAAGTTGATCTGAAACGCTAGTTCAGGCCGTGATGGGAAGTGGGGCTCAGACATGCCTCATTACACCCTCCTCCCTTTGGAATTTGGGCACAGCTGACCAGCATTTAACATTAAAACAGAGGCCTTAAGACTGACAAAGCAGACTGTTTGTAGAAGTAAGGTACCAACATGACAGATAGCAGACACTAAAAGGAAATGACCCTGCAAAGTTGTCTCTCATGAGGAAAATGTAGATTTTCCCTTTCCTTTCCAGATCTTTTTCCTGATCCAGGAGAGAATTAACTAAGAGTCTGGCACCTTTTTAAGTCTGATAAGAAACATTTACTATCTATTCTCTCTGAAGCCTGCCACCTGGAGGCTTCATCTGCATAATAAAAACCTTGGTCTCTACAACCCCTTATCTTAACCCAGATACTCCTTTCTATTGATTCTAGGTCTTTAGATAAACTCTTTCAACCAACAGCCAATCAAGAAATCTTTGAATCCACCTATAACCTGGAAGCTCTCCTCTCTCCCCACCACTTCAAGTTGTCCTGCCTTTCCAGACAGAACCAGTGTACAGCACATGTATTAATTGATGTCTTATTAAAACAAATAAAAGCAAGCTGTAGCCTGACCACCTTGGGCACACGTTTTCAGGACTTCTTGAGGCTGCATCACAGGCATATCCTTAACCTTAGCAAAATAAACTTCTAAATTGATTGAGACTTGTCTCAGATACTTTTTTATTTACACAAATAAAAGTTAAAAATGAAAAACACTGCAATCACATGTCCACGGGTACATTTACGTGGAGTAACAGTGTAAACCATGCGTGGGGCTGTTGCAGACCTAAGTGGCATGGTGCATTTCTCTGGGAGAGAGGAAGTAAGGAAGACTTCAACTCTATATGAATATGATGTCTATGTATACTCTGCTTCTTTGGGTGATTAAAAATGTTACAACATTTTTAAAACTAAAGAAAAGAGTGGGACTTAGAACCACTCAACCCTGGGTAGAAACTCTGACTCTTGTACATACTAGAAAAAAATGTTAAACCTCCATGGCCAGGCATGGTGGCTCACACCTGTAATCCCAGCACTTTGGGAGGCTGAGGTGGGCGAATTACTTAAGGTCGGGAGTTCAAGACCAGCCTGGCCAACACGGAGAAACCCCGTCTCTACTAAAAATACAAAATTAGCTGGGCGTAGTGGCGCGCACCTGTAGTCCCAGCTACTCGGGAGGCTGAGGCAGAAGAATCACTTGAACCTGGGAGGCAGAGGTTGCAGTGAGCTGAGATTGCGCCATTGCACTCCGGCCTAGGCAACAAAAGTGAAACTCTGGCTTAAAAAAAAGAAAAAACATTAAATCTCTCTGAGCCCTAATGCCTTCATCTGGAAAATGGGGCTAATAATACCTATTAGGTTAAACCACATAAAATTGCCTGTTTTGCAGGACACATGCATTTGCACATCAGCAATTTCATGGTTCAGCCTAACTTTGTCCAGCAGAGCTGTGCTGAGAGCTCATGTTAAGAAACACTCATCTGGCACTCAATGGATAGTTGCCCTTACAAAAAGGAGAGGCTGGTATGGTGGCTCATGCCTCTAATTCCAGCACTTTGGGAGGCTGAGGCAGTGGAACGCTTGAGCCCAGGAGTTCAAGACAAACCTGGGCAACATGGCAAAACCACGTCTCTACAAAAAAATGCAAAAAAATCAGCCAGGCATGGTGGCACACGACTGTAGTCCAATAACCGGGAGGCTGAGGTGGGAGGATTATTTCAGCCTGGGAAGTCGAGGCTGCAGTGATCCATGATCCCATTACTGCACTCCAGCTTGAGCAACATAGTGAGACCCTGTCTCAAAAAAAAAAAGACTGGGCACAGTGGCTCACATCTGTAATCCTAGGACTTTGGGAGGCTGAGGTGGGTGGATCACCTGAGGTCAGAATTCCAGACCAGCCTGACCAATATGGTGAAACCCTGTCTCTACTAAAAATACAAAAATTAGCCAGGCATGGTGGAGGGCGCCTGTAGTCCCAGCTACTTGGGAGGCTGAGACAGAATTGCTTGAACCTGGGAGGCAGAGGTTGCAATGAACCAAGATCATGCCACTATACTCCAGCCTGGGCGACACAGCGAGACTCCATCTTAAAAAAAAAGAAAAGAAAAGCAGATACGTTTCATTGGAAGGTTGAGGGTATCCCTGCCTGGAAGCAAAGGAGGAGCTGGATGACCTCTTGGGGGCTCCTCTTTCTAGGCACCCACGGTCTTACCAGGTGAGCCCAGAGTCACTCAAACCATTGGAAGAGCAGGCTCTAGGATGAGGGAAAGATACTTGCCCATATCAATTCTTACAGCACAGCATTTCCAGTGTTATTTCAAAACAAGAGTATGGATTGGGGGAGACCTTTCAAAGACAGATGAGGCTTTCTCTGGCTCGTGTCTGATGAGAGACCTGCAGAGATACATCTGTTTGGCTCAAGTGCAGGAGAGCACCAGCCAGAGACCAGACTGTGAGGTCAAAGCCAATCAATATGGCCAACCTGGAAAAGGGACTCTGAACAAGCTCTACACAAATCTTAAGCTGAACAGACCGGCACATTCTCCCTAGAATCAGCCTTCAAAACATTGAATGCATATCTTCATTATACTCGAGATGGAACAAATTGCCTAGTTAATGTTTGCAGTGAGTGCCAGAAATGGCAGCACATGGCTGTTGGGGTTTTTGGAGAAGGAGGGGATGGTGAGGGAAGGAAAGAGCTAAAGACGATTAATGACCAAACCCTAGAGGAAAAGACACTCTAGCCAATTTGTGCTGATTTTCTTGTCTGAAAATGGGGAAAACCCATAGATTATTCAAGTTTAATTGATGCTTTTGCAGCAAAGGAAATGAAAGGTGCTTAATTCATATATATACTCTCCGAGGTCCATTACCAAACTGTCACCTCCATCAGCTAAGCCACTAGGTTTTCTTTTAGTTCTCCTGTCTATGCACACACAGCTGTGCACCCAGCAGTACATCAATCCCTGGCAACTGGCTGGTCGGGTTGTTTAAGAGGAGAAAGGAGAATGGGAAAGAGCTGAAAAAAATCTGGATAGAGAAGCAACACCTTTGGTCTTTGCAGTTTAACAATCTAAATTGTTCTCTTCAAGTTGCAATCTTTCTGGTCTTATCCCTGAAATAGTATTTAAGGACTTATCCAAAGTCACAGCAACTTCGCTGGCCAAACTTGAAATTGTTGGGCAAGTATTTACCCTCTCTGAGTCCGTTTGTTCATCTACACTACAGGGACATTTGTAAATTGGGAACAACATTTTCCTCACAGAGTTGTGGTGGAAGATACATGAGTGACACAAGCTGGATGTTCCATAAAGGCTACCTCCCCCCACTGGCATTTATCAGAACAGGTGGTTTTCATGTACAGGATCCTACAGTACATAACAGGTTCGGGAAGAGGAAGAGAGTACAAGAAAATGTGTAGCATGTAATAGATTTTAACTACCTAATTTTTCCTACTTTGACCAAGTGAATATAAATGTAATACCCTCGCATACTCAGAAACCTAAGAGTGTACCCAGTTAAACCAGGACACAAATGAACAAGATTTTATATAAATGAGTTAGCCCTTCAAATCACATGTCCAAGAGGAAAGCATGAAAGAAGTACATAGCAAAGCTCTGGTGAGACCATATTTTCTGGTAAGTGAATGCCTTTAATTCCAGCTGTTGTTAAAAGCAGGTTGAAAAAAGAGGGGAAAAAAAAAACAATGAGAGGGGCAGGATGTTTGCACAATGAGAAGGAGTTGTCCAGGCAGCACTCAGCTGTGAACAGTCCTTTTCCTCCGGAAACCCTTTCCCCAGCAAAGGCTGCTTAGGATGCATTTGCATTCAAGGAGAGTTGCCCCTCCAGCATCTCCCAAATTGCCCAGATGGGCATTCATAGGAAATGCAAATTTAAAATAAAAGCTGGAGAAAATCAATTGAGTTCTACAATGGGCATGTATTTCTTTTGTAATCAGAAGACAATAGATCTCATAAAAAAGAAATAAAGGAAACCAAATTGATTAAGCCTATACAATTGTGGCAGAAAGTCTGTGGACATTAAAGCCTAATCTTTGTAAACAGTTGCAGACAGAGAGATCTAGAGTATACAACAATCTGTCTACAAACTTTGAGGTAAGGGAGCAACCAATATAGTGTTGAGCAGCAGGAGCCAGCAAGGGACATGGGTCAATAGGGTTCATCAGCAAACAACAGCTAAAGAGAAGGCAAAGAAAGGAAAGGTCTGGACCCAGAATGAAACCACTTTAGCACTACTCATACCTGTAGAGGACAGAGGAGATTGGTAGTTGTCAACAGAATTGCCTTACTGGAACAATTATAAAGCAAAATATCCCTTAGGTCCTACCATAGGAAAGTTGTTTTAATAGTTGCTCTAGATAATGTCCCCCACCTACCAAGGTGCAGGATTTCAGTCCTGCTTCCTTGTGTCTCCTTAAGAAGCTCCAAAGGCTAGGTGTGGAAGCTTATGCCTATAATCCCAACACTTTGGGAGACTGAGGCAGGAAGATCACTTGAAATCAGGAGTTTGAAACCAGCTTGGGCAACATCGCAAGACTTTGTCTCTCCAAAAATTTAAAAGTTATCTGGGTGTGGTGACACACACCTATGATCCCAGCTATTTGAGAAGCTGAGGTGAGAAGATCACTTGAGCTCAGCAGGTTGAGGCTGCAGTGAGCCAAGATCACACCACTGCACTCCAGCCTGGGTGATAGAGTACCTGTCTCTTAAAAAAAAAAAATCTCCAAAGGAAGGGAGGGTGATTTCCATTTACAGAGTCTCTATCCCCACTCCAGTCTCTGTCTACAATTCTACTCCACTGTCTGCTGTTACTTTGCCAGCCCTAGTTGGTGGCCCATGCCTAGTGCACCTCATTCTCCCAGGCTACTGATCTGGATGCTTTTCTTGGATGTTGCTTCTGCCAATTGTCTCCAGGCAGCTAGTCTCTGCTGTGCTATGTGCTACCACAGACAAACTGCTACAGTCCAAAACCATGGATGCTCCTGACACCATGCCCAGTCCACCCTTCCCAGGGCCCTAATCTTCTGTGACCTCCAAACTGCTCAGGGTCTGTGCCACCCAATGCTGGTCCTCAGCTTACCCTCCACAGCTGCACTGCTTGCCCTTTTTTTTCACCATGTGTTCCCAGTGCTTGGGAAGTAATTGTTGACTGAATGAGTCAATGAACATGAAAGTGATAGTGGCAAGAGGCAGACAAATGCCTAGGCAGATAGGGGCAAGTACCTGGTAAAACCCCACCTCCAAGCCAAAGACAGTTTAAAGCCTGAAAGCCAAGCTACAAGTCAAATCCATGGACCAGATTAAGAACCTGTCTTTCCATTTGGCATGCTTTCCTCTGATTGATCCCCACCCTTCAACTATTTTACATATACCTACCCTTTCCTAATTGGTTTTGCACACTGCCATACTAACCTTTGAGTGGTGCATTTGCTTTAGCCTTTCTCTGCATACTCACAAACCAGTTAGCATGCACTCGCCTATTCTGAGCCCATAAAAGCCCCGGACTCAGCCATACTGAGACAGAAATCGCCCGACTGTGGGAGTAGGGGACCCCCTCAGTTCTCAGTGTGCCCTGGAACAGCTCTCAGTGTGCCCTCTCCACTGAGAGCTGTTCCATCGCTCAATAAAATTCTTCCCCATCCTCTTCACCCTTCAATTGTCAGCATATTCTCATTCTTCTTGGACATGGGACAAGAGCTCAGGAACCACCACACGTGGGTACAAGCTATAACATAGGTGGGCTGGGGCATGCCTGGCCCAGCCACAGGCTGAGCCAGTGCACAAGCTAGACTCAGCATGGGTGGGCTGAGTGAACAGGGTGCCTCCTGTGTCAGGCGGTGTGCCTAAGCAAGGCCTGGGGTGGGGTGTCATCAGCTAGAGGTCTTCAGCTGGCAAAGTGATTAAGAAAAATCCTAAGTCAAAAGGAGGAGGAAGAGATATTTCAGATGGTTCTTGAAGGACAAGGGAGTGAAACGTATCGAACACTCACATAGCTACACATTGATACCAGGTTTTTCTTCAAGGGAAATGGCCCAGAGGCTGTATTTACCACTCTGGGCAATTTTCCCACAATCCAGAATCTGACCCTCAATCTTCTAAACCAGAAACCCAGTTTTCACATTCTCTGAAGAATCAGGCTCACAGTAACCAAATAATAAACTCAGAAAACCCACTTACTTCCTCATACACACACACACACACAAACGGTAAACAAAAACACCTGTTATTCAGATGAGAAGAGCCTACGAACGTAAGTGATCAGTACATTTACTCCCTCTGGAAAGACCCACTTGAAAAATCAACAATAATCAGAAGCCAGCTTGGTGATAATGAAATCAAGGAAAGTGAGAGGAAGCAAATGTGTAATTGCCATTAGGCTTAGATGGTCTGATGTGTGAGTGGTCATTAGGGTTCTTACGGTTGCAAATGACAAAAAACCCAACCCAACTGGCTTAGGCAAAAAAGGGTTCATACAATTGAGAAAAACAGAAGCAGAGCTGATCCCAGGCATGACTTAATAAAAGAACCCAAAGGGATCTAGTTCCTCTCTTTATATCTCTTGTCCTAGTTCCTCTTAGTTAACTCTATCCCAGACAAGTTCTCTCCACCATGATAGCAATGTGGCTGCAGTAGCTCCAGCATCACACTCTAAACTCCAAAACTAGGTTAGGACATAACTTCTTTTCTAGTAGATCTGCAGAAGTCCTAAGATTCACACAGTATAGTCAGGGGAATGAAAAGTGCTTGCTAGTCTAGGCTTATCCCATGCTCCAGCCCTTGAATTGGGGGTTGGACCATGCCTAAAATATGTGGCCTTAGAATGAGGAAGGGTTAATCACAACATTAATTGGAGACTATTAATAAAAATAGGATGAACAGATACTATGAAGAAAAATTAACATCTTTCACAGCCTACAATTTATGATGATACGCTCTTGTGAATACAGCGGGAAAACTTAGTTTGCTGTGCATACTCCTGCACCCAGTCTCCACATTATGCATGCCCTCATCAGTATGCCTGGAAGTTTAGTAGTCAAGACTCTCGCCTTCCTGGTTAGTACGTGGACATGCACTTCTTTTCCTGGGGCTCCACTGCTGACCAACTGCAGCTAATATAACACATTTACTCCATCACAGCTGAGGCCTCCTGGTTGGGAGCTCTTTATTCTCTCTCCTACAGATGCCTTCACATGCCTGTACTCTTATCCAAGGCAATTCAGATCCTTTGTGGAAAAAACAAATATGTGCCCCATAGAAAGTTGGGGGTATAGTCTAACAAAACTCCTACAGACACATTTACTTTAAAGTCTTCAGTGCCACCTTAATATGTAATATAGATTTTTTTCATTCTATGCTATAGTATTTTTCCTACCTGCCAGGACAACTGGGATCCCCAGGACTATATGTCATGCTCCACACACTGAGCCCTGATTTACCCAAGTCATCAGTCCACATATAGACTTGGATGGAATGTGATCCCATAAGGTATGGAATCTGGCTCCCTGAGTGGCCACTAAGGGGCTGGGTGATGAACCTGGAAGCACAGAGAAGTCAATTTGGTGTGGGGTAAATAACTAGGGACAGAGAGAAGGGAAGGAGTTGGGCAGGTGAGTTTCTTTGGTTCTCCTTCCCAGGGGCTGTCCTGCAATGTGGCTTCCCCTTGCTACCCTTGCCTGCCAGGTGACCTGTTGTGTCTCCATGGCTTGCAATGCTGTTGGGTAGTGCCTCACATCACTTCCCATCCCCCCTTTTCTCACCACCATTTTTTCCCTCACCTTCATCCCCTGCCTTCTACCTCTCCCATAAAGCAGCAGCACATTAATCTTGGCTTCAGGCTCTGCTTTCTAGAGGAGCCCAGGCTAAACTATGCTCCATTCTTGCATAACTCTCAAGAAAGCAATCTTGTTTCCAACTTTATGAGACATCTCAATATAGCCCGCAACATCTGGCAACAAGCAGGGTAGAAAGGAAGGAAATACCAAGCCTGGAGAATAGCACGGCCAGAGGCACAGAGCTGCCAGAGTCCATGATGGAGTAGGATGATGAGAGGAAGTAGCAAGAAACATGTCCCAGACTCAGGAGGGGCTTATGGGCCAGGCCCTCTAGGGAGATGTTTACTATCCCTGCCTCCATCACAGATTCTGAACGCCGACCTAGGAGGCTCCCTCCCCTGATCCTCAGTAAGTATTACTAAAGTAATGAGTCACTGTTACCGATCCCTCGGGTGTCATTGGGCAAGAAAAAGGCTGAGAGACACTGGCACAGGTGGGAAATGCAGGTCAAAGTGTGACAGCCATGCCAACGGGCTTAGTCTTCCTCCTACAAACCATGGAGGGCCTTAAGAGGTTTCTGAGCAATGGAAAGATAGAAACTCTGATGGTTAATTTTGATTGTCAACTTGATTGGATTGAAGGAAGCAAAGTATTGATCTTGGGTGTATCTGTGAGGCAGTTGCCAAAGGAGATTAACATTTTCGTCAGTGGACTGGGAGAGGCAGACCCACCCTCAATCTTGGTGGGCACCATCTAATCAGCTGCCAGAGAGGCCAAAATAAAAGCAGGCAGAAGAACGTGGAAGGACTAGACTGGCTGAGTCTTCTGGCCTCCATGTTTCTCCCATGCCAAATGCTTCCTGCCCTCGAACATCAGACTCCAAGTTCCTCAGCTTTTAGACTCTTGGACTTACACCAGTGATTTGCCAGGGGCTCTTAGGCCTTCGGCCACAGGCTGAAGGCTGCCCTGTTGATTTCTCTACTTTTGAGGTTTGGGGACTCGGATTGGCTTCTTTGCTTCTCAGCTTGCAGACGGCCTATTGTGGGACTTCACCTTGAGATCATGTAAATCAATACTCCTTAATAAACTTCCCTTCATATATTCTTCTATCCTATTAGTGCTGTCCGTTTAGAGAACTCTGACTGATACAGAAACAGAGCTTGTTTTTAACAATACAATCCTGGTGACGACGTCGAAGATGAGTAGTAAGGAAATTAGTTTGGGGGCTTTTTTTTCCTAATCTGATGACTGGTGAGATGAGAAGGAAGTTGTTTCAAAAATGATCTCCAGTTGAGTGATGATGCTATAAAACAAGTCAGGAAATAGAGGAAAAATTGTTTTACCAAAATGTAGAATAAACAATGAGTTTGGTCTGAGACGCTCTGGGCGTGAGGTCATATAGGACATTACAATGAACCCATCTTAGCAGGCAGCTGGAAATACGGACACAGAGCTCAGGAGAGAAGTGGGGATTGGAGATAGAAACTCACATAGCATCAACATGATGTGAGGGCAGAAACCAAGGTAGTGGGTGGCATTGCCTCTGGAGAGAAAGGACTGCAGTGGAGCTCTGAGTGCAGCCAACCCAGCTGAGCGATGGCGAAGGAAATGGGACCAGGAGGTGGAATCAGGATAATCTGTCAAAAGGCAGTCTCAAAGACTTCAAGCAAGCACCCAAAAGAGGGGCAAATCAAGCTTTGATGTTGGATAATTTGAAGTTTCCTGAGCCAGTGCAAAGCACTACCCAGTACTTAGGGCAATCTAACAAACAAGGATTTACGGCCTGCTCAGCACAGAACCCACGACACTAAATTACCCCATTCATCATGGAGTTCAGGGCTGGCGGGACTACTTGGCATCACCTTCAGTCCTCAGCGATGCAGCTGCCGGACCACAGAGGGGCCCCCTTAGCCTGGACAGGAGCTGAGCCACGTATGGGAGGCAGATTCTTGAGGTTCCTCACTGCTGGCCTCACGCCCTTTGTCACCTGCTCCCCATTTGCCTTCAGAGGCCCAGAAAGGAGGAAGGGACGGTCAGGGTGGGCTGCTGCCTGCAAACTCAGTTTGCTAAGGTGCTTGAGCTGCCTTTGTAAAGATGTCTGTCTGCTTGTGAATTGCTGGACTGAACAGGTGGATCAAAGCTGTTTTAATTCTTAGATCCTCTCCAGAGGCGACAGTTACCAGTTACCAGAGTGTTTACAATGGAGACTTTTGCTGGCAGCTTCAAATTTTCCCTAGGACTGAGCTTTGTAACTTAGCAGAACCACTGGAGAAAGAGGAGGAACAAACGTGGATTCTCTAGGCTGGGAGCCTGGCACCACATTGAACACTCCACACACATCGCCTCATTTAACCTTCAAAATGCCCCTGAATGGTACGTGTTGTAATCGATTATCTCCATCTTACAGACAAGGAAACAAGGCTCAAAGAATTAGTAAGCGAGGAAGCTGCATCAGACATGTTCAGTTTTCAGTAACAACTTCAGAGTTTCAAAATTCTTCCACATAGAACATTTCTTTTTGATTCAGAGATTCACACTGACTGTGAGAATTAACCCCATTTTACAAATAAGAAAACTGAGAACCTGAAAATTTAAGTGGCTTGTCCAAGATCCAAAGCTTGGGCCATCTGGACTTTGAGTTCAGTGTGCTTTCCACAATGCCTGCTGCTTCCTGCCCATTCCAGGAGAAAGTCTGGATGATACAAATAGGTGATTTTTCCTATCGTTGGTAAAGACTTTCCTAAACCAGAGGCCTCTTTCTTGAAAGACTTATTAGGAGATCTCAAAATCTGCCAAGTTCCCGAGTAAATCTTGCCAAGTAGAGTTACAAGACAGCATCAGTGTAGGGGGAGATGGCCTCCCTGTGTTTAACCATGCCCCAACGGTCACATTCTGGAGGTGCCTAGGAAGTATGGCCTTCCCGAGAAGTATGCCGCCTCCCTTCTTCATCTGCCACCCTGGGCCTCCTCTGCTTCTGTAGGAACCAGCAAGGCTGCAGTCTTGGCCACTCACTGTGTGTTCTCTAACCTCAGACTCCATGAACTTGGCTCCCACTAATGTCTCTGTTCTAGCCCCCACAGGCCACTCTGTGCCACTCATTCACCAACTCACCTTGGAACAACCCCCGAATCGCATGTGTTTGCCCTGTGTTTTCATTTAACTTATCCTTATTAAATGCTTCAGGCACAGATGGCCGCCTCCCCAACACAAATGCAAGGGACCTTGTCTTGCTCCTCTTTGCACCTCTCCTCAGTTCAAACTTAGAAGATTTGTTTTTTATTCTAGCCAAAAGTCAGATTAACTTTTTTATGACAATAACCTATTTCTTAGCAAAGGTATCTTTTTTGCTGTCAAATGAGTTTCAGCAACTTGTAAGAGGGAGACAGTGGCAATTTCCTTTACAATTCCCTTTGCCATGGAGTCCTCCTTTCCAAGCAGGCTGTCGTGACATTGTTCCCCAGGGAAGATGCCCTGACCAGTCATGAGTCCTGGATTGCCTCACTCCCTTCACTAAGCACTGGCCAGTGGAGAATAGCAGGCTATTAGGTACGTTAGCACAATCTTTACTTTACCATTTGGAATAATGGTAATAATAACAAGTATAGTATTTTTATCATAATTTCTCATTTGATTTTAGAGCTGAAAGGGCTGAGAGATTGAGTCTATTTCTCACTCACAGGTGCGGAAACAGATGAAGCTCAAAGCATCTAATATCCTGGACAAACCTCACAATCCTGTTCAAGGGTAGGCCAGCACCCATCTCACCAGTAAGGAAACTGAGACATAGACAGTAATTTATCCCAGTGGACTCAGCCAAACCCCCATAGAGTGGGACCAGACTTTCTGTTTCCTGATTCCAGGTCTGGCACTCCTTTCCCTCAGCTGCAGGGTCTCTCCTTTGGCCAGAAAACCATTGGAAGAGATACGAAGTAAATTGGAGCATTTGTGACACTAGACCTGACCTTGGCCCATCCCAGCTTGGAGCACTGCTTCCAAAGGCCTCCCTGCTCCTAGGGGGTCTTTCATCCATGCTCCAAGCAGCTGTGTGTGCTCCCACTCCAACCCCCCTTCCTTCTCAGTCTGCCTTGAGTCATGAAGTGTGGAAACTCCGAATACCAAATCATCTGTTAGACAGAAATTTTAGCTGAGTGCCAAATAGCTCACTGCCATTATAATTAATGTAAAGTGCACTGTCTGAAGCTCCCTATAGCAGCAGTTCCCATTTGTTGAAAGATGTTTTAGCTCTAAGTGATGTGAATCATTATGCAGCCCTGTTTGGCTGGAACAGCTGAGGAGGATCAGGGACCACTCAGGAAGCGAGCCCAGCTAGGACTGCAGTGACAGCCCTCAATCAGAAAGACAGTAAGGGCAGCCCCTGAGAAAAAGGTACAAGGTGCTTGCTATCCTTGGGGCACAAAGAGAAAGCCAAGAAGAGGGACAAAGGTGGCTGGACTTCCAGAGCAATTCCTCAGTCTCTTCTCAGGTCAGTCTGCATTGACAGCCACTTCCCAGCTGGTCATGCACGGCAGCTGGACAGACAGGCTGCCCCTGCAGCAGGTGTCTAAGGCGGGCTACCCCTTGTTATGGGGAAGGCAAGACGAATTGAAGACCCAGGTTTCAAGTTCAAGGAACTTAGATCTTGCTGGGAATTCAGGAGGTAAAACTCTGCTATCATTTGTGCCTGCCTGGCAACCTGTTCCCTTCCTTCTGGCAACAGCATCAGATTTCCCATGAGCATCCCTTCCCTCCCTCCCAGTCTGTGTTGGCATGGCCCATCTCCAAGGGCTTTACAACCTGGACTGCCCCAGGAGCACTTAGGAGTCCCTTAAGATCAGATAAACTATCTCCGTCGTCTTCTAGAATGACCCTTAAGAACAGTTGTTCACTTTGTCCTGTGACATCCCTCACTTCCATCTTTGCACTTATCACACTGAACTATGACTGTGTATTCATGTGCTGGTCTTCTCTCCCAGACTCTGGGCTTTTAAGGGCTGGGGTGTCTTTTAATTATTTTCGTATCAGCAGTGTATTAGTCTGCTCTTCACATGGCTGGGGAGGCCTCACAATCATGGTGGAAGGTGAAGGAAGAGCAAAGTCACGTCTTACATGGTGGCAGGCAAGAGAGCTTGTGCAAGGGAACTGCCCTTTATAAAACCATCAGACCTCATGAGACTTATTCACTATCACAAGAATAGCATGGGAAAAACCCACCCCCAGATTCAATTACTGCCCACCAGGTCCTTCCCACGACACATGGGGATTATGAGAGCTACAATTCAAGATGAGATTTGGGTGGGAACACAGTCAAACCATATCAAGCGGCTTCTAGGACAGTGCCTGGCACATGATAAGTTCTCAGTTGATGTTGGATAGATAGATGAGTGACAAAACACACATAAACTATAAGTAATATAAAAATACCATAAGGGCAAACGCAGATATACAGACTTGTTGACGTTTTGTCAACCCTGAGTGCTACAAATCATGACACGCAGAGGCTTTATTGCATTTATTAGTGAGGCAAGATAAACCCCATCTGACAGAGCCTCCTAGTCATATATCAGGCAGATAGTGCAAGATTAAACAATCAGCCCTGGCAGCAACCTGGAGGTCATGCTGCATCTGGTGCTAAGAGGCTGGGCAAGAAAGCTTCCACCCCAGAACCAGAGTGTTCTTTAAAGCCGTGCCTTGGATCAGAGATGGGCTGGAGGAAGGGAACCTGCAGAGGAGAAGGTTGTACATTTGCCCTGAATTCTCCTGGTGTCTAGTTTAGAAAACCAAAATACTTAATACTTGCCTGAAGCAGCTGAGGACCACCAGGCCACGTGGAGCGAGGCTTCAAAAGAAAACATTTTGCTATAAAAAACAGTTAGGCCACAAGTCAAGTTCAGAGAAATACAGGGCATGTAAAATGCATGAACTTAATCAATAAACATCCTTCTTTCACAGCCCAGGTGCTCCAGGACAATCTTGCCTCAGTGGAAGAATTTTACCTTTGAAGGAAAGGAGGTGAACTTGACTATGTTCTCAAGATAAACAAATTCCAACTGAGGTGCTATTTTCCTTCTCTTTTTCTCTCCACTCCCAACTTAAAAGAACTGGTATATCTGCTTGTTCCCCAAGTTAGTATTAAGGGTAAGGTAAACTAAAACTTATTTCTTCGTTGAGCCACAATATGCCTCTAAATCCAATTTTTGTTGGCCCCAAGCAAAAACCAGTTATCTGATGGAAAGAAAATGTTTCCCTTTTACAAGATTTGTATTCAGTAAACCCATGCATTCTACTGATTGTCATTATATTCCTGTCCTTCAGTTGTTTTCAGAATGAGTCTACTGACCCAGCCATCTCCCAGGTTTTGGGGCTCATGGAAAAGGACATCTCCCTTGCCTTGCCCATTCCTGCTGTTCCTGTGCACTGTCCTGCTACAGCCATGTAGAAGGGTTGCCATGCTTATTTCCTGTCCTTCCCATTCCCCTTCAGATGAGGACCAATCGCCAATAATCTTTTGATACCCTCCAGGTACAACTTCAGACACCAAGTTGGCCCCAGGGTTTGCTGAGCTGAACAAGCCTGAGTGTAACTGTCCCTCCTGCCTGCTGTTGAAGCTGTTCCCTTAAATAAATAAGTGGCCACCTCCTGGGTCCTCTCTGCACGGGCAGCAGGTACAGCAGGGCACCCTGCATTATGAACACCTCTGCTTTGTGGTTAAGCTTTACAATCTCCCAGTGAGGGTAGGAGAGCAGGTGCTACATTTCACATGGGCGAGAACTGGGCTTTGTATCCAGTGACTCTGGAGATGGCAGGGCTGGGATTAAGCCACGGCTCTAGCTCCAGACCCAGGGCTCTTTCCTTTCTGCCTCCTCCTCATGTCCCCCTGAAGCACCATTCCACCGCAGGCAGTGCAATCCCTCCATTGCTTAAGCAGAATCGTGGCTCTGCCACTCAGGAGCTGTGGTACTTTGAGAAAATTACTCTGTCATTCTAAGCCTCCATTTCTTCATCTGTTCGCTGGAGCTAAGAAAAACCCAGGCTATTTCAAGAGAAAAATGAAAGGAGGTAGATGGAGCTCCTGGCACAGCGGACACCTCAGAGTAAGTGCCCAATAGCCGTTATTGTTTTAATTATTGATATTATTGTTACTTGGCTGAAACTGTTCGGTTTCGGAGCCAAAGCAAACCGCTCAACTAGTAGGTCTTAACTCAGTCTCGGTCTTGGCATCATTGTTCCTGCATCCACCTCGCTTTCTTATTCTATAAACTAATGAATCCATCCCTTTTAACCAGAACATTTGTGGAATGTTGCTTGAACTTCTAAGATACTTAGACAGCTTCCTCCAGGGAGTATTCTTAGAGACACAGTGAGGAGAGAAAGATTCAGGCCAGACACACCTATCCTCTGAGGAAGTCAGGCCTCTGGCTGGATGACCCTTCCCTCGTCCTCCCTCGTGGGGCAGAAACTTCACTAGAGGCCACGTATCAGGCTGGCTACCTAGTCCAGATGTGGCCCCAATCACCCTCTGTCTCCTCCCCATCCATTTGGGCACCATGTCCTGCTGACTCTGCTCCAGTGACATACACAGGCTCTCTTGCCACACCCACTGCCACCATCGCAGGCGAGGCACCTCTTGCATGGACAGTTAACTAGCCACTAACGAGTCTCTTTGCCTTCAGACTTTCCTCTCTGAGGAGCTCAGCAGACAGAAGTCACCTCCCAATGGTGTCCCTTCTCAGCTACCCCCGACTTCACAAAGCAAACGGCTCGGCCCCAGGTCCCAGGCCACATGCCATCTGGCCATGCCCTGCATCACCTTACTGTCCCACATGGTGCCATGCTAATGCTCCAAATATCTGCCCAAGGGCCAGACTCACCCAGGTGTTTCATAAACGTGGGGATTCCCAGGCCCGACCCTGCCTTACTTACTGACCCTCTCTTGGGGCGGACATCAGAACTCTGTATTTGTAAAAAGCTCTCCAAGTGACTGAAGCACAGTGGTGTATCCTGCATGCCTGCCAAAGAGAACTTGGCCAGCCCCCCACATTTGCCACATGTGTTCACCTCAGTGTCACTCTTTCTGCCAACAGCTCCAGTCTCTGCCTACTACAGCCTCCTCATCCTCCCAGGCCCACGTCAAACATCCACTCTTCCAGTACGTTTGTCCCAACTCCTCCAGCCAGAAGGATGCTCTCTGTCCTCTGGCTCCTGTACCATGTCGTCATTTCCTAGCCTTCCTCACACACCCAGCCCTCATTTCCTTATATCCCACCCCAGGCTAACCTGAGAGGTATCCTTGCCTGGTTGCTCTCTAGCCCCTCTCTCCATCCATGCAGGGATGATAGCAGCGCTTACTTAACAGGATTATTTTAGGAATTAATGAGTTATTTCATGTGGAGTACTTGAAATTGTGCCAATAAATGTAAGCCATTGTAATTATCGTTGCCATCCCGTCATCCTTGTTTGTGTTTTTATGGTGACTTGTATGTATGTGTTTCCTCCCTCGGGTCCCCATTGAGAGCGAGGACTACGCCTGTATCGTCTTCATATCCCACATGGCAACTGACACAGTGTGGGCCACCTGCAGCACCTTCACTAAACATTTGCTGAACGGACAGCAAGCAGAGCCATCTCAATGCTTCCCCTCATTCCTCTTCTCTCCACCTGCCACTGCTACTTTCATTCAACCTCGAACAATATGTCACCATCGGTATATGTAATTATTTATTTATTGTTTTGCAATTATTTGATTATCATCTGACATGTCCACCAAACTCTAAGTTCCCTGAAGGCAGGAATCTTTTTTTTTTTTTTGAGATGGAGTTTCACTCTTATTGCCCAGGCTGGAGTGTGATGGTGCAATCTTGGCTCACTGCAACCTCCACCTCCTGGGTTCAAGTGGTTCTACTGCCTCAGCCTCCTGAGTAGCTGGGACTACCACAACTGGCTAATTTTTGTATTTTTAGTAGAGATGGGGATTTCACCATGTTGTCCAGGCTGGTCTTGAACTCTCGACCTCAGGTGATCCACCTGCCTCAGCCTCCCAGAGTGCTGGGATTACAGGCGTGAGCCACTGTGCCCGGCTGGTATCTTTTTTTTTTTTTTAATCTCACTATTGTGTCCGCAGACCTAGCACATATGGGAAACAGCTTCCCCAAAAATATTTTCAATGAATTAATTAACAAACTCTAGTTAATCAAAAACTGATTCATTCATTTACCAATGGATTTTTTTTAGTTCTTTTATTATTCTAATATAATAGACAGTTCTGAATATTACAGTGGTTCTGGTCAATGAGTGCTCCTAGCAGCTAGACCTAGTCAGGGGTCGTGTCAGGGTCCAGGGCGGTGAGTATTAATAGTCGGATTGTTGCCTGCAGTCCAGTGCTAAGCAGGTATTCAGAGTGTGGGCTCTGCCGTCAACTGGGCTAGTGTAGAACACCTTATCGCCTGCATGACTGTAAACAAGTAACTTTTCTCATCTGTTAAGTGGAGATAATAGGAGATCTACTTCATAGGGTTACTATGCATGTAAAATGTTTACTCAAAAGTTGGTTACTATGAGGATAATAATATTGGCTTCCAAATAACATTACAGACTAGCTTAATTAAACTTTTATGAGCTAGATCATGTGCTTCAATTTTCTTATCTATAAAATACGACACTCAAGTTCTTATTTTATGATAAAAATGATGAGCTATTACAAGGGAACAATAATAATAGAAATTTAGGGCCCATCTAAGTACATCCTAACCCCTGACCAGAAATAGTTTCTAGAAAATAAAGCCATCACAGGTTCTGCTTCCTTAAGGAAAGTTCGAGCAAATTTTAAACACTCCTCGGGGAAAAACTAAAATGAGTAATTCTAGAACCAGGACAGAGAAAAGAAAGAATGGATCAACTCAACCACATTCTATAAGCCCTTACAGCCCCTCACTTCCCAAGAATGTTGATGACAAACACTAACCATCATTGTGACCCTAATAAAATGTAGGGCCCTGCACGATCAGTCTGTGCACATTCAAAATTGCACAATACAGGGGCCACATGTAATTAAAGGGAACTGCTCATCTTAACTTGTAGCTCACAAAGTACATTCAAAGAGATTCCATTCCTAACTCAGCACAACACATCTCAACGCGCGTCCTCTCTGTGTGATGCTGTCTGGGAGATCCTCCAAACTCCAAATTCTTCCTTCAGCCCCAGCACCTGAGAAGGGAGACAGACCTTTCTCACGTCTCCTCCCCAGTCACTCTCTGTATTGACTGATTTGTTCCTCTGTCACCCCACCTCCAACTCTTTTTACTTATCCCCCTCTCTCCACTCACAAAAGATCCTGGACCAGGGCTGGCAAAATGTCTCCTTTCCTGGAGGACTGAATGGAGGCAAGTAGTCTGGGTAGAAGGCGGTCATTGTCTTCCCAGCATCCATCGCCTCCTCTTTCAGTAGCTGCAAATTTTGTTTTCCTTTGCTGACTTCGGGTCATTTTAGTGGAACTGCCAATGAGTACCTGGCCAAGGGGAGAGCACGTGACTCAGGCAAGGTGAAGCCAACCCTCCCCATTCATTCTCATGGCAGTCCCTGGTGCTACCTCTCCCTAGCTGGTTCCTGCCTCTCACTAGCTCTAGTTGCCCAGATCACTGCCATCATTTTCCCAGCCTCATTCTTCCATCTTCCCTTAGACTCTGTGAGCTGTCTGAAGTACTTCCAACAAATTTGTCTGCTTAACTTCCCCAAGTTGATTCTTATTGTTTGCAACCAAAGAACACAAGCTGATACCTAAAACTCACTTTTTAATTTTTATTTACTTATTTATTTATTTATTTTTTATTTTTAGACAGGGTCTCACTCTGTCACCTAGGGTGGAGTGCAGTGGCACAATCTTAGCTCCCTTGCAGCCTTGACCTCCTCAGGCTCAGGTGATCCTCCCACTTCAGTCTCACAAGTAGGAACTACAGGCACACGCCACCTCGCCCAGCTAATTTTTTATTTTTTGTAGAGATGGGGTTTTGCCATGTTCCCCAGGCTGGTCTCAAACTCCTGGGCTCAAGTGATCCTCCCATCTTGACCTCCCAAAGTGCTGGGATTATGGGCGTGAGCCACTGCACCTGGCCTAAAACTCACATATTAATAAATCTTGTCGTCACCTCAGTTTGAAAGAATATGGTGCAGCCTGGACCAATGAACCTAATCTTAACTGACACAGTTTATTACAACTCCAGTCAAAAGTTAGCCTTTATGAAACCTGCTTTTTACTGCTTATGTCCATCCCCCACCAAAATCATTTGGGTATGTTCAAAATTCCTAGTGAAGAAAGGAATCATGGCTACTCATTTTGTAAAACCTACATTTACCCTCTAGAGGCTACTCAGAGTAATAAAAACCACACAGGGCAAGGTGTCAACATATTTGGCTTCTCTCATTTACTGGCCGTGTATCTGCAGCTCAATCATTTAATCTCCCTGACCTTCATTTGTCTTGTGTATAAAAATACAGATAATAATATCAGCTCTTTCCACTTCTCAAGGAGGTTGTGAGGTCCAAATTAGAAAATCAAATGAAAAAAAAATGCCTTGGGAATCATTAAGTTTGGGCCTGTGGCCCAGGCAAAAATTAAAGCCAACGATGGGCACTGTCTTCTCCTAACTGGTTCTTACCTCCTGGCTTGGCTATTCTCATCACTGCTTCTTCCTCCCTTCCTGCTGTTATAGTCCCTGTGAGTTAAATTGCCCTTTCTCAGCCACCATCACAGTCTGGATGAAATACACCAGATGAAATATGGGTATGTCAGGATCAGTAGTATCATCCTTTTACAATGTGAATTCCTAATTAGACTGTGTCCATCTCAGGTTTTTAAAAAATAAATTTGTACACAGTACCTAACCTCAGACCATAGCATGGAGGCACACACTCAATACAACCCACTCAGAGTGGAGTCCCCTGGACTTATGGGAACCGAGATCCCCTCTGAGCTTTGCTTTTGTTTTTTTCTATTAGAAATTAAGATGGAAGAAAAACGTTCCTCATTCTGCACTCTTGAAAGTAAGAAATTGTTACTTTATTGCAACATGGTTAGCTAGAGATCTTAACCAAAACCTACAGTTACAAATGGTTTCTACTCAAATTTCTGTTAAAAACAAACCACATTCTAAGAAGAGGACAGAAGTGCCTGATGGAGAGAAAAGCGGAGGCAGAAACCCTGAAGATGTGGACAGCAAAGGACAAGATGCCCAGAATCTAGAGGCCACGGCTGAGGAGTGTGGGGAGTTGGGGGCAGAATTCTGTGGTCACCATGGGGCTTATGTTCAGAGCAAGCCATGGGCTCCACTGCCTCTTCTGCCCCATAGTGACAGACTACTTAATGAGAGCCACTGGAGCTTTTCCTAGGGACTATCAGCAAGTTGCTTTCCAGGGCACTGGTAGCCTGTTAGTAATAGGAACAGCAATCATCGCTGAGCTCTCGCCAACTGCCAAGATGCCGCACTAAAGCTTTTTAAACTCTTGCAGGTAGGGACTGGGGTCGATTGTATTGTTGTCTGAATATTTATTGCCCTTCCAAGGGAGAGGGTTATACTCTTTTCCCCATTGATTTGGACATAATCAAGGATCCTCCCACCCCACCTTCTGCCACTGAAATGGCAAGGTACCCAGACAGGTGCTCCTGTGTCAGCCAGGACCAGAGAGAAGATGACAGGGAGTGGCAGAGCTGCAACTGCTCCACCATGAACATGAGCAGCAATAAGAAATAAACCTTCATGCTTGTTTAACACCGCACAATGTATTTAAGCTGACATCATCACGGGGCCGTTGGAGGCTGAGAGAGAGTAACAGCCCAAGGTCTCACTGCCAGCAGGTGGCAGTGTCCTTCTGAGTGAGCATGGCACCTTGTCCTTCCTGAACACCCTGTCCCTGTTGCCCCTCTCCAGCCACCTGCCCTCATGGGCATCTTACCTGGCTTTGGCTCTCCGTGAAAGCCAACGACAAAGGCAGCCCTCACTTCTCACCTCGGCTGGCTTCTCTTTAGCACAGGCACTGCTAACCATTTCCTCCTTCCTCAAATGCTCCTGTGGGAACCTCCATGACCTTGCCTCTCTCCAGATCTCTTTTGGCATTTCTTTATCCCCCACCCCAGGCAGCCTTGACTTTGTAGTTACGGCAGAGGCTTTACAATCAGACAGACTCCTCAAGGTCAAATCTACAGTCTTTCTTCCACCAGCTGTGTGATCGCGGGCAAGTCTCTGAGCCCCAGGATCGTAAATAGAAAACTGGAATAAAAACACCTCCCTTGGCCAGGCGCGGTGGCTCACGCCTGTAATCCCAGCACTGTGGGAGGCCAAGGTGGGTGGATCACCTGAGGTCAGGAGTTCAAGACCAGCCTGGCCAACATGGCAGAACCCCGTCTCTACTAAAACTACAAAAATGTAGCTGGGCCTGGTGGCAGCACCTGGAATTCCAGCTACTTGGAAGGCTGAGGCAGGAGAATTTCTTGAACCTGGGAGGCAAAGGTTGCAGTGAGCCAAGATTGCACCACTGCACTCCAGCCTGGGTGACAGTGAGACACTATCTCAGGAAAAACAAAAAACAAAAAAAAAACCTCCCTTGCAGGCTGTGGTGGGCATCACTAAATGGGCTGGCATGAGAATGGGAACATGCCAACCAGGGGACTACCCACGCCCTGTATGTGGGAGTCTTTCCTCACTCATTTGCCTGAGGAGCTGCTTTGTACTTCCTGACCCTACCCTTCTCCCTCTGGTCAGTCAATTCATAGGCTGTGCTGGACCCGTAAGATTCTCTTAATGAGTCAAACTGTAAGATCCAGAAGCAAATCAGTTAGATCCATCTGCAGTTGTATCTTCGCAATCTTCAAATCTGTTCATAATCTGAACTTTTCTGTCACCTCCTCGGTTCCTGCCCTAGTCCAGATCATCACGTGTCACGCGGATGGCTGCGACAGTCTCCTACCTGCTCTCCTGGCTGCACCCTCCCTCCCAACTTCTGTCTCCACACAGTGCCCGGAGCTGTGTGGAAGTGGCACCATGTCCCTCCACCACACCTGTCTCGCTCCTCTTGTGGCTTTGCATGACTTGTTCCCGGGTTATCTCTTGGAATTCAAGTCCGATGACTCCCTGTCGCCACTCCACCCAAAGCACATGGGTCTGCTGGCTGCTCTGTGGACACCTCAGACAATGCCCCACCTCAGGGGCTTTGCCCAGATCCTCCCGTTTCAGCTGCTGGACCCGCATCCTTTGGGTCTCTGCTCTGATGTCACTGGGGCAGAGAGGCCTCCCAGGTCAGCAGTTATCAAGACAGCCCCAACCCACACCTCTCCGCTGCTTTCCAGACCCTCCATTAGCTTCCTTTTTCCTCACAGCAGGATTGCAACCTGAAATATCTCTTTTTCTGTTGAATATCTGTCTCTTCCACAGGGATGTCACCTCCTGAGATCAGGGACTTAGCTTTGATATTCACTGCATCCCCAGTGCCAAAAAAATACCTCCTGACATACATTTGTATTGAATGAGTGATTGGAAGAATAATGCTGAACTCTTGAACTAAAAAGCCACAGTAGGGCCATGGGGAAGCAAGGAAGGCGTCAGCAGAGAGAAGCAGGGAGAGGAAGCAGACACACTGCTCCTGGAGAGCGGAGGTGCCAGAGAGAGGGGAGAAGCACTGCTCCTGATGGCCAAGGCCAAGTCCCAGGGAGTCTTGCTGTTTCCTGCCTGTGATATGACAGCACCGCAGACATACATGCACCATGCACACACAGACCACACACACTTCATACACACTGTATACCCACAGACCACACACACCTCATACACACTATATACTCACAGACTACAGACACCTCACACACACACAGACCACACATACTTCACACCTCACACACTATATACCCGCAGACCACACACACAGACCACACACACCTCACATACCCACAGACCACACACACCTCATACACACTGTATACCCACAGACTACAGACACCTCACACACACACAGACCACACACACCTCACACACACTACATACCCACAGGCCACACACACCTCACACACACACAGACCACACACACCTCACACACACTACATACCCACAGACCACACACACCTCATACCTCACACACACTATATATCCACAGACTACAGACACCTCATACACACACTATATACCCACAGACCACACACACCCCATACACACAGACCACACACACCTCACACACACTGTATACCCACACACCACACACACACACACACTATATACCCACAGACCACACACACCTCACACACACACAGATCACACACACCTCACACACACCACACACACCTCACACCTCACACACACCATACACACCTCACACCTCACACACACTATATATCCACAGACTACAGACACCTCATACACACACTATATACCCACAGACCACACACACCCCATACACACAGACCACACACACCTCACACACACACTATAGACCCACAGACCACACACACCTCACACACACACGCACACTATAATCCCACAGACCACACAGCTCACATACACACACCACACACACACAGTCTATACATAACATGCACACATCACCCATCACACACACACCACAGTCCCACACCTTACACCACGCCTACATGCATACTACACAGACAACACCTCCCCACACCTCACATGTACATACACATCACACACATGCACCTTACACCCCCCATCTCCCTACCCACACACTTTCTGGAAAGCCTCGAGCAGCTTCCCGAGTCCTGTTGCTGCCGAGCCCACACAGTGGTGGTGCATCCAACGCAGACCCAGAGCACAGCAGGCTCCTTTAGTGCGAGTTCCCCCTCTCCCATCTAATGCCTTCACCATGAGCAGCTCTCACGCTTGAGAACTTACTCCAGTCTCCACTTCCCTAGAGTCTTGTTTCCTGTAGAGTCACAGCAGCAAATAGGCCCTCGCCCGGGCCCAGCCCCGCACAGCGCTTCTGGTCTATCGGTGGGTCCACGGAGCTCGGCATGTTCCAGGCTACTTGCCGTGCAAAATTGGCTCCCCACCCCATCTGCCCTGTCTGATAGCAGTGCCTTTGATTTTGTTATTCTGGTCAGAACCCGGAAAGTCATATTTAACATCTATCTCCTTCACCCCTATATCTGTCCACACAGCTTGTCAATTCTTTCCAAACACTTCCTGGGGTCAACCTTTTTTTCCATTTCCACAGTTAGAGATTATAGCCCTTCACCCGGAAATCCTTCTCTAACCCCAGAAGAAATCAGGTCCCCGTTTATACTCGAATAGCCCTGTACTTTTATAGAATTGGCCATGGCTTATAACAACATCTTTTTCATAGTATTTAATTAATGTCCCTCTCTCCCATTGCACTATAAACTCGCCTGTGGGAGTTTACATTCTGGTCGTTTACAATAGTATTTGTAAATACATAGTTACAAATACCATCGGACCATTCCCAATAAATGCCATTGGGTGAATGAATAGAGCAATTTTATTTTTCCTCTGTTTCTTTTGCGCTCACCACCAGCTATAATGTAAGTTTCCCAAAGGATGGCGCTGTGTGTTGTTACTGCTTGCATCTGTGTCCCCAGCCCCTGAGCTTAGCGCAAAACCAGGAGCACACTAGGTGCTCGGGAAATAAGGACTTACTGATCTCTATGTCCCTGTCAATCATTCAGATGTTGAGTTTGTTTAGGGAAAGGCAAGTTCTCACTCCCAAGTGACCAGGCAGGCAGCAGCCAGGCCCTACCAGCCCCAGCTACCCAACAATCAGGAACGTCAGTGTTTCCTCAGTGGCCCACCAGGCTGGCTCCTACCTCTGCCTCCTGATAGGGCAGTAATTAGAAACAGCAGTCATCACCATGTCACATTTCCCGGAGCACCCTGCTGCAAGCACGGAACACGTGTAGCTGTGAGACCACCTGCCAGGAAGAGAATAGAAGAGTCATTTGCTGAACATGCAGAGGTGAGGGCTAAGGGGATGAGCTGCTGCATAGCAAATAGCTGCCCCCTCTTCCCCAAAGCCCTAAATAATTTCTCCACTTAAAAAAAAAGGAAAAAAAAAACACAATTAATTTTTCATGTAGATCATCCCACTTGGAAGCTTAGGAAGGGCTGTGCATACTAACAGCCACGCTTGAAATGCCACACAGTTGGCCTGGCTTAAACAAAACCAAGGAGGGAAAGAGTGGAGAAAAATCCCAGTAGCCCTGGCCTGTGGCCCTCATTGAGGGCACTGACAGACTGGAGGGTCTCTGCTGATTCTCTCTTGTCCTTAAGGGCCTGCTTCAGGCCACGTGGGGTCACCTTCACTGCCACATTTACCAGAATGACACTGGGAGGTAGGATTCGTTGTCCTCATTTTATAGGCGAGGAAACTGAGGCAAGGGGAAGTTAGGCTCCTCAGCCAAGGTCACCTAGCCGATGGGAAGCAAAAATCAGGATTCCACGTCCAGCACTCAGCCCCTCTGCCCACCCGCGCACAGCACTGTTTCCCAGCAGGCATTTAGGCAGACGCTGGGTGACCATCTGTCTGCAACAGAGGCAGGCTCTTCCTTTCTGGGAGGGAGGGCGGGCTTCAGCAGAGGAGCCCAATCCAGATTTTCCTGCACACTTGTTAACTGTTTAACTCCCTGCCTTCGCCCCAGAGTGAGGGAGAGGAGAGGTGCGGAGGGGAAGAGGTGAAGAGGGGCTCCACACTCCTCATGGCTCCTTGCTGGCAATTTGATCAGGGGCCCTTCCCACACTCCTCCAGCACTGTCACAGTGAGGGGGCCCAAAACATCACCCCTGGCCAGACTCCCCCGGCCTGCGTCCTCTCTGTCGTCCAACTGGCTGTGTGACCATGAGCACACGGCTTAACAGCTCTACATTGCTGCCTAGGGCTGCCGTCCCAAAGTACCAGAGACCGAGTGGCTGAAAACAACAGAAAAGTAATCTTTCACAGTTCGGGAGGCCAGAAGCCCGATACGAGGGTGGTTTCGGTGCTGGCTCCTTCTGAGGGCTCTGAGGGAAGCTGCCCCAGCCTCTCTCCTGGCTTCTGGGGGCTGCCAGCCATCTTTGGTGTCCTTGACTTGTAGCTGCCTCACCCAGCCTCGGCCTCTGTCCACAGGGCATTCTCTGTGACTCTAACTCTCCTGCTCTCATGAGGACATCAATCACAACAGATTATGAACCCAACTCTACTATGACCTCATTTCCACTAACTATGTCTGCAACAACCCTTTATCCAGATAAGGTCACATGCTGAGGTACTGGGGGGTTAGGACATCAACGTATCTTTTCCAGGGGACACAAGTCAACCCCTATCTATCTCTGTGCCTCTCTTTGGCCTAAAGGAAGAGAACAATAGTACATACAGTCATGCATTGCTTAAAAACGGGCTTCCGATCTGAGCAATCTGTCATTAGGCGATTTTGTTGTTGTGCAAATATCACTGAGTGTACTTACACAAACCGAGATGGCATAGCCTACTACACACCTAGGCTATATGGTGTAGCCTATTCCACCTAGGCTACAAACCTACACAGCATGTTACTGTCCTGAATGTTGTAGACAATTGTAACACAATAGTATTTGTGTATCTAAACACATCTAAAGATAGAAAGGGTGCAGTAAAAATGTGGTATTATAATCTTACAGGACCACTGTCATATATGCAGTCTGTCATTGACTGAAACGTTGCTATGTAGCACATGGCTGTACTTCATAGGGTGTTTGTGAGGACTGAATAATTTAGTACATGGGGAGGGCTTAGAACAGTGTCTGGTGTAGAGTAAGAGCCCGATAAAGTTGTAGGTGATTAATAATGCTGTCATTATAATTGTCTGCAGAAGAGAAGGAATTGTTCCCCCCCCCCCTTTTTTTTTAAGCACTTGCTGAAGAGACTCTATTTTCTTATAGAAACAAATGACTAGGCCCGATGTGGTGGCTCACACCTGCAATCAGAGCACTTCCGGAGGCCAAGGCAGACGGATTACCTGAGGCCAGGAGACCAGTCTGGACAACAGAAACCCTGTCTCTACTAAAAATACAAAAATTAGCCGGGTGTGGTGGTGGGCGCCTGTAATCCCAGCTACTCTGGAGGCTGAGGCAGGAGAATCGCTTGAACCCAGGAGGCGGAGCTTGCAGTGAGCCATGATCATCCCACTTCACTCCAGCCTGGGAAACAGGGAGACACTCCTTCTCAAAAGAGAAAAAAAAGAAAAGAAACGAGTGACTAGATGTTTAGATATTCACTAGCTAGGACTTTTGGTTGACTATAGCAGAAATCTACTCAGGCCAGCATTGGCCAAAAGAGCAAGTCAGTGCTATAGACTGAATGTTTGTGTGCCCTCAAAATCCATATTTTGAAACCTAACCCCCAAGGTGATGGTATTTGGAGGTGGGGCCTTGGGGTAATTAGATTATGAGGGTGGAGCCCGCATGAGTGAAATTGGCGATATAGTTAGGAACTCAGAGAGTTTGCTTTTCCTTCTGCCATGTGAGGACACAGCAAGAAGACAGCCACCTATGAACGAGGATGTGGGCCCTCACCAGACACCACATCTGCTGGTGCCTTGATCTTGGACTTCTCAGCCTCTAGGACTGTGAGAAATAAATTCCCATTGCTTAAAAGCCACCCAGTCTGTGGTATTCTGTTACAGCAGCCTGAATGGACTGAGACAATGAGTAAAAGGGAGGAACAAAAGCAGGAATTCCAAGAAGGCTTGAAAACCATTATCTGGATGACTGTGGGGAATTCAGGAAGCCTCATTCTCTATGTTGTCTCCCTGCACACCCACTTCGCTCTTCAGCCTAACAGGATATAAATCCCCCTTACCTGTGTAATTTGGGACAAATCAACCTCTCTATACCTCAGTTTCCTTATCTGTGAATGGGGATGAGAATAGAGTTGCTGTGAGAGTAAATGAGTTAATACATATAAAGTGTGTAGCATGGCATAGAGGAAGACAGTATGTGAGTGCTAACTGTTAGTATTAGTCTCCCTGCATGGCTTCTCCTGCTATTCTGTCCACAAGGTAGAAGACACAGCTGCTGACTACTCCAGAGTTTTCCCAAATCCTCTCTTCAAGAGAGCTACCTGGGCTGTGGCTGAACCTCTTCTTGGTGACTGCACGTTGCTGGAGAAGCATCTTGTGGCCAGACTGGGTGGGGAGCCTACCCTTGTGGCCATGTGGATAGAGGAGGAGGCCTGGGAAAGAGGCCTGAGGGGCAGCCTGACTCATGTCCAAGGCCATCACATCCTGTTCTAGATTCTTTTCTTCTGCTGGAAAGGTCTCTAAACCAGACGTAAGTTTGCTGCCTAGACTTTCAATGAAACCAGATCACATCCTTCCCCATTTTCACTGGTTTCCCATGACACCTAGAGTAAGATCCACATGTGTTAGCTTTGTTTACAAGTCCAGCCCAGATCTAGCCCCTGCCTGCTCTTCAGACCTTCCCCAGGCCTCTCACCCATGCTGACATGCTGGCTTGTTTTCTGCTTCTTAAGCATGGCAGGCTTGTGGCCTTCTCAGGACC
The DNA here is from genome assembly GCF_003255815.1 of Theropithecus gelada. NCBI lineage: Eukaryota > Metazoa > Chordata > Mammalia > Primates > Cercopithecidae > Theropithecus > Theropithecus gelada. The sequence continues at coordinate 67,111,207 of NC_037675.1, read as the reverse complement.
TTTGCATATATCATTCCTGCTGCCCATAAAAAGTCTTCCCCCAAGATTTCCACATGACCAAATCCTTAGATCTATTTAGAGCTCTGCTCAAATGCCACTCACCTTCCAAGAGAGACCTTCCCTGATCTCCTTATCCAACAATTTCCCTGATTCCCACCTCCCATCATTCTCAGTGCATCACATAATTTTCCTTCTTCCAAGCAGTGCTCACTCTCTGATTTTTATCTTGTCTGTCTCTGGGCTTACTTGTTTACTTTCCATCTACCTCGCTCCATAGAACATCAGCCTCTTAATAGTAATGACCTTGTTGCTCTTGTTTACCCTGATGTCCCCTGTGTCCAGTGCAAAGCCTGATAGATACTAACTTTTTATTTATTCATGGAATGAACAAGTCCATGAATAAATACATTCTGAACCTAGTAACATGTGAAGGATAGGGTCAGAAATTTCTCCCTGTGTTGCCATTAGGGAGCCATTCCGATCTTGCACCACCCACCCCAGCATGCCAACATGACATCTTTAGGCTCTGCACTGCTGGCTTCTCAGACCTCCCCACAGTATGCAAGGTGTATGAACTGTCTTTTAAAAATACATACCAGGCTTTTTTCCCGTTGCCCTGGATTTACTTGATTTATCCAACTGCTAGTAGTAGAGTTCTTCAGTTATGATTTTAGACATCACTAACAACATTCATTGAAGATCAAAGCCAAGCTAGCTATTTTCCCCCTTTAGTCCTTTGCAACCATCGAAGTTCTCCAATTCTACAGTTTGTCTGATTTTATTATCACCCAAGGATGCAAGATGATTTATTTGTTTACATAGGTTCAGATTATTCAAATATTCTTTTATCTACTCTGTAATAACCATTCTTTTTCTATTGCCTTAATTGTATCTTATTAGACATCTTGGTTTTGTTTTATGCCGTGTGGCCTTAGGATATACTGATGTGCTTAAACATTCTCACACATACTTTAATATATTGTAAGTCACTTAAACTCATTGTAACTTGTCTTCGCGCTAAGAAAGCACCATGGATTGCTCTCTTGGGAAGAAACACTAAACCAAGTGATCTTTTCCTGCATTCTAACATGAACACACCCAGGATTTGGAACACTCTTGCCCTGCTCTCCTCCACATGCTGGGCATATCCCAGCACCTTCAAGAGAAAGAGAAGAGAAAGCAGAAAGCCCCTCAACTATCAAAAGAGGTTCTCAGTAGCATAGAGGCCAGAAGTGTCCAGGTACCAAAAAATACCTCAGAAAGGGTTTTATAAAATCTTTTGACTACAAAGATAAATTAGTCTTTGGTCCTCGTAGCATGCAAAAAAGAGAAGCAGTCTAAGTAATGACACCTGCCTGTCCCAGTTGGACTCCAGCTTGCTTTCCTTCGCTGCTTCTTGGAGTCTGAATTCCGTGTTTGCTTAGCTAATGTTTCCTCTCTGTGACCCACAAGTTGCTGGGTAATCCATCTGCAAAGTTAGAGATTGAGCTGAGGTTGGATTGCAGCCAGCCCCACCAAAGTCTTGGAGGTCTCCAGTGTCCTCTGTCTTGATCCCTTTGTGGCTCATCAGAAGTAGTCCTGTCCCTGTGAGTTCCTCTTCACCTCTCTACAGCTGAGGGCATGGCTATGGGGCCCTTGGCTCAGAAACTCTTCAGAATGGAGTCACATCCCTGAATTACATGTGGAATGGATGGGGCCCAGAGTAATTGCCTCATTTCATCAGAGAAGACCTGAAATTAATTCCTCTCTTTAATAAATTACCCAGGGAACTTCCCTTTTCCAATTTTCCTTCTGGTTTTAGGTTCTCTTTCGTTTCCTTTCCTTCATTGTTCCCCCAATCCCTCCTGGGGCTGGAGCTCATAAAATTGTTTCTTTTCCTGCTGAACCCTCACGGTTTATGGTCATTGGTACTGGAGCTTCCCTGTGGCTCCTGAATTCCCCAATCATTTCCTTCCTAATAGGAAGCAGCAGGTTTAGAGTGGTTGCCTTGTCTTCTTTCCAAGCCATAAAATTTTCTTTCTTCCTTGTGATTTAAGGACCTCTAGGATGCTCCATGGGACCCCCAGCAGCCAACAGTAGTTAAACTCCTACGAGTGTCCTGCTACTAGATTCTGTGTTTATGGTGACCTGTGTGACCACAGCAGCCAAGCCATCATCAGCTGGTGGGTGAAATTTTCAGAACATTTAAAAATGCCCAGCTCCCACTACACACCAATGAGGTGTTGATTAATACGGCTAACTTTAACGTAGTCAATGAAGGCCATAAAAGCCATCTGCAGATCTGTGTGGCTGACCCAGGGCCCCCTCGCAAAGCCCAAAGAGAGATCATTTGGCTGTACTAAAAGCATTGCAGGAGGAGAAAACAGAAGCTTTATGCTCTCTATCCTTGTGCCTCATGGGGAAAACTCCCCTTGCTCCACTCCCCTCACCCACTACCCCACCTGCCCCACACACCCCATTGATATACATTAGCAATTGTGTCTAACCAAAGAGGAACACAGACATGGATGCAGTGGTTTTTACTTGAAGACTTCTGTCCCGCAAGGAATGCAAGGCCTTTTACAAAAATGGCCATTTCCTGATAAAGGAGAATTGCTTATAAAAATGGAAAAACTAAGACACAGATAGAAGATAGCCCAAAGTCACGTTTGAGAGTCAGGAGTGGAATGAGTGTGGCCCTTGGTCTTTTCCAGAGTTGTGTTGTATGCGGCACTGTGGACAGTGGTGTTCTCAGAGCAGCTGCGGCAGGGCAGGCAGTAGTTTGAGCAGTCAGTGCAAGTTCCTGGCCTGGGAATCTTTGTGCTTTTTTATTTTCTCAGGATTCTTGGGGCTGATGGGACCTTTTCCCAGTCCAGGTCCACACAGTCAGTTTTCAAGAATTATTCACAGATTCCTATGTGTAGACTGAACTGCCAAGTCACCACCTACCCTTGGCTCACAACACTGAAATCATAATTACACTGACACAGGCTATCATAGGGGGCCCAAACTAGGACACTTGACATTTACAGATAGGAAGAGCATGACTGCTTATGTAAATTACATCATAAAATGGAAAGGAATTTAATTATTTTCTGTTGATTTGGCAGCAAAACAAAATGACTTTTAACAAAATATTTAACAAGGATTTTTTTCATGTTGACTCTTAGGAGATTTATGTTCTGGAGCAGCTATCCATTCACAAACAGTTAAAAGGCAACATATATAAATACAACCTAATACTTGTCATTAAATTGAGTTAAATGTTGAATTTTATAATTTCCTTTTTAGTGTGTGTAAGCAATGTGTAGTGGTATGTGGAAAATAGCTTCTATGTGCCTTTTGTTGAAACTTCGCATCATAGTTGTATAATGAATGGTGTGAGGTGAAGGTGGCTTAGTGTAGTGGTATGAATCCAGGCTTTGGAGTCAGTCCAGCTTCCTGGGATCAAATCCCAATTCTGCCACTTGTTAATTATGAGATGCTGGGTGGTAATGTGGCCTTTCTGAACCTTGGTTTTTCGTATGTAAAATGGCAATGATCACCCTCTACTCTATAAAGTGGAGGCTGAAGTCAGTTAATTTATATGAATCTCTTAGTTCCATGCCTGCTACATAAATAAGCACTTGAGAAACAGTAATAATTATTATGAAGGGAATGTTATAAATTTCAAACATGCCCATGTGAACCATGACAGGGCTGGAGAGTGGCTGCAGGGAGACTCTAGAGGGGAAGATCGCCAGCTATGCTTTGCTTCCACAGTTGGAAGAGGGAATATTTCACCTAGGAAAGGTAGGAGATGAAAGCTAAAGATGGCTATTAAGTTAGAAGAAGGAGCCATTCAGTAGAGTTAGAGAGAGAGACTACTGAACTCTTTGAAAGACACAACCATAGACCTATGGAGAAGACTCTAATCATGTAAAAGTGAGAGAGAGAGTGGAAGTCATTGCTCAGATCACTCCAGCTTTTCACTGGTGCCCCCAATATTTGTGTTCTAGAGTATACTGTGTCCACTGGGGGACACTAAACGGCCGTGGGCACCATGGTTGGTATTTTGAATAAACCATCACTGAGCTGGCATCTTAGCTTATGCAAACATTCTGGTGGAGGACGATAATCAGAGGTAAAGGCCTCAAGTAAAAAGCAGAAAGAAATGTGCAAAATGAGTTTAAATGGGGGGAAAAAACTAAAGGAAACCTGAAATCAAATATAAAGCCAGAAAGGGAAAAAGAGAATTGATTTTATGATAGATCCAAGATTTTTTAAATCTCCTCTGCTAAGAGGGACCCAGACTTCAACCCTCCTCCTACTCACTAAGCAATGGCAGCCCAGGTTACACATCCATCCTGACTGACTCAAGAATAACGCCTGATCTGACCCACCTACCATCAAGGGGGCCCTGCCAGAATGAGGGCCAAAGGGACCCTTTTGAGGAGAAGCTTTGATACTGGGGATATGAAACCCAAAGGTGGAGTTAAGGCATTGCTAAGCATCAATGGATTCTGGGAATCACTTACCTCAGGGCCTCCGAATGCTTTGGAATCAGGTGGATATCTTGATTAGACAGTTCTCAGACCAGAGTCTCACTATTTGCCTTCAAAAATGCAAATCTTCATGCTGGCCCAGGGATGGCACTGTTTGAAATTAAATCAGAAAATGTCAGCTCAGAGTATGGATCACTGTTTTTCAGGCAATTGAGGAATAGAATGTCCAGGTCATGCATGTTCTGCCCATTAGATCCTGAAAATGGCCAGGGGATTTCTCAGGCTCAACAGTTTCACAGGGCATATGTGGAAGACCGATGTTCATTGATCTCCTTTCTGAACCCCTTTAGGATGGTAGAATATTAGGTATTTACAAGGTCCAGCTTTGTGAAGACCAAAAAACTGGTCCAAGAGATAAGGCAACAGCTAAAGAGGTTGATGGTCTATATATTGATCAAGCTGAAGTCAAGGTCATCTTGACTGAGGAAAAGTCCCCTGTTCCTCTGCCTAAGAAAGCCCATGGGCTCTCCTGGGGCATGGGAATGGCCTAGAGGATTCCTGAGACAAGTCAGTCCTGGTCCTTAAGGTCACCCACACTGTTAGGCTCAGCAGAAGAACATGCCGTCTTGGAAGAAGCAAAGCCCAGGAACCAAGTCTGCCACATAGAAGCCTGGAAGACTCCACTATTTTATTTTTTCCATCTACACAATGAGGATAATAGCGGCATACACCTCGGAGGAGTAGTTCAAAGATTCAATGAAATGAGTATCTACAGTGCTTAGAACAGTGTCTAGCACATTCAATTAATGTCAGCAAATAAATCTCAATAAATAGCACTCAATAAATGTCAGTGATGAGGACAATGAAGAAGGGGAGGAGGAGGAGGAGGAAGGACATGTCATTCAATGTCAATTAAAGCCAAATCCGTCAAGAGATCAGTCTTTTAGCATTTAGTAGGAGAAAAAAATGTTTTCTCCAAGGGAAACTGATGAGAATATATATATTTTTCCCCATGTGCAAGATTCTCAAAGTTAAGTTTTAATCTTCAGTTGCCACTATGTTAACTCTTGTGTTTAGAATATTTTCTTTTTTCTCTCCTTGGTCTTGATCTTCTATTTTATTGCTCTTGTCTTTTATGTCCTTGGTTGTAAGCTGCCTGAAATTCCTGTTGGAAAAGGTGGGATATAAACAATAAAATAAAAATAAAGAGAAGACACTCCATAAAAGTTTGCTGAATTTCTTGAATTGTCAAATCTTTCCACATAAACCAGACTGCTTCTGAAAAACGAGTAAGTGCAAGAGAGAGCAATAACAGAAAAACATTCTCCTTATTTTCTTGTTTATGTATCAAAATTCTACCTGGGAGAGCAATCCCATTTCTCTTACTTCCTGGAGCCATAATGCAAATCCCCTTTTCCTTGTATGAGGATCGGAGGACCTGCGTGAGGGCAGCTGCCTCAAGAGGCTGATAGTCCAAGTTACACGCCATCTGTTCATCCTCTGCCTTGAGGCATGTGCCATTTCTTGTTGGAGTGGACAACTTCAACTGCTGATTCAAGCCGTCTCTTTTATCATCCTTCCACCTCTGCCTTGCTCTGACTCACAGAGGAAAAAAGAAAGAAAAGCACACCTGCATCCTCAAGGATCACAGATCCCATTCTTGAGGTTGCTATGGTGATGGACAATTTTAAGCATCAGGGTGCAGGAGCCACTGGTGCTGAGCAAATCATTGGGTTACAGAGTTACAGATGGATGGGTGCAGAGAGAGCCCCAGAGTGCCTCCCAGTTTGAGAAAATGACTGGCTTGTCCAGCTCGCTCTCCATACTCCGGCAAAGTCTTTCTGATGGAAAGGCAGCCACTTCACACACAGATTAATCACTATCTGGCCCTTCTCACACTCCTGGTGTGCTCTTGTGGAGTTCTTTTTCCATTATGCTCTAATGGGCTCTACAACAATGTGCTAAGGAGTAAGCAATTTGCTCTGAGGGCTCCAAGTCCAGGTGATGCTAAGAGAAGCCCAATTTCTCCTCTGATGAATACTTGGGAAATGGCCTTTCCCTCTGTGCCCCTAAACCTATAAGCTTCTGAGCTTGGTTCATGCCAGGACTGGCTTTCAGCAGTTTGGGAGTGACAATAATGTATTTTAGGCTGATGTAGTCCCAAGTCTGACTGCACTCTGACGGCATCCTCCTCCAAAGCTTTTTCTTGCTCAGCTTTCTTTGCACACTCCTGTCCCCTACACAACTGGGCACTTCTCTCATTTTGCAAAAGGTTAAGTCCTTTGGAGAAAATCCATAGGGTCTAAAACCCAAGATGTTTGTGCTGACTAAAGTGAACTGGCAAGGAGAACAATGCCCCACAGCTGACAGTCGACAGAGGATGTCTCAGACCCAAAGTTGTGGACCCTGGTGGAGACTGAAGGTGGGTGGAGACAGGACACATTTCCAGACCCCATTTTTGACAAACTCTCCTACGAGGTGGGGAAGGCAAAACTCTTGTTTTCCCAGTCTCCCGTTTTTAGGAATGGCCATATGACACCATCTTGCCAATAATGCCTGCTGGGGCCTCCAGGCAGGTTTTTGTTTTTCCCAATATAAAACTACTACTCTTTTGTTCCTTCTGCCTTCTTTTTTCCTTGAATAAAGACATGATAGCTGGAGCTCCAGCAGTCATGTGGCAACCCTGAGAGAAATGCCAAGGTCCCTAGGGCCTCAGCCCTGGTATCATTTAACCTCTGAACAAAGACTGGCAATGGCCTATCTCGAGACATCTTGTTTGAGAGAAAAACAATTATTATTTATTTAGACCATTTTTGTTAGACTTCCTTTTACTAGCAGCTCAGTGTTTTCCTCATTGATATAGGTGCTCTCGTTTCCATATTCTGACTCTTTCTCAAAATGTAGAGGTGTAGGAAGAAGCAGACACCAAAACCAAGGAAGGAACACTTCTTGGAGATTTTACACTGTCAAATTATCTGATTTAAATCATTTGGCAGTTCCCAGTGGTCTTCCATGCACCATTTCTACTATTTCTAAAAGTTGGCCAAACAGATAGATGAAAAAAATGCCCAACATTTCTAATCATTAGAGAAATGCAACGTAAAACCACGGTAAGATTTCACCTCACACCTATTGGATTGGCTACTATCAAAAAGATAAAAGATAACAAGTATGGGCGAGGATGTGGAGAAAAAGGAACTCTTGTGTACTGTTGGTGGGATTGTAAATTAGTACAGCTATTATGGAAAATGGACTGGAGCTTCCTCAAAAAACTACAAATAGAATTACCATATGATCTAGCAATCCCACTTTTGGGTATATATTCAAAGAAATTAAAATTGGCATGTCAAAGAGCTGTTTGTACTCACATTCACTGCAGCATTATTCACAGTAGCCAAGAAATGGAACAACCAAAGTGCCCGTCAATGGATACATAGTTTTTGTTAAGTGGTATTTATACATGATGAAATATTCTTCCATTTTTAAAAAGCAGGAAATTCTGTCATTTGCAACAACATGAATGAACTTAGAGGAGGATATTATGCTAAACGAAATAAGTGAGGCACAAAGAGACATATACCACATGATCTCACTTAAATATAGAATCTAAAAAGTCAAGTCCATAGAAGTAGAGAAAAGAATGGTGGTTAATAGAGGCTGGGGGCAGCAGTAGATGAGGCAAGGGGAGATCATTGGTCAAAGGGTATAAAGTTTCCATTAGGAAGAATAAGTTCTGGTGATCTCTTGCACAACACGATAACTGAAGTTAATAATAATTTATATCTCAAAACAGCTAAAGAACAGACAGGCATGATGGCTAATGCCTGTAATCCCAGTACTTTGGGAGGCCAAGGGGGGAGGATTGCTTGAGCCCAGGAGTTTGAGAACAGCCTGGGCAACATGGTGAGACCCTCTCTCTACAAAAAAATTTTTTAAATAGCTGGGTCTGGTGGCATGCACCTATAGTCCTAGCTACTTGGGAGACTGAGGTGGGAGGGTCACTTGAGCCCAGGAGTTCAAGGCTGCAGTGAACCATGATTGCACCACTGCACTCCACCCTGGGTGACAGAGTGAGACCCTGTTTCAAATAATAATAATAATAATAATAATAATAATAATAATAATAATGAAAAGAGAGTATTCTAAATGTTTTCACCACAAAGAAGTGATAAATATTTTAAGAAATTGATATGTTAATTACCCTAATTTGATTATTCCACCATGTATACATGTATCAAAAATCATATTGAACCTCATAAAATATATACAATTATTATCTATCAATTGAAAATAAAATAAAACTTAAAAAATAAAAATAAAATAGAAGTGGCCCAGGCCAGGGTTTTCTTAGAGCTTCAGAAATTCTTCTGTATGCTATGACAAACGCAGAAATATTCCTATTTTTTCTGAGCAAACCATTTTGAAACAAAAGAAGGGAAAAGATAGCACAGTAGAATTATAAAGTAACTTAGCCCTGTAATTTTCCGCAGGCATAGATGAAAGGACTCTTCAATAAGCAAAATTTTTAAATGCCTCAAATGGGAGCACAACAATAAAGACAGAAATGGGACCCTGTTTTCCTTTTTCCTTTTCATATGACAAGCCTCAATCCCAACAGCTCAATCTGCTGTCCCTTTAAGAAATTTTCCCCAAAGAAGAAAACTGGAGATGGCACAAGGATAAGTCCAGCTCCTGAATATGGCAATGAACGATTCACAATATGAATTTTTCCAAATCATTTTCATTCAGTTTGTGTGTGCTAGTGATGTTAGCAAATGTTCTGAACACTCTGTTCCACCTCCTGGACTCTGTATCCATAGTTCATTCAAAAGTAGAGCCGGGCTGGGCGTGGTGGCTCATGCTTGAATCCCAGCACTTCGGGAAGCTGAGGCAGGTGGATCACCTGAGGTCAGGAGTTCGAGACTAGCCTGGCCAATATGGTGAAACCCTGTCTCTACTAAAAATATAAAAATTAGCCGGGCATGGTGGCGGGCACCTGTTATCCCAGCTACTCAGGAGGCTGGGACATGAGAATCACTTGAACCCGGGAGGCCAAGGTTGCAGTGAGCCGAGATCGTGCCACTGCACTCCAGCCTAGGCAACAGAGTGAGACTCTGTCTCAAAAAAAGAAAAAGAAAAGTAGGGATCATTTCTTCCAAAGTGGGAAGAAAGCAGGAGACCCAAGCACCTACTCTCCTCTTACGTCAGGCCTCTACCAGGTCCTCAGATCATGTAAAAATAAGGTGAATAAAACTCCCATTCTCCAGGTTTGTCATCAATTTCCTGTTTCTCCAAAAATTCTTCTTCAGCTTTCTTCCAGGGCCTTTCTCTCTCAGAAGTCACATAGGTTCCTCAGGAGACTCCAATTTTTTTGTGGCTATTGTTGCCCTCTATCTAATCCAAGGGTCTGAGAGAATTCTGAGAAGACACAGAGCACCTGCCAGAATCTTCTTTGTCCTCGGACCTAGAGGAAAATCTTTTAATGCACGACATCATACACATCCTTTTGCTTTAGACAAAGACTTGCTACCTTGGGACTGAAGAGCCAGAAAGCCTGAGGACTGTGGCCACCAGGATGAACCTTCATAGAGGATCCCCGGGAACTGCTATGGACGGACTTCACTTTGTGTTGCCTCTAGATAAAGGAAAACTTTTGCCCCAAATATACTTGGTTCATAAGTACCTGTTCATAAAAGGAAAAGATAACTTTTCAAATTATTTAATAAGAGATATTAATCCATTCTTTCATTTAACAAAACATATTGAATGACGGCTGTGTGCCAGGCACTAGCATACTAATGAACAAGATGCACCCTGCTCTCATGTAGTTTACAAAATGATGCAAGACAATGTAATAGAAACATCGTAATATGGGATGATAAGCACTAAAGAAGAGCATGCACGCTGCAAGCGTGCAGAGTAAAGTGAATTAACCAAAGGAGGGACTCCAGATGTAAGAGGGTCAGAGGGGCTCAATGTCATCACTCCAAGCATAAAAAGAATTTTAAGCGTGTGTAACACATGTTTTTCCAAAGCAGCTGCACTCCTGTGCTGCCTGACTCCTGGGTGTGGACTCACGGGTCCACGTCTTCATAGACTCCCAGAGCTAGATGGTTAGATTTCCCTCATTTGTCCTCAATCTCTTCGTGTCCTTATTCAACAGAGAAACAGGGAAGGAAATAGGCTTACCGCCTAAGAGAATGCCCCAATTTCCCTCTCTTCTTGGCAACTTCAGCTTCCTGTCCTTGGTTAATAGGTCATTCCTCCAAAATGAAAAGCTAAATTGATGTTGAAGAATGATATTTATTTATTTATTTATTTATTTATTTTTGAGACGGGGTCTCGCTCTGTCACCCAGGCTGAAGCGCAGTGGCCGGATCTCAGCTCACTGCAAGCTCCGCCTCCTGGGTTTACACCATTCTCCTGCCTCAGCCTCCCGAGTAGCTGGGACTACAGGCGCCCGCCACCATGCCCAGCTAATGTTTTGTATTTTTAGTAGAGACGGGGTTTCACCGTGTTAGCCAGGATGGTCTTGATCTCCTGACCTCGTGATCCACCCGTCTCGGCCTCCCAAAGTGCCGGGATTACAGGCTTGAGCCACCACGCCCGGTCAAAGAATGATTTTTAAAAGGGTAAAATCATGACTCATAAAGATAAAAAACACACACATTAAAGAATTTATTTAACTTATTACTAATGCAGGAACCTGGTAGAAGGTACAACTAGTTCAAAGGAAAATGTAAAAAAACAGAGACATCAGGAATATTGAAATTTTCAAATGGAGGCAAAACTGGCTTTCTTCACATTTGAGAAATTAAATGAATCTCCACCTGATGGAATTTATTTGTATATCTATAGACAAGAGTTATCTTGCATTGCTATCAGTTATCTACAACTTAGAGAGTCTGATAGCATCTTGGAGGGGAAAGTAAAGTCTGATTTGTTGAGACCTTGCCTTGAAATTTGCCATAAAGCCTGTCTTTCAATGGGGAGGAAAGGTAAAAGAAGATTAGGTGAGGTTAATGATTGGGGGACACAGCAAGAGGAGGATGTTGAGGGAAGGGATATCTTGGGATATCTGTTGATGTTTTCTGTTCAAGAGTTGAAAGGCCTTCTGAGAAGTTTCCATAATGAACTGTGTTGGTCATGCTTCTCCAGGGAAACAGAAACAGAGAGGTGTTTCTTTTTAAGGAACCATCTCATGCCATTGTGGAGGCTTGGAAGTCCATAATCTACAGAGCAGGCTGGAAGGCTGGAAATTTCAGCAGACATTCATGTTAAAGTCTTGAGTCTGCATGCAGTCTGGAAGCATTTTTTTTCTCTTCAGGACCTCAGTCCTTTTTTCTTTAGGCCTTTAATGAATGAGATGAGGCAGAACCACACTATGGAGGGTAATCTGATTTTTCTCAAAATCTACCGACTTAAAAGTTAATCCCATCTAAAAAGTACCTTTCGCTGCAACACTAGACTGGTGTTTGACCCAACAACAAGGTACGTAACATAACCACACTGAAACTTAACACTTATGATCACGTAGACAATAAAGCCACTTGCAGTTTTTATCTTCCTGAACATGAGTCCTCTGGAGCAGTAAAGCTATGCTAATAAAGACAATGGAATAGGAAAGTCATGCTAATATACACAGTCGGCTGTGTGCAAGTAGATGATTTTGGTTCTCAACTTTTTTTACATTACAGCTTACGTATTGTCTATCATATCTTTATTATCATGGCATCTACATTGTTTGCATCCATGTTTACAATCATTATTTAGATTAATTCTCTGTTTGATTTCATCCAGTCTCTTCTGTAATTTCAGTTGGCACATAGTGTCTCTACCCTTTCCCTCCGGGAGGCTCTCACAGCAAAGGCCTCATGTACCCATGATAAGGAGTTTGAACTTTTTCCAATAGGGATCTGTGGAAAACATCTTAGGTCGCTTTGGCCTGCAAGTAACACCAGAAGGCCCAAGTAAAAGTGGCTTACATGATAAGAACATTGAATATTCTTACATAATAAAAAGTCCAGTGGTAGAAACCTTCAGGAACTCATCAAAATAGGGCTCTGGGTCACTGTCTCCCCATGACCACAATATGGGAGTCCAAGTCCAAGCACCACAGCTTAAGCACACAAAGCCCCAAACAAGGAAAAGGGATGTTTCTCTCGATGTGTCTTTTATATGAAGAAGGGATATATTTATCTGAAACCCTCAGAAGTCTTCCCCTCAGGTTCAGTTGGTCAGAACCAGGTCATGCCCCCATGCCCTAGCTGTAAGGGAATCTAAGAGGGCACATATTTGGCACTTTCAGCATCTTTAATGGGGGTCCAGCTCTACCACCGACCTGGACAGGATAGCACTGGGGATTGCTGAGGAACAAGCAACTAATAGTGTATGCCACAGATGGGCTTTGAGCAGGAGACTATGTGGTGAGATCTGCACTTGGAAGACATCCCTGCTGGCAACATGGAAGAAGGACTGAAGGAGGCAATAAAGAGGTGACAGAGGGTAGATGGAAAGGCAGATTAAAAGTAGGTAAGGGGAGATGGTGGAGCATTAGTGGCCCCAGATGAGCAAAGTTCTCCATGCACCCAAGTGAGACACCTCTTGAAACTCACAAAAGTAGTAGAGGGACGCTTTCAGGAGTCATGATGCTACATGAGCCAGTGACTTCTGTGTTACTGCAGTGCCTAGTTACTACAGTTACTGCAGTGCCAGAACCCCTTCTCAGCCTGCCAGCTGGAGAGGCCTGGGAAAGTTAGGGCTATAGCAGACACGTTGGCATTCATTTCCCTTAAACTTCCAATGACAGTTCATACTGAGCTGCTTTATGTTGGAAACCTCAAAAAGGCTTCCTCAGGGCCAATTGACGTAAATGTTTAAACAGGTTTATAGAACAGGATTTCCAGAAAGCCTTTCAGCCTAACCTTTCAACAGCTGTCATATCTACAAGCTACCTGGAAAGATTTTTCAAAAGACCAAGACATTAATCTCTGGCCTTTGAGAGTTTGTTCCTGGTTTGAGGAATAAGACTTATACACATGCAGACTGTACAAGATAATGTTCTGATTAGGGAAGTTGTGGTTGTAAGGGACTAAAGCCAATACAAATAAAAGGTAGGAGATAGGAGATTGTAAAAATCCATGCCGGCCAAGGGTAAGAAAGGAAGTTTAGCAGAGCCTCATGATACCAGAAATTGCCAGGAGCTGAAGCCCTTCTTTCCGCCTCAGGGGAACGTGGTGGTTTAGGCCCATATTTCTCTGTATGGATTCCACCCTCCTGCTTCTTTAAAAAGAAAAACAAAAAACAACAAAAATAAACCCAGCCTTTTCTGCTTACTATTCCTGCACAGAGCCCAAGGTGACCACCCTAGTACCTGGATCTATGTGACACCTACTTCTACCCAGCACTTCACGGCTGACAAACCACAATGTCTGTGTCCCTGAGTTCAGCCAGGAACTAGGCCATGTTGTTGGCAGATAATCAGCCTCTGAATGGGGCTCCCCAGGGTCAGATGCTGCTCTCTGCTGCAATCAGCTATATTTGGGGTCTCAATCAGTGCGGGCAGAGAGCAGATACCAGATATGCCTAGTTAAACAGCCAAGATGCAGTACTACTGAAATGGGTACCCAGACAGCTTAAGAAACTAAGGGTGGAGGGTCTGTGGAGTCAGAGAGGGCATATGAGGGCGTTTCCTGATTATGAGACTCTGAAGTAGACATGTTACTCATTTTTTTAACATCATCTCCTTGTTTTGTGTATGTTTTCCAAGAAGATGGAGTCAGATACCAAAAATAGAAAGGTGAAGAGCATGCAAGTCTTCCCAGGCCGCAGAGGAGGAGCAGCAGGTCACTGGGAACTGGGTTTCTCAGACCATGTTTTCTGGGTGTCCTGAGGGCCCAAGTCTCCTCACCTCTCTGAACCTCATTCCTTCATCTGGAAACTGAAGGAAAAGATGTAAAGCGGCTGAATTAAATCATTTCTAACGTCCCTTCCAGCGGTGTTATTCTGTGACTGTGGCCTTTTTCCTTAAAGGAGTGTTGTAAAAATAAACAAGTGAGAAGCAAGTCTTATCCTAGAAAGAGGGCCTCGTTACTTTTTGCTGTGGTACACTGTTGTCAGCATTAATCACTTCTCGTTTTTAGAAAATAATGTGCGATAGAAGGAACCAAGATCTTAACTGTGAGGTATAGCCAAAAAAATTAAATAGGCTAGGCGTGCTGGCTCATAACTGTAATCTCAGCACTTTGGGAGGCCAAGGCAGGAGGATCACTTGAGGACCAGGAGCTCAAGACCACCCTGGGCAACAAAACAAAACCCTGTCTCTACAAAAATAAATAAATAAATAAATAAATAAGCAGGGAATGTGGGAGGGTGCACCTATGGTCCCAGATACTCAGGAGGAGGCAGAGGTGGGAGGATCACTTGAGCCCAGGAGGTCAAGGCTGTAGTGAGCTTTGATTGAGCTACTGCACTCCAGCCTGGGCTAAAGAGCAAGACCCTGTTTTTAAATACATAAATATAAAAATAACTCACAGAAGGAGACCTCCATTCTCTGCTGCAGTCTGTTCTGGTAGCAATGGAAGCAAGGACGCAGGTACACCCTCTGCTTGTCACAGCTGAAATGCCACTAGCCAGGAAAATCTGAGTGTGGCGCCAGCGAACTGCCACTAATGCGCCTGGGCTGCTCCCAAGTGACTCTGGGGGCTAATGGAAGAACTGAGGACTGAAAGGATGGGGGTGCAGTAAATTGATAATTAGGAGGTTTATGGAGGGGCCTCTGAACTTCCAACCTGACTCAATTTCTCAGCTTGAAGCAGCCGCGGCCCCCTTGGCTGCTCACCTAGAAGAGGCAGGTTCCTGCCTTGGAGCTACTGCAGCCACTTGGCATCCCTCAGAGCCCAGCTGCCGTGCGTGACCAGCATGCAGGGCTCCCTCATATGGGAATAAATTTAGCTTGACCTTTAGGAGAAAAGGGAAAAATGTCACCTTCCTAGCACAGGTGGTAGGAAGGTGGCCTCTGTGATGAAGAATAACCTCACTGTACAGCTTTTCAAGGAGGTAGAGAAAGGCTCTAAAAAAGAGCTGGGAGTGAAAAATTGAGGCCACAGCAAAGCCACACAGCATAAAGTTTAACTCCTCCCCATGATGGTCCCATAAGTCCCATTTTCTTGGGATCTGATTTCTCTCCTTTCCTTCCAACCATTTTTGGAAATCTCACTGACAGAAAAACAGCCAGGGCCTTGTGTGTCATTAAACTGGACTTGGCAAGGAGGCTGGCAGCACTTACCAGGTGATGCCATTTTAAGGGGTGGGATCCAAAGGGATAGGTTTCTGTCCAAGCAGGTGACCAGGACAGCTTCGTTGGTGGGACTTTGAGGGGATGAGGATAAGCAGGAGGGATTCAAGTGCTTTCAGTATCCTTCACCCACAAATGCGCACCATCCTTCAGAGAGAACTATGGGACCCAACCCTGGTTAGAAGCCTTGGTCCTGTTTTTAAGACAATCCCTCTAGTCTGAGAGACATCGGTTCCATTGACCTGGACAGTGCTTAGTTGATAATGACAAATGGAAAGCAATCCTCTGACCAGAAAAAAGACTGTGTCGGGTAGCTGGGTCTTGAAGCAGGTGACATTTCAGTCAGGGCACACCACAGCTTGAGGCTTTGCTGGTCCCCTTGGTGTAGCTGATGGTGTCTTGGAGTGAGAAGGAAGGCTGGGACTCCCTGGAGAGATGTTCATCTGGCCTGAGTGGACCCAGAACAGTCGCCAGCTGTCAGGTTGGAGTTTATGGGACACAGGAGCTAGAAGGTGACTTCTTCCTCCCTTCAGCCCACACAGAGCCTCCCAGGTTCACCTCTTCTATGAAACCCTCTCTGATTACTTCAATCTCCATTGATTTGTTCCCCGCTTTGAACTCCTAGTGGAATTATTGTTCCAACACTTAATGGGATCATAGAGTTGAGTGGATGTTACTTAGAGACCATCCATTGTATTGAGGGTTGAGATGAAGGTATTTCACAGATGAGGAAATGATATCACAATATTATGAGGGAAATACTATGTAATACCCCCATTTTATGGCTGGGAAAATTCCCTAACTCATTCTTAGGGAGGTTAAATAACTTGACCCAGAGTCCACAGGCAGTGAGAGTCACAGCCCCTGCTCTAAGCATGGCCATCGTATCCGCCTCCTCTTGAGCAGCATGCATAAGCCTGGTGGCTCGGCAGGGAGGGTGAAAAGTCCCACAGATTCAGAACCTTCCCTCTTTCTTTCTTTCCTTTCTTTCTTTCTCTCTTTCTCTTTGTCTCTCCCTCTCTCCCTTCCCTTCCCTTCCCTTCCCTTCCCTTCCCTTCCCTTCCCTTCCCTTCCCTTCCCTCCTTCCTTCCTTCCTTCCTTCCTTCCTTCCTTCCTTCCTTCCTTCCTTTTTTGAGACAGAGTTTTGCTCTTGTTGCCCAGGCTGGAGTGCCATGAAATCTTGGCTCACTGCAACCTCCACCTCCCGGGTCCAAGCACTTCTCTAGCCTCAGCCTCCCAAATAGCTAGATTACAGGCACCTGCCACCATGCCCAGCTAATTTTTTGTATTTTTAATAGAGACGGGGTTTCGCCATGTTGGCCAGGCTGGTCTTGAACTCCTGACCTCAGGTGATCAACCCACCTTGGCCTCCCAAAGTGTTGGGATTACAGGTGTAAGCCACTGCACCCAGCCCAGAACCATCTTTCATAAGACCACTGCCCTTCTCCAATTCGTTGATTTGTTCCATCCACTTTCTCATTGGTTACACAACAGGAGGTAGAGTGAAGTTAAGCATCAACTATATCAGTGGGCCTCATTCCAGTCATGACTGTGACCTTGGACAGCATCATGAGCCAAGAAGACAGAACTGATTCAGCAGGGATGGGCAGAGTCCAAGAGTAATTCTCTTTTGGCTGTGATTCATTGCAGGTGGGCGGAAGAGAAAGCAGCGAGGCAGGGAGTGGTGGAAAAGTACAAGGATTCTGGAGCCAGATGCCTTGGGTTCTAAACCCAGGATTCTCTACTTACTAGCTGTCTGACCTTGGGAAAATTATCTAATCTCTTTATGCTTCTGTTTTCTCATTTATAATATGGGAATGATAAAAATATGTACCTCATAAGATTTTTACAAGGATAAAATGATGTTGTATTTATAAAGCTTTTAAAATCATATCTGGAATACATTAAGTGCTATACTATGTTTGTTAAATAAGGATTAGCAGGAGGGCAGCAAGAGAAACTGTTAACAGAGTGAACAGACAACCTACAGAATGGAAGAAAATGTATGCATCTGATAAAGGTCTAATATCCAGAATTTATAAGCAATTTAA
This sequence comes from Theropithecus gelada, assembly GCF_003255815.1. Lineage (NCBI taxonomy): Eukaryota > Metazoa > Chordata > Mammalia > Primates > Cercopithecidae > Theropithecus > Theropithecus gelada. Next base: position 67,093,397 of record NC_037675.1, on the reverse strand, counting down.
ATCAATATGCAAAAAACAAATGATCCCATTTAAAAATGGGCAAACAACATGAACAGACACTTCTCAAAAGAAGACACACACGCAGCCAACAAGCATATGAAAAAATTCTCAATATCACTAATCATTAGGGAAATGCAAATCAAAAGTACCATGAGATACCATCTCACGCCAGTCAGAATGGCTATTATTCAAAAGTCAAAAAATAACAGATGCTGGTGAGGCTGTGAAGGAAAGGGAATTCCACACTGCTGGCAGAAATGTAAATTACTTCAGTCATCATGGAAAGCAGTCTGGAGATTTTTCAAAGAACTTAAAATAGAACTACCATTTGACCCAACAATCCCATTACTGGGTATATACCCAAAGGAATATAAATTGTTCTACCATAAAGACATATACATGTGTATTTTCATTGCAGCACTATTCAGAATAGTGAAGACATGGAATTAACCTACTTGCCCACCAGTGGTGGACTGGATAAAGAAAATGTGGTACATATACACCATGGAATACTACACAGCCATAGAAAAAATAATAAGATCATGTTGTTTGCAGCACCATGGATGGAGCTAGAGGCCATTATCCTAAGCAAACTAAGACAGGAACCAAAAACCAAAAATCACATGTTCTCACTTACAAGTGGGAGGTAAACACTGAGTGCACAGGGACACAAAGAAGGGAACAACAGACACTGGGTCTTACTTGAGGGTGAAGGGTGGGAGGAGAGTGAGGATTGAAAAACTACATATCAAGTATTATACTGATTACCTGGGTGACAAAATTATTTCTACAACAAATTCCTAGGACACACAATTTATTCATGTAACAAACTTGTACATGTACTCCTTGAACCTAAAATAAAAGTTGGAAAGAAAAAAAAAAAAAAACAAAGGATGGACAGCAGACTACATCTTACCTTAAAACTTTAAACCTCTATCCTTGGTAGTATTGGTTGGAAGTGGGGACTGTTCACAGGTGCTGAGTTGGGGAGCAGTTGGGAGTAAACTAGCTTGTGCTTATGTCATGAGGCCATAAAGGGCAAGTGCTCAGGAAGGACAAGCTTTCCCTTGCCTGATTCACCCCTCAAGTCATATTCCAAGCACCTAGTAGGCAAGAATTGTGTTGCTTTTGAGTTTCCACCCCCATAGCGACTGACACAACTGGGGAATAGAATAGATATATAATAAATACCTGCTGAATGACTCTCCCACACATTCCTTACACTCGTCAGCCTCCGGCCTTGCTTAATCCCACATTAAGTTTTACCTAGATGGTGGCAGGTCTTCTAACTGGCCTTCTCATCTCTATCCCCTGTTGCATCTGATGCAGGCTGCACACAGCTTCTCAAATAGCCTTCCCAGGGCACATGCCACTCCAGTGCTCAGAAACCTTTGATGACCTGCCCTCATCATAAGGGTCTTGGCCTACAATTCAGGCTCTGTATAATCTGTTCTCAGGTGACAGTTCTAAAACTGTTTCCCTCTACTTTCAGTAGCTGTGCTCTCACCACTACTTCCCCACTATGGACATCTCCTACTTCTCCATGTTTGATCTGTCCCTCATCTCCATATGTTCAAATTATGCCCCCCTTCAAGATTTACTCAAATGCTCCTTGATCCCTCCAGCTAGAAGGGATTTCCCTTCCTCTGAATTCCATAGTCCTTTGTACCTACCCTGCTTATCATCATATTCTAGTCTGTCTTATAATTATTTAGGAAGACAAATTACCTTCTCTTCTGTAAGAATGCAAGCTCTTCAGGGCAAGTTGTGTGTAATCTATCTTTGTATCTACTACAGGATCTAGAAGTGTTCCTCACAAATGCTAGGCACTAAACAACTATTTTCTGGATAGATGGATGAGTGGACAGATAAGCCCGCTTGATGTTGAATAAAGTTTCCGTGGGGAATCTTTCTTCTTACTTTATCAGAAGACATTTTAGTCCCAGGATCCATATTCACTCATGAAGTAAGGGATGGAACTGGGACTCTAAAGCCCTAATTTTGCTTGACTTGACAAATGTGTTAGATGACCTTCACATTTCAAGATGGTACCCTAGAAGGCAGAGAAGTGAAAGAGGGAAAGCCCAAGTCCAAGCCCTAAAGGAAATCCCTCTCTCCTGGTCATATTCAAATTCACTCACCAGGATGCTTATGACAATATGAATTGTCCTTTGCCATTAGAAATTAGAAAATACCACTCAAGAGGCGAAATGCCCCCCAAAATTGAAATTACTTACCAGTCACTGGAGGTGCTGAGCATAGAATTCACAGCTGAGAGGAAAAGGAGGGAAATATCATCAAGTATCAGTTATGATGTTATATAAATAAATAATCTGTCCACAAAAGAATTTTGTGAGATGGGCATTACTTTCCCCATTTTACATGAGAAAACTAAAAAAGATAAAGTAATTGCTCAAGATCACGTAGCTGAAAGTGGTGAAGCCTGGATTTAAATAAACTCTGACATCCAAATCCCTGCTCTTTGCCCAAAGCAATAATGTCATACTCTTTGTTAATTCTCATTGCAGTGTCACCCAAGTTAGATGATGTGCTTCCTTATGTTTATGCCTTGGATGCTTCGTTGTTCTTGGTGGCCTCTTCTTTAACACCTCCACTGTATTAGTCATGGTAATTAACCCTAATTGCTGTAACAAATCACCCTCAGAATCTTAGTGGCACGACACAGTAAAGGCTCATTTTTCACTCATATCATAGTTGGACACAGTTGGGCAATTCTCCTCCAAGCAGCAACGTAGGCATCCAAGCTTCTTCCAACTGGAGATATGGCAACCTTAAACATATGGCTTCCACTGTTACCATGGAAGAGGAAGAGGGTGGGTTCAAGTGCACAGGGGTTTCATGATCAGGTTTGGACGTGTTGTTATCATCTCATGGGCTATGACTGAGTGATACAGCCTCAACCTACTGCAAGGGAGAATGGAAAATGTAATCTTCCTGTGTGTCCAGGAAAAGGAATTAGACTTGGTAAACATTCATCAGTCCCCGATATACCTATTGTATCAACCAGGGTTCTCCCAGAAACAGAAGGCATGTCTAGCAGGGATTTTGAATTTAATGGAGGAAATATTTACAGCCGTGTGAATAGGGTTAAGGTTGGAACCTATTAAAGATGTTGAGGCATCCAAGGACTAGAAAAACAGGAAGTTTATACCACTGCTAGTCTCGGGACAAGTAGAGGGAACCATGCTATCAGAGCCCAGTAAGAGCTGGAGCCATGGAAGAAGGGCCTTCTGACAGGAACAATGGCTGTAGAGGGATACACCCACTGTCAGCACTGCAACACTTAAGCAGAAAGGGAGTGGAGGAAGAAATACCCTGACCTCTGTCTCCTACCTCAGTCTCCTGCCAATGCCTCCCTACGGTTGAAGCCAACTGGAAGCCTCAGAGTAAGAGAGCCTGGGTGATGCAGTCCACAATGGTCAGCCTCTGTGGCACAGAGAATAGCAGACAATGAATCTTGGGGATGCAGAGTCAAAGAATAAACAGCACACTGAACCATTCCATCTAACCTCCCCTCCCTGAGAAGCATCATTGTCCCTTGGGTCTTTCCCTGTGTGCTAAAACTGGAACTGTCTATGAGGAGAGGTCCAGGGCTGAAAGGACCCCTGTTCTGAGAGATCTTGACACACTAGGCCCTGAATCACAGCCCTCCACTCCTTTCCAGTGTCACTCCCTCTGTCCTTCTCCACCTTCAGCAACCAGCCCCTGGAACATACATCGAGTTGGTTCTGTGTTGATTGTGATTAACTGTGCAGATACACTCACAGGAACTCAGTGCTCTTGCAGGGTCTGGAGAAGCAGCTGCAGTAATTACTGTGAATTTCTGAAATGGAGACTAATGGTGCAGGTTCACATCTAAAATGCTTTTGATCCTCTTCATCATTAAAAGGCCATTAAAGGTACAACACATATATTACCAGACATCAAATCTACATTGATGTGAAAAGAAATTAGGCCAATAATTGTTCCCAAGGCCATTATCTCCAGTGAGTAAGGGCACATGGCACCCTTTGTGGTTTTACAGAAGGGCTTTCATTGACCCTGATCGGTTTAAGCTAGACAGCATTGATTAAGTACGTACTATGTGCCAGTCTAATCAGATATCTACTTCTGTGACTACCTGATTTAAACTGTGACTTTTAAGAACTTGCCCTCTGGCTTACAGGCTGAACCTGGGGAAAAAAACTCACAGACCTTGAAAGACTACAAAAGTTTGTGGCAATAGCAATGAAAGGGTCTGCATAAAATAGTGACCCCAGCAAGACAGGCAAAACCATAATGTGTAAAATGATAAAACAGGGACTGCAGAACCATCCAACAGAACGCTTTGCATGTAATAGGTATTCAATCCATATCAGTTTAATTAAGAAATTAACCAATTACTCAAAAGAGTCTTTCTTTACAGGCTTAATATAAGGATAGAAATGCAGTCATTCTTATTGGCTTAGGTCCTAACTACTTACTCTTAACTACCACCAAAGAGATTCTCCACCCAGAAGACTTACTCTAGGGTAAGCTCTCCTCAGCTAATCCCCACATCCATATTCCGAATCATCTGTCAGCACCCAGAAGACTCATCTACCACCCCATCCGTGTCACCATTGCACCTTCGGTCTGGTTTCTCATTGTCACCACACTCCATTTGTCACCCAGGTGAGGTTAGAGGACAACAACGTGGTCCTTACGTTTCCAGGTCTTCCAAGATGGGAAAGAGGATGAGGAAAGGATTCAGACAGGAGAGGGAACTCTGGGATTCACGGGGCACTGACTTCTCCAGAGAAAAGACTGGGGGCAGAAAACAGTGCAGAAGTAAACAGTGATAGAGAAAGAGAGCCTCACAGAGGGAACATCATTAAACACGGGGCACATGGCTTATCAGCTCTTAGAGCCTTCATAAGGATATCTTTGGAACGATGGCAGACCCAGTCACTGTCAACAAAATGGGTAAAAAGAAATAGGTATGGGTTTGAGCTCAGCCTTGGTCTCCTGGAGCCCCTCAGCCCCAGAAGCTGAGGCCTAGATATGACTGGAGCCTATGGAGAGGGTGATGACTGCAGGCCCAGAAGAGACCAGGGACAGAGAAGTCATTCCTAAAGTACAGGTCATCCTTGTATCTGAGGCTACCTTCACTATCAATGGGCTTAAATGTCCACTAATAGGGCGCTGGTTAAGTAAATGATGGTTCAGCTATTTATTCTAATTCTGTGTATACCGATACAGAAAGATCACCAAAAAAAGGAGTATAAAAGAAAAATACAAAGGGGCACAAAAGGTAGTATAATATGTTGTACTACCATCTATGTAAAAAAGGAGTAAAAGAATACATGTTTGCTTATATAGGCACACATTTTCTCTAAAAGATATGTAAGAAGCTAATAACATTGGTTGCCTGTGGGAAAATGAAGCGAGTGGCTGGAGGTCTGAGGCAGGTGGGAGAACTTTCACTTTTATATTTTAAAAAATTTGAATGTGGCTGGGCATGGTGGCTCACGTCTGTGATCCAGGCACTTTCAGAGGCCGAGGCTGGCAGATCACGAGGTCAGGAGATCGAGACCATCCTGGCTAACACGGTGAAACCCTGTCTCTACTAAAAATAGAAAAAATTAGCTGGGTGTGGTGGCACGTGCCTGTAGTCCCAGCTACTTGGGAGGCTAAGGCAGGAGAATCACTTGAACCTGGGAGGCAGAAGTGGCAGTGAGCCAAGATCGCGCCACTGCACTCCACCTGGGTGACAAGAGTGAGACCCCATCTCAAAAAAAAAAAAAAAAAAAAAAAATTGAATGTGACTATTATTTATTCAAAATATAAAATGAAGTAAAATTATTTTTAAGTGACTGGGGAAAGGAACTATCATTTATTGAAAGTGTATTAGGTACTTTGCATATGTTGTCTAGTTTACTTCTCTTAATAATCTTATGAGGTGCTTTTATTTGTATATAATTTTTTTAAACTCACAAAAGTAACACATAATGCAGCAAATCACACACATTTGCAAAAAACCACTTTTAATTCCCATTACCCTCAGAAATAACTATTGTCAACATTTTGGTGTAGTCTTTTAATAGTTTTATAGTTGTTTTTATAAAAACTGAATTGCAGTGTTCATACTGTTTTTTAACTTGTTTTTCTCATTTCTCCTCATATCATGAACATTTTCCCTTGTCAACGCTATTCTTCTACAAAGTAATTTTAAGAGGGTGCATGATATTGTTTCATATGGATGCATCACAATTTTTCAATGAACTCAGCATTTTAAAATACCGTTATGAACATTCTTTTATACATATTTTATATAGCTCTGATTATTTTATAATCACTTTTTCCCAGAAGGATTAAATAACTGCTTAAGTTCACATGGCTAATAAGGAGTACAGCTGAGATTAGTACTTGGTATGTCTGCCCCCAAAACTGGAGTTCTTTCTACTACCCCACACTACCTGGGCCTGCTTACTAAATGGTGAGTTTTTAAGATGTGGTTGAAGGGAAATGTTCTAAGTATTGTTGCACTGCTCCTGCAGGAAGATGTTTCAAGTGAATATGACAGCTTCCTAGAGGTGGGGAAAGTAAAGCTCACTGTTACCAGAGCTGTGCAAGCCTCCCTTCTCACAGATGAGACTTCGGGGAGGTCATCTGTGCTGGGCTGTTTGTTGTTAATTTAGCATTATCATCACCCCTCTCCTAAAATCTCTGCATTTCAGGAGAGAAGCCTGGAACTACATTTCTGAGGATCTCTCTTCCTATATGGTACTGGGTTATATTCTGCCATTGACAAGCACATATTTGAGATTTAAAGCAGAAGAGATGTCAAATTTATCTGGTGGCAACTGGGGGCAAATATATAGGCAGATGGCAGAACTGAAGTTTGCATTGATTTCTGGGTAAGATTCTGCAAATCACCTGCTTTGGTAGTGCAAGCAGCTGAGACTGAAGTGGCTTCTTTGAGATCCCAGCATGTTTCAGTTTCTTAACCTATAGCAGTGGCTTCCCTGACCTTCACTCCCCCAGCTTATCCAATGTTTGTCTAAGTCAGACTCCATATTAAATTATTTCTACTTGAAATACCAAGATGGCTTCCATCTTCTGACTATCCATTACCAAGATTTTAGATGAGAAATATGGTCTTTCTGAAAATTAGTGAAAATATTTGTTGACCCCCCCCAAAAATGATTTACAAGGCCAGTGTGCTGTGTGGTTTCTTCATCTGTTCAGGTCACTTTTTTTCAGATATGCTGTACTTACTCAATAAACATTAAAGGAGCAGATACCATGTGTCAGGCATCTGGATAGTGCTGGGATCAGAGATACACACATAGTCTAGTAGGAAAGGCAGCCAGAACAATAAACAATATAAGTCATTGGCCAGTGTGGTTAAAGCCAATTGAGCTAAGTCTCATCTGTGCCCTATCTAAAGGGTATGGAAAATTGCTCATGTATAAGAAGAATCAATATCACAAAATGGTCATACTGCCCAAAGTAATTTACAGATTCAATGCTATTCCCATCAAACTACTATTGACATCCTTCATAAAATTAGAAAAAGCTATTTTAAATTTCATATGGAACCAAAAAAGAGCCCATAGAGCCAAGACAATCCTAAGCAAAAAGAACAAAGCTGCGGGCATCATGCTACCCGACTTCAAACTACACTATAACTACAGTAGTATTTGGCTACAGTAGCAGTAGTTTTGGCTACAGTAACCAAAACATCATGGTGCTGGTACAAAAACAGACACATGGACCAATGGAACAGAATAGAGAACTCAGAAATAAGACCACACATCTACAACCATCTGATCTTCAACAAACCTGATGAAAACAAGCAATGGGGAAAGGATTCCCCATTTAATAACTGTTGGTGGGAGAACTGGCTATCCATATGCAGAAAACTGAAACTGGACCCCTTCCTTACACCTTATATAAAAATTAACTCAAGATGGATTAAAGGCTTAAATGTAAAACCCAAAATTATAAAAACCCTAGAAGAAAATCTAGGCAATACCATTGAGGACACAGGCACAGGCAAAGATTTCATGATGAAAACATCAAAAGCAATTGCAACAAAAGCAAAAATTGACAAATGGGATCTAATTAAACTAAAAAGCTCTGCACAGCAAAAGAAACTGTCATCAGAGCGAAGAGACAACCTACAAAGTGGGAGAAAATTTTTGCAACCTATCCATCTGACAAAGGTCTAATATCCAGAGTCTACAAGGAACTTAAACAAATTTACAAGAAAAAAACCAACCCCATTAAAAAGTGGGCTAAGGACATGAACAGATACTTCTCAAAAGGAGAGATTTATATGGCTCACAAACATATGAAAAAAAAAGCTCAACATCAGTGATCATTAGAGAAATGCAAATAAAAACCACAATGAGATACCATCTCACGCCAATCAGAATGGCAATTATCAAAAAGTCAAGAAACAACAGATGCTGGAGAGGCTGTGGAGAGATAGGAACGCTTTTACACTGTTTTTGGGAATATAAATTAGTTCAACTATTGTGGAAGACAGTGTGGAGATTCCTCAGAGACCTACAACCAGAAATACCATTTGACCCAGCAGTCCCATTACTGGGTATATACCCAAAAGAATATCAATCATTCTATTATAAAGATACATACATGCATATATTCATTGCAGCAGTATTCACAATAGCAAAGACATGGAATCAACCCAAATGACCATTAGTGATAGACTAGATAAAGAAAATGTGGTACATGTACACCATGGAATACTATGCAGCCATTAAAAGAAACAAGATCATGTCCTTTGCAGGGACATGGATGGAGCTGGAAGCCATTATCCTTAGCAAACTCACACAGGAACAGAAAATCAAACACTGCATGTTCTTACTCATAAGAGCCGAACAATGAGAATACATGGACACAGGGAGGGAAACAACACACACTGGTGCCTGCTGGTAGGGGTGGTGGTGTGGGGAGAGGGAGAGTATCAGGAAAAATAGCTAACGCATGCTAGGCTTAATATTAAAGTGATGGATTGATAGCTACAGCAAACCACTATGGCACACGTTTACCTATGCAACAAACCTGCACATCCTGCACATGCACCCTGGAACTTTAAAATAAAATAAAATAAAATAAAACAAAATAAAATAAAATAAAATAAAAGGTGTGGAAAATAAGCTTCATCTATCCAGATGTCTCTTCTCTTTGGAAGCCTCCCTATTTCCATAAGCAGAGTTAAGTGTATGCTCCATGGTGCTTCCAAGGTAACTTGTGTGTGTGTGTGTGTGTGTGTGTGTGTGTGTGTGCATGTGTATATATATGTACCTCCAGTAAAACTCTCAATTATAGTGATTTGATCTGCCCCCATAAGACTGTGATCTCCTTGAAATAAGATGTGATGTACTTACCAATCTATATGGGCTCACTTGATAAAAGGACTGCATGCTTCATCTCAAAATGGGGAATTCTGTGCCCTGCTTATATCCTAGAGTATAAATGGTATTGAGCACATTAATTTCTTTAACATTTAACCAATGAGCCCTTGCTAGAGTCATGAGGTGCCATATACTTATCTTTTGTAGAATATAACATTATGTTGATGCAATTATAATTACTTACAAATCATGAACGCTGTGAATAATGCTGCAATGATCATGAGAATGCTGATATCTCAAGATATTGATTTCATTTCCTTTGGAAATATACCTAGAAATGGGGCTGCTAGATTATATGGTGGTCCTATTTTTAATTTTTTGAGGAAACTCCATACTGTTTTCCATAATTGCTGTACCAATTTACATTCCCAGTATACAAGGGTTTCCTTTTCTCCACATCCACACCAACACTTATGGTTTACTTTTTTGATCATAGTCCCCTTATGTGTGTGTGAGATGACATCTCATTGTGGTTTTGATTTGCATTTCTCTGATGATTACTGATGTTGAGCACCTTTTCATATATCTGTTGGCCATTTGTATGTCTTCTTTGGAAAACGTCCTATGTCCATTTTTAAATCGGGCTAGTTGTTTTTTGACTATTGAGTCATGAGTTTCTTACGGATTTTGGATATTAGCTCTCCGTCAGATTCATGGTTTGCAAATATTTTCTCCCACTCCATAGGTTGCCTTTTCATTTTGTTGATTGCTTCCTTTGCTGTGCAGAAATTCACAGCAGCATTATTCACAATAGCTCAGATACAGAATCAATGTAAGTGAATGGAAAAAGAAAATGTGGTATATATAAAAAATATACACACAATGGAATATTAGTCAGCCTTAAATATATACACATATATATGACTCACCATCATCTCTTACTCAGACAATAATAACAACAGTAACAATAATACCAAACACACAAACGGCCTTTGTTATGTACTAGTCTAAGTGTTTCAACTCCTCACAACAATCCTGTGTTCTAAGTGTTTCACATTTATTAACTCAGAGAGACTGGTTATGATGTTTGCCCAAGGTGATGCTGCTAGTAGGGGCAGAGCTGAGATTTGAATCCAGGCAGTCTGGCTTCAGGGACTCTGCTCTTAATACTTGGCCCTGCATTATTTAACCACATCAATCTATTAAGGTTTTAAGGATGAAAAAAAAGACCATTTGCTCTATCAAAGCTTTTTACTTTTTTGTTGAGGGCTGCTTCCACAAGATGCTTGGGATAGCTACATGGCTTAGCCCAAATCTCTGAATTGGACCAGTATTGGGTTCTGGGAGATCCTTAGAAGGAGGGACCACCTCCAGGGTAACTGACAACATTTCAGATAGCCTAAAATTTAAAAAATAAAAAAAAATATGTAAACAAAATCCAATAGCCTGGTTTTCTTAAGAATTGGCTTTGTGTTACAACTCAGAGGGAACTGTCTTGGAATACTTGTTAGAGGGGCTCCAAATTGATTTCAAAGGCTTGAGCCCACGAAGCCACGAGATTGAAATGAGAAGCTAAAGAAGGAAAAGAAGGGAGAAAGCCGATAGAAAAGAACAGTCTTGGGAGAGAACCATCAATCAGCTGGGCAGACATCGTTTTAGAGGAGCTCTTGTGGTGTCCACTGGAAAGGTAAAGTGTCTCAGTCCAGGAAGTATAAAGCATGATGGTCTTTATCCTCTTCCTGAGGATAAAGTGCCCCTGGTCCCTGAACAACCTCTGCTAGTTTGGAAGTCTTCTTGGAAGAGATGAGAGCATCAATCTTTGGGGCCCAGGGATCCTTCTTTCCCAGGTAGGCCATGAGGTGAGCTGCTGGGAGGGGGGCTTTCAGTTGTTCCCATACTCTGCCAGCTCACTTGGGCAGCTGCTCAAACAGGGGCAGCTTAAAGAGGCCTACTCTGATGTCAACTGCTCCTCACTCCAACTCCTCTTCCTTTTCAGGCCTTTCTGCCATTTCTCTTTGTTATGTCACTTGCTAGTTGTGTGAGCTTGAACGGTTACTTACACTCTGAGGTACAGCTTCCTCATCTATAAAATGCAGTACATTAGCACCTAGCTCATGGGATTGTTGCATGGATGAGACTAAATGTGTGTAAAGCACATAGTAGGTGCTCAGTAAGTGAAGGGTTACTATTGATGCTGCTGTTGACATTAGCCATAGGAATAAGATGGAAGGGGGTTCTGTTAGAAATAACCTGAGGATTTTCCTGGAGGTTCACAGCTCCAAGTCACAAGCAGGGCAATGTTGAGTTAAGGTTAAGTAGCAAGGGAGAAGTTCCTGGTGGTGTTTTTACTCTGCTCCCCACCGTGGTCCCTCCTTTACCATGCATATGCTGCACACTGCCCTGTACTGCCCATCTTGCATCCTTTCCTCTCCACCCCATTTCCCTATGAAAGCAGCTTTCTCCATGAAGATGCAGATGTTATGGCCCCTCTGAGCTCAGTCTAATTGCAAAGCTCGTAAGTGTTCAGCACCGTGCTGGCAAACAAGGCAGTAGGGATGCATAATGTTTAAGCTCTGGTTATATTAATAAGAAGACATGGCCAAGTGATAAATAAGCCAACTCAGGAAGGAAAATAATATTAGAAGGCTAATATGGAAGAACAAAGATAAGACCAAGGAGAGAAGAGAGGTGGGGTGGAACAGGGAGGTGGGATGGGGCGCAGATCTTGGCTTGCTTCAGTGGGAGCCAGCAAGTGGAAAGAGCACAAGCTGAGGAGGCAGACTCAGGTTTGAATTCTGCCTGAGGCAGATGTGACCTTGTGAAAATTGTTAAACTCAGTTTCTTCATGTGTAAAAATGGGACTGACAAGAATATACCTCCACTACACTGCTGTGAGAATTAAGTGTGATAAAGAGCCCAGCAAATGTTATTTTCTTCTGTGTGCCCTGAATTCCCATAGCCTCACAGCCAAGCCTAGGAGAGATGCCCTGGACCCAGCCCAGACTCTTCACCTCATCCTCATGTTGGGGCAGAGAAAGGAAATGCGCCTTTGGGATGCAAAGCAGATAGGAAGGCCAGGAGGAAATGGTCAAGATTCTCCCAGCTAAAGACAAATGCCAATGCTTCTCATTCATTCAATCAAACTGCAGTGAACACTTATAGTATACCAGGTGCTTGGGATATAAAGATGAATAAAATATGGAACATTTCCCCAAGGAGCCAGATGTTAAGAGGGAGAGACAGATATGTAACCACAAGTGCTATGATGGGAGTTAAGGGCTTAATTTATGATATCAATGTATCCTGATTTCAAAGATCTGCTTTATTGAGCAAACTGCTAAAACGTGTGGAGGAGAATAACGAATACTGCTTGGAAGAATCAGAGGAAGGCGTTTGAACAGGGTAACAACAATAATGAGGGCTAACATTTGCTAATGTTTACTGACACTAACACGCCAGGCACCAAGTAACCAAGTATTTTACATGTATTAACTTATTTAATCCTCACGACAGAAACATTATTATTCTCATTGCAAGGGTATTCATATTCATAAGAATAAGGTCACATAGTTTGAAGTGGCAGAGCCAGGATTTGAAGCCAGAGCCTGATTCTAGATCTCATATTCTTAATGTCTATGCCAAATTGCCTCTCTGCATGTTGAAGAATGAATCTTGTGGCCATTCCGAGATCTAAGGCCAATCCCGTCCCCCCTTTCCAAACCTCCAGAATGATCTAGACTAATAGAGATTGGATCATTCATCCAGTCATACCATGTTCATTTAAAAATCTACTCTATGCAAGGATATGTAAGATTCAGAACTGTAGGATTTGTTGGGGAAGGAGCAACCCACAACCCCTTACTACATCCATGAGTTCTGCTTTGTTGTAATTCTCCTTGGCTCTGGAGCCGAGAAACTGGGTTGTTAGGAGTTGGAGTGTCTGCTGGGCTGGTCTTTCCTACCTCTGCTCCTGGTGGGCAGGAATGGTGGAACCTAAGAGGTTCAAGAAATAAAGGGGCTCAAAGGTTTGGCAATCCAAAGGATGTTCCAAAATAAGCGGTTTCTCTCTCTCTTTCAAGGATGGAACAATTCTCCAAATGCATTCTAACATGAAGCAGATAAAGTGGAACTGCCATGACAGAAGTGGAGTTGGGGATGTAGAGCCCCATTCATTCAATGCTCATGTATCTTCTCCCATCTTCTCAGATGGTTCTCATAGCCTCTTCAGGGGATGCAGTTTGAAAAATTCTGCCCTAGGTAGTGCACTGACAAAAAGCTTGATGGTGGCCCCTCCTCAGCTCTACTGGCTGTTGAAGATAGGTAGCGTCTGCAGCAGGCAAGTGAGGTCAAAAAGCAAGGGAGTAATTAATCACTGTTGTCACTTGGAGGCTTTATGAGCATTTATATGACTCTCTGCCCTAATATGTGCTCTGAGTTGCTTGAAAAAGGAGAGAAATAGGCTCTGGGTTGGGATCAGGGAGAGGGGGGTCATGAAGGGTGGGTAAGGAAGGGGGTGTAGAAGAGTGGCAGATACAGGTAGAACAGATGACAAATATTTCCCCCTGTGGCAAATGCAGGAGAAGCCAAGGTTGAGTGGAAGAGAACTGAATCAAAGAAGAATTGGTCAGACTGGACGACGGACTCACACTTGGTTTTATCCCGGATCATATCATTGTTAAACTCTGCTCACTAGAACGCCCTTTACGGGGCAGTGGAACGGCAGACTTTGAACCTTTTCCCGTTCTGTGTACCCCTCCCTAGAATGGGAGTCCAGCACTGCTTTTGTAGGTGACATTATGTGTTCAGATATTGCTTTATGCCAGGACTCAACTCCCATGGCAAAGTCCAAAATATTGAGGAAGTATTGTGGGCTGGTGGAGGCAGAGCTTGGGAGGAAAACTTCCTGGATCTGAATCTGGACTTTGCCACTTACAGTTTTGTTTGACTTAGGCAAGTTATTTAGTCTCCCAGTTTCTTCCTCTATAAAATTAGAACAATACTAGTTTCTCCCTCATAGGGTTGTTGTGAGAATGAAATTAGTTAATACATAGACAGCACTTAAAACAGTGCCTGACATACAGTGGCTATTCAAAAGATGCTAGTTTTTTATTATCATCATCTTCAGAGGTATTTAATTATAGCTCTGGATTCTCTAAAACGTCAAATAACTACTGAGAGTCTCCTCCCATGTCTGAAATAGGTAGGCTGAAAACCTGGTTTGCAAGATTATGGGCAATTCAATACTGTACTTACAACAACAACAACAACAACAACAAGAAAGGCTTATCTCAGTCACCTTATAGTCTATTATAGATTCATCAGTAGAAGACAGAAGATGGTTTTGCTCCATGAAATCATTCAGGAATCTAGGCTCTTTCACTGCCTGGGAGCTTGGAGCTCTTCACTGATTTCCTACATACAGACTGGAGGCAAGTGAAGAGAGAATGCTTAAGAGGATCATTCAGAATAATGGTCATACTTGGAAGAGGCTTACATCAGTTCTGTACACATTCTATTGGCCAGAACTTTAATTATGTGGCCTGACTATAAAATGCAACCCAGCTATGTGCTTAGCAAAAAGATGAGACTGTTTGGAGAGCACTAGGCCAGTGTTTGCCATATCCTTCAACATTCTGTTATACTTAATACAGATATTAATAAAAAAACTGTTTATTGTGGAAAACATTGAAAAAATACAAAACTAGAAAAAATAGTAACAAATCCCCACAACATATCACTGACTAAAAAGTTTTCATCTCATGGTCCATCTTGTTTCATCTATACTTACACTCAATTCCTCCTCCCACTCATATTACTTTGAAGCAAATCTGAGACACTGCATCTTTAAATCTGTAATTATTTCAGCACAGTACATTCTCAACCACTTACTCTGTGCCCGTCACTGTGCGTGCACTAGGAATACAATAAGATAGGCTTTTTGTCTTTAAGGAGATGCAGCTGAGGAGCTTACAGACTACAGCTTATTGAGATATATCAGAGTGAATCGTAATGACAATAGAAAACAGAACTGTCCTCTTAAACACACACACACACACACACACACACACACACACATCCTTGCAACAGCCAAAATGGCCATACTAATTAATAACCTTATTTTTCCTGACTCCCTAATTCACTAATGAGCTTTCTTAAGCATCTTCACTCTTTGAGTAGCGGCTCCTGGGACAGCCATTTTAGCTTAGCTCTATATCACAGAGGATGAGCTTACCTGTCAGTAGAGGAACCTGATAATGGAGCAGCTGCTGAGAGAGGCTGAGAGGCCCTTTCTGGTCTAGTCAGCTCCTGGGGCTTCTACTAAGCAATGACCTAAGGCTTTAATTTTATCTTTTCTTGAAAGTGGGAGGGGTAAAATGGCCTCCAGGGGTTAAGAGGCAGCATCTCAATCAAAAAGAAACTGTTGACAGTTCTGCTGGCTCCAAGTTCTCTCTAATCAGAGCTCAGGACACCTTAATGGGTCACCAACCTTGCCTCAGATGTCCTGCCACGTATCACCACTGGCACATCAGCCATTCAGCTAGCCAGACAAAGCAACGAAAAAAATAACATCTGTATACTTCTACTTCCTTCGGCATTCTCTACCCGGCAGAAGCCTGGAGTGAATTTCAGATGCAAGTGGACTTGGAAATTAGACAAGCCATAATTGGGTAAAACACAAGCAATACCAGACTTCATATTAAAACAATGTGCTCTCATGTACATAAATAACTCCAATGTCAAATTCAGCCACAGAATATTAACCTGCATCAGACAGTGGATTCTCTGAAGCACACACAGGGAAATTGTTTTTGCTCTGAGACGTATCTTGTTAAGCACAGAAGGTCCATAGAATCACACGTGGAGTTCCTCCTGCACTTAGGGGCTGGGAAAATGATAGCTTAAGTAGCCACTTACTATAATTTAGTGTCTCTATGTAAACACAACTGGCTGAGCTGGGAATGGACACTTTCAGGGCTCACCTTCCGATGGATGCAGGTAAGCAGAAGTCCACAGGGAGAGTGTGACCAAGCAGATGACTCCACAGCCCAGGGGCAGTCTGCTATCAATTCAAAGAATTTTCACGCGGCCCACCTGCCCACCTAGTTCCTGTTGTGGATATGGGTAGAGATTGCTTTTGCAGGGCTGATAGCTTTTACAAAGCAATTTTATGTCTGTTATTTCTCAAAGTAACAACTAGAAGCTACCTCCATTTTAAAGGTAAGAAAAACCGAGGCCTAGGCACATTATATAGTTTGCCCAAGATATCAGCAGGTCAGTTTCAGAGCCAGAAGCAGAACTTAAGTCTAAAAATGTACAGTGTTCTTTTTAACAGATCACACCTACAGTGGGAAACTCCTGCATGTGGTTGCACGGGGGAGTGCAATTCATATTGTAGACAGTGATGATTTGTATATTTATTGAGCAATTTTCTGGTGGATGGCAGTAAGAGTTTTATTGAATTTGTTAAAAATCAATAGATTAAAGTAACTGTCTTAGGACAGTTTTCCAATTTTCACAAAGGCACCATACAGATTAGCGGAGGCCCTACTATACTACCCCCACTATCAAACTTTTCTCTGATGACTGTCAGTGTTTTGTGACGTTGGGCCTTTGTGGATTATCAATTTGAATCTAAAAGACAGGACTACTTATAGCAGGGGTCAGCAATCATCTTTTGTAAAAGGCCAGACAGTAAATATTTTAGGCTTTGTAGGCCATACATTTAGGCTTTGTGGTAACTACTCAAGTGCGCTGCTATAGTCCCCAAAGTGGCCACAGTCAATATGTAAGTGAATGGGTGTGGTTATGTTTCAATAAAACTTACAAAAACAAGCAGTGGGCACAGCTTCCCAATGACTGACTTATAGAATGCTGGTCATTTGAATTATCAAGAGGAGTTTCTTGAACGAGCATAGCTTGTTAGAACCTGTTGAGCTCAAAAGGTGTGAAGCCAAAACTTGAAATTAGAGCTGATTTCAAACCCCTTGTTCTTTACACTCAACACCTGTAAGATGTTCTTATTCTTGGTGGTGTGACCCGCCACTATGTGGCAATCAATTGTGCAGTATGTTTGCGAAGAAATTCCAGTGTTTTTGAATATCACTTAAAAAATAATGGAATAGACTAGATGGGACGCATCATGGTGGGTACTCATTCACACTTCTTTTGATTTTCTGAACAGTATGGGAAAGTTCGATCTGGTCCAGAGTAGTATATTGTCTCCACTCTTTGGCCTCTTAGGAGACGCTGACACCTCAGTTCTCTTGGCTTTTATGTCCACAAATCCCTCTTAGTTGAGACAAAGCTGTGATTCTGTGAATGAAACTTTACTAGGAAACAAAGGTGGGAAAGAAAGCAAACAACAAAAGGAGTTTCTAAATATAAACAGGTGAGTTTGAACAGCCTGTTAATTAGGTCAGGAATTAAGTTACTCTATTTTTACTGAGGTCTAGAAAAAGACATAGTCAGCTGCTCTAGCAAAATGACCCTTGTTCGTCTTGCCACCAGATCCAGCCACCCAGGTTCCTAATCCAGACAGCTGCATCCTGGCACCACATATGACCTTGTTATAATCTCAGGCTCCACCATGACCTTCTTAGAAATTTAGGGCTGGAAGAGAACTTAGAAGTTATCTAACACTTGTTACACACTTGAGGTCCTCAAGGCCAAGTCTGAGAGGGGCCCAGCCTATGAGCTTCATAGAATATTGTTATGAATATGCTATGAATGGGCTATTCTGAGCCCAGGATGACAGCCAGCTAAGCAGGTATTTCTAAGGAATTGGGACACACGCTGCAACTGAACTTGAAAGCATTATGCAGCTGTTACCCTCTTACCAATCCTTTCCAGAGATATAATCTTACTTTTAAAAAATTTTTAATGGGTAATTTTCATGTTATTTAACTGAATGTACCAAAAAGATATTTTACATTTTTTATACTTTTATACTAACCAACCTGATGCATAATTTATATTTACAGCACATATCAATTTGCTTTAAATTAATTTTTATCTCAATAGCTTTTAGGGTTCAGTGGTTTGTTACATGGATGAATTATATAGTGGTGAATTCTGAGATTTTAGTAGGCTCATCACCCAAGTAGCATACATTGTACCTAATATGTAGTTTTTCATCCCTAGCCCCCCTCCCACCCTCCTCTTTCTGAGTCTCAAAAGTCCATTATACCACTCCGTATGCCTCTCCGTACTAATCGACAACTTGAAGAATCAGGAGATTAAAGTTATTCCCCTACATTCTTTCAGTGTAGGGGAATAACTTAGCTCCCACTTTTAAGTGAGACTGTATCGTTTTTGGTTTTCCGCTCCTGTGTTACTTCACTTACAATAATGACCTCAGCTCCACTGAAGTTGCTGCAAAAGACATTATTTTGTTCCTTTTAATGGCTCAGTAGTATTCATGGTATATATATACCAAAATTTCTTTATCCACTCATTAGTCAATGGGCACTTAAGTTGGTTCCACATCTTTACAATTGTCAATTGTGAACTGCTATAAATGTACGTGTGCAAGTGTGTTTTTCATATAATGACTTCTTTTCCTTTGGGTGGATACCCAGTAGTGGGACTGCTGGATCGAATGGTAGATCCACTTTTAGCTAGAGATATAATCTTGAACTTAGAAAAGAGCTTTCCCAATGTATTCCAGAGGTTATAAACTAATGGGCCATGGGCCCAAAGGAGCCACAGATATTTATTTCAACCCCTTAGTATTTTATATATCTTTTAATTAGTTGCTGATACTTCAAAATCTGAAGATTTTGCACAGAAAGATCCATCAGATTTTGCTTGTCTGGAAAAACATAAATATTTGTCCACATTATGTCCTTAGAACAACAATCAGCTGAGGCTGAGTAGAAGCTACTGCCTTGAGACATGTGAAACTGAACTAGTCAACCAAATTTGCAAACCCTGAATAAATCCAACCAATTCATTTCACTTACAAAGAAAATGAAGTTCTGAGAAAACTGGCCTGTCCCCATTTAATGACAATATCAAAATCAGAAGCCAGATACTCTGAATTTCAGTCAGTGATCTTCAATGAGAACTGTTGCTTTTCCCCTAAAGAACCTGAAATACAGGGATATTACGTGCTTGTGGGCACTATGATGAGGAAAAACAAAACTGAAAACTGGGTCTTCTGTTTCTGCACTCAATATGTTCCATTTCCTTACTGGGCCAGAAATTCTCATGCAAATCAATAGGGAGGTAAGACTAGCCAGGAACTCAAAGCCCAAACTTTCCAAGGCTTGTGATCCTGGAACAGCTCTTCCATGTGTCCATGAGAGAGACTGGTGCTAGGAACCAGTCAGTATAGAGGCAAATTCTTTTTGCTCCTTTCTGAGCAGTGCACTTTAAAAAGTCCATACAGTCTGTATCTGACATAAATTAGGGTATTGTAGCCAAGTTCCCAATTTCACCAATCCTCAAGCCACATGTATTTCTGTACAGGCCTATGGAACCTACTGCACAGTCTCCTGAGAGCATAAATGAAGTACTGGGCAATTGGCTATGGCCAAAGGGGACTTGTGTTTTTCCCCTGAGAGATTTGCTCTCACTGAGGCAGAAGAGATACTTCTAGATGCACCATTTAGACTCCAACACTTTTCCTGCTCACTGAATGTATAGTGACTGTATTCTTTCAGAACTGAATAATAAAGACAATAATCATTGTATGAAATGGCTTTTAAAATGTGCTTTATCTTTTAACTCTCAACTCCCTTAGAAGTTGGGGCTGTTCATCTTCTCAACTTTATGAAGAGGGAACCCAGTAAACAGGATTGGCTCTATATAGCAACAATAACAACAACCTAAAGCTTGGACAGAAAAGGAACTAGTCTCTTATTCATTTAGGTACAGTGAAACCCTGGATTAGGGCTTTCACAACAGGCATGAATTCGTTTAAGTGCCCAGCTAAGCACTAAATCAGACTTGAGTGGAAGAACTAGGAAAGCCTTGGTGAGATCTTTCGTAATTGCTTTGTCATTAATAAGCAGGATTCTGTTACTCACATTCAATGAGCCCATGCTAATAATTTAATTCCAGGCAAGTCTCTCAGAAATAGGTCTTTCAACAAGGAAAAGACCCAAATCCTAACCTCGCACTAGCCACTCAATTCAAAATCATGCAGGATTTTTTAAGTACCAGGGCTTTATGGAGAAATTACAATAGTGGTAAGAAAAATGTCAGCCTTCTCGACATGGCAACTTGTATAGAATGAATCACCATCACGTACATGATTATTTACAAAAAAAAAAAAGTGGTTCTGAAAGGCTATTCAGAAAGATGTGGTCAACAGTATTCATCAGCCCTTCACAAGTGCAGGTTTAACAGTTTGGTTACTTCATCTTCTTACATAAGGCTACTGGCTACTTGGCTATTGAGGCCAGAGTCTCGACAGGGGTTTCACAAGACTAGACCTTTCCTCTCCCTTGCTGTTTTTTCATTTTAAGTTAATGGTGAAGTAAGCACTCCCTGAACCAATATTCCAACGAATAACAACTATAAACTCAATAAAACACAAAAAATACCATGAGGGTAGGAGACTGAATACAAACAGAGGCAAGTTCTGAAAAGAGGTTAAATTTTAAAGAAGGGAATGGCACAAGGTGAGTTTCACATTGTATAGCTTTTGGGCTGAAAGAAACCTGCAGTCTTTCTGGTCTAAGAATCAGAGCAACCACAGCTGCTGGAAAGTAAGGGGAGAAATCTCAGAAGAAATGGAGCCAAAGAAAAAGCACCACAAATTCTGTGCATAAATTCTACCCATCTCTCTGGCTGAGCCCTGAACTACACATGGCATAGACTCCAGCTAAATGAATTGAGATTTTCAGCTGCTGCCCAAGACAGTTTACAATTTGAGTCCAATAAAGTTAAATGCCTGCTAACACAAGCAAAAGAAAAATATATACACACACACATATGTATGTATATAGATATATCACATCACTTTTCAGAGTAATATAATAGAATCTACAACATAAACGTTTACAATGTTCAGGACACAATGTAAATCACTCAATATATGAGGGACCTCCCCCCAAAATCTGACCATTCTGTAAAGATAAACAATGGAGACCAATTCTAAAATTATCCAGATGTCAAATTTACCAGAAAATAATTTTAAAGCGTAATTTAAACACGCTTGTAGTGAATAAAAAAACTCAGTAGAGAAATACAAATAATTAAGTAGAAATTCTAGAACTAAATGATAAAATGTCAAAAATTAAGTCCTCAACTCCCTTTGGGAAATATTCCTTAATTTATTTCCTTCATATCTCTGTTCTTTGGTCCTTTCACCCCTGGAACTGGGTCAATTTAGATAGAAAAGAGACTAACTTAATTTACCTTTGGATCTTCTATAAGGGCACAAATCAGATCCACAGTTGCTGATGTTCCGATGACACGTGACATGCGAGTTGCAAAAAAACTCATAATCCGAATTACCTCCACTCAGTTGGAGATTGTTTCAAATGACTTTTATTTGTACCAAAACTAAATGGAAAATTGCTTGCTGACACTGTAGGAAGTTAATTTCTTTTTTCTTTGGGAGGCTTGACTTGAGAAAAAGAATTTAGTTAAATTTGGTGGTGAGATTTTATATACAGTATTTTCATTTGGTGAAGATATGAAGGCCAGGACTAACAGTTTCTGCCTAGGATCCCTGATATTTAACATCAAGCCTGAAAGTTGTTCCTACAAAGATATTTTTCTTTTAGAATATAGTAACTCCTGCCAGGCCTCTGTAGGAGGCAGGCTACATACAATAAGGAAGTGTTTTTATGAGGACAAAAGTGATGTTCAGAGACAAAACATCAAAGTCTTATTTTCTGAAGTGATTCTAACATGGAAGTATTTGGAAGAGATAATCCCAAGACTCAATCCATTGTGGGTCTCCCACTGGTCCCTCTTCTCCCTTGGTCACCAGGTTCTACATACTATGAGACATATACTTCAGAAACAGCCAGTTTCCCAGTGCCTAAGACACCTGGTACTCTCAAAAGCAGGGCATGATAGGCCAGGGCAGAAATTGGTTCCTAGATAAAACAGGACCCTACTCACAAAAAGCGATAATAAATACATTAAGAAAGACTATCAAACAAACCTGTAATCGTTTTAGAAATGGAGGTGATAGCTTCTCTGGGAGCAAGGAGTTATGATTATTTCACTCAATTAAAACAATGTCCAAAATAAGAGAATGAAAGCTCCCAAAGAGTGTTCTTAGCAATTTTGTAATGAGTACCAATGAAAATTGGTTTTCAGTATTAAAATCGACCAATGTCTCTGAGTTAAGAATTAGTTACTATATCAGAAACAGGAAAAAAACAAAGTAAATAAGCTGAAAAACTAAAAAGCTCCTCTTTTTATCACAGTTCTTCCACATAAGCCTGATCATCATAACATCCAATGATACAAAATTCTAGAAACTTTACAAAATTCCTTTTTAAAATTTATTTTTTGTTATCAAAGAGAATGTCCAGAAACATTGAGTACTAAAGAATTTGTTCATGGCATTGTTTTACAAAATTTTCTAATGGAGAGTGAATATTTTATTTTCCGATGTATTCTTCACTTATTAATGATGAGGTCAATGAACTGATGCAATTATTTAAAAAAAAAAAAAAACAGATAACCTTATAAAGGAAAAAAACAAAAACAAAAACAAAACCAAACGTCCATCCTCATTCTGAATCTGTTGACCGGAGTGAATGCAGTGGTCACAATACCACCACCAAATAAGAATCAACTTCGTCAGAGTAAGGAGCTGTTCAGGTCTTCTCAATAGTTCACATAGGTCTCTCAGATATAGGCACCATGTTTTAAGTCTCACACAAAATGTCTGTGTCACTTAAATTACACAATATGGCAGTGTTTGTCTTATGGGGACACATTGAAAGAAAGGGACAAAGTAGAAAACAACCTGTTTGCATGTTATATGTGAGTACATTATTGTACTGTGCATGGGTTTGAGGGCATTGCAGCCCTTGTTAAAGAGGAATTCCACCAACTGAAGCCTCTGTCAGTTCCCAGCTGCTCTTGGTGCTGAGGGTATCTACTCATATAACCTTATTTTGTTAGATCAGAGCCCTCTTCATCTACAGTTTGGCTCAAATGGTTTGAACTGAGTTTGGTTGTTTATCTCTTCCATCTGAGCTTTATTTCTCAGCCTCAGGATATGTGGGGTACTTGACCGTTTCTATCTTCTCTCGAACTTTGTAGGAGGGATATAGGCCCGTCCTTCCCAGTTTTCTGTTGACACCTTTAGAATAGCCATCCCAGTGATTTCCAGCCACACCAATGATATCACCAGGTTCCATAGGAATTTCATCTGCAGTTCGAGGTTGGTGAGCATAAATGGCAATTTGGTTGTGGGCATTCTGGCCCCCAAAATAGTAGATGTCATCTAAAGAATGGAAGTTTGCAGAGGCATCAGGATGTAGTGTTTGCATAATTTCATAAGCAACTCGACAGACCTTTGGAAAGAATTTAAAAAAAATTGTTAGTATATAAACGCTCTCCTTTCCTTCACAGCAATCTAAAAGCCCTTGGCCAAAAGGATGGGGAGTAAGAAGTTGAAAAGTAGGTGGATTCTAGCCACAAGCTTTCAGTCCATTTGCTCTCAGAAGATGGTACAAGTCATTCTTCATCTCTGTGTCTGGATCCTTTTTCAAATTAAAAAAAAAAAAAAAACCCACGAAAGATTATTACAATTAAAATCTCTCTCTCTATAGTACAAAATAATTTAAGAATATGAATTAGTTAATTTTATCAAACATTTATTAAGAGCTACACACACGTGGTCCAAGCTAGGCACTCATGATACCAAAATGAATAAGACATAGTTTGTGCCCTTAAAGAATTTGAAGTTTAGGATTAGGATAAAAAAAAACTTAACACAAATGCTGATGGTCCCTTTCCTTCATATACTGTTAATCAATCACACATTCTCATCTGATAATTAGACAGTATTTTTAATTTTGCAGATAGGCAACTAAAACACAAGGAGATTAAGTGATTTGTGCAAATTTCAGTGACAGAATTTCAACTAGATATAGAACCAAAATAATAAAAACTTTGCTTTCAGATTTAGTACTTCAACAAAGGTTATATTGGCAATGTCATTTTACAATTGAGATCACTGGTAGAATACTGAGACTATAATAAAATAGGGATCAAAAAGATTTGGAACTTTTGAACTTCAAATTCAGCCAAAGGCTCATAGAAGGCAAGCAAAATTAAGAGGGACTCAGGAAAAGAAGAAACTAAATAATTAAAGCAGCTCCAATAATAGCAAACTACAGTAACAATGATAGACGCTAATATTTACTGAGATTTTGCTGTCAGACATTGTTTTTAGATATTATCTAATGTAATTAGATTCCTTTCGGCATCCCCATAAAATTCTATCATTATGTTCATTTTACAGATGTCAAAGCGAAGTTAAGGCATTGCTTAAGGTTATACCGATAAGTGGTAGATTCAGGTTGGAACCCAGGCAGTCTGCATATGCCTGTAACCGCTATATATATTTTCTCTTGTAAATCTTATTCTCCATGTTCATATTGTAACAGCAGAAAGATATAGCATAAGACCAAAGACAGCTTTGGGTAAACCTGACAGTCTTTTCAGGGTGTCTTCACCCACTCTTCAGTCATCCCTAGCCAGGAATGGAGGACCTTGTGTTACTCTTAGGATGACCACAACCTCTACTGTGACAATGAGCCGTGATGTGTTTCCTCCTCTCCACTCTTAAATGTCTTACTCTCATAAAAACAGTATCGCAACCCGTCCCACACCCTTAGAGACCTGTTTCTTCTGGGGATAATCCTAATAATTAGTGTATATTTTGCTATCAAGAGTTGTTCATGTGTTAACCTTGATGGATAATGCAACTGTTTTATTAAAACAAAGAAATAACTATTATAATAATAGCAGAGATTTCAGACACTAATAATGAGGTGGCCCATTATAAAAATGACAAATGTGACTGTAGGCCTCTGCAAGCATACCAGTGCCACACAGGTGTGGCCCTTTATTTTTCTCGTAAGAATGACTGCTAAGGATAGCAGCTGAGCTTAATGAGCACTAATTATGTCCCAGGCAGTGTTATAATAGTGTGCTCTTCCCTCACCTTGTCTCAACTCATTTAACTATTATGACAAATCTGTGAAGTACTATTATTATTCATATTTTACAGATGAAGAAGCTAAGCCACAGAAAGATTAAATTTCAAAAAATAAAAATAAAAATCCAAAAGGAACTAGTTAATGGCAGAGCCGCAATTAGAACTCTTTCAGGCTCTTGAGTATATATTCCCTTAGGATAAACACCTAGAACAATGCCTGCCACATAGTAGGTGCTCAATGAGTATCTGTTGAATGAATATTGCTCCAGGCATAATATCAGCCCAGTAATGGAGACGTAAGTCCATGGGTGATATTTAACCCTTAAGATCCACATATAACATTAAGAGGAAGTAATTTTAAAACTGCCTATATCAACCATAGGGCAATTTACTGCAAAAGGCTAAAAAGATTACTATAGTGTTAATGTTTGCATTTAGTCACTCTATACTTCTCTTCTTTCCTTACCTACCACATGGTTTACAAGTTCAAATCACATGGTAGGTAAATGAAGGTCCATACTCAGGTTTGATGCTTGACAGGTGGCATGACTGACAGCAGTCTATGGTTTGCAAAGCAGAGGCTGGCTACATGTAGTATGTTTAACTTTATTCTGTGTTGACATGGCACTGCATCATTTTTAGTACATCGTAAAGCACAGAGTAATGGGTAACAGCAAAAATCCTGCCAAAGGATAAAACAGATATGACTGTATTAAAAAAAAATTTAAAAAGAGGGAGGAATCCATTAGTCTGAATTTCATCCCTTAGAAGTAGCCTGAGTTTACATAAGCCTCCAAAGCTTTCTCAGAGTAGATGCGATCTTATTTTTGTCAAAACAGATAAGGGCAGGAGGATCTCCTAGTGTGAGAAGTTGGAAGTGGCTGAGAGATCTGTGCACTTTTCCTGTAAACCACTTTGTTTTACTACAGAATAAGAGAATAAGAACCAGGTCTTTTCTTTGTTGTGAGAAATGCCAGAAGGATTAATGCAGTAACAGCTGCACTGTACAGCACTCAGCATTGTAAGCTAGATAGAGCCCCTGTGGATGCAAATACTTTTCTTGTCTTCTGCTCTAGGAAGTAGTCACAGAGTTCACACCTTGGGATTTCACCCTGTGCTTTCCTCCATGGTACTCTCAACAGGTATCCACTGTTGTTTCATGAGCCACATCTCAATGGAAATTCCAATCCCCAGCCTTCTGTCTGGAATAGTTAACGTAGTTTTCGGTTTTGCCCTCTGGGCTTCCAAAACCTGATTCAAAGTGTAACAAGGTGAGTAGAGTTGCATGCGGACTTGGAATGAGACCACAGAGAGGCTCATAAGAGTACTGTAATAATTGCCATAAAGGGAGGTGTCATGGGGGAAAAAAGTGATTTTGTATTATGATGACTTTCAATGGCTGAAACTACTGAGTAATGTTCACTGCTCTTTAAACAATGTCTTTAACCAATGTCTTTAACAATGTTAGTCTTTAAAGTGAGCACCTGCAACCATTTTTGTAAGTCAGATTTCAGAATAAAAATTGATCCCAGAACCTGATAAGCAATATTTTCAGAAAACCTTTCTGATACTGTGCCTATCTACAGCTGGGCTGTCAACTGCTGTTATTCTCGAACTATAAATTCTTTGCTTCAGATTTAAGATTCAAATAAGAAAATAAGTGACAAATGACATGCTTTGCACATAGGTGATTTCCAGTAACACAGAATAGGATTAATGTATTTGGTAGAATGTTTTAGAATATGGTTGCATAGCTTTCAAAATTCACTTGATGCACTTGAAAAAATGCTAATATCGCCTCCAATTTTCATATTAAATCCTGAGGACTGTGCTATTCAATTTATGAGGCTTTTAGGACAAACTTGGCTTTGAGAAACAGATCTGATGAAGGAATTCAGAAAGCTAAGAGCAATAATCGTAACAAAATTAGAGAGCAGAGCCACAGTGTTGGCTTTTAAAAACTTTTCATTGAAGAAGAGAGAATTCCCCTACCTCACTTAAGGACATAAAAGAAAGATTAGAAGCCTGAGACTGAGGGAGATGGGCATAAAAATTTCTGAGAAATCTCAATTAAGGTGCCATGACAGTTTTGCCTGCAGTTTTCCAAACACGTAGCCTTGCATTTTTCCTTCTAGTATGGCATTTCATTCCTGCGGTATTGTCTACAATAGCTCATGGTCAACAGGTCAACTCTTTCCCACTACTGTTATACGGTATTCCTCAAAGGATAGTGTATAGGAGACAGAAAGTTTACATGAGTAAAACTTAAAGATTGTTAAAGAATTATGAAGGAGATATTTAACTTGTATCACTTCCTAACATCTCTTGGCACCTGAAATAATCATCGAAGAAAGTTGAGAGTTGGTTATCCATGTTTTTATTCTGGGCTGAACATATTCTCAATGTTTATCTTTTGTCACTCTTCTGGATGTATGGCTTTAGTCTTCCTCCATTTTCCAGAATGCTTATGACATATATAGGAAAGTCTGAAAATTAATTTCACTAAGGTCAACACACACACATTTACTTGAAATACTAGGCCTTCATTCACCTTTTGGGAATGAAGAACTTTTGTTTCTGAAAAATCACATCATATGGCAATATTCTCTTTCAATAAGCTAAACAAAATGAAGTTGAGGTGGTACACTGGCCCAGAGAAATGTACATGCTGAATGTTAACAGTTCCTCTTCTTTACGGACCCTAAGCATTGCCCATGACCACAAGTAGAGCTAATGGAGTCCTTGAAGAGCTCGTTTCATGCTCCTTCTAAAATGTGAGAGCATTTGAAATGAAAGCCATGTGAAATGAAGAAAGCCATGTCTGAAATGAAGCCATGTGAAAAAGAGCTGCAAAATAAATACTATAGAGTCTAACAGGCAGAGATATTCCTATAAGTATTCATATATATAATAATAGCAGCTAATGTGTTTAATACTGTATTGCTAGGTACTATTCACAGTGCTTTACTTTTTATAACTTTTTATAACTCCTTAATCCTCACAAAAACTCTATACTATAGGTACTATTATTTTTTCACATGTAGAAAAATAAACCAGTTAAGAGATACGCTAAGTAATTTGTTCAAGGACACACAGCCACTAATTGGTCAAAGTTGGACTCAAACACAGATATCCCGACTCTATACCACAGGTTGTCTCTTTCTTGCTCTGTGATCAGTGGTCAATGGTTTGGCATTTTATCCCATCAGTGACTTTTTCTCACCCTCTATTGGCAATGACGACAAGATATTTCTAGGGCATTTTCAAACAATTCCAATTTTGGTTTTGGTAAGGGAATCTATATAATAATCCTGCAAACAATTTCATTCACACTACAAAAACATTAAACTTTACTGAATACTTCTGTACTAAAAATATCTGAAAAAAATCCTGAGGTAAGCCCAAAGATTTATCACTGAATATGGAATTATTCTACAATTTCAAATGCTACAGTGGTTAGTCATCAAATAAGGTACATGATAAGGAGGTAATCACATTAGGCAAACTGCTACTCACTATAAAAATGGAAGGTATTTTTACTGTTAAACTTTTATTATGAACCCTAACATAAAATATTTTGAGTTATTCAAGTCTATTTTGGGTTATGAAATATTATTTTAATTTTGCTTAGGTTCAAATGAGTGAAATTATTTTGGGCAAACTTTGACTGCCAAGAGTTTTTAGGAACAACATGATATATAAGTATGAGCCTTATTCCTTTGGATACAGAAAGTCTTCTCAGCACCACTCCTACTTCATATGAATTGCTTCTCTGGACCCAAGGTCTGAATACACTGAGGTCGACATTATGCATAAAACCAAACAAAGTAATAGAACAATATTCTCCTCAATCCTAGACAGAATTCTACCATCATGAAGTGACAGAGATCCTGATTTCTAGGTCAAAATTGGAGTTATGAGGATCCAAAATTCTAAAGTACAACTTCAAAAAGGAAAAAAAAGAGTAAAGAAAAAAATTTTCTATTCCAGAATAAGCCTAATGGTATTACTAAGGAGGGTTGGAAGAAGAAAAGCAAAACATGAGTACAATCCTGTAAGTCTCAGTGCCTGCCTACATGTGAGATTGGTAAACATTTAGACATGTGTAAATTTATTTAATTTTAGAATCTTGTGACTAGAACAGTGACTCTCAACCAGGGCAATTTTGCTCCATAGGGGACATCTGGCAATGTCTGGAGACATTTTTGGTTGTCATAATTTGAAGTGAGGGTCTTACTGGCCAGGGTGGCTGCTAAATATCCTACAATGCACAATATGGCTCCTCACAACAAAGAATTATCGGGTCTAAAATAGTGCCTTGGTTAAGAAACCTGGACTAGAGGAGTTGACTTCAGGCAGGCCTAAAATCCAGGCCTACAGAGAAGGTGGCATACCTGGGGAAGTGACTCTTGATTCACTCATTCTAACAATAAGCATCAAGAATGTTTGGAGGTTGTTACCAGTTACATGTACCTGTTGATCAGGCAGATGCATAGTCAAGACTCTCAAAAACAGTTGGAAGGAATCAAGAAGTTATAAACCTTGCACCTTTCTTGCAATAAGAATGGAAATGAGAGTTTCTTAAAAGATAGGATCCGCACCCCAATTAGGGAGAAACATCAATAGTGGATGCCTTCATGGGAACTTGAAGACATTTTCCCTTCTGATTAAGATTGCTGCTGTGTGTTCTGTGCAGCTATCTTTGGGTAGTAAGTTGTGTTCTTATTCCATATTAAAGGAATCTGTAACCTTTGCCTGGCTAGGTATCTTTCCAAAAATCGTATCGCCATCCCATGACAATGTATATTGTCATGTAATAAGAAAGTATCCATTTCCTTTTACTCTCCGCAGTATACTCTCGTAAAAATGATGTGGCTTTCCTTTTTTCACATTTTCTTTTCTCTGCCTCTTCTCGACATTTAAACATACACTTATCTTATACCAATTTGTATGTTCTGTTAATTATTCTCTAGTTATTTCATGTGTTTATTTTGCTTATTAGATTCTGGACCAGGGCAAGAACTGTATCTTCAATCTCCTTTGAAATCTCCTCTGCATCTAGTATAATTTTGAGTGTATTTAACAGCTGGTTGAATGAACTAACCAATAATATGTGCATAAATGAGAGAACAGAATAAAATCCACTATAAATATTGTTATTCTGATATTCCACAGGGCATATAAAGCTGGTTGGACCCTCATAAAAACACATACACCACACCCATAAAATATAATCATCTGCAACAATTAAATTCAAACAATGATTGTGATATTGTGTTTCTTAAATTTAACATACAGTTTCTCACTTGGTAGAAATGTAGTAGAACTTGAAAGGGAATTACATTTACTCTCTTTTCTATAAAGCAATCAACTGAGGCAAAATTCAGGACATTTAAGCCTCTCAGTATCAGTGCACTAATGTGTAGAAATGGATGGATTCTGGTTACATATTGACTATATGCAAAATTAGAAAGTATTAAGTAAGCTTAATTACTTGTTGTTTCTGTTAAATGCTGTGAACAAGCCAAGTACTTTAAACAACTCCAGTAACTGGCTTCAGTGGAGATGTAGTCAGCCATTACTTGCAAACAACTAAATATTCAGTGCACATGAATGGGTATTTTATGGGATCTTTTCATTCTTCCACAAAAGGGATCATTACTGAGTATCAGAAAAATTGCACCTGAGTCACAATAATGAACATTAACAATACAAATAATTTTTCTGACTCCTATACAACCAAAAAGTATTGGTTATTTTAAAATGCCCTACTGACACTTACCTGGGATGAAAAAGTACACACTAGGAAGTCTGCCTGAGAGAGAAAATGTATATCCAGGATTACTCCACGAAGTGAATTTTCTGTGTATCGGTTGTGCAGTCCAGCTGACCAGGAAATAGAGTTATCACTAATAAATTCATAATTGGGGTACCTGAAAAAATAAATTAATTTATAGATGGTCATAGATACCACACAGTATCCTATCAGAAGGTAGACTTGCTGCTTGGACTAAGAGCTTTCTAACAGAAAGGAGACCTTTAATTATGGCATTTAACAGTATAGTTGATGAGACATCTTTGAAGTCCATCAGTGGGGCAGAAACCATTCTGGAATGCCCTGTATGTTAAACTTTATTGGCATATCATATAAAACACATACACACATCAAAATGTCCTTTATCAACTCATGAAATAGTCGAAAATTGAAATCTCCTTTTTCTTTTTGTAATGAGTGACTTTTAAGAGTTTATTCAAACTTCTTTCATATTTGGTCACTGAGCTTTTCCTTTAGAATATAAATGTTGTGATAAAACCTCATTAAAATTTTTAATTTAGAATTTTTGATCATTCAGATTTGGATTAGACTTTGTAAATGTCTTCTTCATTGACATTACAAGTTAATAATAAAAAGAAGAGACGAATATTTTAAAAATTTGTGAGAACTAACAGTCTCCCTTAACCTGCATCCTTCTTGAAGAATCATCTACTCTTACCTAATGACAGTAATAGCCTATTCTAATATTTATGGAAGCAAATTCCATAGATGCCCACCAAGTCATATTTTGGTAGTCTTGCTAGAGATAGAGTGTGTGTTTAAAAGTATTCATATAGGATGTCTTTTGAAGAGAATCTGGAATATAATAGAGGAGGAATAAATATTTTCTGGAGGAATAATAGTTCCTATATAGAAACCCTGAAGCATCAGGAGTCAGTTTACATGTTTGTCTTTCAAACAGTATTCCAAAAAAGGTTAGGACCATGAGTTTTTTTTTTTCTCTGCATCACAGCATCTAGCACTCCACACAATGCTGTGTGAATAAATACATGAACAAGTGAGTGCTACCTATGCCTGGGACTTTCCCTAATCCCCTAAGAGCTGTTTCAGTTTCTCTTCATTTCATGGCCACCAAGGAGCTTTCCCTCATTGCCTCTGTAATAATGATTGTAAAGGCAAAGTCTCTGAGCACTGTTTCAGACTGCTATTCAGTGTTCAAATCCATTTGGCCTCATTATTTTTGACAGTTTGCCCTCTTCAGCTCAAAATCAAGGAGATGAAGAAAATGTCACATTTGTTCTGAAAAGAAAACAACCAGAAATAGTTTTAATGTGATTCTTGTGAAGCTGCATACCCAGGCATGGAGCAGAAACAACAACAAAGAAATATGAAATGCTAGAGGGAGAAAGAAAGGGGGAAACTGATAAAACCAGTACAGGTTTTATCCTTGAATAAAGACTAACTTTGTCAGCATGGTTTGGATGTTCAGTGAAACAAAGGAGTGATCAATTTACCAAGAAGTAACACTAACATTAATGGTCTTCCTAACTAAAAGAGCCCTCTCTGGAACCAAATCAAAAGGGTACCTATGGCTGG
Source organism: Theropithecus gelada (assembly GCF_003255815.1). Lineage (NCBI taxonomy): Eukaryota > Metazoa > Chordata > Mammalia > Primates > Cercopithecidae > Theropithecus > Theropithecus gelada. Next base: position 67,060,513 of record NC_037675.1, on the reverse strand, counting down.
GTGTGGTGGCTCATCCCAGAACTTTGGGAGGCTGAGGCAGGCAGACTGCTTGAGCTCAGGAGTTTGAGACCAGCCTGGGCAACACAGTGAAACCTCATCACTATTAAAATAAAAAAATAAAAAAAAAAAAAAAGGTATCTAAGCTCCTCAGGCCCTTCTCTACATGCAAAAGAATTCTCAGGCCTATCGCTATGGCTTCATAAATGATACCTAAGTGTAAAACAAAACAAAACACACACAAACAAAACAGTAAATAATGGAAGAAGGAAACTTTACACCTTTCATAATGAGCATGAAACTTTTTGCACAAACATGCTTCTTGTCTTTTGCCCTCAAGTATGTCAGTGGAGGAATTCTTCTACCCTGAGGTTTCAGATTCTAGGAATTTTTTTTTTCTACTGTATAAAAATTTATTTTTATATCATCCACGAAGGACTAGCTTCCAGTTATAAACTAATATCTGGTGTTGTTTTCTGAAATCCTTCCCTTGACTGAGGAAGATACTTCTCTTTGTGACTTCACCATACCTGGTACGTAAACTCCTTCAGGAGACTTATCTAACTATACTGTAATTATGTGTTACATGTATATTGTCTACCTGTTGGTTACTCCCTGAGATAAGGAGCCACACATTATATTTTGACTTTGTATTCCTAGTGCTCTGTGCTGTGTCCAGCATATTATAGGAGTTCAACAAAATAGTGAACAAATATACCACTCATTGCTGATTCTTCATTTCACAGGGCAACCAAATACTTTACAAAAAACTTTTAACAAATGACAAGAACATTTCAATGTATCTACTTTTAGAAAGAACTCATCCAGCATTTAAAAAATAAAGAATAAACTCAATTTGTAAATATTTTACCTGGGAGACTTTTAAAGGCTTGTTTTTCTTCCTGGTTTAACCCCATCCCTAATCTCCACAATCCTTAGAATGCAATATTGGGTAGCCAACTTTAATAGTTCTTATTTCTTTGACTGTCAATGATTCTGTGATTCAAACACTGTAATACTGAACTACTTAAGAGATTGCCACAATAGCAATGGCTGCCACAGTCACTGGGATGAGGGTGGTAAAATCTTGTGGATGAACTCAATTTTTTTTTTTTGAGATGGAGTCTCACTCTGTTGCCCAGACTGGAGTACAGTGGCACCATCTTGGCTCACTGCAACCTCTGCCTCCCGGGTTCACACCATTCTCCTGCCTCAGCCTCCTGAGTAGCTGGGACCACAGGCGCCCACCACCATGCCTGGCTAATTTTTTGTACTTTTAGTAGAGTTGGGGTTTTACCGTGTTAGCCAGGATGGTCTCGACCTCCTGACCTAGTGATCCGCCCACCTCAGCCTCCCAAAGTGCTGGGATTACAGGCATCAGCCACTGCGCCCGGCCAAACTCAATCTTAACATGGAGAAATCTGAAGTGTAATACCAAGCCACAAAGCATTAACTAAGCATCTTCACACAGAAGCTATATGCATAAAGCTAATTTTAACCCCTTTTCAAAGAATAAGCAACACAGAAAATGGATTCTCCTCTGACTGTGTGAACACTATACATCATTTAAGTTTAATTTTTCATCTCTTCACCCTCTTAAAGCAGAAAAGTCTTACAATGATTACCTTGCACACTATATACTTTGTTAATAGATTAATTCATGCTTTTGGTCTCCTAAAACAATGGCAGAAGTTTTATGATTTGCTTAGGTATCAAAACCAATCCTGAGTGGTTTAAAGTAGAATTAAATCAGAGTAGAAAAACATTTAAGTAAAAGAGTAAATAAAAAAAACCCCATCATTTAAATCCCCAAGAAATGACTCAAGTCGAAAATAAAAATAAAAGGATTTACAAAGAGAAAAAAATTATGCATAAAAGGCTACTACTATATTTATAACAGAATATGGAGAAAATTGCTGCCTGGACCACCACTGGGAGGGGAGTTACAGCTGTTGGCTATAAGAAGGAAATTCTGGTTTTACTACTCGTGCAGTTCAAGTAGATACTGCCAACTGTACTATAAGGGTTGTTTGGTATAAAACTGTCATGCTGTGCTATGGATCAAAGCTGTAAAATGTTTATATCTAGTTGAGTGTGGTGGCATGTGCCTGTAGTCCCAGCTACTTAGGTGGCTGAGGTGGGAGGATCATTGAGCCCAGGAGGTCAAGGCTGCAGTGAGCTGAGATTGCGCTACTGCACTTCAACCTGGACCCTGTATTAAAAAAAAAAAAAAAAAAATGTTTATACCCTTGCATCTAAATACTTCCAAGTCCAGAAATCTAAGGAAATAATGTGGATAATTTTAGGCATATGTCATAGCATTACTTGTAAGAATGAAACATTGGAAATAACCTGACTGCTGAATATTCGGAGAATGGTTGGTCAAAAAGCAATGACATATCCGTACAACGTATATGTATGTAGTCATTAAAAAAGATGTGGCTGGGCGCAGTGGCTCATGCCTATAATCCCAGGATTTTGGGAGGCCGAGGTGGGCGGATCACCTGAGGTCGGGAGTTCGAGACCAGCCTGACCAACATGGAGAAACCCCGTCTCTACTAAAAATACAAAATTAGCCAGGAGTGGTGCTACATGCCTGTAATCCCAGCTACTAAGGAGGCTGAGGCAGGAGAATCGCTTGAACCTGGAGGGCAGAGATTTCAGTGAACCGATATCACGCCATGGCACTCCAGCCTGGACAACAAGAGTGAAACTCTGTCTCAAAAAAAAAAAAGATGTTTAGGCTGGGCATGGTGGCTCACGTCAGTAATCCCAGCACTTTGGAGGACAAGGTGGGAGGACTGCTTGAGCCCAGGAGGTCGAGACCAGCCTCAGCAACATGTGATCCTGTCTCTACCCACAAAAAATTAGCTGGGCGTGATGACACATGCCAATGGTCCCAGCTACTCAGGAAGCTGAGGAAGGAGGATCTCTTGAGCCCAGGAGGTTGAGGCTGCAGTGAGCCACGCTTGCACCAATGCACTCCAGCCTGAGTGACAAAGCAAAAAAAACTAAACAAACAAACAAAAAAGATGTTTACAATGACTGTTTTAGCAACCTGGCAGAATGGATCTATTGCTGTATTAAGTGAAAAGGGTTTATATTATAAAGAATTCAATTAACTACAGGAATGCTCCAGTTAACAACGAGGATATGTTCTGAGAAATACATCATTAGGCAATGTTATCACCACGCGAACATCATAGAGTGTATTTACAAAAACCTGGATGGCACAGCCAACTATACCACACCTAAGCTATACATATATACCCACCTAGAATATATGGAATGCTTATTGCTCCCAAGCTACAAACCTGTACAGCATGTTATTATAGTGAATACTGAGGGTACCTGTAACACAATGGTAACTATTTGTGTATCTAAACATAGAAAAGGTACAGTAAAAGTACAGTTTTATAATCTGTGGGACCACCATCACACAGGTGCTTCATCACTGACTGAAATGTGGTACATGACTGTATTAAAAAATGAGACTACATAAATGGGATTGAGGATAATACTTTTTCCTTGCTTTGGTAATGATATGGTTTGGCTGGGTCCCCAAACCTTGCCTGTGCTGTTCTCATGATAATGAATAAGTCTTACGAGATTCGATGGTTTTAAAAACAGGAGTTTCCCTGAACAAGCTCTCTTCTCTTGTCTGCCACCACGTAAGTCACGCCTTTCACCTTCCATCACGATTGTGAGGCCTCCCCAGCTATGTGGAACTGTAAAGTCCATTAAACCTCTTTCTTTTGTAAATTGCCCAGTCTTGAGTATGTCTTAATTAGCAGTGTGAAAATGGACTAATAGGGTAAATTGGTACAAGAATTGGAGTGCTGCTGAAAAGATAACTGAAAATGTGGAAGTGACTTTGGAATTGGGTAACAGGCAGAAGGTGGAACAGTTTGGAGGGCTCAGAAGAAGACAGGAAAATGTGGGAAAGTTTGGAACTTCCTAGTGACTTGTTGAATGGCTTTGCCCAAAATGCTGATAGTGATATGGACAATAAAGTCCAGCTGAGGTGGTCTCAGATGGAGATGAGGAACTGGAACAAAGGTGACTCTCGTTATGTTTTAGCAAAAAGACTGGCAGCATTTTGTCCCTGCCCTAGAGATCTGTGGAACTTTGAACTTGACAGAGATGATTTAGGGTATCTGGATTATAGGTATCTAAGCAGCAAAGATTTCAAGAGGTGACTTGGGTGCTGTTAAAGGCATTCAGTTTTATAAGGGGAGCAGAGCATAAAAGTTTGGAAAATTTGCAGCCTGACAATATGACAGAAAAGAAAATCCCATTTTCTAAGGAGAAATTCAAGCCAGCTGCAGAAACTTGCACAAGTCATGAGGAGCTGAGTGTTAATCACCAATACAACGGGAAAAATGTCTCCAGGACATGTCAGAGACCTTTGCAGCAGTCCCTCACATCAGATGCCCAGATGTTTAGGAGGAAAAAATGATTCTGTGGGCTGGGCCCAGGGTCCCTCTGCTGTGTTCAGTCTAGGGACCTGGTACCCGTGTCCCAGCAGCTTCTGTCATGATAAAAAGGGACTAAAGTACAGCTCAGGATATTGCTTCAGAGGGTGGAAGCCCCAAGCCTTGGCAGCTTCCATGTGGTGTTGGGCCTGTGGGTGTACAGGAGTCAGGAACTGAGGTTTGGGAATCTCTGCCTGGATTTCAGAGGATGCATAAAAACACCTGGATGCCCACACAGAAGTTTGCTGCAGGAATGGGGCTCTCATGGAGAACCTCTGCTAGGGCAGTGCAGAAGTGAAATGTGGGGTCAAAGCCTCCACACAGAGTCCCCACTGGGGCACCACCTAGTGGAGCTGTTAGAAGAGGGCCACCGTCCTCCAGACCCCAGAATGGTAGATCCACCAACAGCTTGCACCATGCACCTGGAAAAGCCGCAGACACTTAATGACAGCCCATGAAAGCAGCGGGGAGGGGGTTATACACTGCAAAGCCATAGGGGTGGAGTTGCCCAAGGCCAAGGGAGCACACCTCTTGCATCAGTATGACCTGTATGTGAGACATAGAGTCAAAGGAGATCATTTTGCAGCTTTAAGATTTGACTGCCCCACTGGATTTCGGAATTGCATGGGGCCCGTAGCCTCTTTGTTTTGGCCAATTTCTCTCTTTTGGAATGGGTGTATTTATCCAATGCCTGTATCCCCACTGTATACAGGAAGTAACTAACTTGCTTTTGATTTTATAGGCTCATAGGTGGAAGGGACTTGCCTTGTCTTGAATGAGACTTTGGACTGTGGACTTTTGAGTTAATGCTTAAATGAGTTAAGACTTTGGGGGACTGTTGTAAAAGTATGACTGGTTTTGAAATGTGAGGACATGAGATTTGGGAGTGGCCAGGGGTAGAATGATATGGTTTGGCTGTGTCTCCACCCAAATCTCATCTTGAGTTCTCAGGTGTTGTGGGAGGGACCCAGTGGGAGGTAACTGAATCATGGGGGCAAACCTTTCCCCTGGTGTTCTCGTGATAGTGAATCACAAGATCTAATGGTTTTAAAAATGGGAGTTTCCCAGCACAAGCTCTCTTCTCTTGTCTGCTGCCATGTAAGACATGCCTTTCACCTTCTACCATGATTGTGAGTGCCCCCCCGCCCCACCAGGGATGTGGAACTGTAAGTCCATTAAACCTCTTCCTTTTGTAAATTGCCCATTCTGGGGCATGTCTTTATCAGCAGCATGAAAATGAATAGGGTATTTACCAACTTGCATATTTTTAAGTGAGCATGAATTAATTTGCTCACCAAGAAAACATGAAAAAAAGCTTGTGATGCATTCAAGAACAAGTGAAAGAGCAGACAAAATTAGTATCTTTTTCTTCAACCAAGCTACAAATTCAGTTTGGTGTTTTAAATTGAAGAAACATGGCAAACCATACTTTTTTTAAAATTGTGTTTTGTGCCCAAATGTTCATTTAATCCCTCTTACATTAACTCATTCGTATGCCTGGCTGATTATTTGCCCTTTGTTTACATATATACATATCTCAGTGTGTGTGTGTGTGTGTGTGTGCGCGCGTGCACGCATGCACGCATGTGTATGGTAGTTGTGTATACGTGCTCAAGAGAGGGAGCCTTGAACAAAAAAGGCAATTTGCTTCAGGTTCATTTGGATTCTTCAGAGGTAGAAAAAGGATTTAAATTATTATCTAATGACTTAGATTAATACCTGCATTACAGTCCTCATTCTAAATTTATTTATTTTCCTCACTCCCATTTGAAACATGGGGGACAATAAATACATTAATTAAATAGCCAAAAAGCTTAAATGATTAATTGTCAATGTTTCCAAACTGATGGGATTGAAATCAACACTATTTAATATTTACTGGGCATTTAACTACAGCTAGGTATTATATCCAAAGTACTTATAAACTAATGAAGGAGACAGAAGTAAGCAAGTGCTAAACACTACAACAGAGGACTGCACAGAGTGGGGGACACAGGCCAGTCAAGGGTTCAGGGATGACTTCTGGAGGAGATAGTATTGGAGCAGAACTAAGACTAGAATTTTATTCTCCTTAATTTCCTACTTTCACATACATTTAATACATCCTTCATTTATTGATGGTAAATAAAGACCAACTCCAGGTTTACTCAGATCCTATAAGAAGTATCCAATTAGGATTTGTGCTTTATCTGTGTGTTTTCAGAATACCCCATGTTAACCCTGTAATAGTGTTACTCAAACTGTAGGGTAATTGCTTATTCCCCTATTAGATTTGGGAATTCCTTGACAGCAGGGAGTATCTTGTTTATCATGAAATCCCCAGCACCCAGCACAGTGCCTGAAATACAGGCAAGCTCAAAAAATAATTGTTACTGTTCCATACATACTAGTAGTCTTTATTCCTCAACTTACAAAACTTACTTTTTGATTCCTTACCTTTCTTTAGTATAACTTTCAAATTCCAGAAATTATTATGAGACAAAACTCTACATACGTGTTCAGTTGCCTGTAATTGTTAATAAAGACAGTGAAATCAAAACGGTAAGCACCTGGTTTTATTGCTAACAGTCTGTATAGCTGGCTAGTGTTACTGACTGAATGTTTACATTTGCATAAACTCCTATGTTGAATCCCTAACCCCAATGTGATGGTGTTTGGAAATAGGACCATTGAGAAATAATTAGGCTTAGATGAGGTCATGAGAGTGGGGCCCTCATGAGATTAGTGTCCTTATACGTAGAGACATCAGAACACTTCCTCTCCTGGTCACAGAGCACAGACTGAAATAGTGGCTGCTTACAAGCCAAGAGAAAATGAAATCTACCTTGCCAGCATCTTGATCTTGAACTTCCCAGCCCCAGAACAGGGAGAAATAAATTTCTGTAATTTAAGCCACTCAGTCTATGTTATTTGTTATGATAGCTCCAACAGACTAATGAAGATTTTAGTACCAAGAAGTAGGGTGATACTTTTAATGATGATAATGATTATTGCTGGTGACAATACATAAGTCAGTGGTCCAGTTCATTTTAGACTTCTAATAAAGCATTATTGGATATGGCTAATAAAAATGCTTTGATTAGACTGACAGTTATACAAGTATATAGTCACTTGAATTTTTAAAACCCTAATAATTAGCAATAATAATATACAAAAATTACAAGTCATGGGAAGGAAGAATTCTTTTAAACTGAAAGAGACAGCCCCACTCTAGAATCACCAGTTGGTCTAACTTACTTTGTTTTTGCCTCCTTTAATAAAGAAGGGTCATCTGTGGCCAAATACACTCTTTTTTTGTCCACTTGCATTCTGCGTGCAAGAAGCTGAAAATGTTCTTCAACATGCACCATGTACTCTTCAATGGGATGGAAGGCAGCTTCTGTTCCCACTTTGTCCGTGCGTCTGACGTGGACTCTGGGGGAGAAATTCAGATTCTGCTGGTAATGTACTGACACTGGGTGCTTTCAGGGTACTTAATTTATACCCCTACTTATGGTGGCATTATATGCATTTTTAACAGATTTTTCTTTCATTTTAACCATTAGAAAAAGTAAAACACATAGTATTTTAAAAACTCAAAAATACATATTCTAAATATATTTGCAGGCTAAATAATACAAGTGGAATTAGAAAGTAAGTAAAGCCTTTGAAGAATGATTTCTTATAGAGAAAATAATTCATATCTTAGGAATAAATGGGAGATTCCAGAGTTGCATTTCATACTAGGCAGCAACCAGCTGTCTGGAAAAAAACTGAATATAACTTAAGATTTTTGTTACCAGGATGATACCAGGATTCACAGCTGTTACTAAAGAACATTAGAGATATTATTTGTAAAGTTCTGATGCCAAGGGTTTTCCTCTTTATTTTACCCTGTAGAGTCACCATAACCGCCAGCTTGTAGAACTTAAAGTTGTCCCAGGAAAACACTGACCTGGATGAACTTTTATAGCACCGTTAAGACCGGCAAACCTTTTAATATTTTAAGTAAATGAAGCCGATTCCAGCCCTTCTGTTGTGGGCATAATGAATTTCCTTTCTCTGTTTTTCACCATATCAAATGAGTGCAGATACTGATTTCATCTGTCATATTTAAGAAAAGCCCCAAAACTGTAAAATTGGGGAAACAGATTCACACTGCCCTGTACTGAATAAGGCACTGACTCCCATAGTATTCTCTCTCCTCCCATCTTAGTGTTTCCAAAGTCACTTTTTTTTTTTTTAAAGACAAGGTCTTGCTCTGTGGCACACATTTTCAGAACATTTTCAGCAGTAGCGTGATTACGGCTTACTCCAATCTCTGTCTCCCAGGCTCAAGTGATCCTCCCACCTCAGCCTCCTGAACAGCTGGGACTACAGGCATGTGCCACCATGCCTGACTAATTTTTGCTTTTTTTTTTTTTTTTTTTGATATTGATGGGGTTTCAACCATGTTGCCTAGGTTGAGTTTTCTCAAACTTCTGGGCTCAAGTGATCCACCTGCCTCAGCCTCCCAAAGTGTTGTGATTATAGGCATGAGCCACTATGCATGGCCCCAAAGTAATATTAATAGAAATAAAAATAACACTTTATTTTCATAAATTAAAAGATCCTCCTGAAATCTTGCCTTCCCCACCCCACAAATTACTAAATCACTATTCATATGTAGAAAAAGGTAGATTTACATGCCTTTAGGTCACAGTATATGGGTATGCCTTAGGCCAAGCCTAAGGCCAGTTTTTTATTATGAATCTGGAGTGAAGGTTTGATTTCACTAGAGTTACTCTGCCATCTTCATGGCTATTCTTTGCTTTGCATTCCAGACTATAACCCAGATGTGGATAAAATCATATGGACATCTATTCTATCATCTTTTCCTTCCCACATCCTTCATAATCACCCTTTCTCTGGGGAAACTGGAATTGTTCAGTGTGCTCTACAGAGATGAAGTGGGCAGAACAAATGATTCCACTGAATTTCAATCAAAAGTTACATGAGAAGAAATACGATTTGATATTCTGACTTCAGATGTACCTTCTTTAGGTCTAACACTTAGAATGGGGTCAATAACTTCTCTACATATGAAGACTAAGACACAAGGAAAGATGTGGGGTGGGAAATATGAAAATAAAAATAAAAAGAAGCTGGACATGGTGGTACATGCCTGCAGACCCAGCTATTATACTTGGGAGGTTGAGGTAGGAGGATCACTGGAGCCCAGGGTGGTCAAGGCTGCAGTGAGCCACTACACTTCAGCCTGGGTGACAAGAGTGAGACCCTATCTCAAAAATAACAACAACAAAAGCCAAAAGAGAGCTGTGATAAGAGGAGAAAGAAGCAAAGGAAGAGGAGCACTGGAGACAGTAATAGGGCACTACCAAGAAACTTTCTCAGCTATTCTAAGTAAACAAACAAACAAAAAGAATAGTCTCCATGTGCCCTTAGGATAGCTCTAGAACCTCTGTTCTTTGGTGGGACTATAAAAATTGAACCATATATTGTAAAATTCACAATATGTTGTAAAGATACATAACCCTAACTACTACGTATCACAGTTTGAAGAAAAAATCAGATTCTTACCCAATAACTGGATGTTTGAAGCCAAGCTTCTTGGTGGCTTCTTCTATTTCTTTTTCTAGCCAAGGCTGTGGGCGGATCAAGTATTTGACAAACTGAGACACCCACCACACTGCAGGGTCACCATGCACTCGTATAAGTCGATCTGCGAGGTCTTCTGGTACAGCCAAGGGTAAATATGGAGGACGGGGATGAAGACTGTCTACAATAGGAAGCTCGACCACTTGAACATTTTTGTCCTTCACTTCACCTGACAATATCAAAACATATAATTGTTACTACATGGTATTTCTTATACATCTACCATTCAACAAGAACTTATTCTGAGTGCTTTCATCCTCATAGCAACTCTAAAGAAGTATAATCTTCACTTTACAAAAGAAGTTAAATAACTTGCTCAAAATACCAGAGCAAAAGTGACGGAGGTGAATTTCACATGCAGATTAGTCTACCGCTCAAGTCTCTGGTCTTTTCTAAAAATTTCTATCATAACATGCTGTCATATCAACACCTCATGGTATCTAGAACTCAAAGTTATCTCATCAAAGAATAACAGTAGACACAGCCAGCTAGCAAAGTTCTGTTTTTTATTATTGTTTTGGAATTAGAAAATAAAGTGTTCTCAAAGCTTCTAGCTTTTCATTACAGCAAATTGCTCTTGCATTACTTTCATGACAGAACACAATGACTCTGGAAACACCTGAAGATTATAATTAAAACCCAATCATCTATATCTTTTAAAGAAAAAAATTAGATAATTCTAGAGTCTTTTTTTTTTTTTTTTTAATCTATTGGAGGGAGATGAAGCAAGATGGCTGAATAGAAGCCTCAACCAATCGCTGCCCCCACCACAGAACACCAAATTTAACAACTATCTACACAAAAAAGCACCTTCACAAGAACCAAAAATCAGGTGAGTGATCACAGTACCTGGTTTTAACTTCGTATTGCTGAAAGAAGCACTGAAGAGAGTAGGAAAGACAGTTTTGGATTGTCTATGCCACCCCTTCCCCACCCCCATGCAGTGGCCATGTGGTGCAAAGAATCTGTGTGCTTGGGGGAGGGAGAGTGCAGTGATTGTGGGACTTTGCACTGGAACTCAGTGTTGCCATGTCACAGCAGAAAGCAACACCAGGCCAACTGGCAAGCAACACCCAGGCCATTAGCAAAGAACTCAGCCAATGCCCATGGAGGGAGAATTTAGATGTACCCTCGCCAGAGGAGAAACGTCCATCCCAGCGGTTGGAGCCTGTGTTTCAACAAGCCTCACCACTATAGGCTAAAGTGTCCTGGGGCCCTAAATAAACTTGAAAAGCAGTCTAGGACACAGGAACTGCAATTTCTAGGCAAGTTTTAGTGCTGGGCTGGGCTCGAAAGCCATTAGACCTACGGGGCATGTAACCTAGTGAGACACCAGCTGAGGTGGCCAAGGCAGTGCTTATGCCACCCTTTCCCTAATCTAAGACAGCACAGTTCACAGCTCCAAAAGAGACTCCTTCCTTCTACTTGAGCAGTGGAGAGGGAAGAGTAGAGGACTTTATCTTGCAACTTGGATACCAGTTCAGCCACAATGGAACAGAGCACCAAGTGGGCTCTTGGGGGTCCCTGATTCCAGGCCTTGGCTCTTGTAGGGCATTCCTGGACGTGCCTGGGCCAGAGGGGAGCCTAATGCCCTGAAGGGCAAGTCCCAGGCCTGACAGCATTCACCACAAGCTGACTGAAGAGCCCTTGGGCCTTAAGTGAACATGAGCAATAGCCTGGCAATAATCCCTGTGGGCCTGCAGTGGCCACAGGGAGAGACTCTTTTGCCTATGAAAAGAGGAGTGAAAAGTGGGAAGCACTTTGTCTTGTGGTTTGGGTGCCAGCTCAGCTGCAGGAGAACAGAGGACCAGGTAGGGTTCTAAGGTTACCAACTCCAGATGCTGGTTCCCAGATGGCATCTCTGGACCTGCCAGGGGCCCAGGGGAACTCGCTGTCCTAAAGCGATGGATAAAAGCCTAACTGGCTTTGCCACCTGCTCATTGTAGAGCCCTAGAACTTTGGGCCAACACAGGAGGTAGCCAGGTAGTGGTTACACTGGGCCTTGGGTGAGATCCAGTGCTACGCTGGTTTCAGGTCTGACCTAGTGCAGTTCCAGTGATGACAGCCACAAAAGTGCTTGTGTCACCACTCCCCCAGCTACAAGAGGCTTAGAGCACAGAATCAGAGACTCCATTTGTCTGGGACAACGTAAGGTAAGAGAATAAGAGTCTCTGCCTGGTAATCCAGAGAATTCTTCTAGACCTTATCTAAGACCACCAAGGTAGTACATCTGCAAGTCTGTAAGAACCACAGCATTACTGGGCTTGGAGTGCCCCCAAATGTAGATATGGCTACAATGACCAAAATCAGATCACAACACCCAATTCCCTTCAAATACCTGGAAAGCCTTCCCAAGACAGGTACAAAAAAGGCCAGATTGTGAAGACTACAATAAATACCTTCAATGCCCAGACACCAATGAACATCCACAAGCATCAGGACCATCCAGGAAAACATGACCTTAAGAAACAAACTAAATAAGGGACCAGGGACCAGAAATCCTGAGGAGACAGAGAGGTATGTGACCTTTCAGACAGAGAATTCAAGAGAGCTATTTTGAGGAAATGCAAAGAAGTTCAAGATAACACAAAGAAGGAATTCAGAATCCTATCAGATAAAGTTAACAAAGAGGATGAAACAATTAAAAGGAATCAAGCAGAAATTCTGGAGTTGAAAAATGCAACTGACATACTGAGGCTCTTAATAAAAGTCAACAAGCAGAAGAAAGAATTGGTAAGCTTAAAGACAGCCTATTTGAAAATACACTGTCAACAGAGACAAAAGAAAAAAGAATGAAAAACAATGAAGCATGCCTATAAGATCTAAATAATAGTTTCAAAAGGGCAAATCTAACAGTTATTGGCCTTAAGGAGGAGGCAGAGAGAGATAGGAACAGAACGTTTATTCAAAGGGATAATAACAGAGAACATCCCAATTCTAGATAAAGATATCAATATTCAAGTACAAGAAAGTTATACATCAACCAGAGTTAACCCAAAAAAGACTACCATTCAAGGCATTTAATAACCAAACTTCCAAAGGTCAAGGATGATGAAAGGATCCTAAAAGCAGCAAAATAAATAAATAAATAAATAACATACCATGGAGCTCCAATATGTCTGACGGCAGACTTTTTAGTGGAAACATTACAGGCCAGAAGAGAGTGGTATGACATAAACTACTGAGGGAAAAATTTTACCCTAGAATAGTATATCCAGTGAAAATATCCTTCAAGCTTTAAGAAGAAATAAAGACTTTCCCAGACAAACAAAAAAATGAGACATTTCATCAACATCAGACCTGTTCTACAAGAAATGCTAAGGGAATACTTCAATTTTAAAGAAAAAAGATGTTATTGGGCAACTAAAAAATGATCTGAAGGTACAAAACTCACTGGTAATACTAAGTACACAAAAAAAACCACATAATATTACAACACTGTAATTGTGATATGTAACCTATTGATATCTTAAGTAAAAGACTAAAAGATGAACTAATCAAAAATAACTACAGCAACTTTTCAAGACATACTTGGTACCGTAAGATATAAATAGAAATAACAGAAAGGTAAAAAGCTGGGGAGACAAAGTACAGAGTATTTGTTAGACTTCTTTTCGATTGCATGTTTGTTTACCCAATCAGTGCCAAATTGTCATCAATTTAAAATAACGAGCTATAAGTTATTTGCAAGCCTCATAACCTTAAATAAAAAAACATACAATGAATACACAAAAAATAAAAAGCAAGAAATTAAAACATACCAGCAGAGAAAATCACCTTCACTAAAAGGAAAATAGAAAGGAAGGAAAGAAGGAAGAGAAGACCACAAAACAACCGGAAAACAAGTAACAAAATGGCAGGAGTAAGACCTTACTTATTAATAATAACACTGAATGTAAACAAGCTGAATTCTCTAATCAAAAGACATAGAGTGGCTGAATAGATAAGAAACACAAAATTCAATGACCTGTTACCTACAAGAAACATACTTCACCTATAAAGACACGTGGACTAAAAATAAAGGGATGGAAAAAGATATTTCACGCCAATGAAAACCAAAAAAGAGCAGGAGTGGCTATACCTATAACAGATAAAATAGATTTCAAGAAAAAAACTACAAAAAGGGACAAAGAAGGTCATTATATAATGATAAAGGCATCAATTCATCAAGAGGATATAATTGTAAATATATATGTACTCAACATTGGAGCACCCAGATACATAAAGCAAATATTATTACAGCTAACGAGAGAGGTAGACCCCAATACAGTAATAGCTGGAGATTTCAACATCCCACTTTCAGAACTGGACAGACAGAAAATCCACAAAGAAACATCAGACTTAATCTGTACCACAAACCAAATGGACCTAATAAATACTTATAGAACATTTCATCCAATGGCTGCAGAATACACATTCTTCTCCTCGGCACATAGATAGTATGACAAGGACAGACCATAAATTAGGTCACAAAACAAGTCTTAAAACATTCACAAAATTGAAATACTATCAAATTTTTTTTTTTCTTTTTTGAGACAGGGTCTCACTCTTGCCCAGGCTGGAGTACAGTGGTGTGACCTCAGTTCACTGCAGCCTCTGCCTCCCAGGCTCAAGTGATCCTCCCACCTCAGCCTCTTGAGTAGTCAGGACCACAGATATGTGCCACTGCACCCAGCCTCAAGTATCTTCTCAGATCACAATGAAATAAAACAAGAAATCAATAACAAGAGAAATTTTGGAAACTATACAAACACATGGAAATTAAACAATATGCTCCTTAAATACCAGTGGATCAATGAAGAAATTAAGAAGGAAATTTTAAAAATTTCTTGAAACAAATGATCATGAAAACACAACATATCAAGACCTATGGGATACAGTGAAAGCAGTACTGACAGAGAATTTTATAGCAGTAAGTGTCTACATCAAAAAAGCAGAAAAACTTCAAATAAATCACCTAATGATGCATCTTAACCAGAAAACTATAGCAAATCAAACCCAAAATTAGTAAAAGAGAAGAATAAAGATCAGAGTAGAAATAAATGAAATTGAAACAATCATTAATGACCAAATGGGATTTATCCCAGAGATGCAAGGATGGTTGGGCATATGCAAATCAATCAATGAGACACATCATATCAACAGAATGAAGAACAAAAGCCATGTGATCATTTCAATTGATGCAGAAAAAGCATTTGACAAAATTCAACATCCCTTCATGATAAAAACCCTTAAAAAACTGAGTATAAAAGCAACGTATCTCAACATAATAAAAGCCATATACATAGATCCACAGCTAATATCACACTGAGTGGGGAAAAGCTGAAAACCATTTCTCTAAGATCTGGAACACAACAAAGATGCTCTCTGTCACCACTGTTATTCAATATAGCACTGGACATTCTAGCTACAGCAATCAGACAAGAGAAAGAAATAAAGGGTGTCCAAAATGAAAAGAAAGAAATCAAATTCTCATTGTTTGCACATGATATGACACCACATTTGGAAAAACCTAAAGATTCTACCAAAAAAAATTTAGTAAAGTTGCAGGATACAAAATCAACATATAAAAACCAGTAGCATTTCTATATGTCAACAGTGAACAACCTGAAAAAGAAATCCAAAACATAATCCAATTTGTAATAGTTACAAATAAAGTTAAATACCTAGGAATTAACTTAACCAAAGATGTGAAAGATCTCTACAATGAAAACTATAAAACACTGATGAAAGAAATTGGAGAGGACACCAAAAAATGGAAAGGTATTCCACGTTCACAGACTGGAAGAATCAATATATATATATATATTTTTTGAGACGGAGTCTAGCTCTGTCGCCCAGGCTGGAGTGCAGTGGCCAGATCTCAGCTCACTGCAAGCTCCGCCTCCCGGGTTTATGCCATTCTCTTGGCTCAGCCTCCCGAGTAGCTGGGACTACAGGCGCCTGCCACCTCGCCCGGCTAGTTTTTTGTATTTTTTTTAGTAGAGACGGGGAAGAATCAATATTTTTAAAATGCCCATACTATCCAAAGCAATCTACAGATTCAATGCAATCCCTATGAAAATACCAATGACTTTTTCACAGAAATAGAAAAAAAAATCCTAAAACTTAAATGGGGATGTGGTGGCTTACGCCTATAATCCTAACACTTTGGAAGACCAAACCAGGAGGATGGCTTGAGGCCAAGGGTTTGAGACCAACCTTGCAAAGATAATGAGACTCTGTGGCTACTAAATAAATAAATAAATAAATAACACTTACATGGAACCACAAAAGACACAGGATAACCAAAGCTGTCCTAAGCAGAAAGCACAAAACCAGAGGAATCACATTACCTGACTTCAAATTATACTATGGAGCTATAGTAACCAAAACAGCATGGCACTAGCATAGAAACAGACACATAGACCAATGGAATGAAATTGAGAACCCAGAAACAAATCTGTACATTGACACTGACATTGACGACTCATTTTCAACAAAGGTGCCAAGAACACAAGAACATACATTGGGGAAAGGAAACTCTCTTCAATAAATGATGCTGGGAAAACTGGATATCCATATGCTCAGGAATGAAACTAGGCCCCTATCTCTCACCATATACACAAATCAAATCAAAATGGATTAAAGACTTAAATCTAAGACCTCAAACTATGAAACCACTAAAATAAAACATTGGGGAAGCTCTCCAGGATATTGGAGTGGGTAAAGATTTCTTGAATAATACTCCATAAACACAGGCAACAAAGCAAAAATGGACAAATGGGACCAACTCAAGTCTGCACAGCAAAGAAAACAATCAACAAAATGAAGAGACAACCCACAGAATGGGAGAAAACATTTGCAAACTACCCATGTGACAGGGGATGAATAACGAGAATATAAAAGAAGCTCAAACAACTCTACAGGAAAAAATTAATAATCCAATCAAAAATGGGCAAAAGATCTGAATAGACATTTCTCAAAAGAAGACATACAAATGGCAAACAGGTATATGAAGAGGTGCTCAGCATCAATGATCATCAGATAAATGCAAATTTTAAAAACTACAACGAGGTATCATTTAACCCCAGAAAAAATGGCAAAATTCAGGCAATAACAAATGCTGGCAAGTATGTGCAGAAAAGGGAACCCTCATACACTGTTGGTGGGAATGTAAATTAGTACAACCATTATGGAGAACAGTTTGGACATTTCTCAAAAAGCTAAAAATTGAGCTACCATATGAGCCAGCAATCCCACTGCTGGGTATATATCCAAAAGAAAGGAAATGGGTATATCAAAGAGATACCTGAACTCCCATGTTTACTGCAGCACTGTTCACAATAGCCAAGGTTTGAAAGCAACCTAAGTGTCCAGATGAATAAACAAAGAAAATAAGGTAAATATACACAATGGAGTACTACTCAGTCATAAAAAAGAATGAGATCCTGTCATTTGCAACAACATGGATGAAACTGTAGGTCACTGTGTTAAATGAAAAAAGCCAGGCACAGAAAGATAAACTTGACATGTTCTCACTTATTTGTGGGAGCTAAAAATTAAAACAATTGAAATCATGGAGATAAGTGTAGAATGACAGTGACCAGAGACTGGAAAAGGTAGTGGGAGGTGGGGAGTAAGGTGGGATGGTTAATGGGTACAAAAAGTTGAAAAAATAAGACCTAGCATTTCACAGCACAGCAGGGTGACTAGAGTCAATGACAATTTAACTATACATTTTAAAACAAGTAAAAGTATATAATTGGATTGCTTGTAACATAAAGGATAAATGCTTGAGGTGATGGATACCCCATTTATCCTGATGTGATTATTATGCATTATATGCCTGAATCAAAATATTTCATGTACCCCATATATATACCTACTATGTACCCACAAAATTTTTTCAAAAATTAAAAAAAAAAAAACACCTATATTTTCACCAGGCGCAGTGGCTCATGCCTGTAATCCCAGCACTTTGGGAGGCCGAGGCAGGAGGATCACCTGAGGTCAGAAGTTTGAGATCAGCCTGACCAATGTGGAGAAACTCCGCCTCTACTAAAAATACAAAAATCAGCTGGGCGTGGTGGCACATGCCTGTAATCCCAGTTACTCGGGAGACTGAGGCAGGAGAATTGCTTGAACCCGGGAGGCAGAGGTTGCAGTGAGCCGAGATCATGCCATTGCACTCCAGACTGGGCAGTAAGAGCGAAACTCCGTCTCAAAAACAAAACCACCAACACCACCAGCACCACAACAACAAAAAAACTGTATTTGCAAATATGATAATACAATGTGTATTGCTTTTTACCTTGAACTCTAAAGTTCAAACAGAGCCTAGATGCTAATTTTTGCAGATTATGATTACTTTCAGAATTAAATTTCCATAAATTAATGTTATTGATGTTCTATCACCTTTATAATCCAGTAAGTATAACCCAAAATGTGATAGCCAGCATCCCTATAGTTTATTTTACATATTAAAGACCACGTAGTAGTAACTACAAGACCCTAAGATACCAGAAATATTTTGCTATCATAAAACGTACTACTGAGTTAAATTTTTGATAACAAAAAATATTAACCTGAACATACAAAATAACTCCAGTTTAGATGTCTCTGACTATAATGAATTAGAATAAAAATCACTGTACCATTAAAGAAATAACGTACTTTTAAAGAATAAACCTAGAATATGTTTGAAATGTATTCACCAGAACAAAACACAGTCTTCAAATTCTGTTTTCCTGTATCTATGCAAAATGTTTAAAATAAAAGAAATGATCTGGGAATAAAATATAGTCAGTCAAGCCAACTACATGGTTATTAGAAAGTCAGTTTGGCTAATAACCTCTACTTAATATTCTCTCCCTCTGATATGTAAAACTTATTTTAGGATTCTTAGAACAAAACCTTTGAAACATGACATTTGTTGCCTGAATAAATGGTAGTAAAAAAAATTCACCATCAGTACTGCAGTTCATCTAGGGTGTCAGTTGAGAGTTGGGCACCTTTACCAGACAAGAAACTATAATTAAGAGTGTAAGAGTAAATAATTAGCTGCATTTTAAATTAAGCTATAATGGTCTCCCCTAAGGTAAGGAAAACTGGGGTGCTTTCCTTGAGGTGAAGATGATCAGAAATATAGTACATGCATGTAAGAAAAAGAAGAATGAAAGAGCAAGAATTTTGTTATAAAAAAGAGAGAAAGGAAGGAAAACCCTAGTCTCTTATATATGACCATAAATTCAGCTTCCTATAAGCAAAAGCAAAATTAGTAGGGCTGCCTTCCTTTTCCAACTTCTTCCTAACAAGGTTATTCTAAATGTTCAGTGTAACTAGCTCCAAATTTTACTTATATGAAAGTGTTATCCTCTGATTAACCCAAGGCCTCAGCTTCCTTACAGATTGCTCCATTAACAGCTTTCAGAAAGAAATAAAAACTGCCCACATATTCAAGACAGAGAACTCAGTTTTTTTTTTATTCTTTATTCATTCATTTATTCATTCACTTGTTTAAATATTTAGTGAACATTACTGTTACAGTTTGGACATTTGCCCCCTCTTAATCTCATGTAGAAATTAGATTCCCAGTGTTGGAGGTGGGGCGTGGGGCCTGGTCCTGGTGGGAGGTGTTTGGGTTATAGGGGCAGATCCCTCATGAATGACTTGGTGCTGTTCTAGAGGTAATGAGTGAGTTCTTGCTCTATTAGTTCTCAGCAGAACTGATTGTTAAAAAGAGCCCAGCATCTTCCTCACCCTTCTCTCTCTTCCCTCCTCTCTTGCCATGCAATGCCTGTCCCCGCCCCCTTCACCGTCTGCCATGAGTGGAAGCTTTCAGAAGCCATCACCAGAGGCAGATGCTGGCATCATGCTTCTTACACAGCCTGCAGAGCCATGAACCAAATAAATCTTTTTTTGTTAAAAATTACTCAGCCTTTAGTATTACTTTACAGCAATGCAAAACAAGCTAAAACAACTATTATGTGCTGAACACTGTGCTAGGAAGCGTATACAGCAATTCTTCACCTATAAGTAATAACTACTCAAGATTTCCAGTTCAAAACTCTCATCCAGACTAGACTGCATTCAACGAAAGAAAAATAGATGGATTAAAAAAGATATCATCACGAACAAATATGTTATAAAAAAGATGCACTCTACTGTCTAGTAAACTACTAAGAAAAAGATATTTACACTTACAGAAGAAAACTGGCATAGAATAAAAGCTTAACTTCCTCAGTAACAACATATTTCAAAATGAAAGAAAATAACATAGTACATGCTATGTCAGAAAGCTCTTCTTTTACTTGGTTTTCATATAACATTTTATATTCTATTCAAATATACATGCAAAAGAATTTTAATCTAAAAGAAATCTTAGAAATAATCTTGTTCAGTATTTTCTAAATTTTAGTCATTTGTGTACCATCTTTATGATTTTTATATCCATGTACCATATGTATTATTTAACATTTTAAAAGCCAATTCATTTTTTAAAACTTAAATGGCATCCTTTATAGATGTTAACCATAAATATAAATTCACTGAAAACAAAACCATGTTATGAAATTCTATATGAACACCATTGCTTATGGAAAACTCTAAGCCCAAACTGGACTTCTGTTAAAAAGGGAGATTATTATTGAGGTTTTAAAGGGTAATAATTGCTTTTCCTCTTACATTTCCTAAGAGTTTGAAACCAACTGAAAAACAGAGAGAGAAATAAAATGACAATCAAAATATCAGCTTGATAACCAATATCAATGAATTGCAGAAACTGGATTTATGGCTTCGCGGACTTTCTAATAGTTACCATCCTGTTCTAAGCATAGTTTGTCAACCAAAGCCTATTACATGGTGGAAGAGAAGTGCCTTGAGTATGGGCCATACCATGAGAAAAGTCGGAAAGGGCTATTCCTCACATGTTTGGTTCCTTCTCCCAAACTTGCCGGTTGGATAACACATTGATTTCATTCCAAGTTCAAGGGAAACGAGGTCAACAGAAAGAGCAAAAAAGCACTTCTGTACTTTTTCCTTCTAAGGAATGGAATTAATTTCACTTCTGTAAAACTTTTTTTTTTCTTACTTTCATTGTTCTGTTTGACTCTTACGTGGAAACTCTTGAGGAGTATAAAGTTCACAGTACCTGTTCACCCTCACCCCTACCCTACCCCCACAACCAAACAATTATCCAGTGTTAGAGAACTATTCAAGATATCTTAATACCAAACTGAGACTTTCTTTTCGACGTAATCAGAAAGACTGAAAAAGGAATAACTTTCTCACTATGTGATTCAATGTTTATTTTAATGTTTTATCAAGGCACTGCCTAAAGTAATCTCATATCCCACCTAAAATCATCTCTAGTAATCTTTCAGAGTTTGGGAAACAAAGATTTATTCAAACTTCCATTTTACAGAGGAAATAGACTGAGAGAGATTAAAATAAATTATCAAGGGTAATATTGTTAATAAAACGGCCGAGATCAGACCCTAGTGTTTACTCATTACTTACACTACATCCTACTTTATGAAACCTACATATTTGTTTTAATTTATTTTGAATTGAAAATTAATAATTGTGTATGTATTTTTATGGGGTTCAATGTGGTGTTCTGATATTTGTATATGCATTGTAGAAAGATTACATCAAGCTAATTAACATATGCATTATTTCACCAACTTTTTCTTCTTTTGTAATCAGAACATTAAAAATAAATTCTTTTAGCAATTTTGAAATATACATTAACTGTGGTAACCATGCAGTACCACAGACCACTAAAACTTATTCCTACAGTTTAACTGAAACTGTGTCCCCTTTCATCAGTATCTCCCCTTTCCCCATCCCCTCCCACACAATCCCTCCACCCCAGCAGACACTGGTTATCACCTTTCTACTCTGTTTCTATGAGATCAACATTTTTAGATATCACATGTAATTGAGATTATACAGTATTTGTCTTCCTGTGACTGGCTTATTTAACTATCAGAACTGCTGAACAAATTTGTACATTGATTATAAAATCAATGTACAAAAATCAATAGTGTTTCCCTACACTAACAACAAACTATCCCAAAAAGAAATTAAGGAAACAATCCCATTTACAATAGCATCAAAAAATGAAACAGGAGGAAATTTAACCGAGGAGGTGAAAATCCATACACTGAAAACTTATAAAATATTGACAAAAGATATTAAAAAGACAAATAAGTAAAAAAAGATGTACCATGTTCATGGATTGGAGGAATTAATATTATTAAAATGTCCACACTATCTGTATTAGTCCATTTTCGTTTTTTTTTTTTAATTAATTAATTAATTTATTTTTTAAAATTTATTTATTATTATTATACTTTAAGTTGTAGGGTACATGTGCATAACGTGCAGGTTTGTTACATATGTATACTTGTGCCATGTTGGTCTGCTGCACCCATCAACTCGTCATTTACATCAGGTATAACTCCCAATGCAATCCCTCCCCCCTCCCCATGATAGGCCCCGGTGTGTGATGTTCCCCTTCCTGAGTCCAAGTGATCTCATTGTTCAGTTCCCACCTATGAGTGAGAACATGCGGTGTTTGGTTTTCTGTTCTTGTGATAGTTTGCTAAGAATGATGGTTTCCAGCTGCATCTATGTCCCTACAAAGGACGCAAACTCATCCTTTTTTATGGCTGCATAGTATTCCATGGTGTATATGTGCCACATTTTCTTAATCCAATCTGTCACTGATGGACATTTGGGTTGATTCCAAGTCTTTGCTA
Source organism: Theropithecus gelada (assembly GCF_003255815.1). Classification (NCBI taxonomy): domain Eukaryota; kingdom Metazoa; phylum Chordata; class Mammalia; order Primates; family Cercopithecidae; genus Theropithecus; species Theropithecus gelada. The sequence goes on along the minus strand of NC_037675.1, from coordinate 67,037,658 downwards.
TTGTGAATAGTGCTGCAATAAACATACATGTGCATGTGTCTTTATAGCAGCATAATTTATAATCCTTTGGGTATATCCCCAGTAATGGGATGGCTGGGTCATATGGTACATCTAGTTCTAGATCCTTGAGGAATCGCCATACTGTTTTCCATAATGGTTGAACTAGTTTACAATCCCACCAACAGTGTAAAAGTGTTCCTATTTCTCCTCATCCTCTCCAGCACCTGTTGTTTACTGACTTTTTAATGATCGCCATTCTAACTGGTGTGAGATGGTATCTCATTGTGGTTTTGATTTGCATTTCTCTGATGGCCAGTGATGATGAGCATTTTTTCATATGTCTGTTGGCTGTATGAATGTCTTCTTTTGAGAAATGTCTGTTCATATCCTTTGCCCACTTTTTGATGGGGTTGTTTGTTTTTTTCTTGTAAATTTGTTTGAGTTCTTTGTAGGTTCTGGATATTAGCCCTTTGTCAGATGAGTAGATTGCAAAAATTTTCTCCCATTCTGTAGGTTGCCTGTTCACTCTGATGGTAGTTTCTTTTGCTGTGCAGAAGCTCTTTAGTTTAATTAGATCCCATTTGTCAATTTTAGCTTTTGCTGCCGTTGCTTTTGGTGTTTTAGACATGAAGTCTTTGCCCATGCCTATGTCCTGAATGGTACTACCTAGGTTTTCCTCTAGGATTTTTATGGTATTAGGTCTAACATTTAAGTCTCTAATCCATCTTGAATTAATTTTCGTATAAGGAGTAAGGAAAGGATCCAGTTTCAGCTTTCTACTTATGGCTAGCCAATTTTCCCAGCACCATTTATTAAATGGGGAATCCTTTCCCCATTTCTTGTTTTTCTCAGGTTTGTCAAAGATCAGATGGCTGTAGATGTGTGGTATTATTTCTGAGGACTCTGTTCTGTTCCATTGGTCTATATCTCTGTTTTGGTACCAGTACCATGCTGTTTTGGTTACTGTAGCCTCGTAGTATAGTTTGAAGTCAGGTAGCGTGATGCCTCCAGCTTTGTTCTTTTGACTTAGGATTGTCTTGGAGATGCGGGCTCTTTTTTGGTTCCATATGAACTTTAAAGCAGTTTTTTCCAATTCTGTGAAGAAACTCATTGGTAGCTTGATGGGGATGGCATTGAATCTATAAATTACCTTGGGCAGTATGGCCATTTTCACGATATTGATTCTTCCTATCCATGAGCATGGTATGTTCTTCCATTTGTTTGTGTCCTCTTTTATTTCACTGAGCAGTGGTTTGTAGTTCTCCTTGAAGAGGTCCTTTACATCCCTTGTAAGTTGGATTCCTAGGTATTTTATTCTCTTTGAAGCAATTGTGAATGGAAGTTCATTCATCATTTGGCTCTGTGTTTGTCTGTTATTGGTGTATAAGAATGCTTGTGATTTTTGCACATTAATTTTGTATCCTGAGACTTTGCTGAAGTTGCTTATCAGCTTAAGGAGATTTTGGGCTGAGACAATGGGGTTTTCTAAATATACAATCATGTCATCTGCAAACAGGGACAATTTGACTTCTTCTTTTCCTAACTGAATACCCCTGATTTCTTTCTCTTGCCTAATTGCCCTAGCCAGAACTTCCAACACTATGTTGAATAGGAGTGGTGAGAGAGGGCATCCCTGTCTTGTGCCAGTTTTCAAAGGGAATTTTTCCAGTTTTTGCCCATTCAGTATGATATTGGCTGTGGGTTTGTCATAAATAGCTCTTATTATTTTGAGGTACGTTCCATCAATACCGAATTTATTGAGCGTTTTTAGCATGAAGGGCTGTTGAATTTTGTCAAAAGCCTTTTCTGCATCTATTGAGATAATCATGTGGTTCTTGTCTTTGGTTCTGTTTATATGCTGGATTATGTTTATTGATTTGCGAATGTTGAACCAGCCTTGCATCCCAGGGATGAAGCCCACTTGATCATGGTGGATAAGCTTTTTGATGTGTTGTTGAATCCGGTTTGCCAGTATTTTATTGAGGATTTTTGCATCGATGTTCATCAGGGATATTGGTCTAAAATTCTCTTTTTTTGTTGTGTCTCTGCCAGGCTTTGGTATCAGGATGATGTTGGCCTCATAAAATGAGTTAGGGAGGATTCCCTCTTTTTCTATTGATTGGAATAGTTTCAGAAGGAATGGTACCAACTCCTCCTTATACCTCTGGTAGAATTCAGCTGTGAATCCATCTGGTCCTGGACTTTTTTTGGTTGGTAGGCTATTAATTATTGCCTCAATTTCAGAGCCTACTATTGGTCTATTCAGGGATTCAACTTCTTCCTGGTTTAGTCTTGGAAGAGTGTAAGTGTCCAGGAAATTATCCATTTCTTCTAGGTTTTCCAGTTTATTTGCGTAGAGGTGTTTATAGTATTCTCTGATGGTAGTTTGTATTTCTGTGGGGTCGGTGGTGATATCCATCCTTTATCATTTTTAATTGCGTCGATTTGATTCTTCTCTCTTTTCTTCTTTATTAGTCTTGCTAGTGGTCTGTCAATTTTGTTGATCTTTTCAAAAAACCAACTCCTGGATTCATTGATTTTTTGGAGGGTTTTTTGTGTCTCTATCTCCTTCAGTTCTGCTCTGATCTTAGTTATTTCTAGCCTTCTGCTAGCTTTGGAATGTGTTTGCTCTTGCTTCTCTAGTTCTTTTAATTGCGATGTTAGAGTGTCAATTTTTGATCTTTCCTGCTTTCTCTTGTGGGCATTTAGTGCTATAAATTTCCCTCTACACACTGCTTTAAATGTGTCCCAGAGATTCTGGTATGTTGTATCTTTGTTCTCATTGGTTTCAAAGAACATCTTTATTTCTGCCTTCATTTCGTTATGTACCCAGTAGTCATTCAGGAGCAGGTTGTTCAGTTTCCATGTAGTTGAGCGGTTTTGATTGAGTTTCTTAGTCCTGAGTTCTAGTTTGATTGCACTGTGGTCTGAGAGACAGTTTGTTATAATTTCTGTTCTTGTACATTTGCTGAGGAGTGCTTTACTTCCAATTACGTGGTCAATTTTGGAATAAGTACGATGTGGTGCTGAGAAGAATGTATATTCTGTTGATTTGGGGTGGAGAGTTCTATAGATGTCTATTAGGTCTGCTTGCTGCAGAGATGAGTTCAATTCCTGGATATCCTTGTTAACTTTCTGTCTCGTTGATCTGTCTAATGTTGACAATGGAGTGTTGAAGTCTCCCATTATTATTGTATGGGAGTCTAAGTCTCTTTGTAAGTCTCTAAGGACTTGCTTTATGAATCTGGGTGCTCCTGTATTGGGTGCATATATATTTAGGATAGTTAGCTCTTCCTGTTGAATTGATCCCTTTACCATTATGTAATGGCCTTCTTTGTCTCTTTTGATCTTTGATGGTTTAAAGTCTGTTTTATCAGAGACTAGGATTGCAACCCCCGCTTTTTTTTGTTCTCCATTTGCTTGGTAAATCTTCCTCCATCCCTTTATTTTGAGCCTATGTATGTCTCTGCGTGTGAGATGGGTCTCCTGAATACAGCAGACTGATGGGTCTTGACTCTTTATCCAGTTTGCCAGTCTGTGTCTTTTAATTGGAGCATTTAGTCCATTTACATTTAAGGTTAAGATTGTTATGTGTGAACTTGATCCTGCCATTATGATATTAACTGGTTATTTTGCTCGTTAGTTGATGCAGTTTCTTCCTAGCCTCGATGGTCTTTACATTTTGGCATGTTTTTGCAATGGCTGGTACCGGTTGTTCCTTTCCATGTTGAGTGCTTCCTTCAGGGTCTCTTGTAAGGCAGGCCTAGTGGTGACAAAATCTCTAAGCATTTGCTTATCTGTAAAGGATTTTATTTCTCCTTCACTTATGAAACTTAGTTTGGCTGGATATGAAATTCTGGGTTTAAAATTCTTTTCTTTAAGAATGTTGAATATTGGCCCCCACTCTCTTCTGGCTTGGAGAGTTTCTGCCGAGAGATCTGCTGTCAGTCTGATGGGCTTCCCTTTGTGGGTCACCTGACCTTTCTCTCTGGCTGCCCTTAAGATTTTTTCCTTCATTTCAACTTTGGTGAATCTGGCAATTATGTGTCTTGGAGTTGCTCTTCTCGAGGAGTATCTTTGTGGCGTTCTCTGTATTTCCTGGATTTGAATGTTGGCCTGCCCTACTAGGTTGGGGAAGTTCTCCTGGATGATATCCTGAAGAGTGTTTTCCAACTTGGTTCCATTTTCCCCCTCACTTTCAGGCACCCCAATCAGACGTAGATTTGGTCTTTTTACATAATCCCATACTTCTTGCAGGCTTTGTTCATTTCTTTTTCTTCTTTTTTCTTTTGGTTTCTCTTCTCGCTTCATTTCATTCATTTGATCCTCAATCGCTGATACTCTTTCTTCCAGTTGAACGAGTCGGTTACTGAAGCTTGTGCATTTGTCACGTATTTCTCGTGTCATGGTTTTCATCTCTTTCATTTCGTTTATGACCTTCTCTGCATTAATTACTCTAGCCGTCAATTCTTCCACTTTTTTTTCAAGATTTTTAGTTTCTTTGCACTGGGTACGTAGTTCCTCCTTTAGCTCTGAGAAATTTGATGGACTGAAGCCTTCTTCTCTCATCTCGTCAAAGTCATTCTCCGTCCAGCTTTGATCCGTTGCTGGTGATGAGCTGCGCTCCTTTGCCGGGGGAGATGTGCTCTTATTTTTTGAATTTCCAGCTTTTCTGCCCTGCTTTTTCCCCATCTTTGTGGTTTTATCTGCCTCTGGTCTTTGATGATGGTGATGTACTGATGGGGTTTTGGTGTAGGTGTCCTTCCTGTTTGATAGTTTTCCTTCTAACAGTCAGGACCCTCAGCTGTAGGTCTGTTGGAGATTGCTTGAGGTCCACTCCAGACCCTGTTTGCCTGGGTATCAGCAGCAGAGGCTGCAGAAGATAGAATATTTCTGAACAGCGAGTGTACCTGTCTGATTCTTGCTTTGGAAGCTTCCTCTCAGGGGTGTACTCCACCCTGTGAGGTGTGGGGTGTCAGACTGCCCCTAGTGGGGGATGTCTCCCAGTTAGGCTACTCAGGGGTCAGGGACCCACTTGAGCAGGCAGTCTGTCCCTTCTCAGATCTCAACCTCCGTGTTGGGAGATCCACTGCTCTCTTCAAAGCTGTCAGACAGAGTCGTTTGCGTCTGCAGAGGTTTCTGCTGCTTTTTTGTTGTTGTTGTTGTTGTTGTGTAGCTGTGCCCTGTCCCCAGAGGTGGAGTCTACAGAGACAGGCAGGTTTCCTTGAGCTGCTGTGAGCTCCACCCAGTTGGAGCTTCCCAGCAGCTTTGTTTACCTACTTAAGCCTCAGCAATGGCGGGCGCCCCTCCCCCAGCCTCGCTGCTGCCTTGCCGGTAGATCACAGACTGCTGTGCTAGCAATGAGGGAGGCTCCGTGGGCGTGGGACCCTCCCAGCCAGGTGTGGGATATGATCTCCTGGTGTGCCTGTTTGCTTAAAGCACAATATTGGGGTGGGAGTTACCCGATTTTCCAGGTGTTGTGTGTCTCAGTTCCCCTGGCTAGGAAAAGGGATTCCCTTCCCCCTTGCGCTTCCCAGGTGAGGCGATGCCTCGCCCTGCTTCAGCTCTCGCTGGTCGGGCTGCAGCAGCTGACCAGCACCGATCGTCCGGCACTCCCCAGTGAGATGAACCCAGTACCTCAGTTGAAAATGCAGAAATCACCGGTCTTCTGTGTCGCTGACGCTGGGAGTTGGAGACTGGAGCTGTTCCTATTCGGCCATCTTGCTCCGCCCCCTATTAGTCCATTTTCACACTGCTATCAAGAACTGCCAAAGACTGGGTAATTTATAAAGGAAAAAGGTTTAATTGACTCACAGTTCAGCATGGCTGGGGAGGCATCAGGAAACCTATAATCCTGGAAGAAGGTGAAGGGAAAGCAAGGCACCTTCTACACAGGTGGCAGTAAAGAGAAGTGCCAAGTGAAGAGGGAAGAGCCCCTGATAAAACCATCATATCTTGTGATAACCCACTATCATTAGAACAGCATGGGGGAAACCACCCTCATGATTCAACTACATCCACCAGGCCTCTTGACATGTGGGGATTATGGGAATTACAATTCAAGATGAGATTTGGGTAAGGATGCAAAGTCTAACCATATCACTATCCAAAGCAATCTACAGATTCAATACAATCTCTATCAAAATTCCAATGTCATTTTTCACAGAAATAGAAAAAACAATCTTAACATATGTATGAATTCACTAAAAAACCCAAATAGCCAAAGCAATCTTGAACAAAAAGAGCAAAGTTGGAGGCACCAGACTCATTTGATTTGAAAATATAAAGCTTCTATAATCAAAACAGCATGGTACTGGCATAAAAATAGACATATCGACCAATGGAACAGAACTGAAAGCCCAGAAATAAACCCAAGTATTTACGGTCAATTGATTTTTGACAAAGGTGCCAACACACAAATGCAAAAAGGCTCATCTCTTCAATAAATAGTATTGGGAAAACTGAATATGCAGAGGAATGAATCTTATGTGGTAATCTTATACCACATACAAAAATCAACTCAAAATTTTTATAAGACTTTAAGATCTGAAACTATACAACTATAACAAGAAAAGAGGGGAAAAGCTTCATGACAGTGGTCTGGGCGACAATTTCTTGGAAAGAACTCCAAAAGCACAGGCAGCAAAAACAAATATAGACAATTGGAATTGCATCAAAATAAAAGGTTCTGTACAGCAAAGAAAACAAGAGTGAAGAGATAATCCATGAATTGGAAAAAAATATTTGCAAGCCATACATCCAGCAAAGGGCTAATACCTATAATAATAAGGAACTCAAACAACAACAGCAAGAAAGCAAATAACCCAATTAAAAAATGGGCAAAGGATCTGAATAGATATTTCTCAAAAGAAGAGAACAATGGTTCAACATATATATGAAAAAAATGCTCTTTAATCACGAAAGAAATGCAAATTAAAACTGCAATGAGATATCACCTCACACCTGTTAGAATGGCTATTACCAAAAAGACAGTAACAAGTGGTGGCGAGGATGTGGAGGAAAGGGAACCTTTGTACACTATTGGTGGGAATGTAAATTAGTTCAGCCATTTTGGAATCTATATTTAAAAAAAAAAATTTAAGTATGGCCAGTTTAATCAAGAGAGCCCTGTCATTCCATCAAGACTTTAAGGCTCTAAAAGAATACACTATACCAACCCTCCAGCAAGAAAATGTTTTATATGTAAAAATCATACATAAGTTAACACTATACATTTATAAAGAATCAGTACAAACTAACCCAGTTCAACATCAATTAACATGGTTATTACTGATTATTTCAGGAACCCATTTTCAAGTCTATCTCCATGCCATGGTCTGAATGTTTATTTTCCTCTCAAATTCATATGTTGAAATCCCTACTTCTCAAGGTGATGGTATTAGGAGGTCTCTGAGAGGTGATTAAGTCATAAGAGCAGGCAAAACCTTCATGAATGGGATTAATAACCTTTTAAAGGAGACCCTAGAGAACTTGTTTGCCCCTTCTACCATGTGAGGATACAGCAAAAAGTTATCACCCATGGGGAAGCAGGCCCTCATCAGACACTGAATCTGTTGGTGCCAACATTCTTTAGAACTGCAAGAAATAAACTGTTGTTGTTTATAGGCCACCCAGTTTATAGTGTTTTGTTACAGCAGCCCAAACGGACTATGACATTCCTCTGGTTAATAATCCTGTTTTATAAGGTCATTCATTCTCTTTGCTAAGGATAGGTAACACTCTTATCTGCCCTCAGCAAAGGGGAGATTGCTGAAACCCATAGTCTTGCAGGCTGGAGCAGAGAGGCACATCAAGCAAAATATACTAAGGCAAATGCCTATGCATGCAGTCTTTGACTGTAGCATGTAGTGGCTGAGAGTATGGGCTTTGGAATAAAAAAACTGGCGTCCAAATCCTCTATCACTTACCAGTTGTGTGACCTTGAAGAAATTATATTTAACTTCATCCCAGTTTCTTCATCTGGAAAATGGCATTAATATTAGCACCATACTCATCTATAAAATGGGACTGATAATAGTATCTTACTCATCAAGTTATTTTAAGGATGAAATAAAATGTTACATGTAGAAAGCTTAGCACAATGGCTGACACAAAGTAATTCTCAAAAAATGTTAGTTCTTTATTTTGGGGTCGATTCTGCTGAAGAATTCTCAAGAGGCCAGCTACAGTTTGATCTAGGAAGAGACTGTTCGCCAAAATATCATATTATCTGAAAAAATATCTGAAAAGACCCCACTTCAGTGAGCACTTTATGCCCAAAGTATATCTAATTCATGCTGCTTACCACAGACAATAAAACAATGAGCAGCCTTTTCAAAATATTCAACAAATGATTACAATGAAGAGTAGAGACTCCTAGCTACTGTAAAGTTCTGACATTCTGTCATCACTACCTTGATTTGACCAAAACTCTGTTCTGTACTGAAACACAGAATAGCAGCTACTTGTCTAAAACAGCAACACTTTCTGCCCATATTATAGCAAGCGATTTGTATGTTTAATTTATATCTACAAAGACTATCTGGAATTCTAGGATACACATTTTCTTTAACAGTGTATGGTCAAGTATGACTCTGATTAGGTTCTTAGAGAACTATCTAAGACTTTTTAAAAGAGGAGGCAAGAGTAAAAGGAGTTCAAGTCTGAAAGCTAACTAGCTATAGTGAGACTTTTAGAGGGATGGGGGAGCTTTTTAAATTTAACTTGGACACAAAAGACAGCCATTTAAAATGAACACAGAAATGTCTAAGGTCTATTCTTCGGGATTTCAACAATGATGACATAAATATTTATATCCTCATTTAATGACAGAGATCTTTTTTCCCTTAAAATAGGGAGGATATATTATACTATTAAAAAGTGAACATCTAGGCTACTTTCCTTTTGTTTTTCAGCCAGTGTGGCCTCTAGAGATCTCTTCTTGAACTTGAATGAGCAACTATGGCCTGTCATATGAATTCTATCACTGCTACTTAGGCGACAACTCGAAAGACTATTATCACTGTCAACTTGAAGCCTTCAACCAACTGAATAAAAAAATTCTAAACTGAATCATATGAAACATAGTGCAGTGTTAGCAACATTCTTAAGAATTGGCTTATCATACTCTGGGAATGACTGGGCAGCATTCTTATGAAGTACCTGCTGCTTTTACTAGCAACAGACATGCCTTGCAAAGGCAACTAAACTCATGGTTAATTGATCTCAATGATATTCCGACAGACTTAACTCTGGGTTGGGAGTTAAAAGAATGGCTAATGGAAAACAGGTAATATCTTAGTGAGTTAAGAAGTTCAGGATAAGGCAGGCAGGACAGTATCAAAAGAAAAAAGACAAAAGAGGTTTGTTTGCTTCATGCTACTAAACAGAAGGCTCCCTGAAGCCACTCTTAATGTTTCTAAAATAAAGTTAGCCATTTAACTTATACATATATAAAAGTTGCTTTGTCAAGAGATTGCAGACTACAGACAGCTTGCTGATAAAGGGGATACTGCCAACAGTCTCTTTGATGATTCATAAGGCCCTGTAAGTCCATGGCCAGATGTTTGAGGGAGTTTTTTTGTTTGTTCTATTTTTTTTTTTAATAAGTTAGTACATTCTCCTAACTTAGAACCTCCTTTCGGCTCAAAGGATCCCAAAGATACTAGAACAGCTTCTCTTCAGTAGCAAGAAACAAGAATATAGGAACAGAAAGCAGTAGGAAGACAAGGCTTAATTTCATCAAATTTACCAAAGAGCTAAACTCCAGCCTCACTTTCCTCCATTGCCCTATTAAAAAAAAAAAATCACAATTCCACTCTTATGTTACTCTTATTCCTTCACTACATGTCATGCCCCTTGAAAGAAATAGCCAGTGGGGAGGATCTCAAGGCCTTTTATTCCTTGAGAATCCCTGAAAGAGACAACTAGAATAAGCAGGTATGCCATCAGGATCTCGCAGGATGAAGCTGTCAGTTAGTACACTGGATTCCTTTTTCTCTGGATGAATTTTACAGCTGCCTCTGTAATTAGCATACTTGAGGAGTTACGAATGAGATGTTTCACAATGGATTTAAGGCTATTTGTATTTTTTCTGCTAAATTATCATCCAATTACCTTAAATCAGGGAGACCTATTGGGTTTCTTCATTATAGGGTAAAGGTCAATCCTAATACCCTAAGATACAAGAATTATTAACTAGAAATTCTGGCCACACCATAAGAGAAGAAAATGAAAATGCAGAGTCATGTTAAAGGAAGCAAAAACAAAACACTTAAGACTTCTGTGGAACATGAGGAAAGAGGGCAGCTAGTGTAACACTGTATAGCTTAATTTAGTATTGTATAGCTAAAGTGCTGTACAAATTGCTGATAGAAGAGACATACATCTTAGCCTACTAAAACAGGAACTGGAGCAGCAAATCTCCCTAGTATCATAAATTCCACCAATCTAAAAGGTACCAGTAGCTCCAATGGTCACCCTACCATCACACTCCCATCTTTTAACTCTTGTGCTGCCATCTCAGACTGCAGAATGTACCTTTTCCCCAGCTGCCCCTGCTTCCATTGTGGAAGAAAGAAGATGGGGTGTGGAGTACGGTCTTATGTGCCAAACTATAGCTGCTACTGTCACTGCTGCTGATGATCTGACATAGGTCACTTCACTCTCCCTTCCTTGTAGGCTGCGTAAAATCTCTAGAAAGAGAGCTAATTAATACTTTACAATCTATAGCTTCTGGTGGCATAGCTGAAACAAATAGTGTAAAGGTATTACTCAAAAAAATGGCTATATTTTACCCTTTTGGGTTTAACTGGGAAGAGGAGGGGATATCCATAAATGAAGATAAAGAACTATGAGGCAAAAGGCATGAAACCTTAACTAACAGTGCATGCAAATGAGAAGAGGGAAGAAGATATATGTAGCAAACCGGGCAAGGAGGAGATGTCTGATATGGTGGGAAGGAGTCTTTGGCTTGTTACTGCTTTAAAAGACAATGCTTTGTACAGATTTGATACTTGATATTATGTTTCTCATATAATTTCTCATTTGAGTTTAAAACAAAGACAGTATCCCCATAACTTTCTTTAGAACTTGTACTAGAATTTACAAAGGAAGAACTTCTGCCACTTCCTTGTCTAGAAGGTTACTTAAAATTTTCTACCCTAAGCTGGGTGCGGTGGCTCACGCCTGTAATCACAGCACTTTGGGAGGCCAAGGCGGGCAGATCATGAGGTCAAGAGATCGAGACCATCCTGGCCAGCATGGTGAAATCCCGTTTCTACTAAAAATACAAAAATTAGCTGGGTGTGGTGGTGTGCGCCTGTAGTGCCAGCTACTTGGGAGGCTGAGGCAGCAGAATCACTTGAACCCAGGAGGCGAAGGTTGCAGTGAGCCAAGATCGTGCCACTGCACTTTAGCCTGGCGACAGACTGAGACTCTGTTTAAAAAAAAAAAAAAATTCTACCCTATGTAACATGCGTCTCAACCTGTAGACAGTTATTTAGCAATAGGGCCACAACATCTTACCTGATAGCTCCAAATCATTTTACCATACTCCTATATTCATCTGAGGTCATAAAGATTCTGGCAGGGATGAAGGGCCAGACTCTTTTTTTTTTCCATATACTACCTTCACCTTTTCTCAATGAGCCATGCTATAAGATGCTTCTAACACAGCCACTGCATTTATATCTCCTTGTCCCAGCTCTCTATTAGTAACTGGAATTAAGAGCTAACAGTTATTGAGAACCAACTGTATGTGAGGTACTACATACACTAAATGTTTCCAATGCATTATCTCAATTAATCCACAAAGTTGTGATGAGGTACTTTCTTGTTCCCTTTTTTTTCTTTGAGATGGAGTTTCACTCTTGCTGCCCAGGTTGGAGTGCAACGCCGTGATCTCAGCTCACAGCAACCTCTGCCTCCTGGGTTCTTCTCCTGCCTCAGCCTCCCGAGTAGCTGGGACTACAGGCGTGTGCCACCATGCCCAGCCAATCTTGCATTTCTAGTAGAGACAGGGTTTCTCCATGTTGGCCAGGCTGGTCTTGAACTCCCAACCTCAGGTGATCTGCCCGCCTCAGCCTCCCAAAGTGCTGGGATTACAGGCGTGAGCCACCATGCCTAGCCTCTTGTTCCCATTTTATAGCTGAGGTTAAGCACCTTATTTAAGGTCACTTAGCTAGGAATCAGAGACAGGAGTTGAACCCAGACATTCTGATTCCAGAATCTTTAGTCCTATTCCATTTCCACTCCATTATCATAGTTTCAGTGAGAATCAAAATGACTCTTCATGGAATAACAAAGGGAGAGGTGGGGTGGTTACTCCAGGTGTGAGTTTAAATAGCATGGTAAAAGGAGGGGCTCTAGAGAAGGTCCTATGGGTAAGGTACAAATTTCTCTCTATAATGTGTACTAGATCTAGGAAATTACATAAATGATATGAACTTCAAACATGCATCATCATGTATATCCATATAAAGCAATTAGTGGATGTGAATTGTGGCTTAACAACTTCACAAGTTGTCATTTTAGGATTCCCAAAGAAAGAAAAAGAATAGTGTCAGGCCTCTGAGCCCAAGCTAAGCCTGTGACCTGTGCGTATACATCCAGATGGCCTGAAACAACTGAAGATCCACAAAAGAAGTGAAAATAGCCTTAACTAATGATATTCTATCATTGTGATTTGCTTCTGCACCACCCTAACTGATCAATGTACTTTGTAATCTCCCCCATGCTTAAGAAGGTTCTTTATAATTCTCCCCACCCTTGAGAATGTACTTTGTGAGATCCATCCCCTGGATCAATGGAGAACATTGCTCCAAACTCTGCTGCCTATCCCAAAACCTATAAGCACTAATGATAATCCACCACCCTTTGCTGACGCTTTTTTTTCAGTTTCACTCCTCAGCCCGCCTGCACCCAGGTGAAATAAACAGCCATGTTGCTCACACAAAGCCTGTTTGGTGGTCTCTTCACATGGACATGTGAGACAAATAGCTAAAGACAGCTTATCTCAAATTTAATTTATTTGTATGACACATTTAGGGTGCATTTTAGTTATTTTGAAGTTCATGGTTAAGAGTTAATAATACCCTCAGAGAATGAGAATCAGCTGTCCTGTGACAGTCCTATTTTCTAATAATTATGTAAAATTACACAATAAGCTTTCCATGAAGGAAAAATAGCCTACTTCAGAACTGAAAACCCAGGAGCAAATTTATTATAAAAGAGGTTTATTAAACTTGTAAACCACTCTTCCTATTATCTATTTAAACACTTACTTCTAACTATTAAACATTAAAGCACACATATTTTGCTTCCATCTTTAAATATATTTCCTCCTTTAATTTCTTAAGTGACATAATTAGGGATAAAAAATTTCAGTTTACTCATGAAGACCTTAAAAATTAAAGTATCTACTCTTGAGGATATGATTCAAAATTTGGGATATAATAACTGATGGTATCCAAAATGAATCACAAGATGAATACAAATATTTTATGTTTTCAGAAATAAATTGATTTAGAGGAAATAAATAATACACAAGTTATGTTCTATGTAGCCCTGATTATTATTAAAATTAACATTATTCTTGTCAGTGAAATTTATAAAAGATTAAGATTAGAGAAAGAACTTTTAGAGGGGACGGGAAATCATTTTTAAGTTAATTCAACAGATCACTAAGTCGGACATACGTACATGAATAGGGACAATCATGATGTGTTATGTATAAATTTGTGTGGTTCAACCACTGCAGCTCAAAGAATGGTCTAATAAAGAAGACAAATAATTTTATTTAAGAGAGTGGGGATCTCCCAAATGACAATAGGATGATTCTCTTCTATCTAAAAAGATGAACGCTGAGAGGCAGTATGTTCAAAGCTTACAAAAATCCAAATATTTGGATGGGGGTTCAAATCTTAGAATTAGGACCCTTTCATTGCAAGTAGTTTAAGAGGCCAGACACGGTGGCTCACACCTGTAATCCCAAGCACTTTGGGAGGCCGAGGTGGGCAGATCACGAGGTCAGGAGATTGAGAACATCCTGGCTAACACAGTGAAGCCCCGTCTCTACTTAAAAAAAAAAAAAAAAAAAAAAACTAGCCAGGTGTGGTGGCAGGTGCCTGTAGTCCCAGCTACTCGGGAGGCTGAGGCAGGAGAATGGCATGAACCCAGGAGGTGGAGCTTGCAGTGAGCCAAGATTGCACCACTGCACTCCAGCCTGGACAACAGAGCAAGGTTCCGTCTCAAAAAAAAAAAAAAAAAAGAAAAGAAAAGAAAAGAAAAGAAAGCAGTTTAAGAGCATGTAAAATAAAACATAATTTTATACAAAATGTAAAATTCTTACAGAACTAATGATCACAACAGAATATGAAAGTCTGAGATGATATGTTTGGGGGAAAATATGAATATTCAGGCCTTGATGTCATGGATGGCAACCATATGTCCTACAAAGTCACTGAGAATCACTGTTAATCACAGTAGTGAATGGAATGAATCAGTGATATGACCCAAAATGCTCTTCTTAGGCTTCAATGCACAGGAAACAACATATACAACATAATCAGATTATGTTACATTTTGGCTCTAAAGGATGCATTTTCTTTGTGTACCAACAAATTATTTCTTTTCCTTGCCATATTGGAGATAAGAGGTAGATATACTACAGAAACCAGAAAAGGATAAGAAGAGGAAGAACAGAATATTACTTATGCCTAATAATGCTACCTGCTGGGTTAGACCAGAATATATAATTCATAAAGAATATTGGAGTTCAGAAGTTAGTACTACATAGAACATAACTTGTGTATGATTATCTCCTCTAAACTCTATAAAAAAACCAGTAAATATATTTTGAGAACGGTGTTAGTCAAGGATACTGGTTGTAAGGAATAAAGACCTAGACAAATTAGCTCAAATGAAAAGAAAGATTACTGAAAGAATACAATGGAATTGCCAAGAGATGAAGAGCAGAAAGTATAACTGATCTTTCCGCAATGAGAAATCTGCAATTCTTACCCATTTCTCTGTGGCTGTGGGGTCTGGGTGTTTCTGCTATACTCTCCTTTCTGCTAAGTGACTTATCTCTTGCTCAGAGCCCATCTTGTAGATACCAGCATCAGTCTACAAGATTTTACAGCTTAGTCTCACCTCCATGTAAACTAGAGTCCCTATCTTGTAATAATTCTAACACTAAGACCATGTGCTGAGCAGTGTGCTACATGCTTAGAAATATTTCTTTTAATCACCAGAACAATCCTGTAGGGCAAGTACACTTATAGATGACCAGTGAAGGAGTAGTCAGAATCCAGACTAGTCAGACTCCACAGTTGGAGAGCTCACTACCAGGTTACATTACCTCTAAACAGGGAATTTTATTGGCAGAGCCCGGCCTAAAGGTTTAGTTGCCCAGGGTTAGGAACAGCTGTGAATGGGCATGTGTTTCTGCATGGGCGTGTGTGTGTGTGTGTGTGTGTGTGTGTGTGTGTGTTTAGAAGGAAGGGAGTGTTTACATGACATACACAAGAGAGCGAGGGGTGTATTCCTCAAACAGATTCTATTAGATGGGCTGTGGAGAGTTAATAGTTTGTATCCCTGGTCCCAACATTTGATAGGCACTCCACACAGAAGTGGTACAGTAAACCTTTGGCTTTCAGGAATTAAATTGTTCAGAAATTTAACTCTCAGAGGTATCTCAATCATTGCATTTAGCAAACTGTACGTTTTTGTGTGTATCTGTCTCCCCTGTAAGTCTGGAACAAGGACATAAACATAAACCTATTCATTTTGTTGCCTTAGTAACTACCACTATTGCAGGCACACAAAAAGCACAAAATAAATGCATAATTGAATAAATGAACCTAATAATATAACGTGCCGTACCTAACAGGGATCCCACAGTTTGCTATAGGAAATAATCACTTACCTAGACAGTAGATGAACCTACCATCCAGCATCACAACTGCATCATTCTTGGTAATTTTTCAGATTTGCAAATGCCACAGTTTTATTGCTTTACGATGCAAAACAGTTAATATTACTCAGGTTCTACCTTTATTTAAGAACTTTACCAGTTTCTTAGATAATAGTTTAAGACCTCAACTACCTACAAAAAGGGAATATAAATACTTGCTAAGCTACATGGACACTTCTATTCTTCTTACTGCTTGCACAATACTTCAGAAATATATAGGTCTTGTGCCTTAGACCCATCAACTATTTCATAAATATATACTACCGAAATAGTACATGACAGGAAAAGAGATATTATTCTTCCTTTTGTTAATTTTTTTATTTTACTGTGCACTTTTCCAGGCAGTTGACTCTGATTTCCTGAACCCAAAGAATGATCTTTGGGGGTTTCGATAAAGAGTATAGAATCTATATTTTAGTTATTAAATAATGTAAGAAGTTATGGTTAATTTTTATATGAAGTGCAGAGCCAGATGAAATTATGCTACGCATGTATTATTGCTAGAATGTCTGTCCCTCCATTCAGAATTTTGTAGGTTTCATATTGAAATAAATAATGAAATTCATTTATAAGAATCTCACTTGGAGTACTTCTACACATCATAACAGAAGCTACAAAAATTCAACATTACATTTAAAACCAACTTATTTTCATATTCCTTTTTTTCTTTTTGAGATGGAGTTTCGCTCTTATTGTCCAAGCTGGAATGGAATGGCGTGATCTCAGAATGGCGTGATCTCAGCTCATCGCAACCTCCACCTCCTGGGTTCAAGTGATTCTCCTGCCTCAGCCTCTGGAGTAGCTGGGATTACAGGCGTGCGCCACCACGCCCAGCTAATTTTTTGGATTTTTTCATAGAAATGGGGTTTCACCATGTTAGCCGGATGGTCTCGAATTCCTGACCTCAGGTGATCCACCCGCCTCACTCCTGACCTCACGTGATCTACCCACCTCTGCCTCCCAAAGTGCTAGGATTACAGGCAACAGGCGTGAGCCACCATGCCCAGCCTCATATTCCTTTTTATAGCTGTTTGTGATCATTACTATCATTATAATAAAACATAATTGTACTTTTCTTGAGTTCCAGATAATTTTCATGTAGTAGTTCAATTTGTACTTCACAGAACTCTTTGTTCTCCTTAACAATGCATGGCCTAAAGGAAAACTAGTTTACCAGAGCTTAATCTACTGGGGTTTCATCAAAGCCTAACCCATCAGCGGGAAGAGAAATACCCAATTCGGGTTTACTAAAAGACTGAGACCTAATCATGTTACTACAGAATACTTCCTTCTCCCCACAAACCATACCATCATATCAATAAGGCTGATGAACAATAATGAGAAATTACAGCTAAAAGAACTGCCTATTTCAGGAATCTCTAAAAAGTCTAAAGACAAGGGAGACCAAAACAAGGACGCTAGAAGAAATTTTAGCATCTGATACCACAGCTATGGCTAATAGTAAGCACACCCCAACTCCTAGTCAGATAAACAGAAAACTTCATACAGCCTATCTACTTCAGTTCCTTTTTATCCAATACTTCACATCTGGCTTTCAATAAAAAAATTACAAGGCATGCTAAAAGGCAAAAAATATAGTCTGAAGAGATAAACCATCAGAACCACACTCTGATATTGCAGAGATTTTGCAAGTAACAGACTGGGAATTTAACTATGAATAATATGCTAAAAACTCTAATAATAAACAAATGGGCAACATGCAAGAACAGATGAGTAATGTAGGCAGAGAGATGGAAACTCCAAGGAAAAAAAATTTTTTTTAATGCTAGAAATAAAAAAATACCATAACAGAAATGAAGAATGCCTTTAATGGCCTCAGTAGTAGGTTGGATATGACCAAGGAAAGAATCAGCTTAAAGATATGTGAACATAAACTTACAAAACTGAATTAAAAGGATGGAACAGAATATCCAAGAACTGTGGGACAATTTACAAAAGGTGGACATACATGTAATGAGAGTACCAGAGGAGAAGAAACAAAAAGAAAAAATTTCTGAAATAATAATGCCTGAGAATTTTCCAAAATTAATGAGAGACACTAACCCACAAATCTATAAAACCTAGAGAACATCAAGTATCCATACAAAAAACAAACAACAACAAAAAAACCCCAAAGAAATAAAACTACACCTAAGAATAACATATTCAAACTGTAGAAAGTCAGAAAAAAAATTTGAAAACCGCTGGGCTGGAGGAACCTTATCTAGAGAGGAACAAGAATTATATGTTTCTTCTTTTCAAGAAATCATGCAAGCAAGAAGAGAGTAGAATAGAATAAAGACGTTTTAATTCTTTTGAAAGAATAAAACCACCCATTTAGAATTCTGCATTCAGCAATATTTCTCCTTCACTCTTGAAGGATAATTAAGAATTTCTCAGACAAGCAAAACAGGAAATTTGTTGCTAGCTTCAGAGAGGAGGAAAATTATATAGATCATAAACTCAAATATGTATAAAGAAGAGTATTAGAGAGGTATAAATGAAATCTTAAGTTCTTAATTTATCTACAGTGTA
The DNA here is from genome assembly GCF_003255815.1 of Theropithecus gelada. Taxonomy (NCBI): domain Eukaryota; kingdom Metazoa; phylum Chordata; class Mammalia; order Primates; family Cercopithecidae; genus Theropithecus; species Theropithecus gelada. Next base: position 67,019,147 of record NC_037675.1, on the reverse strand, counting down.
TTCAAAATAATACTAGCAACAATGTATTTGGTGATCACACCTTATCGATAACTGATGTGAATGACAGCAATGCTTTAAGGGATGGGAGAGAGAAATTAGGAATACTCTAAGGTTTTGGCATTATATATCCCATGAAGGGATATATAAAGTTAAGTGAAAGTGGACTTGGATTAGTTGTAAATATATATTGTAAGCTCTGGGGCAACCACTAAAAGAAGTTATAATTGATATGCTAAGACATAATAAAAACCGGAATCATTATAAAATGGTCCATTAAAACCAGAGAAGGCAGAAAACCAGAGGAAGTTTAAAAAAGGAAACAAAAATAGGGCAACAAATAGGAAACAGCCACAATTATAGAAACAATCCAACTATATCAATAATTGCTTTAAAAGTAAATAGCCCAAAATATACCAGTTAAGAGACAGAGACTGTTCAAGTGGATTTAAAAAAAAAAATAGAAGCAAGACCCAACTACATGTTAGGTACAAAAACCCACTTTAAATATGAAGATATACCCAGGGTTAAAAGTAAAAGGTTGGAGAAAAATATACCATGCTATACAAATCAAAAGAAAGCTACAGTAGCTCTATGAATTTCAGATAAAGTAGACTTCAGAGCAAGGAAAATTATCAGCAATATCTTACCTGAGCTCTGATATTAAAAAACAAAGTTTTTAAAAAAAATGAATAAAAATCAAATTATCAGCAATAAACAGCATTATACAATGATAGAGGGTTAATTATTGAAGAAGACACAACTATCTCTAATATGTATAATGCACCTAACAACTGACTGTCAAACTATATAAGGTAAAAACTTACAGAATTGCAATGAGAATATACAAATTCACTATTATACTTGGAGACTTCAATAGCTGTCTATCAGTAATTGACATAACCAGCAGGGAGAATATTGGTAAAGATATAGTTGAACTGAGCGGCACCATCAATCTAACTTATTTATAGAATACTTCATCTGGCCACAGTAGAACGCACATTATTCTCAAGTTCACAGGGAACATTTCACCAAGATAAACAATATTCTGGCCTGCAAAACATACCTTAACAAATTTAAAAGGACAGATATCATACAAAGTATGCTCTCAGACCACAATGGAATTAACTAGAAATCATTAACAAAAAGATAGCTGAAGCACTTTGTGTTATTTATAACACAAGAATCAAAGAAATGTCAAGAAATAAAAAATATTTTAAACTAAATGAAAACAAAACATTAAAATTCATGGAACATTGCAAAAGTGGTACTTAAATGTAAATTCATAGCACTGAATACATATAATGAAAAGGAAGAAAAAGCTAAACCCAATTATCTAAGTTTCCATATTAGTAAACTAGAAAAAAGTACAAATTAAATCCAAAGTAAGCAGAAGAAATCAATGAAACTGAAAATAGAAAAACAACAGAGAAAATTAACAAACTGTAAAGCTAGTTCTTTGAAAATGTCAGTAAGATGAGGAAACTCCTAGTGAGGCTAACTGAGAAAGAAGGGGAGAAGACCCAAATTACTAATATTAGAAATAAAAGACAGGCCACAACAACTAATCACATGGACATTAAAACGATAATAAAGGAATATTATGGATAACACTGTACCCACAAATTTGACAGCTAACATGAATTGAACCAATTCTTTGAAAGATCCAATCTACCAAAATTCACACAAGGAGAATCTGGTAATCTGAATAGGTCTCTATATTGATCAAATAAACGGAATGAACAATAATTTTCCAAAACAGAAAGTACCACACTCAAATTGTTTCACTGGTGAATTCTACCAAACATTTAAGGAACAAATGATGCCAATTCTGTGTAATCTCTTCCAGAAAATAGAAACAGAAGGAATCCTTCCTAAATCATTCTATGAGGCTAACATTACACTGATACCAAAACCACATAAAGACATCACAAGAAAGGAAACAAACTAATAGCTCTCATTAATGTAGATGCAAAATCCTCAACAAAATATTAGCAAATCAAACCTAACAATGTATAAAAAGAATTATACACCATGACCAATTGGAATTTATTTCAGACATCCAGTGCTAGTTCATCATTGAAAAGTCAATTACGATAGTCCATCAAATCAACAAGCTAAAGAAGAGAAATAATTTAATAATAACAATAGATACAAGAAAAGTAGTCCACCAAATCCAACACCTATTCCTGATTAAAAACTCTAAGCAAGAAAAAACACCTATAAACAACCTACAGCTAACAAACTGCATAATGGTGAGAAACTTGATACCTTCTTCCTAAGTTGGGAACAAAACAAGGATGGCCCCTCTCACCATTCCTATGTAACACTAAAAATAAAAGAAGCCAGTCAGTAGTGGAAGTCAATGGAATAAGACAAAAGAAAGAAAGAAAAGGTACACAGATTGGGGAGGAAGACATAAAACTATTTTTGTTTACAGATGATATGGCCATTTATGTAGGAAATCCCAAAAGTTGGCAACTCGCCCCTGTCCCTGCCAACCCCCAAACCCCCCCACAAAAAAAACAGCAAAAAAAAAAAAAAAAAAAAACCCCTGCTGGAACTAATAAGTAACTATATCAAGGCTGTAGGATACAAGGTTGATATGCAAAAGTCAAATGTGCCCAGCGCAGGGGCTCACGCCTGTAATCCCAACACTTTGGGAGGCCAAGGTGGGTGAATCACCTGAAGTCAGGAGTTTGAGACCAGCCTGGCCAACAGGGTGAAACCGCATCCCTACTAAAAACATGAAAATCAGCTGGGTGTGGTGGCACGCGCCTGTAATCCTAGCTACTCGGGAGGCTGAGGCAGGAGAATCGGCTTGCACCCAGGAGGCGGAGGTTGCAGTGAACCGAGATCACGCCACTACACTCCCACCTCAGTGACAGAGCAAGACTCTGTCTCAAAAAAAAAAAACCACACAAAGAGAGCATTCTACTAAATCTAAGGCCTTTTCAGTTCAACTGAAAGGCCATATGAAGAAATAGTTTTAATTAAAGCATGAGTCACAGGTTACCTAAGACTTCTCAACCTGGGAAGAAACTTGTTCTGTTTGAATGGACAGAATAACGGTCCTTCAATATAGATGTTTTCAAGTTTGTAACTAAGAATTTTCTGGTTAATATTGACATAAAGGTTCTAATTTGATAAAAGTGGAAATACGGCTTCTCTAAAGTTCTTTCATGGTAAATAGATACATAAAATTTGCCCTCTTAAAAAAACAGTTTCTTGTTCTTTGCTAATTGATGAACTTTTAAGACTTAAATCAAACTGACAAGCTCCTCTCCCTACCTGTATTTGATGGCATTTTCAATTCTTTGACAAAATCAATCATTGTACAGACTGTTCTTAACAACAACAACAAAAAAACTCTTAACACTAACAACTTTAATCCTTCATTGAGAATGGCTTTAATGTAATAATATGGCATATCCATTAATAGGCTTCAACTATTAACCTACCTAAGTAGCTTTCAGGAACCATAGTTCCATGATAATGTGTGCTTTCTTTCATTTCAGCAGAGATTTATTTCATATTGAACTTATTATTTTAAAAAGAATTGATTCAAGAACAGGTGTCTCAGGCTAGATTTGGTATTGCATAAGTAAGCTTTGTGTTAGAGGACGATAAGAATAAATTTAAAATTTTAATTGAACAATTCCAGGCACCAGAGGCAAACTTAAAGCTTAAAATGCTCGGCTGGGCGCGGTGGCTCAAGCCTGTAATCCCAGCACTTTGGGAGGCCGAGACGGGCGAATCACAAGGTCAGGAGATCGAGACCATCCTGGCTAACCCGGTGAAGCCCCGTCTCTACTAAAAAGTACAAAAAACCAGCCGGGCGAGGTGGTGGGCGCCTGTAGTCCCAGCTACTCGGGAGGCTGAGGCAGGAGAATGGTGTAAACCCGGGAGGCGAAGCTTGTAGTCTCTACTAAAAAGTACAAAAAACCAGTCGGGCGAGGTGGCGGGCGCCTGTAGTCCCAGCTACTCGGGAGGCTGAGGCAGGAGAATGGCGTAAACCCGGGAGGCGGAGCTTGTAGTGAGCTGAGATCTGGCCACTGCACTCCAGCCTGGGCGACAGAGCGAGACTCCGTCTCAAAAAAAAAAAAAAAAAAAAAAGCTAAATAAAGCTAGCTGCCAAAAAGGGCAAGCTGGAGGTTACAGCTGCAACAAAAATATAAAATCTCCATTTCTGCGGTGTCTTCTCCACATGGTAGACTGTGGCCTCTGCTCATCATTTCTGGTGGCCTCTGTTCACCATTTCTCTGCTCTGGAGTTGTGAGAGGCATCTGAACCAAAGCAACTCCAACTTAAATAGGGGCTGGGTAAAATTAGGCTAAGACCTACTGGGCTGCATTCCCAGGAGGTTAGGCATTCTAAATCACAGTCTTAAGACAGAAGGTCAGCACAAGATACAGGTCATAAAGACCTTGCTGATAAAACAACTTGCCTAAAGAAGCCAGCCAAAACCCACCAAAACTAAGATGGTGAGGAAAGTGACCTCTGGTGATCCTCACTGCTCATTATATGCTAATTATAATACATTAGCATGCTAAGAGGCACTCCCACCAGCATCACTGACAGTTTACAAATGCCATGGCAACATCAAAAAGTTACCCTATATGGTCTAAAATGGGAAGGAACCCTCAGTTCCGTGAACTGCCCATCCCTTTCCCAGAAAATTCATGAACAATCTACCTTCTGTTTAGCATATAACAAGAAATAATCATAAAAATGGGCAACCAGCAGCCCTCGGGGCTGCTCTGCCTATGGAGTAGCCATTCTTTATTCCTTTACTTTCCTAATAAACTTGCTTTCACTTTACTCTATGGACTTGCTCCAAACTGTTGTGTGAGATCCAAGAACCCTCTCTTGGGGTCTGGATTGGGACCCCTTTTCCGGTAATAGGGTTAACTTACAATAGCATAGCATAGAACTGTCCAAAGTGAAGGAAAATTAATTTTTTGAATAATTACCATTTCAAACTATCTACAATTACATTTCTTTAAATTAATTTAGAAGAGAGTTGACTGCATTATTCTCACTGATCTACATGGCCACTGACAGAAAGCAAATTCTTCTTTCAGTCGTGCCAGGGAAAACTGTCCAAATCTCCTTTTTGAATTAGGAAATGGGGTGGTACTTTGCAAAAATGTGTTGTCTCATACTCCATTGATAAAAGACTGTAAAATAAGTTTTTTTTTTTTTTTTTTAAAGTCTGAGCTTTTACCTTCCTATTTCTTGTCACTGGCCTAAATATAGAGGAGGCAGGAAAGGAGACAGAGCAAGGGCCTTTAAAAATCCACAGATTCAATAATCTTTTTCTGTGAGTTTCTCTTATCTGTGGCCCCTAATACAAAATGGCATTTGATTAATTTAAATTAAACTAATTCAACATGAAACTGGATAACATACTGTTTTACCAAAAAAGCATGTAAGAGTCCATTTTCACGCTGCTATGAAGACATACTCGAAAAAAAAAAAAAAAAAAAGAGGTTTAATTGACTCACAGTTTCACATGACTAGGGAGGCCTCAGGAAACTAAAAATCATAGTGGAAGGCAAAACAGGCATGTCTTACATGGTTGCAGGTGAGAGAAGTGAGAGAGGGAAAATGCCAGATGTGCTTACCAAGCTCGTGAGAACTCACAATCACAAGAACAGCACAGGAGAAACTGCCCCCATGATTCAATTACCTCCCCTCAGATTCTTTCCTTAACACCTGGGGGTTAGAATTCAAGATGAGGTTTGGGTGGGGACACAAAACTAAACCATATCAAAGCAATAGTTTTAAAATGCTAGTTTGCCCTTGACAATAGATAATATCTTCAAAATATAGCTTTTGGAGCCATTTCTTTCCATTATTTTTAAAGAATGATATGAGTAGATCGAGGGTTCAGACTATTTTTTAGCCACAACTCAAAGACTACATTCAAATCTTTTGAGAAGGATTATTTCTTCTCTTTTTGTCATTTTTGCATATTCTAAAGACCTACTGGTAATTCACTTCCATGAAACAGAATTGCAAGGCAGTCTTTAATAAAAGATGGCAAATGTAATAATTTACAGATGTGTTTTTTTATGCGTCTGTGGTTATTCCTGTTTTCACTCAATTACATAGATAATTCCAATACTAAAATACAGAGGAATATGTACTGATAAATATTTAAGGGTATATTATAGTTATTATAGAAGCCTTTTTATCAAACTGAAAATGCCATTAAATATATATTTTAGGCCGGGCGCGGTGGCTCAAGCCTGTAATCTCAGCACTTCGGGAGGCCGAGACGGGTGGATCACGAGGTCAGGAGATCGAGACCATCCTGGCTACCATGGTGAAACCCCATCTCTACTAAAAATACAAAAAACTAGCCGGGCGTGGTGGCGGGCGCCTGTAGTCCCAGCTACTCGGAGGCTGAGGCGGGAGAATGGTGTAAACCCGTGAGGCGGAGCTTGCAGTGAGCCGAGATCGCGCCACTGCACTCCAGCCTAGGTGACAGAGCGAGACTCCGTCTCAAAAAAAAAAAAAATATATATATATATACATATTTTAATATAATATCAATGCCAACCAAAATATCTGCATCAACATATAACACAGAAACCAAAGTTGCTACTTATCATTAATGTATATTCTTTTCAGGCTAAGAAAAATGTTCCAAGAAGATATTTCATTTATTCAAATGAGAAACATTTAATTTAAATTACATATCCACAATAGAATAGGGAACAGTGATTTGCCCACATACACATTAATTAGTTCAATGATTATATATTAATATTAATGATATTCAGAAAAAGAAATAGCTTGAAGCTATTATCAGATTTTTTAAAAATGTCACAAATATAGACATAATATTCATTACTCATACAATGGATGCTATTCTACACAAACTGTAAAATCAGGGAATCTTTATGCCTCCTCTGCTTTTATTTTTGGTGTTTGGAATATTTTTCAATCCACATAAAGTAATTTATCCTTTTTTCTCTTTGAGAATAAAATTCCTCAATATCTAAATATTTGATTATTTAACTGTCACACTCTAAATTATGCTGACAGAAAATGCATCTCCCAATGTACTTTAATATTTTTCTGTGTGCTTAATTTACAAAATATAAATCGTTCATGGTAGTGTTCATTCTATCTTTGGCACTGTTTACAACCAAGGGTTGAGTAATAACAATGCCGATCTTGTGTCATTTCCTCAATTCAATTAAAAAGTTTCCTAACAAGCAATTCTGTATTAACTTGACAACTTTTGCCAATTTTCTTCAAAAGCATGGTTTCATTTTTTTGGCCCAAATTAATGTAATTGTATTATAAAATTACATGCTGAATTCCTAAAAATAAGAAACCTGGCCAGGCGTAGTGGCTCACACCTGTAATCCCAGCACTTATGGAGGCCCAGGCGGGCAGATCACGAGGTCAGGAGTTCGAGACCAGCCTGGCCAACATAGTGAAACCCCATCTACACTAAAAATACAAAAAATTAGCTGGGTGTGGTGGTGGGCGCCTGTAATTCCAGCTACTCGGGAGGCTGAGGCAGGAGAATCACTTGAACCTGGGAGGCGGAGGTTGCATTGAGCCGAGACGGTGCCATTGCACTCCAGCCTGGGCGACAAGAGTAAAACTCCGTCTCAAAAAAAAAAAAAAAAAAAAAATTAAATAAATAAATAAATAAATAAATAAATAAATTGCAATTACTGTGAATGTAAACATTGGTTTACAGTTTTGCTAATCCAATGACAGCTAAGATGGAATACAAAATGCAAGGTTTATTTAATTAAAGCACTACTATTCTCACATTTTTACAGCTTAAAAAATACTTGCACTGAAGCACCCTCTATCAGATTTGTTTTTGATTCACTTGAAAAATACAAGAAAACTATCAGAACCAATTTTTTATTCACAACTGACTAAAGGGTAAACTAAGAAGCAGATGTTTCAATGCACTCTTCTACATAATTCAGCAAATAAGAAGTAGAAGGAGAAATAATGCCCAGGAGTTCTAGTATCCTGGAATGTCATGGGCAAGTATTTTTATCATCACCTGTCAAGTACTCCAGGTGTGCAGATTTGTATACCTAAGATTTCTGGTCACTTTACAACTTTTTCAAAAGCAGTTCAAATGCCATTTCTTCCTAGTTTTCTGGCTGGAATGACTCCCTTTGGGTTCCTTTTTTCTTTTTTCTGAGACAGGGTCTTGCTCTATTGCCCAGGCTGGAGTGCAATAGCATGATCTTAATTCACTGTAGCTTTGAACTCCTGGGCTCATGCAATCCTACCTCAGCTTCCCAACTAGCTGGGACTACAGGCATGTGCCACCATGCCGAGCTAACTTAAAAAAAAATTTTTTTTAAGAGACCAGGTCTCACTATGTTGATGAGCTGGTCTTAAACTCCTAGTCTGAAGCGATCCTCCTGCATCAACCTCCCAAAGTGTTGGGATTACAAGCGTGAGCCACCATGCCTGGCGCCTTTGGGATTCTTGTTTAAATCTTAATAATAACATCACTAACCAAATTTTGCCTCATGAGGCAGACTTTTAAAATGTTTGTGTTTATTTCCTATTTGGATTGGGAGCTTCTGGAGTTACGGGGACTCTCTTTAACCATCTTGAGGTTGGCAAACATGTTCTGTAAAGGGCCAGATAGTAAATATTTTATGCTCTGCAGGCCACATACGTCTCTGTCACATCTTCTTTTTAAAACAACCTGTTAAAAATATAGCAAGCCTTACAAAACCAGGCTGTGGGTGTTGTAGGTTACTGATCCCTGAGCACAACATTGAAAGGTCAGATTTTGAAGTCAGACTGGGTTTCTGTATCTTAGTGGCTGTACTACCTCTGGCAAGTTACTTACCTATATAAAATGTGGATAACAAGGGTTATTGTGAATATTAAATGAGATAATATATGTAATGTTCTTAGCACAGTAACACAGTATGGTTCACTAAATATTAGCTACTACTGTAATGTGATCACGATCATAGTGCCTGAACTGAGCAGTACTCAATATGTTTACTGAATCAAAGATATCCAAAAACACACTCACATACACACATACAACTGAGATTTTATAAAGAAAATGCCTTAATTAGTCTATAGTTTTAAATGCAAAAGTATTTTTTAACTAAGTTATTTTCAGTTTTACTGAAAACATTAGAAATAAAAATCTTTAAAGTCTTAATATTAGGATAATTTTAACCAATGCAAAAAATGAAGGCAAGGTTCCACCATAATAAAGCTTGTAAGAAACCAAGAGGATTAATTCTAGTGAAATTTTGTTATAAACAACAAGGCTATTACATTTTTAAAACATTCTTCAAACATTTCCATGCCTATTACTTCATTTGCTCTTCACCAGAAACCTTTGCATCACATAGATAAGGTGGTATGTTCTTTATTTGATAGATTCAGAAGGAGATTAAAATTTTTCAAGAACCATTCTGCTTATCATAGACTATTCAATTTAAGAAAACCGAGGAGCAAGTATTGGCCAGTATTAGGCAATAAGGAGACAAAAATAAATAGGACAAACTTCTTAAAGAACTCACAACATAGTCAAAGAAACATGTAAACAAACTGTTTAAATACAGTGAAAACACTGGGTCAATTGGAGGGAAATATCACAAAGGGAATGATACTAAAAGATAAATAGGATTTCATGGGATGAAGTGGAGGAAATATATTCTCTAGAGAGAAAGAATTACATATTCCCAGTATAGCAGTAAAAGTACACAAAACTTTCATTTCAAGGAATACACTTGTATGTGGACTAGTGAATTATGGAGTGCAGGGCACATTTTGAAAAGCAGGCTGTTTACGTGAAGGGGCTTATATCCTACATTCTAAGCAAGGAGTTTCTATACACTAAGCAGCCATGGAAGGCTTTAGGAAAGGACAGAAAGTCATATTTGGTTTTGAAAATATCATTCTGATGGCACTGTGGAAGACAGATTAAAAGGAGATGGATTCTGAGAGCAGAGGAGATATTGAAATAATTTTTCCATAGAGGGAATGGGCATATGTAGGCAAGTTAAAGAAACGGATACTTTCCTATGACCTAACAATACCACTTCTACGCACATGTACAGCTTTCTAATCAACATGCTGTGAAATATTTGATGGCTGATAAAAATTTAAAGTGTAAGGATAGACATAAATAGAGCAGCTAAACAGGATGGAGAAACCAGAAATAGATCCATATATTACTGATTGATTTTAGACAAAGACACCAAGGCAATTCAAATAGGAAAAGTTTTCAACAGATAAGGTTGGAACAACTGAATAAAAATATGGAAAACAATGGCCTTAACCCTTATGCGACACGTGAAAATTAACACTAGAGGGATCATAGACATATATGCAAAAGCTAAAACTATAAAGTTTCTGGAAGAAAACACAAGAGAATATCTTTAGGTAATCTATCTTCTGCCACTGGTACTCCTGGTTCTCAAGCCTTCAGACTGGAACTGGAATCTACACCATCAGCCCTCCAGCTCTCTGGCCTTTTAACTATAATACAGTACTGGCTTTCCTGGGTCTCCAGCTTGCAGATGGCAGATGGTGGAACTTCTCAGACTTGATAATTGTGTGAGCTAATGATAAGGTACTGATCTTATAATAAATCTTTCAGGCTGTATCTCACTATATATCCTATTGGTTCAGTTTGTCTGAAGAACCCTGACTAATACAGTGGGCCATGTAGTCTCTGTTGCAACCATTCAATTCTGCCACTGTGGTGTAAAAGCAGCCACAGACAACACACTAACTAACTAATGGGCATGAATGTATTCTAATAAAACCGTATTTACAAACATAGGCAGGGGGCTAAATTTGGTCTGAGGACCATAGTTTGTCAAGCCCTTTTTTAGAGAATAAGATTTTACATGTAACACGCTGTCAGAGACCTCTGTAGCTTTGCCACCATCCCCCAGATGATAATATGGGCAGTAAATATAATTTTTACATATAGTATAATGTGATAGTTTGTAAGCACTGCCCTAGGAAAATTAATATATATGCACAAACAGATATGCATAAAGATACTCACTGTCACTGTTTATAATGGCAAAAACTTGAAATAATTTATATGTTCATCAATGAGGCAATATATAAATCATGATACAGATGTACAAAAATTACAATAGTTGAATGAACTCAATTTCCATTATTAATGCATACATGAAACAAATGGGTGCCTCTAAGATGGTCATTTATGACAGGCCATAAAATAATAATCTTCCCTCTGAAATAGAGACATCACATAACTTTTAAAATGTAGATATCACATTCTGAATTCAATCTAGGTATTATATTTCCAAAGAATGCAGAAAGATTGCTGTATAGATTCTAATATCTCAGTTTGGGTGGCCCCATGGTTGGTACTGGATCTAATCTAGAAAAGAAGAACATATAGTATAATGCCTATTTTTGTCAATGTCATATTATTAATTCTAAATTATATGGATCGAGATTTGCCAGATGTAGCAGCAGAGGCAGCTATTTAACCTACTCCCCAACTCCTACATTTGATTTCAGTGAACACAGCAAGATGGACAGTGGCAGCAAAGAAAGAAAAATACTGGTGATTTACTCATTCATCAACTACTTTTTTCACCATGCCTGAAAATCCCACTGAAGTGTTCTAGTTCATTCCTAGCCAGAACCTAGATGTACTATATTCTCCCAGAATAATAGCTTCAAATATAATATACAAGACCCAAAACCTAGAGAGGACGGGATCATGCTACAGTGCTTCAATACTACGTTTTTGATTACTTACATAATCTCTGCTGGTCTGGCATTATGTAGCTCCTTCTATTCAATAGAGAGGTACCAAAGGGATGTTTTCTCAGTCAAAGGCCCTCACTTTTATGTATTTCTAATATTCAGATCCTTAGGATTTGTACAATTCCATTGCTAGTGTTTAGGAAAAAAAAAAACACTTTTAACTGAAAAACCCCTCTCTACTTTTAGGTAAAAGTTACTTGTAAATTCCCACCTGGGGTATGTTCAGATTCCTAAGCGTTCGCTCCCACAGAGTAGAGCCTTCCCAGGGGCCTATTTTTGCTTCTCTTAGTATTATACACATATTAGAGCTCCAAGACAAAATGGTTTATTCCTAGTATCCCCCTTTACTCCCAGCCATCATCCTATCAACTTGCAGACCTTAAGAAGACTAACTGAAGACTGTACTGAAGACTGTTTTGTCAGTGGAGCTCTCTGACTGGGGTCAGCAAAGGCTCTATCTAAGAAGGCAACCCTGTCCCAGAAACTAAGAGAAACTGGTCAGCTCCTTGATTAGGAGCATATTTTTGATGTCTAATCAGTCTGGACACTGAGATTTTTACAGGGCAACCTAAATAAAACCCAGCAGAAGTGGAGAATGATCCTCATGTGGGCTGGAGGAGCTAGGCAGTCAAAGCTGGCTCTCCTTGGGAGGATGGCTACACAAAAAGCCATCAAGTAGCTGAGTTTCATTAATGTTGGCTGTTAAAGTTAAAAGAAGTCCTGCTGAAACTCTATAACCCAATTATGCTATTATTATAATTTTGCTTTGTTCCCATAAAACTAAAGTGGTAATAATAACATATGGTGATTTAGAATATATAAAGCACTGTAAAATATATTATCACTCTGAATGCTCATAACAACTCTGTAAGGCACACAGAACAGGGAGGTTAAGGGACACTACCCAAAGTCACACAGTTAATAACTTCTGACTCCAAATCAATGACATGGATCTGTCCCGGTAGATGATGTTCTTCTTCATTCTTTAAGAGCTCAGCTCATGAATCTAGTGAAGTCTCTAATTCCTTCAGCCAGAAACAGTTTTTCAATTCTCTGGTGGCCCACAGGACTTTATACCTCTCTTATGACAGTACCTTTTTCCTTTTTTACATTTACAGATGTATGGGTCTCATGATACTCAATGACAAATTCCTGAAGAGTCATCTTTATACTCCCCATGGCACTTAGAAACATTCAAATTTTTACTGAATGACTAATGCACTTCCCTGTTTATGATAGTGATCCATTTTTTTAAAGAAACTCTGTAATTAAAAACATTATAAATATAAATGTGCCCATTACTTATACTTAATACAGTACTTGTTGGCAGTTGTACTTTTTCAAAAGTAAAGTTAGATATCAAAATCTGAACAAGAATGATAACTCTAATTGTAATATATCTTTTGGGAAAATCAGTATGACTTATAGTATCACTAGTTGCAATTTCTTGCTTCCAGGGAATATAACCTGAATTAAGTTTAATGGCTACTTATAATAGGAGACTAAAATTGAATCAAAAGGAGGACCTCTTTAGGAAGAGGTGGACTCAACTCTTAATTATTTTCAATAACTGCTAAGAATATTTTTGATCTTTTTATTCTGGGATGCAAAACAAAAAAAAGAAGCCCGATACCAAAGTATCATCTAAGAAGGTTTATGATTCTGTAATCTGCTTCTGATCTTCCGCTAAGGCAACAAAAATGCATGAGGAATAAAGTCTATTACTTAAACACACACGCGCGCACGCACACACACACACACACACACACACAAATATGTCTTTCTTTCCAATGGAACCTAATGTACAAACCACTATAGAACTTTCTTACTGAGCAACATCCTTTTGGAGGGGAAAAAAATATGTATAATTCCACTAAAGATCACAGACTTTATTATTTCCTATTCCACGAAATTAGCCTACAATTTATATAACCCTGAGAAAGGGAGACAAAGAAATTATAGATTCACATCATACTCAGAGCTCTGGCATATAAAACTAACCAAAAGGGATAGGATGCATTCTTGACTTTCTTCAAAATTTCAACAATTACCTTGTTTGTAAAATCACTCTAATGTGATCCACATGTTTTAAGCAAATAAGACTCTGTTATCAAAATACTACTAAAAGATTGCAATCTTCTTTTTCTGTACTTTGATGTTTGAGTTGAAGGTCAACTGTGACTGAGACTCAAAGATTCACATAAGTATGTCTGAGGAAAACAGAAAAACCCAAATACTTACAAAAGGAAGAAAGGAAGGCAAGGAGGGAAGGAAGAAGGAAGGAAGGATGGGGGGTGAATCAGGCAACTGACTACTAGCTCCTATTAGAAAAAAGATTATTTACTTTGTAATCTAGCTCCACTAGAATGTTTAAAACACGACTCAATTTGTAATAATTTATGCCAAACCTTTAAGAAATACACCTATCATAATAGGTATGTCAGTACTTATAAAAACATTGACAATTTCTGAGACAGTTATCAAGGCTATGTGGCCCGGACACCCCACAGGAAATTAAGAACACTGGATTCTATCTCTAGCTCTAACAACCTTTGATAGGTTCTAAATAGACTTTAGGGGATTTTTCAGAAACTTTTCCAATGAAATAGTTTGCGCTCCACAGTGAGGTGGATGCTACTAAATAGGTATTGCTTTTTCCTAAATCACACCTCTTTTTACGTCTGAACTCATTCTGCCAGACCTTTTCTAAAAAGGGGAGAATAAATTGCTAGAAAGATTCATTCTTAGTTAACAGACTTTTTTCAAAACAAAATCTACAGCTTAATAAAAGTGCCTCACGCAGCGTGAAGGGTAATGTTTTGAAATTTGGATGGGGATCTGGGGGGAGAGGTTTTATTTGTTTATTACATTTATTTTTTATTTATTTATTTTTTTGAAACAGAGGCTTGCTCTGTCGCCCAGGCTGGAGTGCAGTGGCTCGATCTCTGCTCACTGCAAGCTCCGCCTCTCAGGTTCAAGCGATTCTTCCATCTCAGCCTCCTGAGTAGCTGGTATTACAGGCTCCCGCCACCACGCCCGGCTAATTTTTTTTTAATTTTAGTAAAAATGGGGTTTTCACCACGTTGGCCAGGCTTGTCTTGAACTCCTGACCTCTGGTGATCGGCCCGCCTCAGCCTTCCAATGTGCTGGCTGGGATTACAGGCATGAGCCACCGCGCCCGGCCTCTTTTTTTACATTTAATGTGCTCTGGTCAAACGCTTAGCACTGTGTAAATAACCTAGAAGGTAAATAACCTAGAAGTGCCTTGCTGCCTTGCTGCCATATGGAGTCTCTGTCAAGGTAAAACAAACAGCTAAAAAAACCTCACAGAATGGTGTTTCTTAAAATTTTCCACCAAAATGCTAACAGCAGTGGAGGGTAAACTCATACTACTGAGAATATGAAGACTGGCCTCAATCAATGGGCTGGAGTTTGATCAAATTTTCATTTTATACCATTATAGATCTTGTTTTATTATTTGAAAATGATTTAGCTTATCTACCAGTAAATAAAATTAATAGTCCAAGAAAAGGTACCATGTTTTATCCTGGTAGGTTGCAAATCTCTAATTCACTTTCCCCAGGTTTACTCACAACTCAATTTGAGCACAGGATAAATATGAAAATAAATATCTATAATTGTAAGAGTGTAGGCTCACATGGGTCAAGGCTATAATGTGGACAAAGCTTTAGTTCCCTATTCCCATATTTCCTGATGATCTCAATGAGATTTTAATGAGACACCATAGACTTCTATCTCCTCAAGTGGGAAATGAAAGAAAATGTCATGGTGAAAAGCAGTTTGACTTCTTCTGAGACATAAGTATATTCTAACTGGTATTTTAAATTCCTGAAACAAAGATCTTTCTTTCTTTTATGGCTCATAAGTAATAAAACAAAAAAGTTTTATAGCAGTTGAATCAAAAGTCCTTATGTATCTGCAATTACACTTATTTAGGTTAATGATTCTAAAAGGAGTCAGGTAAAGGGCAGAGAAACCTACTAGAATCTTGGAGAGGAGACATCTAGCTTTTCAACTATATGTGGTATCAACTCACTCTCCAAATCGCCTCCCTGCACAACCACATCTTTCCTGCAACAAAGCCAGTTTCACTAATTACACAGAATAACCACCACAAGCAAGAGTATACCAGAAGGTAGAAATCTCAGGTATGTTGAGATAAAAAAAAATACTTAGAACTGCTGAAGGCTTAAAGTAGCTGCAGAGAGACTCTATGAGTGGCCCAGAAATTTATTTTGATTAAATGGTGGATTTATTAAGCATAGAGATATTCTGAATGTCTAGAAGTTATTATCAGAAGTTATCTTGCTTCTATGTATTTCTTTCAACTTTTCCATTTAACTTAAAAAAAATACATATGAAGTTCTTATGAAGGCATGATTTTCATCTCAGAATAAAAGGATAGCTTTCCTGTTGTTGCAGCTTGTAACCCAATAATATATTCCAGGTGGACAGGGAGGTAGGTAATAAGTATCATGAGTTTTTTTAAAGAGCTAAACTGAGGTTCAGAAGCTAAAGTTAATTCACAAAGTTCAGAAAGCTAAAAACAACGGAACTGGATCAGACTCACAGTCCAATATCCTTCCCCTCTCTCAGATCACCTAAACAGAGAAATCAAGATTTTTTGCAGCATAAGGGATCAAAAATAGTAAATGTACTTGTTTTAAGTTTCTATTAATACAATTATCAAAGACTGAAAATACTACTATAAAAAGACTTAACAGACACATATCTATAGCCTAATACATATATTATACCTATATATTCTTAATCACATTATTGCTTAATATCAGTTTATAAATTGGTCTACCTGACGTCAATCATTATTAAGGATACAACTTGGTTAGAATATTTAGATGATTCCAATAGACATCTTAGTAGTTTTGTAAAGGTTAAAATATCAGTTTCAAAGGAAAGATTGAAAGTATAATTTCATTTGTGTTCTACTTGCTAAAGATTTTCCTTCTGACCTGAGTGAGATATTTGAATAAACAGTTTAATAATTAAGAGATAACAAAAAAGGCACCTGAAATCAACTTCTTGTAACTCTGTCTACTCTCTAAACCAAAATCAAAAAAAGAGCTTTGAATCTCAAATTAAAACCTATCAGTTTTAGTGAAGAACAAAAATACACAACCATCAAAATGGAAATCCTATTAGTGATGCTTGTTTTTAAAATGAAACATTAGCTAGTCTCTCAGCATTCAAGCTTTACAATGAACTACTACTAGTTCCCCTAGTGACTCCATGTTCTCTTGCCTCTCTTTCTACATGTTGTGCCCACTGACAGAAGATTCTTCCACCATGTCCCTTCCTGGTTGACTCCTACGCATAATTTAGGTCTCAGCTTAAAAATCATTTCTTCCAAAAGAACCCCAAATATGTATTAGATATTTGCTTCACGATAGTCTTAACTTACCCATACTACCACATTAGCACAACATATTTTAATTGCTTATTTAGTTGTCTACCTTTCCCCCTTGACTGCCCTTTACAGGAAAGAGACTGTGTCTGTCTTCATGTAGTCCAGCATAGGTATCTAGCAAACAGCAAATACTTTAACTGAATTACTTTTATTTTAAGGCTGCCGCCACATAAACCTTAAAGATGTCAAATAAAACTCTTTGACTAAAACCTTTTGGAAATGAGGCATGGAGAGAAGGTTACCATTCAGTTTAGATAAGTGAATATACCAAATGGTCATCTACCTAGACATGTATTTAAACCAGGCACCTCGCCTCCAGGGCATCAAACTTCATCATATTTATAAATTATTTTTTTACTAGTCATTATTTTCATTTACAAATAAAATTTTTCAATTACATTTATCATATTAAGAATTCAGTTTAACTTATTTATTTTTTAAGATAGTGGGAAAAGACAAGAGGAGGAAAGACAAAATAGTCTAGGTTAACTGTTAAGGGGAATAATTTTTAATTTTTACAAGGAAAAAGTTTGAAGTGAGGAACTGAATTTAAATGGAGTTCTCTATCACTAAACCATCTATTCAATGGTATTTATATAAGCTAGAACTGTATTTTGAAAGCTAGTCATCATATATAGCCTAAAATAGTCAATATCTTTTTAAAAACCAAATTATAAATTGTTGAGGCCAGGCACAGTGGCTCATGCCTATAATCCCAGCACTTTGGGAGGCTGAGGTGGAAGAACTGCTTGAGACCAGGAGTTTAAGATCAGCCTGGGCAATATAGTGAGACCCTATTTCTAACAAAAAAATAAAATAACTAGCTGGGCATGATGGAGCATGCCTGTAGTCCCTGGTGCTGTGGAGGCTGAAGTGAGAGGACTGCATAAGCCCACAAGTTCGAGGCTGCAGTGAGCTAGGATCATGTCCCTGCACTCCAGCCTGGGTGTCAGAGTAAGACTCTGTCTCTAAAAACAAAACACAGCAAAACAAAAATAAATAAATAAACAAATAAATATTGTTGAAAGGTACTTCAAATCATTAAACATAAAGGCAAGAGTCCCATTTTGAATTATCACAAGCAATCTATGTGGAAGAATTGGGTCTAGTATGTGTAGTTAGTTCAGGTTGAGGAAACATCTTGTGGTGTAAAAAACTAAATTGATCATTTCATCATCAACCTTAGGACATGTAAACTATTAGGAATAGACATGGCATGTACAGGTGATGGGAAATATTTTGATTACTTTTTACTGGAAGCATCACCTTTAGTATTTTCCTTCACTTAACCATTTTACTTGGTACAAAGGATATAGTTTCACACACAAACATAAAATAATGCAGAAGAAAAATAGATGTCAACCTATAATAAGGTATGATATAGCTATGAAATGATCAATGTGCAAAGTAATTCCTGCACTGGTGGACAGACTTGAACAAGAATTACTAAATTCCATCTGTAGGGACATCATGTCAAGTTATGTATGAACAATAATAATTTCACAGTAATGGTGACAAAGGAACTATCCCAAGATGTTTTTACAACTCAGAATGGCAACAGACATAGTTGATTTATAACTAACTAAAGGATTAATGTCAAGGAGCTTATTAAAATTCACTATTTCCTTTAATTCTTGGAAATATGTTCAATAGTTTCTCTAAAGGGTACATATATAATGTAAATAAGCAGACAGAAATCTATGGCAGTTATACTCTTCATAAAAACAAAAATATTCTAATCTTAAAAGAAATCTCTTTTCAGATATAAGATTGGTATCTAAATTATTAAAATTATTTTATTTAATTTCTAGTTATTCCAGGCAGTTTCTGTGCCTCTAATCATCATTCTGCTAGGTAAAGTGTTTGGCATGAGTTTACTGATAAGGACTTAGACGGGGGGTATGGAGAAGTAATGTGCTAACCAGAGTTCTGGCATTTATAAGCTGTATGACCCTGGGTAAGTCATTTAGCCTTTACTAGGCCTTTGATTCCAGATGAATAAAGAAAGGATGATTTCTACATCCTCTTTAGTTGTAACATTAAGAAATTCTGAGTGCTTGAAATTCAAGCCATTTAAAATTTTCATACCCTGTGGTTGCCACTACAGACTACAAAATGTACAAGTAAGAATTAAAAATCAAACAAACCAAATAACCACTTGTAGCATACAGGCAGGGCTAAACTGTATATTAAACCTGATAAATCTGGTAATTTCACTTTTCTGACTACTGTCCAAAAAGTTTTCTCTCCCTAGAACCAGAGAAGCAAAGTTTGGCCCTGCCTATTATTTCCACAATCAAGGAAGTTTAAACTGAACTAAGTCCATGAAACGAAAAAAGTTAGCCATAGTGGGGCTGGCAGAGTTTCTTTTCCTGAATGATAGATTTAGTATCTTCCTAACCTTTAAAACTGATCTGTTGGCACTAGCTGTTAAAAGTATAGACCAGATCAGGAGAAGATGAAACTTTAAAACTAAAGCTCAACTAGGTTCTAGATAAAGAGGTTCACCTTAAAATCTGAAGTAAGTTAAAAATAAAAAATCAGTTGATATATAAAATGAGGCTTCTACCCTATAGAAGACAAAAATCACAAAATACTTTTAATCCATACAGGACTTCTTGCAGAGCAACTCAAAAGTATTTTATAGAAAGTACTCAATTAAGTTTCATGACACTTCTGCAAAGAGTCAGATATTACTGATATTTTTTTCAAAGGAAGCAAAAGAAATGAAGGAACCAAAGTTACTTTGCTGATGACATAGCTCCCTATTTTGTATCTAGTGTTGTAGCTTGTGAAAAAAGGTGCTTAGCCCCATAATAAATGATATTAACTGAAATGCCTCAGTTTTTAAAAAAATGTTGGAATTCCCACAAGATGTGAGTGCAGAGGATGTATATTGTCTTGCTTAGCATTTATCCTGATTACTTAATTCAGTATCTGTCACACTGTAGGCACTCATTATACATTTGTTTAATGAATAAAGGCTATTCATAGTAGCTAAAAATTACTAGATATGAGTTCATATATCAGGTAGTAAGTGCATTACATATATTATTTTATTTAATCTAGCAACAATTCAATAAAGTAAGTTATTACTCTTCATTTTACTGATAAGGAAACTAAGACCTAGGTTAAGTAACTTGTCCAAGATTACAAAACAATAAAGCCACGATTTAAACAAGGTAGCCCAACTTTAGATCTTAAAGATCATGATTGTAGAAAGAAAAGCACTAGGCTAGCAGTGAGAAACTCTTTTCTATATTCTACACCATCACCACTTCCTTGGAGAGAAAGGAAATTTCTTAGTGATCCATCTGCTTATAATGCCTAGTATAGTACCTTAGTCACATTACTATTAATTAAATGTTTCCTGAATACAATTAAAATCACACAAATTAGGCTTCATTTGAAGATAAAGTTACCAGCAAAGTCCACCTCAGTGGTTCTCAAAGCACAGTCCCTAAACCTAAAACTTTTGTCAGAAATTAAAACTCTCAGGCTGCACCCCAGACCTTCCTTATCAGAAAATGGAGTTTTATGAAGACTTCCAGGTGATTCTCATGCATGTTCATGCTACTCATATATAGTAGTCCGTATAAACTGGACTACTTTATATGATGATTATTTCATATTAAAATGAGTTCAATAATGTGAAATCATCCTACAGAATGAAAGGCATATCATTATAATTAAAATATTAAATTATGCTCCCTGAAAAAAACTCAGTGATTTTGCTAAATTCACATAAAAATGAGCATCAGAAATGAAATACATAATAAAATACTTTTAAAATAAAATACTGTTCTTCTAGATTTTATCTGGATAATGTATAGTATTCATGGATCCAGAGGAAAAGACAAGTATGTTCCATGAAGGACTACCTAGAAATCTAATAATCTGGTAATTGAGTGAATCAGCCCAGAGATCTCATATGCTGCACAAGCTCCTTACCTGACCAGTGTCCAGTGGAGATGCCAGATCTGTCTGTGCATGTCTCACTTACAGGCCTGAATACAGTCTCCCATCCACCAGTAGCATAGCGCCAATTCTGAGATTCCAAGATGAGTGTTCGCTGTGTGCCATATGCAATCATGAAGCAGTAGACCACATGATGGAGTTGACAGCCATAGCCACAGCCTTTGTTGATATTACACACCAGCTTCTTGGCTTTGCTGCAGTCCTTGGGATTCTGTCAGGGAGAAAGAGAAACAAAAATAAAGACAAGTACAGAGAGGTCAACTTCTCTTTTTTTTTTTTTTTTGCTTTCAGCTTCAGGGGCACATGTGCAGGTTTGTTTTATAAACTGTGTGTCGTAGGGGTTTGCTATATACCCCAAGTAATCAGCATAGTAAGTTATATGTGGTTTTTTGATCTTCACCCTCCTCCCACCTTTCACCCTCAAGTAGGCCCCAGTGTCTATAATTCTCTTGTGTCCCTATGTACTCAACGTTTAGCTCACACTTTTAATAAGAACATGAAGTGTTTGGTTTTCTGCTCCCGCATTAGTTTGCTTAGGATAGTGACCTCCAGCTCCATCCATGTTGCTGCAAAGGACGTGCTCTCATTCTTTTTTAAGGCTTCATACTATTCCATGATATATATGTGCCACATCTTTTTTCTAGTCTACCACTGATAGGTATCTAGGTTTATTCCATGTCTTTGAAATTGCAAATAGTGCTGTGATTAACATATAAGTGCATGTGTCTTTATAGCAGAATAATTTATATTCCTTTGGTTATATACCCAATAATGGGATTGCTGGGTCAAATGGTAGCTCTCTGAGTTCTTTGAGAAACTGCCAAACTACTTTCCAATGGTTGAACTAATTTACATTTCCATTGGCAATGTATAAATGCCCCTTTTCTCTGCAGCCTCACCAGCATGTTATTTTTTGACTTTTTAATAACAACATTCTGACTGTTATCTCATTCTGATGGTATATCACTGTGATTCTGATTTGCATTTCTCTA
The DNA here is from genome assembly GCF_003255815.1 of Theropithecus gelada. NCBI lineage: Eukaryota > Metazoa > Chordata > Mammalia > Primates > Cercopithecidae > Theropithecus > Theropithecus gelada. The sequence continues at coordinate 66,996,944 of NC_037675.1, read as the reverse complement.
ATGATTAGTGATGTTTCATACTTATTGACTGTGTATATGTCTTTTGAAAAGTGTCTGTCATGTCCTTTGCCTTTTTAATAATGTTGCTTTTTGCTTAAGTTCCTTATAGATTCTAGATATTAGACCTTTCATGGTTTGCAAATATTTTCTCCTGTTCTGTTGGTTGTCTGTTTACTCTGTTGATAATTTATTTTGCTGTTCAGAAGCTCTTTAATTAGGTTCCATTTGCCAATTTTTGTTTCTGTTGCAACTGCTTTTGGCATCTTCATCATGCAATCTTTGCCAGGGCCTATATACATAATGGTATTTCCTAGGTTTTCTTCTAGAGTTTTTATGGTTTTAGGTTTTACATTTAAGCCTTTTATCTATCTTGACTTAATTTTTGTATACAGTGAAAGGAAGGGGTCCAGTTTCAATCTTCTGCATATAGCTAGCCAGTTATCCCAGCACAATTTATTGAATAGGGAGTCCTTTCTCCTTGGCTTGTTTTTGTCAGCTTTGTCAAAGATTAGAAAGTTGTAGGTGTATGACTTTATTTCCAGACTCTCATTCTGTACCACTGGTCTATATGTCTGTTTTTGTACCAGTACCATGCTGTTTGGTATGGTGATACATGGTATGGGTACCATGGTGTTTGGTACCAATACCATGGTTACTGTAGCCTTGTAGTGTAGTTTGAATTCGGGTAATGCGATGCTTCCAGCTTTGTTCTTTTTGCTTAGGACTCCTTGGGCTATTCAGGCTCTTTTCTGGGTCTATATGAATTTTAAATCAGTTTTTTCTAGTTCTGTGAAGAATGTCATTGGTAGTTTGATGGGAATAGCATAGAATCTGTAAATTGCTTTGGGCACTATGGCCATTTTGATGATATTGATTCTTCCTACCCATGAGCCTGGAGTGTTTTTCCATTTGTTTGTGTCATCTCTGATTTCTTAGAGCAGTGTTTTGTAATTCTCCTGGTAGAGATCTTGCACCTCCCTAGTTAGCAGTATTCTTAGGTATTTCATTCTTTTTGTGGCAATTGTGACTAGGATTCCATTCTTGACTGAGCTCTCACCTTGGACTTTACTGGTGTATAGAATGCTACTGATTTTTGTACAGTGATTTTGTAGCATGAAACTTTGCTGAAGTTGTTTTTCAGATCTAGGAGCTTTTGGGTAGGGACTATGGAATTTTCTAGGTGTAGGATCATACTGCCTGCAAAGAGAGGTAGTTTGACTTCCTTTCTTCCTATTTGGATGCCTTTAATTTTTTTCTTTTGCCTGCCTGTCTGCTCTGGCTAGGACTTTTAGAACTATGTTAAATAGCAATGGTGAGAGTGGGCATCCTTGTCTTGTTCCAGGTCTCAAGAGAAAGGCTTCCAGCTTTTGTCCACTCGGTATGGTGTTGTCTGTGGGTTCATCATAGATGGGTCTTACTATTTATAGGTATGTTCCTTCCATGGCTAGTCTGTTGAGGATTTTTAACATGAAGAGATTCTGAATTTTACTGAAAGCCTTTTCTGCATCTATTGAGATAATCTTTTTGTTTTTAATTCTGCCTATGTGATGAATCACATTTATGGATTTGTGTATGTTGAACCAATCTTGCATCCCAGGGATAAAGCCTATTTGATTGTGGTGAATTAGCTTTTTGATATGCTGCTGGATTTGGCTTGCTATTATTTTGTTGAGGATTTTTACTTCTATGTTCATCAAGGATATTGGCTTGATGTTTTCTTTTTGTTCTTGTGTCTTTGCCAGGTTTTGGTATCAGAATGATGCTGCCCTCATAGAATGAGTTAGGAAGGAGTCTCTCCTCCTCAATTTTTTGGAACAGTTTCAGTAGGAATGGTGCCAGGTACTCTTAAATGTGTGGTAGAATTTGGCTGCCTATCCCTGGGCCTTTTCTGGATGGCAGGCTTTTTATTACTGATTAAATTTCAGAACTTGTTATTGGTCTGTTCAGGGTATGAATTTCTTCCTGGTTCAGTCTTGGGAGGTTGTATGTTTCCAGGAATTATTTATTGTAGGTTTTCTAATTTGTGTTCACAGAGGTGTTCATAATAGTCTCTGATGGTATTTTTGTATTTTTGTGGAGTTAGGGTGATGTTCCCTTAACTTCTCTTTACAGGTGACAGGTACCAAAAATCATAAAATAGGTCAGGACTGATCCAGTACGTTTCTTATTTAGGAAAGAATCCTGCTGGATTGGATTTCAATGAATCCAATGAAAACTATACGTACATATTTAAGGAGATTGCAGTGAAAAGCAAGTTTCTTGGGAAGAACTCTAAACAAATGTGAAATTAAGCAGTTACATTTAAAAAATTCTTTCACTTCTCATTTTTAACACTGTATTTTGTTTTTTATTTTTTAATTTTAAGTATAAGGATACATGTGTAGGTTTGTATACAGGTAAACTTGTGTCACGGGGGGTTTGTTGTACAGATTATTTAGTCACCCAGGTCTTAAGTCTAGTATTCATTAGTTATTTCTCCAGATCCTCTCCCTCCTCCCACTGTCCACCCTCCGATAGGCCCCAGTGTCTGTGGTTCCCTCTATGTGTCCATGTGTTCTCATCATTTAGTTCCTACTTATAAGTGAAAACATGCAGTATTTGGTTTTCTGTTTCTGCATTAGTTTGCTAAGGATAATGGCCTCCATCTCCATCCATGCCCCTGCAAAGGACATGATCTCATTCTTTTTTACAGTTGCATAGTATTCCATAGTATATATGTACCACACTTTCTTTACCCAGTCTACCACTGATGGGCATTTAGGTTGATTCCATGTCATTGCTATCGTGAATAGTGCTGCAATGAACATATGCATGCATGTATCTTTATAGTAGAATGATTTATATTCCTTTACGTACATATCCAGTAACGGGATTGCTGGGTCAAATGGTTTTTGGTTGAGTAATTTCCACACTGCTTTCTACAATGGCTGAACTAATTTACATTCCTACCAGCAGTGTATAGGTTCTTTCTTTCACTTCTTTATTACTCAGTCTCTTACTTCTTTCACTTCTTCATCACTTAGAACATGTAAATGGAATTATCTCTGAATTAAAAGTTGCATACATCAGTATCTTTATGAAAAAAGTAAAACAGTTCATTTATTCCAGCAGCACTTCAGCATTCTGAGCTTACCTATGATGAAACTCAAATTATCTTAAAAGACAAATTCTAATTTCTCTGTTAATTCCATCTATCTCCACAATTTTATATATTACAACAAAATCTACTTTTTCATTATGAAGTAAAAGCCACTGAGTAAAGGGATATCTGATTTCAACAATTACAAAATATCAGGCATGGAACATTTAAAAAAATCATACTTGATGATAGCTACCAGCCATTTTTACAACGGAATGTAGAATGTGTTCTATACTGGCTAACTTGAGATGTAGTATGCCACTTTTTAATTGGGAGATCCAGAAAGCAAATGTTTAGCTAACATGATAATTTCTTTTTCTTCCATCCTAAAGTTCAACTTTGCTTTAATTTGGATGAGCTATTGCTAAATTATTCCCAGGCATCTTAGTTCTTCATACAACAAAATTAGTCTGAGAAGTTCTCCTAGCTGTTTTGTCTATGTGAGAGAGGATGGGTGACTCTAAGAACAGAATCTTTTATCCTACATAGCAAGAGGCAATGTAACCAGTTCTCAATTTATATGAGCCTTGAATAATGCAGTCACCAAACATCAACTCTAAAACCATTTTCCAGGGATATCATCGGTCCTGTCAAGCAGAGCCCTAGAAACAAAAGCTGCAGTTTGTAAAATGATTCCAAAGGAAAAACTGAGAAGGGAAAATACAAGTTACCTCCAGAAGAGGTACCTTTCATATTCAAATGTGTCACAGCAAGCTGGTCTTTTTTTAGATTAAAGCAGAAATACCATCAAGAACCTGAGGAAGAGTTAAGAGCCTTTTTGAATCTGAGAGAACCCTGATAAAATTCAGCAAGATTTGGTCAATATTGCTTCCACAATCAAGTAGTAGAGTTGGTGATTCTTTGAAACTATGAACTCATGGCAGACTCCTAAAGCAATAAGCATTCTCACACTTGTTGCTATAGCCACAGAAGATCTGAGAGGAACAGAGAAGTGTGGTAACGTGTGGGAATGGGAGATCTGCATCATTTAATTTCTGTGCAATATTGTATAAGGATCCTGGGAATAAATAATATTCTCAAACTGATCCAAAGGTTTATTATTGACTCCATTTAGCAAAAGAATGGACAAATAACATTGACATTTGTCAGATTTTCATGAGAAATAGAATACTTGAATATCACTAAAATTCATATGAATGAAAAAGGAAATCTCCTTCATATCTTCTTCAATAAACCTTTTCTTTTAGAACAGTTTTTAGATGTACTAAATTACTGCAAAGATAGCACAGAGAATTCCCATATACCTCACACCCAATTTCCCCTACTATTATATCTTACGTTAGTCTTCTTCTTCTTCTTTTTTTTTTTAAGGAAAAAAAGAGTGAAGGAACATAATAATTGAAACATCTGACCTTTAGTTTGGAAACTATAGATTTTCTATTTAAAAGAAGACTCACATCTACATTTAAGAAAGTATATTCACTGTGTTAAGAACAGAGTTTGACTAGAACCTAACGCTTTGAGCACAAGAGCTGAGACCTAAAAGGGCAATCTGTACAAGTGGTTTAATGAATGATGCTTAGTGTATCTCAAATCAAGCTGAAGACAGACTATATTAATTCTTTTCTGTTTATCTTAAAAGAATTATGTCATAGAGGACACAAAGAAAGAAGTAAAATCTATTATGCTTGATTCTGAAATGAGAAATGTCTATACATATAAGGTGATGAATGGAAGACTCGAAGGGTGATACGAGAAAATGAATGACTGTACTGATAACAGTAAATGAAACACTGAAAAAGCTCAGAGTCACAGCCCATTTTTTTTGTCCAAATATTTAGAAGTCTGGAAAATTCAAAATAACTTGCTCATAAAAGTTCCAGGAAAAGGCAGAGGACACTAAAGAATAGAAAAGGTATTTATGTTCCTAACACAAGATTAGGTTTATCAGAGTACATATCTAGAAAAAAAATAAAGCAACAACTCTGAAATGAACAGGAATTTATTCTGATGAAAAGGAATTTTATAGAAAACCCCTATTCTAAGCTAAGCCTTTGTTATCCAGCATTGTTACAGAATAGCAACAAATATAAAGAGATTTATGGGACTCTATAAAAGGGATACAGAGCCATAGTTTCGTAGTTTTCAAATTTCTTACCAAATAGCTCTTGTCAGTTACCACTGATCCTAGTCTTATACTATCCAGTTGATGTCTGCAAAAGACTAGAAAATGTGTCATATCCATGAGCAAGATATATAGAAGGGTCTCATTACTAAAAGAAGCTTTACTCTAAACTATAAACACAATAAATTATGTTTTATAATATGAGATTTTTGTATATGGGATCTACTTAAAAGTCAGACTCACCAATAGGCAGATAAATTCTAGCTCCTTGCAATAATGATAATTCAAGTTTTAGAAATACAAGGTACATTTGTGAAAATTACCTAAGACAACATTCTCTAATGAAAGGGCTTGGATAGAGAGGTTAAAGATATGATTTTGGTCCAATGAAGGTTCTGCTATGAACTCAATTGTGTGATTTGGTTTCAACTGGTTAGTTTAAAATAGACACAAAAATTACCTCCCTACACAGCCTCTCCCTGTTCACTCACCCTTCTTTCTCAGAGCTACTATGAGGCTAAATAAATGAGATGGTATATGCACAAAATTAATTTGAACATACTTATTTATCCTCATAGTTTCAAGAAACATTATTTCACACTGAATAAATCCAGTTTTTTGTATGTGTGTGTTCTTTTTGAGTATTAGTTAGTGTTGCAAGGTAGCCCAATCACGGGTCTTTATATGCTAACAATGTTATGTAACATTTTTGTAATTATAATTCATCAGCAAAGCTGTCACCATAGTACATATAAATCAAGAAATAAGGATTTAAGATGTAACAGGATTCTTTTGAATTCAGTTCCCTTTTTATTTTCTTTAATTATTTTTGAGACAAGTTCTGGCTCTATTGCCCAGGCTGGAGTGCAGTGGCGCAATCATGGTTCACCACAACCTCAACTTCCTGGGCTCAAGCCATCCTCCCACCTCAGCCCCCCAAGTAGCCCAGCTAATTTTTGTATTTTTTGGTAGAGACGGGTTTTCCCATGTTGCCCAGGCTGATTTCGAACTTGTGAACTTAAGCCATCCTCCCACCTTAGGCTTCCAAAGTGCTGGGATTACAGGCATGAGCCACCACTCCTGGCCCATTATTTTCTTTTACACTATCTGAGGCGTTTCATCTGACACTATTAGTTTCCAAGAATGACCCTGCTTCAACAGAGCTGAAAGCTGTGTTTTTTCTCTCTGCCCTATAAATCAACAATTGGAAACAATACTTGAATTAGTAAGCCTCTAACCAAAATGGTATTTGAAGGAAAACAGCAGTCCTCAGAAATAAACGATTACTAATTCAGTAAGGTACCATCATAACGCTGACATATTTTACTTAGGTTAAAATATAAAAATAGTCACTATTAGACATATTTCAAATTAGGATACCAGGTTAATTTCCCCTTTGCAAAAAAAGAACAATTTTCAATCAACTAGTAAACCATAGGCGTTATTTTATTACTTAGGATTTATGGGTTTCCACTGACTCCACTTAGTAAATTAGTAGCATTGTGAATTATAAAATATTACCAAATAGTACTGATTGTGTGGCTTTTAATGATTTTTTTCTATGACTTTTAATAAAGATTTTTCCTACACTCCAATAAAAGCAACTTCAGAGTACAAATTTTCCAGCCACAATGTAATATCCCTCACCCGCCCAGAGTTACTACTGACCAAAAACACTGCAGAAAAAGGCTAAATTAACAACAAAGAAAACATTTAGTCAATATAAACTGGACATAATATCTCCAGCCATCTCTTGCAAACAGTAAATGCTCAATAACCATTAGTTCAACTGAATTACATTTACAGAGACAAAGGTGATGTCAAGTCCATAGTCATAAAAATAAATTAATAGGTGGCAAACCCTCTCAGGTTCAAGAGACCTGCACGGTCTCTTGATCCACTGTCCACTGCCCTTATCTATTTCACCATGATATCTTCAATACGAGATGCAGCAAGAAGTCCAGGATCAAAACACATATCTAGCTATTTCTGTAAACTGAAAATTAAGAATCAGAACCCCAGGAGATCCTTCCAACTTCTCTCTAAGAAATCCCTTCTATTGGAAGGAGTTAAGTCAAAGATAGCTCCTATTTCCAGTGAAGACAGTTCAGTAAAAACCAAAAAAACGGGTCAGGTCAGGTGAGTTAAATTGTACTGTGCTCTTTGTCTGCTCTAATAAGAAGACTAAACAGTTTTTCATTTGTTTGTTTAAAAAGATTTGCAATATCTAGCTTTGTGTTGCTAATGAAGAAAGAATTCATTAATAGGGTGTTGAAAGCATTTCATTATATTAGAAACAATCTGATTTTATTTCTCTAACATTATTTTCAAAACCAAGGAGAAAAGGTAATGAAGCAAATAAGAGAACTGAAGTATTCCATGTGGTAATTAAAATGAAGACTCTGGCATAGTTAATAACCATGAAAGAGACAGTTAAAAAGCATGCTCACTTTTAAAAGCCAAGACCGGAAATTATTGTCTCTTAACATATTAAACAAGAATATTTTCCATAGCAAAGTTAAGACTGTACTAAGGCATCCTTTCCACCCCTCTAGCAACCCGAACGATCTGTTCCAGGTAGTAAGGACAACACAATAGCTCAGGCCCAAGTAGTTTACCAAGTGCTTCGGGAAATTTCCCTATGGGTATTCTGTAAAATCTAAGAGTGGAAACTTAAGGGAGGAAAGATAGCAAGATACAGAGTTTATAGACTGAAAGACTACAGTAAAGGCAGATCGTTACTATACAGTCATTGAAGAGGAAAGCTTGTCTTGGTAAGTAAAGCCACATTTAGCTTACTTTAAATAATACATTTTAAAAACTTTTGCTCTTTACCTGTAAGTCTCTACTAAATGCTTTAAAGTCATTTTTAAAAGATGGAAATTCCATAAATCCAATAGAAAGCAACAAGCAAATGTGGGACATTTCTTCCATCGAGGCTTTCAAGACAGTATTCTGTTATCTCTGGGAGTTCCAGGTGGTCTCTAGAAAACCCTCAACTTAGATTCAAGGGACTTCCACGCCAGAATAACCTTGGTAATATTTTTCTGCTACCAGAAGGGCCACAAAGGAAAGGCAGATAATTAATGATTCATATTCTCATTCAAGAATATAATGTAAATAAAACTATCTCCAAGGATATAAAAGAAAAGCTGAGTTACACAAGGGGCCAGAATCTGACAATCCTATATAAATGCACAGAAAATGTATCTTCTCAAGCACCTCAACTTTTCTCTGTAAGTTTATACCCTAATTCCCAGGTCTCAGAATCAATTTAACTGTTGAGGTTATAAAGAGCATGCTTACAAAAATTAAGATTGAATTTCAGAAAGGTCCTCCATCATCATTTTAGTTGACAGAATTCATTTAGGGACTCTTTCCTCAAAACATATCATCAAGTATGATATGACAGGTACTCTTTTTAAAAAGCGAGTGAGAAGGCAAAAGAGGAGAGGAGGAAGTAAGATAGAAAAAAGGGGAGTTGGGAGGAGAATAGAGGGGAAGAAAGGTGGACAAGAGAAGAGGACAGAAAGGGGAAGAGGAAGAGGAAGAGGGTAGAAGGGGGAAAGGAGTAAAAAGCATGCCTATGAATAGTCAGCCCTGTCTTATTACACAGGAGTAAAAAGATAAAGTATTGATTCTCAGCATTTTGGCTAAGATCAAGTGTAAAAGATGAAGTACTGGCAAAAGGAAAACAATGGTTGAAACTGTTCCTGTGCAAAAGCTGCTCCAAATGTTTTGTTTTAAATAAAAGTCAGGGTTTAAGTTATACAGTTTTGCTGGGTTTTCCATTCTGCAAAGTACCATTCCTCTGGGTAGTACTGGTACTTACAGCACTTGTCTATTCACTGGCTTTAAAACCAAACCATCAACAACAATTAGACCAGATGTCAAATCTGGATACCTCTTCTCCAAGACCGAGTATTTGTCTCATTTCTCCATGCAGCTAGCCATACATGAAAAATACAGTGTTAGCTGAGCATGAATTTCTTTGGAATCCCCAGCTATTATTGTTTTTTTTTATGAAAAACAAAAAACAAAACAAAACAAAACAAAACCTCAAGACCACTTTTCTCAAACTACCTCAATGAACAGTACTGTTACACCAGTTCACATTTTATTCTCTTTTTTTTTTTTTTTTTGAGACGGAGTCTCGCTCTGTAGCCCAGGCTGGAATGCAGTGGCCGGATCTCAGATCGTTGCAAGCTCCGCCTCCCGGGTTCACGCCATTCTCCGGCCTCAGCCTCCCGAGTAGCTGGGACTACAGGCGCCCGCCACCTCGCCCGGCTAGTTTTTTGTATTTCTTAGTAGAGACAGGGTTTCACCGTGTTAGCCAGGATGGTCTCGATCTCCTGACCTCGTGATCCACCCATCTCGGCCTCCCAAAGTGCTGGGGTTACAGGCTTGAGCCACCGCGCCCGGCCCACATTTTATTCTCTTTACTCCTCAAAAAATTTTAACACTGTATTTATTTTACTTTTATTTTGAAATAATTTAAGATCCACAATAAACTGCCAAAATAGTACAGAGAGTTACTGTACTTATGGTGTACCTTCCAAAAAGCTTTCCCCAAGGAGAACATATTACTTAACCATAGTACATGATCAAAATCAGGAAACTGACATTACACAATACTATTAACTAAACTACAGACTTTTTAAGATTTTACCAGTTTTCACATGCACTCAGATTTTCTAACATGTATACACTCATGCAACTACCACCAAAATTAGGATACAAGCTGTACCATCAAAACAAAACAAAAACCCCTTATACTTCCAATTTAGAGGTACACTCTTCCCCAAACCTTAATCTCTGGAACCCACTGAACTGTTCTCCATCACTACAATTTAGTTACTTTAAGAGCATTATAAATGGAATTTAGATAGTTGTTAATCTTTTGAGACTGGCTTTTTATCATTCAGCACAATGCTCTTGAGATCCATCCAACTTGTGTGTAATAGCTGATTTCTTCTTATTACTAGGTAGTATTCTATTATGTGGATTATATCACAGTTTATTTACTCACTGAAGGATACTTGGGTTGTTTCCACTTTTTGGTGATTACGAACTAAGATGCTATGCACATGAGTGTACAACTTTCTGTGTGGACATGGTTTTTCTCTAGGATATACAGGAATGTGATTGCTGGATCATATTGGTAATGGTATGTTTATGGGGAACTACCAAACTGTTTTCTAGAATGGCTGTACCATTTTACATTCTCATAAGCAATGCATGAAAGAGCTCGTTGTTCCACATTCCTGGCATTTTTTATTTTAGCCATTCTGACAGGTAATTGTATCTCATCATGTCTTTTGCATTTCCCTAATAACTAATGATTTTGAACATTTTTTGTGTGCTTATTTGTCATCTGTATATGTCTTTTGTATAGCTGACTGTACAAGACTTTGCCTATTTTCTAATTAGATTGTTTCTTACTATTGAGATTAGAGAGTTCTTAATACATTATCTATACATGCCTTTGTTGGACATGTGATTTGCAGATTTCTCCCAGTCTATGGCTTCTCTTTCATCCTCTTTAACAAGGTCTCTGGTAAATAAAGTTTTTTTTTTTTTAAGCTTTGTTTTTCTTTTTTATTTTTTTTTTTGAGCACATAGTATGTATATATGTTTATGGGATACATGAAGTATTTTTACATAGGTATACAATGCATTAAAAATCACATCAGGGTAAATGGGGTAGCCATCCTTTGTGTTACAAACAATCCAGTTATCCTCTTTATTTTTAAATGTACAATTAAATTATTATTGACTGTCACCCTGCTGTGCTGTGAAATACTGGGACTTATTCTAACTATTTTTTGTACCCATTAACCATATCCCTTTACTCGCCCCCACAACTACATTTCCCAGCCTCTGGTAACCATCATTCTGTCTCTATCTCCATGAGTTCAATTTGTTTTAATTTTTAGCTACCACAAATAAGTGAGAACATGCCAAGTTTGTCTTTCTGTGCCTGGTTTATTTAACTTAAGATAATGATCTGCAGTCTCATCCATGTTGTTGCAAAAGACAGGATCTCATTATTTTTTATGGCTGCATAGTACTCCATTGTGTATAGGTATTACATATTTTCTTTGTTCATTCATCTGCTGATGGGCACTTAGGTTGCTTTCAAATTCTGGCTATTGTGGAAAGTGCTGCAGTAAACATGGGAGTGCAAATATTTCTTTAATATACTGATCTCCTTTCTTTTCATTATATACCCAGCAGCTGGGTTGCTGGATCATATGGTAGTTCAATTTTTAGTTTTATGAGGAACGTCCTAACTGTTCTTCATAGTGGTTGTACTATTTACATTCCCACTAACAGTGTATGAGGGTTCCCTTTTCTCCACATTTGTTATTTGTTTCTCAGCATTTGCTATTGCCTGTCTTTTGGGTAAAAGCCATTTTAACTGGGGTGAGATGATATCTCATTGTCGGTTTTTAAAATCTGCATTTATCTGATGATCATTGATGCTGAGCACCTTTTCATATGACTGCCATTTGTATGTCTTCTTTTGAGAAACATCTATTCAGACCTTTTGCCTACTTTTTGATCAAATTTAGTTGCTTGAGCTCCTTTTATATTCTGGTTATTCATCCCTTGTCAGGTGGGCAGTTTGCAAATATTTCCTCCCATTCTGTGGGTTGTCTCTTCACTTTGTTGACTACTTCCTTTGCTGTGCAGGCAGAAGGTTTTTAACTTGATAAGATCCCATTTGTCCATTTTTGCTTTGGTTGCCTGTGCTTATCGGGTATTACTTAAGAAACCTTTACCCACTCAAACCAATGTCCTGGAGAGTTTCCCCAATGTTTCCTTTTAGTAGTTTTATAGTGTGAGGTCTCAGATTTAAGTCTTTAATCCATTTTGATTTGTGGATATGGTGAGATTGGGGTCTAGTATCATTCCTGAGCATAAGGATATTCAGTTTTCTCAGCACCATTTATTGAAGAGACTTTCCTTTCCCCAGTGTAAGTTTGTGACTTATGTAGAAAATGAGTTTACTATAGACGTACAGATTTGTTTCTGGGTTCTCTATCCTGTTCCACTGGTCTATGGTCTATATGCCAGTACCATGCTGTTTTGGTTACTATAGTTCTGTAGTACATCATTTGAAGTCAGGCAGTGTGACTCCTCCAGTTTTGAGGTTTGCGCTCAGGATAGCTTTGACTATTCTGTTTTTTTGGGGTTTTTTTGTGATTCCATACAAGTTTTAGATTCTTTTTTCTATATCTGTGAAGAGTGTCATTGGTATTTTCATAGAGATTACACTGAATCTACAGATTACTTTGGATAGTATAAACATTTTAACAATATTTATTCTTCCAATCCATGCACATACAATATCTTTCCATTTTTTACGTTCTCTTCAATTTCCTTCATCAGTGTTTTATAGTTAGCATTGTACAGATCCTTTACTTCTTTGGATAATTTCTTGTTACTTAATTTTATCTGTAGCTATTGTAAATGGGATTACTTTTTAAAATTTCTTTGTCAGATTGCTCACTGTTGGCATATAGAAACAATACTGATATTTGTGTGTTGACTTTGTACTTGCAACTTCACTGAATTCATCACTTCTAGTTTTTTTGGTAGTCTTTAGATTTTTCCAAATATTGAACCATATAGTCTGCAAACAAGAATAAATTGATTTCTTCCTTTCTAATTTAGATGTTGGTTATTTCTTTCTCTTGTCTGATTACTATAGCTAGAGTAATCAGCACTGCGTTGAATAACAGTGGTAAAAGTGGGCCTCCTTGCCATGCTCCAGATCTTAGAGAAAAGTCTTTCAGTTTTTCCCCATTATGATACTAGTTGTGGGTCTGCTGTATATGGCTTTTATTATGTTGAGGTATATTCCCCCTTTATACCCAGTTTTTTGAGGGTTTTTATCATGAAGGTAAGTTAAATTTTATTAAATGCTTTTCAGCATCAATTGAAATGACCAGGATGGTCTTGATCTCCTGACCTCGTGATCCGCCTGCCTCAAACTCCCAAAGTGCTGGGATTAGAGGCTTGAGCCACCGCACCCAGCCCAGTCACTCCTTCTTTTGATTATTGTTTGCATGGTATATCTGCCCATCATTTTACTTTTAATCTACCTATGTCGTTATATGTGAAGTTAGTTTCTTGGGGGGACAGCATATAGTTGGATCATTAAAATAAAAAACAGCCCGGGCACAGTGGCTCACATCTGTAATCCCAGTACTTTGGGAGGCCGAGGTGGGTGCATCACCTGAGGTTGGGAGTTCGAGATCAGCCTGACCAATATGGAAAAACCCCATCTCTACTAAAAATACAAAGTTAGCCAGGCGTGGCAGCACATGCCTGTAATCCCAGTTACTTAGCAGGCTGAGGTAGAAGAATCGCTTGAACCCAGGAGGCAGAGGTTGCAGTGAGCCGAGATCATGCCATTGCACTCCAGCCTGGGCAACAAGAGCAAAACTCTGTATCAAAAACAAGCAAACAAACAAACAAACAAAAAGCATTCTGCCAGTCTCTGTCCTGTATTTTTTTTCTCTCTTAACTGGTATGTTTAGATCATTTGCATTTATATTTCATGCAATTACTGACATGTTGGGATTTAAGTATGCCACTTTATTGTTTTTTATTTGCTCCTTTTGTTTTCTGTTTCCATTTCTCCTTGCCTGTGCATACTCTGAACTTTTTTTAGTATTTAATTTTGATTTATCTATAGTGTTTTAAGGAACTACAAAAATCAGAAATGGTTCCTGTAAAGTATGGTGTTCTATAGTGTTTTAAAATATCTCTTTATAGAGCCTTTTTTTTTTTTGAGACAGAATCTTGAGTGGCACAAACTCGGCTCACTGCAACCTCTGCCTCCCAGGTTCAAGCAATTCTCCTGCCTTAGCCTCCCAAGTAGCTGGGATTACAGGCACACGCCACCATGCTCAGCTAATTTTTGTATTTTAGTAGAGATGGGGTTTTCACCATGTTGGCCAGGCTGGTCTAACTCCTGACCTCAGGTGATCCCCCGCCTCGGCCTCCCAAAGTGTGGCGGATTACAGGCGTGCTCCACTACGCCTGGCCTATAGAGCATTTTTAGTAGTTACTCTAGGGATAATTATATCTATATACAACAGTTATTACAGTCTACTCATCTCAACATTTTACCATTTGAAATGGAATGCAGAAACCCTCCTACTTTTTAGGTTCCTTTACTCTCCCCACTTTTACGATATAGTTGTTTTAAAAATCACCTTCATATACATTGAGAACCATATCGGACATTGTCAGAAATTTTATTTCTAACCAAACATTTTAAAAACTCAACAGGAGAAGATTAGGCAATTCCCTGTATTTATTAATTTGTACTTTCTTCATTCTGATGTTCCAGCAGAATTCTCTTGTCATCATTTTCTGTCTGAAGAACTTCCTTTTTTACACAAGTCTGCTGGCAATGAATTCTCTTGAGTTTTCTTTCATCCAAAAATGTCTTTTTCTCACTTCATTGTATTTTCCCTAGGTGAAAAATTCTGGGTTGAGAATTCTTTCCTTTCAGCACCACAAAAATGTTTTAAATCTGGTTTAAAGCCTATAATCCCAGCACTTTGGGAGGCCAAGACAGGAGGATTGTTTGAGACCAGAATGGGCAAAATAGCAAGATGTTAGCTCAAAACAAACAAAACAGTTTTGCTACTTCTCTTGGCCTCCATGTTTTTTGATAAGAAATCCAGAGTCATTCAAATTGTTCCTCTATAACTAATGCGCTGCTTCTCTCTGGCTGCTCTCAAGATTTTTTTCATTGTCTTTAGTTTTTAGCAAATTACTTAAAAAGTATCTAGGAATGGATCTGAGTTTTTCCTGTTAGGAGTTTGCTCAGCTTCTTGAATATTTAAGTTTGCCAAATTTAAGAAGTTTTCTGTCATTTCTTCAATTTCTTTTCTTCAAAATAAGGTAATTATTAAACATATCTTTATAAAAGTATCACAGATACTAAAGTTAATAAATCACAGACTAAAACTTCCAGATGCTTGCATCCTTCAGTCAGAAGGATAGACATGAAAGACATGAATGACATTGAGATGGTCAATATGATAACAGAGGTGTGTATAAGGCGCTGTAGCAGACTGGATTTAAAAAAAAAAAAAAAAAAAAAGGCCCGGGCAGTATTTCCAGTTCCACATGCTTTTCTACAACCAGCCCCTTCCCATCAAGAGAGGAGATCTCTACCTCTCCTCTTCCAACTAGTGGAGCTCATGACTGCTCTAACCAATACAGTAGGGCAGAAGTGATGCTATGTGACTTCTGAGGCTAGGTTACATCAAGGACACACATTCCTCTTGGCTTGTTCTCCCTCTATCTCTGCCTCTTGAAGTGACCACCTTTGGAGCCCTCAGCTGCCACGTAAAAAATCCTACTACCTTGAAGTTGCAATGCTGAAAAGACCAATACAGAGAGAGATGGCCAATGATCCCCTGCTATTCCACGTTCCAGATATTTGGCTCTTTCCAGCATCAGCCAAGTGAGGGAATGAGTTCTCAGATGATTCCAGCTCAGCCTTCAAGTATTCCAGATGAGGTCCTGTTAACAGAGACAGCTGGAGTATAGGTAGGTATGGTAGAAGTTTCATTCATTCTTTCTCTTACTCCTTTATCCAATATTGAATCCCATTGTGTCAGGCACCTGGCTTGTACATCAGTTAAGACTGCTTTTGGCTGTATTTCCAAAAAAAAAAAAAAAAAAAAAAGTGCTTAAACACTAAGAACACATTGTTTACTTAATGAGAAATTCAGAGGACGGACAGTCCCAGGAATGTTTTGCTGTTTCCAGCCAGTCTCTTCTTCACCAGCCTCAGAATGTTAGCTTTTTATCTGAATGCCTCGTGGTCACAAGATGGCTGTAACAGCTCCAAAGCATCACATCCTCTGAAGCTTCTCACACCATATCCAAAGGCCGGAAGAAGAAGTATACTAGGAGCTTTTTTGTAATGTGCTCTCCATTTTTATCAGAAAGAAAAACATTTCTCTGACGTTCCCACCAGCCAACTTCCTCTTATATTGAATCAACCAGGTGCAAATCACACAGTCATCCTAGCAGAGGGCGTACAAGACAGGGAGGGTGCTAGGAAAGCGAGTATCTGGCCTTTCCAGCTTCTGGTCCACTGAAGGCTCTCACAAAGTGTTGATTCTCATCCTGTCTTTTGGTTTCTTGGCAGTTTTGGAAGCCAGAAATACAAAATCAAGGTGTTGGCACAGTTGGCTCCTTCTGGAGGCCCTAAGGAAGAAGTTGTTCCATGTCTCTCTCCCGGCTTCAGGTGGTTGCCAGCCATCCCTGTCATTCCTTGGCTTGTAGATACAACACTCCAATCACTACCTGACTTCACTGGCTCTTTCCCTGTGTCTCTCTGTTCTTCAAATATGTTCTTCAATCTCTCACTCCTACTTTTCTTCTTCTGGGATTTCAATGATACAAATATGAAGATGTTTCTGTAATTGTCTCAGAGGTCCCCATAAGACTCTCTTCACCTTTTTTAAATCTTTATTCTCTCTGTTGTTCAGATTGGATAATTTACATTGATCTAAATTTAAGTGCACCATTTCTTTCCTCTGTCATCTCTATTTTACTACTGAGCTAATTTTTAATTTATTTTATTTATCAGTTCTAAAATTTCCATTTGTTTCCCCCTTATATCATCTATTTCTTTGCTGAGACTTGCTATTTTTTTCATTTGTTTCAAGACTGTAATTGTGATTGGAGTATATTTATTATTATAGCTTCTTTAAAATCCTTGTCAGACAATTCCAACATCTGTGTCATCTTGGTGTAGCGTCAGCTGATTATCTTTTGTTATCTGAATTGAGATTTTCTTGGTTCTTGATATGATGAATATTATGTTAGGAGACTTTGCTGTTTAAATTTTCTATTTTGATAGGCAATCAAATTGTTTAGATTCACAATGCATGTCTTAGTCAACTTTTATAGGCTGTGAATCAAATGTCAATTTAATTAGTGTTGTTCTATTCTGCTCCACTGGGCTACCCAGAGGCCAGTCTGAAACCTAGGTGGTATAACACAGCAAAGCCCAATTCTAAAACCTTTTTCTGTATTGATTCTAATCAGTTTCATGCAAAGGATGCTAAGGAGTCTGCCCAGGATTTCAAACACAGATTTTTTTAAGTCTCAATTTCTCTAACTCCCTCCTCTTTTTAATCCTCCCTCTGCACTCTAGTTGGGAGGCTTAGGGGATGGAAATGGTGGTCAGGGCTTTGCCCACAGTCTCTGTGGCTGTAACATCCATTGGGGAGGGTTGCCAACTTGTTATTGCAGTTCCATCCACAGTTTCCATGGCTGCAGTGCCCAGTGGGAGTGGCAGGAACAGTGTTCAGTCGGAGTGGGAGGGGTACCCTCATTACTGCAGGACAAGCATGAGGGACAGGGCTCTACGCACAATCTCCATAGCTACAGCACCTGGGGAAGGGAGGGAGGCACCTTTTAAAATGACTTGCCTTCAACTGGATACATATCATTAAAATGGGGCTTTTTTACCCCCCTCTCTGTCCACTGGGGTTTCTAGCTGCAGGCTGCTAGTACCCTTCGCTGGGATATATAGGAAGTAAAACAAATAAGTAAACACACAAAAAACAGGAAATTACAAGGTTTTTTTGTTGTTGTTGTAATTAGCAGGAAGCACCGTGATCTGGTTTGGATCTGTGTCCCCACCCAAATCTCAAGTTGAAATGCAATCCCCAGTGCTGGAGGTGGGGCCTGGTGGAAGGTGACTGGATCATGGGGGCAGTTTTTCACAAATGGCTTAGCACCACCCCCCACCAGTGTTTTTCTCACAATAGAGTCCTCAGGAGATCTGATTGTTTAAAAGTGTGTAGCACCTCCCTGCCCTCTCTTGCTCCTGGCTCCACCATGTAAGACATCTCACATCCCCTTCTGCCATGATTGTAAGTTTCCTGAGGCCTCCCCAGAAGCCACTATGTTTCTTGCACAACCTACAGAACAGTAAACCAATTAAGCCTCCTTTCTTTATAAATTACCCAGTTTCAGGTATTTTTTTTTTTTTTTTTTTTTTTTGAGACGGAGTCCCGCTCGCTCTGTCGCCCAGACTGGAGTGCAGTGGCCGGATGTCAGCTCACTGCAAGCTCCGCCTCCCGGGTTTACGCTATTCTCCTGCCTCAGCCTCCCCAGTAGCTGGGACTACAGGCGCCAGCCACCTCGCCCGGCTAGTTTTTTGTATTTTTTTAGTAGAGACGGGGTTTCACCGTGTTAGCCAGGATGGTCTCGATCTCCTGACCTCGTGATCCGCCCGTCTCGGCCTCCCAAAGTGCTGGGATTACAGGCTTGAGCCACCGCGCCCGGCCTTCAGGTATTTCTTTATAGTAGTACAAGAACAGATGAATATATATATATAGTGTATGATGTGTTTACTACATCTTATCCAGAAATAGAAGCCTGAAACTGTATTTTAAGCCCAATATATTCTCATTTAATGCACATTTAACTCACAACTGTAACATTACTCATTTAATGGCAAACTAATAACTGTATTTTCAGAGGCATTTGCTAATATGTTTCTTTTAAAAATGGTAAACCAACTTTTTTTCCAACAGTCTCTCAATCTTGAGAACAGTATCATTATATCTTCTTATTTAAAAGGAAAATATAAGTTACTTGAAATGAACTCTAGTAGTGAAAATTTAAGGAAATTATTCAAAGCCTCTGTAGTGTGTAGACTTTGAATACAGGATGGACTCTTTTAGATTTAAAAATTTTTCCTTAGAGTTCAGCTTTATTTCCATTTTCAGCCATTATTTAAGTACAAAAGGCAGGGCACTAGGTCCTTTGGTTGCAAAGCCAAACACACAGTATCTATCTTTTCCTTAGCCCTTTAAACATAATCAACCATCTCACATAAGACACAATAGCAACTTTTCTATTTCAAATGTGACCTGTGGCTTCAGGATATCTTCTATCCCTGATACTCACAAACTCAGTAAGTTTGGCTACCACTTCAAGGGAAGAAGATTCAGATTAAAAATAAAATAAAACAAACCCATCCCACCAAAAAAACCCCAACCAACCAAACAAAAAATCACCAACCTCAGGTAGATGTGAGCAAGAGAAATGTCCAAAACTTAGGGTTGTTTTATTGGCCGAATGTTAACTAGAATTCTAACAATCTTAGACAGCTTCTGATATGCTTCATCTTTATCTAAGAAATGGTAGTCCATGGGCATACAAAAGTGTCAGATTTTTATAGGTGATATATTTTGTTTAACAATGAACAATGTTTATACCAATGAAATGAAAGGAATAAAAGGTGTGAGAATTACGGAAAACACGTGGAATAGTTGAGAGAAGATAAGAAGCAATGGTAAAAATAATGACGTATCTATCCATTCAAATATAGTCAGAGACTCCCTACTTCTCCAAATTGAAACCTGTATGGTTCCTTTTGCATTTGCATCTTAATCTTTCTGGCTGTTAGACCCTAGAGCCTCTTGTGATAGTGAGATGTGACAACGTGCTAGCAGCCCTGGCTCTCGGCACCTCCTCGGCGTTGGCGCCCACTCTGGCAGTGCTTGAGCCCCTCAGCCTGCCACGGCACTGTGGGAGCCCCTCTCTGGGCTGGCTGAGGCCAGGAGCCACCTCCCTCTGCTTGCAGGGAGGTGTGGAGGGTGAGGCGCAGGCAGGAACCGGTAGTATCATAGGCCAGTGTGAGTTCCCGCAGGTGCAGGCATGGGCTTCGCGGGCCCCCCTCCTGGCAGGAGAGGCCAGCTGGGCCCCCTGCCCAGGGCAGTGAGGGGCTTAGCACCCGGGCCAGCAGCTGCGGAGGTTGCGCCGGGTCCCCTAGCACTGCCTGCCCGCATGCACCATGCTCGAATTCTCTCCCAGCCTCAGCAGCCTCCCCACGGGGCAGGGCTAGGGACCTGCAGCCCACCATGTCCGAGCCCCCGCTCCACAGTGGGCTCCCGCGTGGCCCAAGCGTCCCGGAGGGGTGCGCCCCCTGCTCCATGGCACCCAGTCCCGTCAACCGCCCAAGGGCTGAGGAGTGCAGGCCCGGCTGGGGACTGGCGGGCAGCCCCGGCCGCAGCCCAGATGCAGGGTCCACTGGGAGAAGCCAGCTGGGCTCCTGAGTCTAGTGGGGACTTGGAGAACCTTTATGTCTAGCTAAGGGATTATAAATACACCAATCAGCACTCTGTGTCTAGCTCAGGGTTTGTAAATACTGACCAATCAGTACTCTGTATCTAGCTAACCTAGTGGGACTTGGAGAACTTTTCTGTCTAGCACTCTGTGTCTAGCTCAAGAATTGTAAACGCACCAATCAGCACTCTGTGTCTAGCTCAGGGTTTGTAAATACACCAATCAAGTACTCTCTGTCTAGCTCAAGAATTGTAAACGCACCAATCAGCACTCTGTGTCTAGCTCAGGATTTATAAATACACCAATCAGTACTCTCTGTCTAGCTCAAGAATTGTAAATGCACCAATCAGCACTCTGTGTCTAGCTCAGGGTTTGTAAATACACCAATCAGTACTCTGTGTCTAGCTCAAGGTTTGTAAATACACCAATTGGTACTCTGTATCTAGCTAACCTAGTGTGGACTTGGAGAACTTTTCCATCTAGCACTCTGTCTAGCTCAAGGATTGTAAACACACCAATCAGTACTGTGTCTAGCTCAGGGTTTGTAAATACACCAATCAGTACTCTGTGTCTAGCTCAAGGTTTGTAAATATACCAATTGGTACTCTGTATCTAGCTAACCTAGTGGGGACTTGGAGAACTTTTCTGTCCAGCACTCTGTGTTTAGCTCAAGGATTGTAAACGCACCAACCAGCACTCTGTCAAAACAGACCAATCAGCTCTCTGTAAAATGAACCAATCAGCTCTCTGTAAAATGGACCAATCAGTAGGATGTGGGTGGGGTCAGATAAGGGAATAAAAGCAGGCTGCCAGAGCAAGAAGTTGCAACCCATTCGGGTCCCCTTCCACGCTGTAGAAGCTTTGTTCTTTCGCTCTTTGCAATAAACCTTGCTGCCGGTCACTCTTCGGTCCACGCAACCTTTATGAGCCCTAACACTCACCACGAAGGTCTGCAGCTTCACTCTTGCCAGTGAGACCACGAACCCACGAACCCACCGGGAAGAACGAACTCCTCCAGACGCACTGCCTTTAAGAGCTGTAACACTCACCACAAAGGTCTGCAACTTCACTCCTGACAGCGAGACCACGAACCCACCAGAAGGAAGAAGCTCCAGACACATCTGAACGTCTGAAGGAACAATCTTTAAGGAACACCATCTTTAAGGACTGTAACACTCAGCACGAGCATCCACAGCTTCATTCTTTAAGTCAGTAAGACCAAGAACCCACCAATTCCAGACACAATAGCATGAGCATAATAGCTCCAATATACCATTAGAACTTTATTGTAGAGTAGAACAGAAGAAAATTAAGAACTAAATGAAAAGTGTTACCCTAATTCCCTCCTCACCTCCAACATGCAAAAAAATCAAAGATAAATTAAAATGAAAACTGATATCATTAGCAGAGATGCTTCAAATTCCCTCTTGTGGAACCTGATATTAGTCAGAATAAATTGGGATTTGGTCCCAATATTTAAAAAGACATCATTGTACACATTTGAAATCTTTATCATCGGTAACACTACTACATTTTAAGAAGATCACCGTGGGCTGGGTGCGGTGGCTCACGCCTGTAATCCCAGCACTTTGGGAGGCCAAGGTGGGCAGATCACAAGGTCAGGAGATCGAGACCATCCTGGCTAACACGGTGAAACTCTGTCTCTACTAAAAATACAGAAAAATTAGCTGGGCATGGTGGCGGTCGCCTGTAGCCCCAGCTACTTGGGAGGCTGAGGCAGGAGAATGGCATGAACCCGGAAGGCAGAGCTTGCAGTGAGCCAAGATCACGCCACTGCACTCCCGCCTGGGTGACAGAGCGAGACTCCATCTCAAAAAAAAAAATATCACTGTGCTCTTCAAAAGGCAAACAAAATGGTGGTCAATCTGTAACATAGCAAGGGGTATACTCTTGAGTACTTACATAACTCCTGATATCTAGTCCTGTCACTCTAATGAGTAAAAATCCTTAGCCTCAAAAATGGAAAAAAATAACTGTTGGAGGTGGGAACCTCAACAGGAGGCAGACGAAGGCATATGCTCAGAAAGCTGACACCTGGAATACCGACAAGAGTTCATATATAGCTAAAGGAATAGAAGGAACAGGAAGAGGAAGAAAAGGAAAATAGGAGGAAAAACATTTAACAATTATTTTCATCACTGTCTAGGCCATGGTCAGTAAAGTTCTTCTGTCAAGGGGAGGAGACAGTAAATATCTTTGGCTTTGCAGGCTGTACATTTTCTGTAAAAATTATTCAACTTTGCAACTATAGCCTGAAAGTAGGTGATATATAAACAAATGAGCATAGTTATGCTCCAACAAAACTTTATGTACAAAAACAGTTGGGTGGATTTGGCCTAAGGGTAGTAGTTTGCTGACCTTTGGTCTAGGCCAATAAAATCCGTAAAAACATGGTGGCAAAAAGGAAAAGCAACCTCCAACAAAGTGGGCAGAAATATATGCTCCCTAAGCAAAGCCCCAGGGTCTTGTTCCATTTTGTATTTTGCTTTAATATAACTTCTGAGACTTCTTTTTTTTTTTTTTTCTTTTTTTTTTTTTACGTTTAATGAGACACAGAGATTTAGGTCCTCAGTAAACCTAAGGAAATTCTCCAATGTCCACATTACTTTCTATTCATACTAGTAGCAATATTTTCCTAATGTCTGATCCGCTAAAACTGACATTTTCCTGACAACATTTACTTAGTCCATAAACACATTTTGAATCTTCCAGGATACTTCTACTATACATGGAACAAAATTTAAGAGCAACTATTACTCATTTCCTACAAGCTGGAAAGAAGATGTCCCATAGATGTAATGGACAGGTTAGGATGTGTTTAATATTTCAACTGTAAAATGTCAGGCTTTTTACCCATACCTCTGATTATCAGAGTTTTAATCTACTTAGCACATAATTCTACATTCTATCACTATTAAGTTCAAGTTTTTATAATCTAGAGAAAGAAGACTCACCTCTCATACTATCATTAAAGACAAAGATAAGTACAAACCTCTCAGTCTCAATTTACTCTCCTGCACATTGAACATTACAACACCTGCATCATAAGAGTTACTTTGCATTAGTACTAAGCATACAGAAAGTGCTCAGAAATGGCAGCTTACAAATGTTCTTCAATCTCACAGCTTCCTTTAATGTACTTTAACGTACTAGAGGAACAAGAAGAAACACCTGCTCCCTATCACAATCAAAGGACTTTAATAAGACCTTGAGTTATCTGGGTATTTTATCATCTATTAAATACCATTGACCTAAGCCTTGAGCCTAGTATAAGATCACTGTAATGACATTTTCTATAGAAATGTGCAAACCTTTCACAGAGAGGTCAAGTGACATAAGCTATGCAAATCACATACATCACTCCTGTTAAAATTTTTTATCACAATTGGTATTTTAGGTTTAGATAGGTCAAATTTATGATACATGAATTTGCATAATCCAAGTACACAAACATTCAAATACTTTTTTAGACAACCTACCACAGAACAATATTTAATGTGTGAGAACTATCATGTTCATTTTTCAGGGTCAGAGCATATCCGTATGTTTTAATTGATTGCAAAGATATGTAATTGTATGCATATATGACTTACCAATGAGGCATATCTATGACTTACCTGATCTTGGATTCTCATTTGGTAATCTATCGTTAGCTAAGCAATCAGAGGGGAAGGGTAGAGGAAGAGGAGGCAGTGAAGGTTACTGAACAGAGACCAAAAAAAAAAAGTCATTGGAAAGGCTGCTCAGTTATGGTGTGCCATCACCAAGACTCACACCTAGGGTATGGCTGACTTACACAAAGGTTCTTGGCAGTTAGTAAACAAGCAGTTGATACACAATTGTAGGCTGGTCAATTTGAGAAAGTGTTGCAGGCTCTAAGGAGAGATGGCAAGTGAGTCCTAGTCAGAGGCTAGCACTTTTTAATGGAAAGCTGCTGTTCTAATATTAAATTAAAACAAAATTTTAACTAGAGGCAATCTGGACATTCTCTTATATCTGTGTATTAGAGACAGAACTCACTCAGTCTTAAAGGGTCAGCATCTATTACTTTTCATCTAATTTTGCAGTATATCTTTCTGTATTTCAGGTTTCTTAATGTTGGTTTCTCAAGAATCTCCTATCTTGGAAGCAGGACTGAGAATCCCTTAGGAACTTGGGGTGCCCTCCTAGTTCAATGAGAAGAACTTCCTTAGGAGTAGATTTGCTGAAATGTAAGCTTAAGGGACCCTTGCTTGCACAGATCCCTTCAAAGTCCCTGGGAGAGGCTTGTGCTATGTTACCTGGATGTGTTTTTGTAAAATTTCACCAACATGAGTTAAATGAGTTAAGTTAAATAAGTTAAGATATCTGTCTCTCAGAATTCGGTGCCATCTCACTTTCCCAGGGTTGGTATTAGTGTTGGGTAGCAAACAAAGTGGCCATCTGCATTTCTGGGATCCTGTGATGGAGAAATTAAGCTGGGAATTATTTAGTTTGGATTTAGAGATATATTTATGTAGTTCACAATTGCTTTTGTGGACAGATATTTTTGTGACATAAATAGGTACAGGGTAAGAGAATGCACTGTGATATCAATGTGTCCCATGGTTCCTAGCATGACAAGTACAAAGTACTAACAGAAATGAAGAAGGCATTTCTCAATGATGCCTAGTCAAAACAGAAGTTCTCTTCTGTCACTAATAGTCTTGAAACTGTAGTGTACACAATTAAAAATGTAGCATAAGCAATTATATGAACCATTTTTTCCTTTTCTGATGACAATCACATAAAATAAAATTATCTGAATTCTTCTGTCTATAAGGCACAAGCTTGTAGCAGTACTACAAATATGAAGTATGTATGTATGTGAAGTTGCAAATGTTACGTACCACAAATATTAATAACTTTAAAACATTTTAAATCAACCATGCTAGAGAAAAAAATCTATTCAGATTTTCCATTCTCTTTATAGACAATATTAATATTACAAAATCATTCTCAATTCTCTTTTCAGGAAACATTACAGATCACTGTCATACAAACAAAGGGTATGCAGCTAAGAAATGTAAGGGAAAACAGTATTATAAAGAGTATCAAGCAGTTAATTAAAAAATTATTTTTCTGGGGTTTAGTATTTGTGGCATTTATCAGCTTTACACAATTGTAATTTGTTAGTTCTTTTTTCAACGTGGAGTCAATCCTCACTATTCACAGATTCCATGTGAATTTACCTACTAAAATTTATTTGTAATGCCCAAATCAATACTTGTGGTGCTTTCACGGTCATTCATGGACAAATGCAATGAAAATTTTGAGTTCTCCAAGGCACATAATTTCAGCCAAGGTGACTTTCTGCCTTCTTGTTTCAAATCTCTTACAATAAACAAATGTCCTTTCTGCAGTATATTTAGTGCTGTTTTTCCCATTTTTGTGCTTTTTTTCCCCAGTGGTTTCACTGTGGAAAATGGCCCCCAAACACAGTAGTGAAGTGCTGTCCAGTGTTCCTAAGGGCAAGAAAGCTGTGTGTGCTTTACAGAGAAAGTATGTATGTTGGATAAGCTTTGTTCACATATGAGTTATCAATGTTAAGGAATCAACAATATAAATTAAATAAGGTTTCTTTAAATAGAAACACACATAAAACAAGGTGATATATGTTAATCAGCTGATGAAAATATTGATCTCACAGGAACCTAACTCTGTATTTCCCCTAGAATAGTGGTTCACTATTGCTAATTCAGTGTTTGTGATGACATTAAAGAATACAACTGGCCAGGCGCGGTGGCTCACGCTTGTAATCCCAGCACTTTGGAAGGCAGAGGCGGGGGCATCACGAAGTCAGAAGATCGAGACCATCCCGGCTAACATGATGAAACCCTATCTCTACTAAAAAATACAAAAAAAATTAGCCGGGTGTGGTGGCGGGCGTCTGTAGTCCCAGCTATTCGGGAGGCTGATGCAGGAGAATGGCGTGAACCCGGGAGGCAGTGGTGGGCACCTGTAGTCCCAGCTACTCGGGAGGTTGAGGCAGGAGAACGGCTTGAACCCGGGAGGCGGAGCTTGCAGTGAGCGGAGATCGCGACACTGCACTCCAGACTGGGGGGCAGAGCGAGACTCCATCTCACAAAAAAACAAAAACAAAAAAACAAACAAACAAAAAAAACCCGAATACAATGAATAATAATTGTAAACATTTAATATTTTGTATTCCTTTTCATAAAGACAGCACCAGAAGTTGAATAGGTTTCAGGTGTATCCCCCAAACCTGAATCTGCCTCTGCTCAAGAGCCTACATATTCCCCTTATAGGCATCTTGCTACTCCACAATTCTTGCTTCCCTGGAACTCATACCAGGATTGTGGAAGAACTTTCATCTTGAGACTTGGTAGTTACAATCAGAACTCCCATTATTACTCTACTTATATGTGGAAATCAGACCTGCTTTAAGATTTGGAAAATTGTTTTTGGATCTGTATTGTGACTTAGGTCAGAGTCGAACTATAGCGAAACCCGCCATTTCTTGAAAAAAATGAGGCGTATTTCTAGAAAGAGAAAATTACTTTAGAAATAACTTTAAAACAAGTACACATTGGGCTGATACACCTAAGTTAAAGAAATTATAATTTAAGTTCAATGTATATTCAAGAAAGTTGAAAGGATAAAACCTCTCTTCTACTAGGTGTTGCTACTCTCAAAGATTAAATGAGTTAGGGAGTAGCATCTATAATGGAATCTGTTTTATTTTATTTATTTATTTCTTTAAGACGGAGTCTCGCTCTGTCGCCCAGGCTGGAGTGCAGTGGCGCGATCTTGGCTCATTGTAAGCTCCGCCTCCTGGGTTCACGCCATTCTCCTGCCTCAGCCTCCCGAGTAGCTGGGACTACAGGCGCCCGCCACCACGCCCAGCTAATTTTTTGTATTTTTAGTAGAGACGGAGTTTCACCGTGTTAGCCAGGATGGTCTCGATTTCCTGACCTTGTGATCCCCCTGCCTCAGCCTTCCAAAGTGCTGGGATTACAGGCATGAGCCGACGTGCCCTGCTGGAATCTATTAATTTTATTTCCAGGTCACAGATGTTAATTACCTAAATATGTATTCCCTTATATACTCTTAATAAGGAATGATGTTGTGAAAGCCTTTTATTATTGATAATTAGGAGAATTTGAATATATAAAAATATGTAAACTGAAAAATGTCAAAATGCTGGCAGTTTAGTGAGTGTACTCTCAGGAATTTAAAAAATTCCTTCATTACCATTAGGAATCTCAAAATGTTTTAAAACTCTTGCTAAGAAAACCTAAAAGCTGAAATTTGGACTTTGGTAAGGATTTTAGTTTTAAATGAAGGACGAATTAATTTGTGGCTTACTGTAAGTTATCCTAATAGTAAATTGTACTATTTAATTAAGATTAATGACTCAAAGAGACTACTGCCAACTGGAATCCATATTGGAAATGAAGAAGTAAGTGTATCTATTTGTAGATGACATGAAACTTTATGTAGAAATTCTGATGAAATCTACAAAAAAGCACCAAGTGAGTTTGGCAAAGTGGCAAGATGCAAGATCAATATACAAAAAATCAATTGCATTTCTATGTGCTAGCAACACTCAGACAAGTTGATTCTAAAATTTAAAGGAAAAAGGAAAGAACATATAATGAACAACATTTCAAAAAAAAGAAGGATAAATCACACTACCTAGTTGGAACACTTACTACAAAGCCAGTAACCAAGACAGTGTGGTACTAACAGAAAGACAGACACACATGTATGGTCAATTTATTTATTTATGTATTTATTTATTTATTTAGAGACAGAGTCTCACTCCGTCACCCAGGCAAGAGTGCAGTGGCACCATCTTGGCTCACTGCAGCCTCCGCCTCCTGGGTTCAAGGGATTCTCCTGCCTCAGCCTCCCAAGTAGCTGGGATTATAGGTGTGCACCACCATGCCTGGCTAATTTTTGTGTTTTTAGTAGAGATGGGGTTTTACCATGTTGGCTGGGCTGGTCTCGAACTCCTGGCCTCAAGTGATCTGCCCACTTCGGACTCCCAAAATGCTGGGATTACAGGCATGAACCACTGTGCCCGGCAGTCAGTTGATTTTTGATAAAAGTTCTAAAGCAATTAATAGGAAAGAGATAATCTTTGAAAAAATGATTCTAGATCAATTGAATAGCTATATGCAAAAAAATGAACCTCAACTTTTAGCTTACGTCCTTCTTCAAAATGGATCATAGTCCTAAATGTAAGAGCTAAAATTATAAAATTCCTAGAATAAACCAGAAAAAAAATCTAGTTACCTTAGGCTTCATAAAAATTTCATAAATACAAAATACAAAAGCATAAATTTAAAATTTAATAAACTGGACTTTGTCAAAATTAAAAACTTTTGCCCTTCAAAAGGCACTGTTAAGAAAATTAAAAGGCAAGCTGCAAACTAGAATTTCCAAACAAAAATTTCCAAAACATGTATCAGACAAAGGACTCATATCTAGAATACATATAAAGAACCTTAACTCCATAAGAAAGCAAACATCCCAATTAAAAAATAGGCAGAAGATTTAAGCAGACATTTCACCAAAGACGATATGCCAATGAAAATATGCATATGAAAAGATATTCAACAATACTTACAGGGAAATGAAAAAAACAACCACATACATACACAAAAAAACATGACATACCCCTACACATACACTAAAATAGCTAAAATTTAAAAGATAACCATACCAAGTGTTACTGAGGGTGTATGAGAACTAAAACTCTCAAACAATGCTGGTTGAAAATATAAAATGGTACAATCACTTTTGAAAACAGTTCAGTTTCTTAAAAAGTTAAAACTACACTGTTATATGACCTAGTCATTCTACTCCTAGGTATTTACCCAAGAAAAATGGAAGTATATGCTCACAGAAAGAGTTGTACATAAATATTCACAACAGTTTATTTATAACAGCCCCAAAGTGGAAACAACCAAGTGTTCATCAACAGGCACATAAATAAATTTTGGCATAACCATATAATAGAATACCAGTCAGTAATTAAGAATAACAAATTATTAACACATACACTATAGATGTCAAAATAATTATGCTGAGTAAAAGAAGCCAGACACAATAGTACGTACTATATGACTCCATTTATATACAATTCTATGAAACACAAACTAATCTATAATGATAGAAAGCAGATCTGTGTTAAACCTGGCGATGAAGGTGGGGAGTGGTGGAAGAAACACAAAGGGACATAAGCACACTTCAGAGTGTTGAATAAGTTCACTATCTTGATTGTGGTGATGGTTTCATGGGTGTATGTACATGTCAAAACTTAACAAACTGTATACTCTAAATATGTGCAGTTTATTATATGTCAACTATATTTCAATAAGGCTATAAAAGAAAAAAAGAAAAAGAAACTACTGCCAAACAATAAAGAGATTACCCTTGAATTTAAGTCATCAATAAGCCTTCTTATTTGTGTTAAACATCTGGTTCTATTTTTCTTTTGTTTTAAATTCTTTTCTATAGTCAATTCAGGCTAGGTTTTTAATTTATTCATACAAAAATATTTATGGAGTATTTATAATTATGGTAGGCACTGTTCCAGGCTCTGGAGTATAGCACAGAACCAAAGGTACCATAATATATCAGTTCTCTTAGTGTTACACTGATAATTCACTTACTCATTAACTCATTTATTTATATCCATTCTATGTTAATATTCTCTAATGCAGCACTTTGTTTTGGGGGAAATTCTTCAAAGCTAAATGAAATATTATGTTAGAGAACACAGATATGACATGTTATTCTTCCAAGCTCTTATCTTCAAATTAAATAAAATAATATGAGTGAATACTGTTGACAGATTCTACTTTTGTATGAAGGTCAATAAAGAGTTAAAGTTCACATTATCATTATTTAGGAAGGCAATAAGCAACAATTACATTAAAAATATGTTCCAAAAATATTGTGTATTTTGACCAAGCATATTAAATGCTTAAGAGAAATAGAAGCTGTTAGCTGCAGAAATTCAACTAAGAAATGATTTAAAAAACCAATATGATAACTATAATTTTATAAAATTGGCTCTAGTATTTACCATCTGCTTTTTCACTTGAGATGACGTAGCATTTTTTTCTTTTCTTCTTAGATCCATTGGTTTGGTCCTTTTATTTTTCTTCATCTTAATTTTGCTTTTAGTTTTTGCATTCTTCTAAGTTATTCTATCATCATTTGCTTATATTTATTTCTTTATTGCTTTATTTTCTTTATTTCAAGTCAGGCCATCCTCATTTTTCTTCTGACCATTTACTTCTCTCATTTTTCCATTCCAGGAAGAAAAAGTATATGCAGAGCTTATAATCAAATTGCTCTTGTGATGATTGATAATCATTTTTTAAATGGCACATTAAAATGTATTTGGCAGTTGGGGAAACTTGATCAACAACTGGTTATTTGATGATTTTAAACAATGATTCTTAATGTACTTAGGTGTAAAATAGAATGTGGTTATGTTTTGAAAAACTATCTTTTAGAAATTCATACTGAAATAAATACAAATGAAATTATAAAATGTTTGGGATTTGCTTCAAAATGAACCTGGAGATGGTAAGGAGCACTGGTAGTACAGATGACACAAAACTGATCATAAAGCTGGGTGATGAGGACAAAAGGGGCCACCAGCTCTTATTTTTATATATGTTAAAGTTTTTCATAATAAAAGTTTTCTAAAAGGGAATGATGAAGGAGCCCATAGGAAAACTTAGTGTACCAGAGGTATGGGAAATAGCAGAAAGATCCAAAAAAAGGATCAGAAATATAACTTATCAAAACAAAGAATTGTAAGGAGTTTCAAAAGTGTGTGTGTGTGTGTGTGTGTGTGTGTGTGTGTGTGTGTGTCTGGATTTGAAGACAATCCAGGAATACTCTCAGGAAGTTTAAGTTACTAGACTTTAAACTTCCTAAGGGCAGACACCATGTCTATTTGATTTATGACTATATCCCCAGCAATGTACCTAATGCCCAGCACATCCAAATACTTAAAGAATGAATGCACCAATGAACTATTCAATTGCACCCTAAGCTCCCACAAGCAAGGGCTCTGTAAAATCTGTAAGAATTCAAAATAAAGTTGTTTTTAATAATGCTTAGAAAACTTCCTTCAATAAATTTTCTTTACTTCCTATCACCAGCCTATGTCCTTAGTCAGCTTCCATTACAGCAATCCCCTCTGTTACTTCATGAAATCTACCCATGCCACCATATCCACTACCACTTCTTGTTCTGTCCTTAGTCACGTTTTTTTTTTTTTGTTTTTTTTTTTTTGTTTTTTTATCTTGGAAAACGTATTTTCTTTCTCAGTATACTCTTAGGTTTTAGTTCTGAGAAACTGTCTTCTTTTTCCTAGATGGTCTCCTCTTAAACTAAAAATTTCTTTCAAATAGAGAAAAGCTCTGAAAGTTTCTGCCCATCCCAGTTGTATTAAATATTTAGCAAATATTTTAATGTAGTTAAGCTGACAACTTTTTCTAATGAGTTACAGATATTACCACTTCTGGCTTTATTCTGGTTAGGCAGAAATACAAATGCAATCTGAATTACTTGGTAGAACACAATTCACAACTCTAAAAACATGTGATGATTAATTTGATCTCAGAGTCAGTATACAAGCAGATAAATAATGTCTATAGTTATATTCTGGCTTTAAATCTATCTTAATGAATTAGTCCTCTCAAAGAAAAATGGGATCAAGAAAATCCTGTGTCAGAGTGAGGGGTGCCATAATCTGAAATGTATGTTTAATAGCCTCAATAATGCATCCCCAGCATTAACATTCCCCTTTTCCCAAAGGATCATATACCGTCACTGGAGTTTTCTATTTCACCAATAAAACTTATTTTTGAATGGAAAAAAAAACTCTATCTTCATTTAGAAAGTGAAATAGTTATTTTCCATTTTCATACCTTTTTTCCTCTCTCTCTCAAAAAAAAAAAAAGAAAAACAATTTCCAGTAAGAGTCCTATTCAAAACATAAACCAATGCAAGCAAAACACGGAAGCAAACCAAAAATTCTTTTTGGCCGGACACAGTGGCTCATGCCTGTGATTCTGACACACTGGGAGGCCGAGGCAGGAGGATTGCTTGAGCTCAGGAGTTTGAGACCAGTATGGGCAACACAGTGAGAGAGGAGGCAGTTAGGGGCTGGTTAGGTAGACAGAGAGGGAGGGTCTTGGGAGAAGGACAATGTTCACAGGAACAACTGTAGGATAGCACCTACACTGCTTCTGCAGCTAACAGGAAGAAATGTGGTTAAGAACTTCCCCTTGTGCCAGGGTGTTGCTCAGAAACAACTGTCCCAACTTAGGCGCAGGTGCAATAAATCAACCTAAATGTTCTTAACTTGACCGAGCTCATTATGTCATTAACATGACATTAACATTGTGGTTTTACCACCTGTCAGTTTGGCTTAGGCACGCATGAGTAATAACCAAGATGGAGTCACTCTGGCCAACCCCAAGCATGTGCAGATGCAACAACACCCCTAGGAGGGAGCTTTGCCTCAACCCACAGACAACTTACTGGCTTCTGCCACATAAAAGACCCAGAAGTCAGTCCCGCTTCTGGCAACCTGCTTTCAGGGCACCTCTCTTTGCCAAGAGCTTTCCTTTTGCTTAATAAATCCTACTCTACTCACTCTCCACATGTCCACATGCCTCATTCTTCTTGGTTGTGGAATAAGAACTCAGACCTAGCTGAACTAGGGACTAAGCAGACAGCAACAATAGGGAGATCCCATCTCCACAAAATAAATAAATAAATATAAATAAATCTTTACTGTTGTTTCTTTTTACATACTTTATTCACCTGAAATGGGCTTAATTTTGCTTAAAATATCAACGTTGGGGCTACGCAGAAAACAAAATCCATTTTTATATACCAGAAGACCGATAATTTCAAGTTAAACTGGGAGATATCCTTCCCCAGAAGCTATTTGCCCTAACTAGCAGCACTTTTCGTGAGAATTGCCAACTTCCAACTGCTCCAAACAAGTTAAAAAACTAAGGCATTGAAGTATACAGATCTCACTCATCGTGCCTATTTAATATAAGTTGATGAGAAATCACAACATAAATTTTCTAAAGATAATCTTTTCCATGTAAAATCACCCAAAAGTCTAGGAAAATGACTTACATTATGGTAAAATGTGGACTCATAATGAATATATATCAGCAACATGCAGTTTTAAAAATGGACTTCATCAGAAACTACAGAAATAGAAACAATAGCATTTTCTCAATGTTATGATTTATGTAACACAAAAGTAAGACCAGGACAAAATGGCATTTAATACAATCCAATATTATATGTTCATTTTGTGAGAAAAAACTTTTTAGATAAACATATGTAGTAAAAGGCTAAAGTCCTTAGGAGATTTGCTTGATCCATTCTATTTGAGCCTAATAGCATACTTGGGGTTGTCTTCAATCCGATTATTATAATCTTTTAATCAGTTTAATCTTTGTAAACCATGCCATACAGCCTTCAACTCTGAAGAGAAAATGATTTTGACAACCATGGACTTTGTCCCACTAAACTCTAGTTGCCCAAAGTGCCTTTTTAATTTTCCATTATGTCCTGTGAAATTGCTCCTCTCAAGTAAACCAATATACAGGTTACTAAAATTGAGACCAAACTTCTTGTCATAACTGAGGTATATATTACTATAAACTAGAAATCAACTCCAATTGGAACCTTTAAAACCAGGCAAACACATGAAAATTAAATTACCTGCTCCTGAATGCACTGGACCAAAAACAAAATCAAGATGGAAATTAGAAAATTCTTCGAACTGAAAGACAGTAACGACAAATCCTATCATAACCTCTGGGATATGGCAAAGGTGGTGCTAAGAGGAAAGTTCATAGCCCTAAATGCCCACATCAAAAAGACTGAAAGAGCACAAACTGACATTCTAATGTCACACCTCAAGGAACTACAGAAACAAGAACCAACCAAACCCAAACCCAGCAGAAAAAACTAAATAACCAA
Source organism: Theropithecus gelada (assembly GCF_003255815.1). Lineage (NCBI taxonomy): Eukaryota > Metazoa > Chordata > Mammalia > Primates > Cercopithecidae > Theropithecus > Theropithecus gelada. The sequence continues at coordinate 66,962,541 of NC_037675.1, read as the reverse complement.
AATCAGAGCAAAACTAAATGACATTGAAACAAACAAACAAAAAAAATACAAAAGATAAACAAAAAGCAGGTTCTCTGAAAAGATAAATAAAATTGATAGCTCACTGGCAAGATTAGCCAAAAAAAGATGAGAAAAAAATCCAAATAACCTCAGTAAGAAACGAAAGAGGAGATATTACAACTGACACCACAGAAATACAAAAGATCATTCAAGGCTACTATGAGCACCTTTATGCATATAAACTAGAAAACCTAGAGGAGATGGATAAATTCCTGGAAAAATACAACCCTCCTAGCTTAAATCAGAAAGAATTAGATACCCTGAACAGAACAATAACAAGCAGCGAGATTGAAATGGTAATTAAACAAGTTAACAACAAAAAAAGAGTCCAGGACCAAATGGATTCACAGCTGAATTCTACAAGACATTCAAAGGAAGAATTGGTACCAATCCTTTTGATACTAGTCTACAAGACAGAGAAAGAGGGAATCCTCCCTAATCCATTCTATGAAGCCAGCATCACCCTAATACCAAACCGGAAAGGACATAACCGAAAAAGAAAACTACAGACTGATATCTCTGATGAAAATAGACACTACAATCCTTAACAAAATACTAGCTAACCAAATCCAAAAACATATCAAAAAGATAATCCACCATGTTTAATTAGGTTTCATACCAGGGATGCAGGGATGGTTTAACATACACAAGTCAATACATGCCATACAGCACATCAACAGAATCGAAAACAAAAATCGCTTGACCATTTCAATAGATGCAGAAAAAGCATTCAACGAAATCCAGCATCCCTTTATGATTAAAACTCTCAGCAAAATTGGCATGCAAGGGACATACCTCAATGTAATAAAAGCTATGACAAACCCACAGCCAACATAATACTAAATGGGCAAAAGTTGAAAGCATTCCCTCTGAGAACTAGTATAAGACAAGGATGCCCACTCTCACCACTCCTCTTTGGCACAGTACTGGAAGTCCTAGCCAAAGCAATCAGACAAGAGAAAGAAATAAAGGGCATCCAAATAGGTAAAGAGGAAGTCGAACTGTTGCTGACAGTATGATCGTTCACCTCGAAAACCCTAAAGACTCCTCCAAAAAGCTGCTAGAAACTGATAAAGAATTCAGTAAAGTTTACGGAAACAACATTAACATACCCAAATCAATAGCTCTTCTCTATATACCAACAGCAACCAAGCAGAGACTCAATTCAAGAACTCAACCCCTTTTACAATAGCCGCAAAAAATAAAAATAAAATAACTTAGGAATATACCTAACCAAGGAGGCAAAAGACCTCTACAAGGAAAACTACAAAATAGTGCTGAAAGAAATCATAGATGACACAAACAAATGGAAACTCATCCCATGTTCATGGATGGGTAGAATCAACATTGTGAAAATGACCATATTGCTAAATGCAATCTACAAATTCAACGCAATCCCCATCAAAATACCACCATCATTCATCACAGAATTAGCAAAAAACAATTCTAAAATTCATATGGAACCAAAAAAGTGTCCGCATGGCCAAAGCAACACTAAGCAAAAAGAATAAATCCGGAGGTATCGCACTACCTGATTTCAAACTATACTATCTGGCCATAGTCACAAAAACGGCATGGTACTGGTATAAAAATAGGCACATAGACCAATGCAACAGAATACAGAACCCAGACATTTATTTACAGCCAAAAGCTTACAGCCAACTGATCTTCAACAAAGCAAAGAAGTGGGGAAAGGACACCCTTTTCAACAAATGGTGCCGGGATAACTGGCTAGCCACATGTAGGAGAATGAAACTGGATCCTCATCTCTCACCCTATACAAAAATCAACTCAAGATGGAATAAGGACTTAGCTAAAACCTGAAACTATATAAATTCTAGAAGATAACACTGGAAGAACCCTTTTAGACACTGGCATAGCCAAAGATTTCATAACCAAGAACCCAAAAGCAAATGCAATAAAAACAAAGATAAATAGCTCGGACGTAATTAAACTAAAGAGCTTTTGCACAGCAAAAGGAACAGTCAGCAGAGTAAACACACAACCCACAGAGCAGGAGAAAATCTTTGCAAAGTTTACATCTGACAAAGGACTAATACACAGAATCTACAAAGAACTCAAACCAGTAAGAAAAAAAAAATCCCATCAAAAAGTGGGCTAAGGATATGAATAAACAATTCTCAAAAGAAGATATACAAATGGCCAACAAACATAAAAAAAATGCTCAACATCGCTAATAATCAGGGAAATGCAAATCAAAACCACAGAGCAATACCACCTTACTCCTGCAAGAATGGCTGTTATCAAAAAAATCAAAAAACAGTAGATGCTGGCCTGGATGCGGTGATCAGGGAACATTTTTACACTGGTGGGAATGTAATTAGTATAGCCGCTAGGGAAAACAGTGTGGAGATTCCTTGAAGAACTAAAAGTAGAGCTATCATTTGATCCAGCAATCCCACTACTGGGTATCTACCCAGTAAAAGGAGTTGTTACATGAAAAAAGATACTTGCACATGCATGTTTATAGTAGCACAGTTCGCAATTGCAAAATTGTGGAACCAACCCAAATGCCCGTCAACCAACGAGTGAATAAAGAAACTATGGTATATGTGTATGTATATACTGAGTGGAATACTATTCAGCCATAAAAAGGAATGAATTAACGGCATTTGCAGTGACTTGGATGAGATTGGAGACTATTATTCTAAGTGAAGTAACTCAGGAATAGAAAACCAAACACCATATGTTCTCACTGATATGTGGGAACTAAGCTAATGAGCACACAAAGGCATAAGAATGATAAAATGGACTTTGGGGACTTGGAGGAGTGGGTGGGAGGGGAGTGAGCGATGAAAGACTACAAATAGGGCGCAGTGTATACTGCTCAGGTGATGAGCGCACAGAAATCTCACAAAGCACCACTAAAGAAATGTAATCAAATACCACCTGTACCCCAGTAACCTATGAAAAAAAAGAAAAATATTTTTTCAAAGCACTTTTTCTCTACTGAGATTGTCCCCATCTCCTTGAATATTAAAATCACCTTTTTCTCCCAATGCGGGGAGGAGGGGGGGGAGGAAAAGCATGAAAGTAATAACTTGTTAAATAGCAGTATCTGAAACTGAAGGTAAGGTCCAAGTAAAGGGCTAGATTTTGCTATACTTTAAAGAGCCAGTGTAGCTTTACATTATTAGCATGATTTGCAAATGAAATTCTCTAATACGGAACCACAAAAATCGGCATATGGAGGATCAAATTAGCACTACAGGTGAAAGCACTTGGCCACCTAAAAACCAAGGGAGGGGGAAAGAAACTAAAGCAGGTGGCAGGTACTTGTTACAGTTTAGGTAGCTGAACTATCACCAGATCATAGTTTAGAACTATCACCAGATGTAGTTGGTGAAAATTTAATGAATATGAGGAAATGGAGGAAGCTCAGAAACCACAGTTATTTCCATTTTAAATAAGGATGATAGTTCTGCACCACCAGCTGTTTATAGTTCACTGAGTGAGGTTCTAGTTGATAAAAGGTAATTACCTCTTCCCTACAGGAAGTGAAGTGTTTCTCATTCTGCAGACACCTCTGATGAATGGCCATGTGGGTATGAGACCAAGATAGCGTGCCAAGATCAGTTTGGTTTTTAATGATCTCTTTAAACACTTGATTTTCTATTTTTTCCTATTTAAGTGTAGAAAAATGTGCACCTTAAAATATGTAGAACCACATTACTGGCTGTCATTTTGCTTTTACACAACACTTTAACTTTACAGGGAAAGTAGAGCATACACAGATAGCATGCCATCCACAGCATTAGAAAAGATGAGGGTGGAGGATGTTCCATGGTCATTTCAACTTCAAACATTTTGAGATTTGAAGATTCTACTGATTCATTGTTTTCCCCTGAAAATGATTCTCTCTCAGTGCCTTATCAGGTAAGGATGTTCCCACTATCCCAGCCATTTCAGTTCTTTCATCTACTTGGAAAGGCCTATCAATTTTATCTTCCCAATCTCTCTCAAATTTGCCTCTTCATTTCCAATGCAAACTGCCACATACCTTAATACTTCTTACCTGCACTATGGCCCTCTTATCTTGTCTCCCTGCTTCTAGTCTCTTCAAATAATCAAGTTCAACTAAAATACTACTTTCAGATTAATATCACTTAAGTACCACTCTCATCATACCACTTTTGTATGTAAAACCTTTCAAAAGCAGGTTGTGACTCCAAAATAGAAAAATGCTTATGGCACATTAAGCAGAAAAACAAAATCAAAAATAAATTATTTCCTTACAAATATGTAAGACGGTGTGTACATACTAATAAGAACTAGAAAAAAACACAAAAAGTTAACAGAAATTAATTTTAAAGGGGCTGAGACTTGATGTTTACCAATACTTTCTGTTATAGTACCATTTGTAAAACAAATAAGTAAAATCTTTCAGTGACCACTTACTGCTTATGTACGATAAAACTTAACCTCTGTAATCTGTAATTCCAAGCCTACCTTTCCAACTTATTTTCCATCCCTACTTTCACACAACCTAACATTCCAGACAAACTGAACTGCACACTTATCATATTTTCCTGTACTGTTCTTTCCCAGTTACGAGCCACAGCTTACATGATAACCTCCAGCTGGTACATTCTTTTCCTTCATTTCTGTGTGTCCAAATCCTATTTAACTATCTTTTATAATTCAGTTCAAACAATACATTCTCCACAAAACTGTCCCTGATGTCTCCTTACTCAAAACTCCAATAAGCATTTCATCTATTTCTCTCCTATAAATGTAACATGCTATATTTGTATTGTATTGCGTGTGTGTGTGTGTACGTGTGTAAGAAGTAGCTCCCTTTAGGACAGGGTCTTTGTTTTAGCCAACTTTGTATTCCACTCAAGGAGTAACATAGTGTCTTTCTGAATAAATATGTAAAATATGTGAGTACTTATTTTCAAAAGGGCCAGGAAGACTAAAAACTAACTGAAATTATTACTCTTAGTTATATCATGATCCTTCTTTTTTTCACTCAAATTTATTCTTAACTCAACCTTCTTACCTGAAGATATGTTATTCTCCGCTGGACCAGTTCTGTCAGATCTTTGGCCTCTTTTTCCCGCCAATCACCTGCTCCATCTGTTTGACTGAGGTAGTATAGATCCGTCATTATAGACCTGTTAAAACAAACAACATTGGAGGTCTTATTAGTACTGCTTCACTGGATTACACAAAGTCTTAAGATGAATGCCAAATTCCTCATAAAGATTGATGCTCATATCGATGCTGATACTCATCTTTTATTTTCTATCAAGGTTGTGCAATTCAAAAATCAGTCTCTTAAAATCCAATATTCATTCCTATAGTAAATTTTCACTGTTGAGAAAATACACTTTTTTTGTTCAAGCTAGTCAGCTGCACTTGTTTCCCAACATGGATCACTACAGAGATCTGGTGGAAAGTGAATACGCAAAGCAAACAAATGAGTAAATTAACATAGAGAAAGAAGTTGATGTTAGTATTTGTTAGTACCTCTTGGTTCTCTCTACTATCATTTCGTGTCACCTTTTAATTTTTCTCTTCAAAGTTAAACACTCTGAGTGACTGGAAAAAGATCAGAGGAAAATTTTTACACAACTCTTAACAGTATAAACCAAGGGTCAGCAAACTTTTTCATTAAAGGCCCAGATAGTAAATATTTTAGTCTCTATGGATCTCTAAGATCCTTTGCCTTTGTAGCAGAAAGTCGCCATAGATAACACGCAAATGAATAGGTGTGGCTGTGTCTGAATAAAACTTTATTTACAAAAACAGGCAATGAGTCAGCTTTGGTCTCTGGGCCATAATTTGCTGAGTCCTGGTCTAAACTAATAAAATGACTGTTTAGCATCAGAATTCCCACTCTGTTTAGCATCAGTAATTTCAATTACAACATGCTGGATTACCTGCAGAGTAAAGTAAAATCTCCAGTAAGCTAAAAAGAGAAACTTTAGGGCTGCTACAAATGGTTTTATTTATATTGCATTAAATAAAAATTATGACTTGCATTTAGCAAGAAAGAAAAGTAAAAAGCAAGAGTCTCTGTTTGTCTAACATCCTCTACAAATCTGTCGGCAAATTTATAGCTAATTTCTAATTTTTCACATATCACCACCAGCACTTTTACCAACTGAGACACCATCTTCTCTCACCTGGATTACAACAACCTCCTAACAAGGTCTCCCTGCTTCCACCATTGCCTATGTCTAAAGTCTATTCTCAATATATCAGACAGATCCTGTTACAACATCAGGCAAATAATGTTACTACTTTGTTCTTAACATGAATTGGCTCCTTAGCTCACTCAGAGTCAAAGCCAAAATTACTACTTTGACCTAGAAGACCCCACCCAATATGGCTCACTTTGATCTCATCCTTGTCTTTGATCTCATCTCCCACTACCATCCTCTTTGATTTTTCTATTTCAGTCACACTGGTCTTGTTGCTAACCCCTGACAGTGTCAGGTATATTCCTACTCCAGAGCTTTTCTATTTGCTCTTCCCTGCCCTGGAATGCTCTTTTCTCAGGTATCTATTCACATGGCTCACCTAAATGACCTTGAAATCCTTGCTCAAATGTCACCATCTTCATAAGGTATTCCCAGGTTATCCCACTTAAAAATCCAACACTCTCTCCCGTCACCCTCATCCCTTGGTTTTTCCTCTCCTTCTGTTTGAGTAGGTAGCTAGGCAGACATGAGAGGGCAGGGGAAGTCACCCTCTTAACCCCCAAGCAATGTCAGGTGACTATCAGATGATGGTCAGGCAGTTGTTAAATTCTCTCTCTAAAATAATTTAACTGGTCGCAGCTGGTGCCAGGGAAAGGCAGTCTCCTAAATAGATAGAAAACAACTGAAGCTGATCATCAGCAGCTTCTTGATAAGTTTTCAAGAGTTGTGTGAGCTGGCTCAAGCATATGTACTAAGAAGCAAAATGGCAGACTTTAACTGTTATATGACCTTCCTCTAGGATCACTCAACTGGTAAGGAAAAAAAAGCCTCAAATGAGCATGTGCACAACTTCAGTAAACACACTGCATAAGCAATCTCTCCCAAGTGCTGGCAGGCCACTGCTCATGCAGACAGCCTGCCCCAAGGAAAAATCAGGTAAGAAGAAATGCAAACCCTGGAACCACAGCAATATATACAGGCACATGTCAACGGTCAGACAGCGCACTTGATCCTCTCAAGTCGCCTGCTTGGCCCTCTTACAAGTGTACTTTACTTCCTTTCATTCCTGCTCTAAAACATTTTAATGAACTCTCATTCCTGCTCTAAAACTTGCCTCGATCTCTCACTCTGCCTTATGTTCCCCCGGCCAAATTCTTTCCTCCAAGGAGGCAAGAATCGAGTTGCTGCAGGCCTGTGTGGATTCACTGCTGCTAACACTCCTTCCCTGATTATTATATATTTTTCTAAGCAGTTATCATTTTCCAATATACAATATCACTTACTTCTTATCTTTCATGCCCTACTAGAATTTAAGCTCCAAAAGAGTGAACTTTTTTTTGGTTGCTTATTTTATTTTTTCTTTTTGTTTAAAATCAGCATGTGGAACAGCGCATGTCACAGACAAAATATTCAATAAGTATCTTTAGATGAATGAAAAAGTAGCAAAAGAAAAACTTTCAAGAGTTTATATAATGAGATAACGGTGATAATTTTTATCTTTTACAAATCCAGTTTGATGGTAGAGAGGTTTGGGGAATAATCCTTACCCAGGTGTAGCTCCAGCTTCATCCCTTCTCAACACTTTGTATTAACTCCTCTGTTCAAGGCATGCTTAAGAGTATGGATTATTTGCTTATGAAAATTATAAAGTTAGAAACGTATATTGTCAGAAAAATTACACATCTAGAAATCACTTACAATGATTGTATTAACTAAAAACATAAAGCATTATCTGGAGATTCCAAGAGTACTTAGAGAAAACTGATGTATTACAATAAATAAAAAACAACAACAATAAATAGGTACACCTATTCTAAGTGCTTTGCATTATTTCACTTAATTCTCACAACAATCTTACAAACTAGGTAAGAAATGGCAGGCATTGAGAGGTTAAATAATTTGCTCAAAGTCACAAACCTGAGAAATGTCAGAGTAGGAAATCAAACCCAAGCAATGAATTTTAAAGTCGAGGCTTCTAACTACTACACTAACAAATATCAAAGTAGGAGGTCTAGAGCACAATAATGTGTACTCTGCTCAATGTAAATATCCAAAAATTAAAGTCTGAATCAGAGGAGAGAGCTTTGGGAGCCAGACATACCAATTTCTCAATTTTGGTTCTACCTCCTACTTTGTGTCCTAGGAAAATTATTTTGACATCTCTGAGACAAAGTATCAAAATACCTTCCATATAGCTCTTTAAAAAAATGCATAGTGATAAGACACACAAAATAGTAATACATGTGGTAGCCGCTTTTTTTTTTTTTTTTTAAAAGCTAGAGACCCTCAGAGAGTTGTTTCTGAGCTTTTCCATTGTGTCTGAAGAGCATCTACTAATAATTCTACTACCAAGAGGAAGGAGCCATTAGATGTGGGTAACAGTAACATGTGGTTCTGATGATCAATCATAAAAATGATCCAATAGTGAGTTCCCTATAACACCCTGAAGAAGGGGATTGATCAATGAGAAGGAATCACTTAAGAGACAGAGAAACATGCCCTCAACAATTGTAATTTGCCTAAGAGTATGTGACACAGTCTTAGTACTCTTTTATTCCTGATTCTTAACTAGATGCTAAACTATTTAGTAAAACTGCAATGGCAGCCCACAGGAAAGTCTTATTTACTATCACAGAAAGCCATTAGAAGTACACATGATTAACAGAGAATCCATGATAATAGCCCCTTTTGAATAAAGTGAAACTATTAATTCAATTAAAAATTAAAAATCTCAGCCAACATTTAGACTATTCATCCTAAACTAATAGTGGAACAACTTTGAATAATGCTTTGGAACAACAGTTCCATTTGTGAAGCACTTTAGACATCTGTTTCATGTGTAAACATTAATCACATACAGGACACTTTGCAGCTTATCTACTTCCATTTTCACCCTTTTTAAACAGGGCAAGAGGCCAATATGTAATGCCTTGTCCATTTTCTTGTTTGTTATTCTCATCTAGGATTCAAAACATTTTCTTTTCATGAAAGAGATTTTGGCTGCAAAAACCAAACCTACAATGCCAGAAATTAACCTGAAGTCTTATAGACTAGGCAAAGTTTCAACGGTTTTTTCATACTATAAAACTGAGTCCTCTATGGACTATTATGTAGACTACAGTATTTTTTTTTTTATAGTTACTGAGGGGGAAAGTCACTATCTGTATGAAACTGTGAGTTGCTTATGGAAACACAGAAGTCTTTAACTATAATAGGGCTACAGGGCTCAGCTAAAAGTTCATTTTTTTTTTTTTTTTTTTAAGATGGAGTCTTGCTCATCGCCCAGGCTGGAGTGCAGTGGCACGATCGCGGCTCACTGCAAGCTCCGCCTCCCGGGTTCACGCCATTCTCCTGTCTCAGCCTCCCGAGTAGCTCTACAGGCGCCCACCACGACACCCGGCTAATTTTTTGTATTTTCAGCAGAGACAGGGCTTCACCGTGTTAGCCAGGATGGTCTTGATCTCCTGACCTCATGATCCGCCCGCCTCAGCCTCCCAAAGTGCTGGGACTGTGAGCCACCGCACCCGGCCTAAAAGTTCATTTAAAACATATTCTCAGTTTCATAAGCCTCTTTCCCATCACCCTCATCACACTTACTATGCTTTATATTTCATAGGTTTCATCATAATAGAATGTGGTCATTTGTTTTTTCCTACCTATCAAATAGGAGTAATCACAAAACTTGTTGCAAGTCTCAACTTCACATTAATTCATTATTTATTTATTTATTTATTTATTTATTTGAGACAGAGTTTCACTCTTGTTGCCCAGGCTGGAGTACCGTGGCACAATCTCAGCTCACTGCAACCTCCGCCTCCTCCCAGGTTCAAGCGATTCTCCTGCCTCAGCCTCCCAAGTAGCTAAGATTACAAGCATGCACCACCACACCTGGCTAATTTTTTGTATTTATAGTATTGACAGTGTTTCACCATGTTGGTCAGGCTTGTCTTGAACTCCTGACCTCAGGTGATCAGCCTTCCAAAGTGCTATGATTACAGGTGTGAGCCACTGTGCCGGCACAAGTCTGTTTTAAATAACAGTATCGTTCTGGAGATGTCATACAGTGGAATAACCAGTTTATCAGCAAATATCTGTTGAAGGAAAAAAGGAAATTCAATATGCTCTTAGTTTTATGTTAAACATGTCACTACACACATTCACATGGGTGCACGCATGCACATGAACACATACAGAAACAAAAAGCATTACATTTCACTGACAACCACCATATAGCCTCAAGGAGGTAAAAACGGCATTGGGTCTAATTTAAAGAGAAGAGTCCCTTGAAATATAAGCATTAGCATGGTTTATACTTTCTTGTCATAGGAATCAACACATTCCTTTACCATTGAGAATGAAAACTGATCTCTACTTTTTAAAATAAATTAGTTTATGTCAATGTTTTTACCAAGTTTACATCAGTACTAAGTCTTCGCAATTAATTAATCACATTCATCTGTCTCTATCTAGAAAGCAAAATAACCAAGCAACTAGAAGACCAAACATCAAAGAAAAAAAAAAAGAGTACACTAATTTTTTGTGATAATGCAGTCAGGGTATCAATATAAGTTACTGTAACTTCATGGTCCACTAAAATTAAGCTTGTTTTTAAAATCTTTTGTTTCTTGGCCTCTCTGTTGGAGACCATGGAGGGAAGACAATCAAGTCCAGGATACAACCTTAAATTCAAACTAGTTCTTTGCTGTTTCAATTATTTTTGAAAGTTATCATCCTGCAGTATGTACTTTTTGGCCAAAGACAAGAGGACAATCAAATCAGCAAGGGAATCATGGTGACTCAAAACCATTCTGCAGAAGCCCTGGGTTTTCAGTAACTGTACCCTGAAACCAAATCTCCTAGAAGAGTCCCAGAAATCAGGGAATCTGGCTGTTGTGGTTTTGACTATGAACATATCAAGAAATCTAGTAAGTGGGCATACTAAAGATCTAGTATGAGACCCGGTGAAGGTTTGGGAAATAACAAACCTAGGCAAGGGACCAGCAAAATAGTGCTGGCCATTTGAGGATACAATAAAGTTGCCTGAAGACACTGAGTAGAATAGAATTTTGTTTGTTTGCTTTTTGTTTTCTGAGATAGAGTCTCGCTCTGTCACCCAGACTGGAGTGCAGTGGCGCGATCTCAGCTCACTGCAACCTCCACCTCCTGGGTTGAAGCAGTTCTCCTGTCTCAGCTTCCCGAGTAGCTGGGATTATAGACATGAGCTATATGCCTGACGAGTTTTCTTTTTTTGTACTTTTGTAGAGATGGGATTTCACCATGTTGGCCAGGGTGATCTCAAACTCCCGGCCTCATGTGATCCACCCTCATGTGATCCACCCTCATCGGCCTCCCAAAGTGCTAGGATTATAGGCGTGAGCCACTGTGCCCGGCCGAGTAGAATAGAATTTATGACTCTGAAAGCAAATCACCTATGGCAGGTATTAAGACCTCTATTTCAAAAATTGGTTATGTTTTATGTTCTTTGTATTTTCTGCTAATTTCTCTATTTTTCTATTTTAATAGTCACAAAACTATTTTTTTTAAAAAAGACTTCTAGTCTGCCTCTATGCCACTGAGGAACGAAACACAAAGAGGGCTTTTTGTTTACACCTGATTCAAAATGTTAAAGAGAGAAGTTCGGTCCGGCGTGGTGGCTCACGCCTATAATCCCAGCAATTTGGGAAGCTAAGGCAGAAGGATCACTTGAGCACAGGAGTTCAAGACCGAGTTGGGCACCATAGCAAGTCCCCCTCTCCACAAAAAATAAAAAATCTAGCTGGGCGCAGGGACACATGCCTATAGTCCCAGCTACTCAGGAGGCCGAGGCAGGAGGATCGCTTTAGCCCAGGTCGTTTTTGCACCACTGTGCTCCAGCCTGGGTAACGGAGAGAGACCTTGCCTCAAAAAAAAAAAAAAAAAAAAAAAAAAGAGAGAGAGAGAGAGAGAGAGAAGTTTCCTCTAAGGGCCAGCACAGAGATGGAATCCAGGCAAGAAGGTGAAGGAATGAACACTTATGAGGGTAAATGTGACTAAGATTTACTCTCAAAGTCAAATCCATGGGCAAATCTGCATCATGGGCAAGAAAAATTACTTGAGTTTTGTCCAAAACTGTTTTTACTTCAGTTTGCTCCTGCAGCAAAAATAAGCAATGCTAAGGATGAAAACATGACCAGGAGACAGGCAAGAAAACAAAGCTCCTTGCTGCCTCCTTATCTCGAGGAGGAACTTTAGGATGCCACCATCTTGACCACTGACACGAGTGGGGAAAATTCTAGACAGATGACAACAAAAATAGCTTATACTATCATATATAAGACAACAATTATGCTACTTTGGTGAGTGATGTCCACCAGGCTTACGTTTAGTTTCCAGGCCTTAACATTTTTCCTATTGAGTCTTTCAATAATCTGCCTTTAACTCTGCCAGTTCTGCAGAGTCTAAGAGTTAAGTTTTCCTAATGTATTAATAGGTCTGACCAGAGCCTACTAGAATCTATAGTGTGTCAAGCACTATGTGAAGTATTTCATATATTTTCCCTCATGTAATCATCACAATGCTGTGCTACAGGAATTATATCCCAGTATGTAGAAGAGAAAAAGCTCAGAAAAGCTAAGTATTTAGCAATTAAGAGAAAGGATTTTGGAGTAAAACCATTCTGCTACTTGGCCTGTGTTAAGCCACCTAATTTCTCTAGAACTGAATATAACTTTAGTTATAAAAAAGGAACTAAGCCAGGTGCAGTGGCTCACGCCTGTAATCCCAGCAATTTGGGAGGCCGGAGTGGGCAGATCATTGAGGTCAGGAGTTTGAGACCAGCCTGGCCAACATGGTGAAATCCCATCTCTACTAAAAATATGAAAATTAGCCGGGCGTGGTGGCACATGTCTGTAGTACCAGCTACCCGGAGGCTGTGGCATGAGAATCACTTGAACCTGGGAGGCGGAGGTTGCAGTGAGCCAAGATCGTGCCACTGCACTTCAGCCTGGATGACAGACCGAGACTCCGTCTCAAAAATAAAAAGGAACAACTTTGGGAGGCCGAGGTGGGCGGATCACCTGAGGTCAGGAGTTCGAGACCAGCCTGGCCAACATGGAGAAACCCCGTCTCTACTAAAAATACAAAATTAGCCAGGTGTAGTGACGGGCGACTGTAATCCCAGCTACTCAGGAGGCTGAGACAGGATAATAGCTTGAACTCGGGAGGCGGAAGTTGCAGCGAGCCGAGATCATGCCATTGAACTCAGGAGGCGAAGGTTGCAGTGAGCTAAGATCGTGCCATTGCACTCTAGCCTGGGTAACAAGAGCGAAACTCCATCTCAAATAAATAAATAAATAAATAAATAAAGGAACAAATAGCCCAGGCATGGTGGCTCACGCCTGTCATCCTAGCACTTTGGGAGGCCGAGGTGGACGGATCACGAGGTTAAGAGATCAAAACCATCCTGGCCAACATGGTGAAACCCTGTCTGTACTAAAAATACAAAAATTAGCTGGGCATGGTGGCATGCACCTGTAGTCCCAGTTACTAGGGAGGCTGAGGCAGGAGAATCGCTTGAATCTGGGAGGCGGAGGTTGCAGTAAGCCGAGATCGCACCACTGCACTCCAGCCTGGCAACAGAGCGAGACTCTGTCTCAAACAAACAAGCAAGCAAACAAACAAAAAAAAGGAACAAATAATGTATACCTTGTAGGACTATTGTACCGATAAAATAACATAATGAATGCAGAACCTTTATCATAGTGACTGGCATATAAGAAATCCTTAGTAAGTGATTATTTTTAATGTAAAATCATTCTTAAGTTTGGAAATCACACCCAAAAGATGTGTGGTAGTAGGAAGCAAAACAGGATTAGAGCCACTAGATGAAAAACACCCTTTTCCACCTGGAGATTCTTCTTCTAATGCAAACTTTATTTTAGGAGACAGTGTTCCATTACAGGAGATGAAAAATCATTATCTGGCTGATAGAGACTACGTGATGAGCAGAATAAGGATGACTTCATAAAGATATGTATCCCTTTGCACATGAATATTAGGATTAATGTTCTAGCACCACTTGAAAATAAGCTTGGATTCCTTAGAAGAAAGACAATCATACAAAAACATTTTGTTCAAAGAAATCCAAAATTCAAGAAAGAATATCCACATTCCAGCTTAATATAAGTCTCAAACCACATCTCAACTTAGTAAGATCTTCCTTCCTCCCTTCCTCTCTCTCTTTCTCTATGTGTTTGTGTGTGTATAAAACAAAACACAAAGAATAGAAGGTTTGAAGGTTCACGAAACTCAACTTTTCAAGAGTGGGAATATCAATTATTGGACCTTCCAAAGAGAATGAAAATACAAGCTATTGGGCAACAACAACTATGATCATAAACTTTAAAAAATCATAAACTTAAAAAAATCTGTAAGCTATTAACCTATCAATCTTTCCCACTGTACCCCTTATTTGAGTCAAAGTCATTTCCTTAGTTACATAATCCCCCACAATGTTTTTTTGGACATTAGCAAATCAGCATAATTAACATAAGTATCGTTCACTTTTTGGAGAACACCATTTAGTCTAAGCAAAGCTGCCCTATATGTTACTGATAATGAGATGATGCAAACTAGGTAGGGGAGATGAGATTGCTACTTTATCAGATTGTTTTTCAATAGTTTCGGTCAACACAGTTGAAAAATGGCTCATCTCCTGTATTTCAGTTTGAAGTTTTATAATTGTTATAAATTACCATAAACAGGACTTGGTAAAAGAAATAATAAAATAAACGAATAAATTTTTTAAAACTGTGGTAATTTAAAAAGCAGAAAGAAGCAGCTTTGGTACCCTTTTCATAAACTGGTATCTGGCAATATGAAGATGACAAAAATAATCAGAGCAGCAGTGATTAAGTTAAACATGTCTCTCTCTGCATCGGCCTGAAAGGTTGATAAGACAAGACTCCATGATATGCTTAGAGGTTGAGGTACACATCTAAACTGCCATAAATCCAAGCACTGAACCTACAATACTACATAAATAATAAAACCACAATGGCAAAAATACTTACTCTAAACCACTTAATTCTCTCTACTGCAAAGAGGTAGGCTAGGGTCAATTCATGGTCAATGATATCAAAAGCTACAAATATATTTAACTGTATTACTGGGAAGAATGGTCATATGCAATCACTAGAATGAAATCATCATTTAAAAATCTAGTGATGCTAAAAATTGATATCAATATAGCAGACAATAATTACTATGCTACTCTATATTTATTATACCATCAACACCTCTAAATTCTTAAACAGCCTGTAAAAGCTTATAAAACCCCAAGAATATTACTAATTACTACGAGTTGATTAACCAACTGTGGTTGCAGGCAGATAAGGCTCTACTAGTTATTAGCTATCAAGGTCAATCAGGGAAATAAAGTGTTTTGCTAAAAATCTCAGGTGAGTTGAATCTTAGAACCAATATGATATTTGGCCCCCAGGCTGCATTTTAATGCCCGGTAATGCAAGTGATGAACAACAGGAGCCAGATTCCAGAAGAGAAAACATGGTGCCCTGACTACCAGGAAACAGCTTCAAGTGGGCAACAAAGGAGTCGTCTTCCCCCCACAGCTCACTGATGGGGTCACTAACCTACAGAGAAATGTGATTTTTACCAGGAAACACAGGCATCAGTAGTGAACTCACAAACAGAAACAGGGAGTTTGTAGTTGTAGTTCTCAAAGACCAGCAACTTTAGCATCACTTAGTATTACTACTACTATTATGATCTGTTTTTCACCACAGAACACTTCTGACACCAAATGCATGCGTTTTCCACATCAGATAATTCTCCAAATCTCTGTGGACACCTACTAGGTAGTGACACGAACTACCCAGAATTAGCCCAGACCTCTCAGTTCCATAATACTACACCCTACTTCAGATGCCATTGCAAGTACAAAGTGGCCAGGGTACCCACACTCTGTCAAATTTGGCTACAAATCAGGGGCTCCCACAACGAACTACTCAAGTTCAATAATCTGCTAATAATCTTCTAATGTAGGTAGAAGGCTGCAAAACCCTAATAGAGCCCAAGACTCAGGAGGGCTCTTTAAGAAGGCAGGCCCATACCCAGGTGGCAGCCTCACTGACTATGGTCCCAGCTACAGACCTAGAAACCTATACACTATAATTTGAGCCCATGTAAAAATAAAATGGACTTTTGTATCATATAAAAATTAACAGAGGCGAACACAAAAGTTTGTTTTAATTCTTATACTTAAGTATCTTCAAAATGGTCAGTAAAAGGGTATATTCTATATAATAAAAATCCTTTCTATTTGTACATCCATCAGTTTAAGGGTTATTTCTCTAATATTTGATTGTGTTTTGCTCATTATTTGTATTACTGGATTCTAATCTGGCTTCCTGGAGTTAAATTACTACCCTATGAAGTTATATCCCAGGTTGATTGTCATTTCTGTTTAAGACAGGAAAATAAACTGACTTGGGTACCTTTACTTACCATTTTTGTTTTCAATGAACTACCATTATTTAACATATGCTAAACGGCACTGTAAGGAATCATAATAATTCAACAAGAACAAAAAAAAATGGAAAATTGATTTATATCAGTTTCTCAGGGGCCCACTTACTATATTCACTTTTCATTTGTACATATGGTCACAAAACATATGCGAGTTATAAACACAAATTATATTAATATTTACAAAATAATTCCTTAAAGAATTATTTCAATTCAGCTGGACATGGTAGCCCATGCCTGTAACCCCAGCTACTTAGGAGGCTGAGGAAGGAGGATCACTGGAGACCAGGAGTTCAAGACTGGCCTGGGTAACATAGAAAGACCTCCACATCTTTAAAAAAACATATATATATATACACACACACACACACTCACACACACACATATATACACACATATATATACACATACATATGAATTATTTTAATTTTTAAAAAGACTAGAAAATTGAATTCTCAAGTTATCTGATTACTCAAATCTTTTTTTTGGGACAGACTCTTGCTCTGTTGCCCAGGCTGGAGTACAGTGGCATGATCTCCGCTCACCACAACCTGTGCCTCCCAGGTTCAAGTGATTCTCGAGCCTCAGCCTCCCGAGTAGCTGGGCTCACAGGTATGCGCCACCACGCCTGGCTAATTTTTGTATTTTTAGTAGAGATGGGGTTTTTAGTAGAGATGGGGTATCGCGATGTTGGCCAGGCTGGTCTCAAACTCCTGGCCTCAAGAGATCTCCTTATCTCAGCCTCCCAAAGTGCTGGGATTACAGGCATGAGCCACCACGCCCAGCCCAATTGCTCAAATCTTAAAATTAAAGTTTCCATCAGAAGTCAGTGGCCAAAATTCTCCTTTACATACAGCATAGTCCACCTAAGTCAAATGCTCTTCAGATCTGAATTGTCCTACAAAACTGTGATAAGCAAAGAACACAAGCACAAAATTCCTTTTAAGAGAAGCTTCGTGCCTAGAATCAGCTTTAGGGTAGAGAAATATTAAGGACAGAATTAGTCAGCATTTGGTTTAGTGGTCTAAGTATGGCGTGACTGCAAGCGGGGCTAAATATATCAAAGAGTCTGTCCAATGTGTGGCCTAATAATTCACTGCCCCTTGAAATCCATGCTATCATATTTCTGTAGATTCATTAATGCTAAAATGATTCCAATAGACAGATTTTTATTTATAATTTCACCTAAAACAACCAAGCAATTTTTCAAAATCATTATAATATTGCTGCTAATGTTAATAAATATGAAATCTCTTACTTGTATGGGGTAATTCTTTTCCTCTTCACAGTAGTAGGTTGTGCTAATACAACAATTTTTCTTTTATTGTTCACTAATGAGACAGTAATTGCCATCAGAATCCTACTGGGAACATAGACTTTAAATATAATAGGCCTAAAGACAGGTTTCACTGTATTTATAATGATTTTCAGATATATTTTGTTCTGCATGAACACAACGCCAAAATGTTTTCTTTTCTGTGGAAGATAAACTTCATATTATTTAGCAATGTGTGCATAGGAGAAACAAATTTAATCAGGCAGATCTCAGGTTCCTCTTTCCAGCAACTAATGAATGAACAATGAACAGAATGCTCCTTTTTACTTAAAGAAAAAAAACCTGTTAACCTTTCATTAGAATAATGCTATTTTAAAGTTTTTTATGTTTGAATTAGAAATGTAACCATCGGACTCACTCAGTATGAGTTCCAATGTACCGGAATGCAAAACTGCATACTCCGCTTCAAATACTGATTATATATAAAGAACATTTATAGAAAGATGTTTTAATGTATTGTTGGCTGGCACCACTACCTTCAGAATTTATTTAGAATATAAAGATTTCTAGAAATACATTTTAATTAATACTTTCTGGTGGTATATTTTGGTTGATGAACTGCACTTGGCAATTACCATCCTTTGGGACCTCAAGTACTCTTCTCCTCTTAAATATTGTAGGTGCTATTAATATTTACCACTCAATAGATGGATTAACAAGTCTGTTTCTCATTCTTAGATTATAATCTTTTCTAAAGCCCAAATAAAATGTGAAAGGAGAACTGTACCTTTCATGATGTCCTAAATCCAAAAGAAATTCATCTGCATGTCTTTGGAGTTCATTTCCTTCTAAGTTCTTTAATTTCTTCAATTCACTCTGTAGGAAAAACCAGAGCTCTTTAGCTCCATTTTCAATCCTCCTCCTCAGGATTTCATGATCCTTCCCCAGACCTGCAGTCAAAGAACAGAGGGTCGTAGCATTTCCAACATTTTGATAAAAGGAAACTTTCGATTATTTGTGCTAAAGCCTATATACTGAGGAGGGAAAAACAATGTATAATCACTTACCATTTCTGGTCTGTTTCTTGTAATTTTCAATCTGTTCTTTGGCCTTAACAAGCTGCTCTTCTAAAATGCGTACTCTTCCTATAGCTGGCCCCTGATCAATGGGGCCTTCTGGTATCCTGTAGTTTAGGCAAGAAAATATAAACATTTAGCTTTTAAACTGTGCAACAAAATACAAGCTCACTTTGCTAAAACATTTATACTGTAAACTCCATAAGTTGCTGAGCCATACAGCACAAAAGAAGTACCAAATGGATTTTTTTCTTCAAAGGTATAGGATTAACCAGTGAAATGACAATAAAGAAAAACAGAAAATAATAATCTACGATCTTCTCGGAGTTAACAAACCTCTAGAGCTGTTTCCTAGAATCTTTCATCCCATTACTTAGAGTACCACCATCAGTGGCAAAGCAGTCAATTTTTCATTAGCATCGAGAGTAACAAAAGTGAAGGAAAAAGTACAGAAAAGGCTTAAAGGGAATAAGGAAGCATATCTGAACACATGTCTAAGGACATGCTGAAACATCAAATATAATGTATTTCTAAATTAATTACAATATCAGACTATGTAAATATGTCTTTCTATTCATGACATTAGACTACTAAGCATTGGTCTTATATAGAAAAAAGAAAGACAACAGTAGAAGATAAAACATATCAGAAAAAAATTGGGCCAGGTGTAGTAGCTCATGCCTGTAATCCCAGCACTTTGGGAGGCCCAGGTAGGAGGATCACTTGAGCCCAGGAGTTCATGGCCAGCCTGGGCAACACAGCAATCCCCTGTTGTTACAAAAATTAAAAACATTAGCTGGGCACATGGTGGTGTGTGCCTGTAATCCCAGCTACTCAGGAGGCTAAGGCAGGAGGATGGCTTGAACCATCCTTGAACCATAGTTCAAGATTACAATGAACTATGATCATGTCACTGCATTCTAGCATAGGCAGCAGAGTGAAACCCTGTCTCAAAAAAATAAAAATAAAAAATTGAAGATTATTGTTCTATTCATTTCCACCAGCAACAAAAACAATCAGTCAATAATACAAAATGTTGGAACATGGAACAGCAATCTAAGATCTTTTACATATATTATCGACCTCTCTGTTCAATCTCTTTCTGAATTAGGTGGCTGGTTTCTAGGAAACAATTTGAAACTAGAATAAAACTTCAATCTCTTGGGATTTATTTTGGCAGCAATATGCCATAGGACAGGAATGTCCTTTTTCAGAACATATTTTAGTGATAGAAAAATTGACAATAGAAAGATTATGTCTAGGTTCTCCTTTTTATCTCTTTCTTCAAATATTGGTGGAATAAACATCAGAGGCAAACTGTGCTAATTCCAAACTGTGCTTGTTCCTGTTTTGTTTTTATGTGACTTATGGCAGTATATCGTACTCCACTTTGATGTACATAATACAGTTTTGTGCTAGACTAAACAAAGGTCTCCTAAAGATATCCATAACCTAATCATGAAACCTGTGAATATTACTTTATATGGCCAAAAAAAAACCAAAAAAAACAAAAAAAACTCTGAACATGTAATTAAGGATTTTGAGATCGGATTATCTAGGTGAGCCATTTTGTAATAACAAATGTCTTCATAAGAGGAAGGTAGAAGAAGATTTTACTACAAAAGAGGAAAAGGTTATGTGGCTGTTAGCTTTGAAGATGGAAGAAGCAACCATGAGCAACGAACTCATTTTCAGAAACTGGAAAAGGCAAACAAACCAACAAACGAACGAAAAAAAAAACCCTAGATGCTCCTCTAGAGCTTCTCTAGGGAATCCAGCCCTCCTGACATCTTGGTTTCTGCCCAGTGAAACTCATTTCAGATCTCTGGCCTCCAAAACTCTAAGAGAATAAATTTATGTTGTTTTAAGCCATAAAGTTTGTGGTATTTGTCAAAGTAGCAATAGGAAATTAATATATACATATATTGATCCTTTTACAAAATTGTCCTAAAGATTAAATCACTGATTTTTCTTTCAAAGTCTGTTTAAATGAGGAAACGTCTGTAAAAGTATTTAGCACAGTGTCTGGTAATAAATTTTATGAAGGCTACTATTGTATCTGAGCTTTGTCATTTTAGAGATGAGCTGTAATCTCAAAAAGTCTGGGCTATCTATTCTTACCATCATGACCAGTTTAAGGGAACTTAAGTTTTAAATTATAGTTGGCAGAACCTAAATTCAGATGTCAAGAGAGTCTTTTTTTTTTTTTTTGACACAGTCTCAATTTGTCACCCAGGCTAGAGTATGGTGATGGGATCTTGGCTTGCCACAACCTCTGCCTCCCAGATTCAAATGCTTCTCGTGCCTCAGTCTCCTGAGCAGATGGGATTACAGGCATGTACCACCATCCCTGGCTAATTTTTTTACATTTTTAGTAGAGACGGGGTTTCAGTAGGTTGGCCAGGCTGGTCTCAAACTCCTGGCCTCAAGTGATCCGCCCACCTCAGCCTCACAAAGTGCTGGGATTACAGGCATGAGCCACCGCGCCCAGCCAACACAGCCTTTTGATGCAAACACTCTGATACAAAAGGTTTTTTTTATAGCTTCTCTAACATTTTTTATATAACCTGATAAAGCCAAATTAACTGTCAATTACCTACACTACTTCAGAAAACATGTTTAATAAAGTAGCTATTGTTACAGCTATACCAAAGTAAGTGGAGACATTTTATAACTGTATGCATTAACACCGAACAGGAGCATAAAAAGTAACTATTTTCCAATTAGGAGTGTCCAAGGCTACAGAATATGAATGAAAAAGCCTTCATTTGTATAAGCACAAAGTGAATAATAAAATGAATACAGTAGTTAGGTGCACAATTACCCAATTTATGAGCACGCATACATACACAAATGAGGCATGTCCTGGATATAGTTTTTAAAAGTTATGTTTCTAAGATTTGGCTCTTAATCTCTTTCTGAATTAGGTGGCTGGTTTCTAGGAAACAATTTGAAACTAGAATAAAACTTCAATCTCTTGGGATTTATTTTGGCAGCAATATGCCATAGGACAGGAATGTCCTTTTTCAGAACATATTTTAGTGATAGAAAAATTGACAATAGAAAGATTATGTCTAGGTTCTCCTTTTTATCTCTTTCTTCAAATATTGGTGGAATAAACATCAGAGGCAAAACAGTCATGAAAAAAATAGCATATGATCTTCTCAGTAGCTTTCCACAAAGATTTCTGATCTAATTCTAATAAAACATAATAGAATTAGTAATCTATATTACCTAATAATCTAATCCAACTGTGAAAAAAAAACTGTACAAAAGAAAAGTACTGGAAAAATCACTCTAAAAAAAAAAACAATACAGAAGAACTATTCTTTCCAAACTCCATCCAGAAAAGAGTTAATAGGCACGAACAGTCTCTTTTCTGAATACTTAGGGAACAGAATGCTTTCTTATCATATTCACCACGCCAAAGATACAGATACATCCACTTCTAGCCAAGATATTTACCATCCTGCCTGAAACAAGTCAAAATCCAGATGAAATGTATTAAACAATGACCTAATAAAACTGCAATCAAGCAACAAAGGGCAGTGATCGCCAGAGAAGGAAAACAAATGATGACAACCCTATGACTGTTCCAGCTTACTGCATTCAGAGAGTTTCCAGACCACAGTATATGGAAGGGAAATGCAGATGGAGCCAGTACATTCACTGAGTTGAAGAAATGGAGCTAAGAGTCTAAAAAGACCAACACAGAGTTTGAATAAGAGAACTGTAGAGGAGAGAGAACTCCAGAAATCTGCAAAGGTACCATTTTGGAATCAGCAGAGTACTCATCAGCACACACATATAAGGAACTACTCAGGCTGGGGAAAGAACTCTCTAAAAGGATTAGATGAAGTAGTACCTGGCATTCATACAGATTAGGTAGAAACAGTTCCTGATCCTACCAAACTAGAAAACCGTAATTCATGGGATGCTGGGTAAAATGCTCAGAAAGATTTGGCCTCAAAAGTAGGAAAATGTGCCCCAGACCAAATATTGCTTAGGTCCTGCTTAACAATTATTAAAAAACAAAATAGGATAAAATTATTTTTAAATAACGTAACTACATCCCATAACAAAATTTAAGAATATTTGCAAATTATACAAAAGCTTCTAGTAACCAACAAAGTAAAATTCATGATGTCTGGAATCCACTTACCAGGCTGGCAAAAAAACAAGAAAAGATAACCCATGAAGAAGAGTGAAATCAATCTATCAAAACCAACTCAAAACTGACACAGATGTTAGAATCACCATAGAAATAACAGTTATTATGACTATTTCACATGTTGAAAAGTTAGAGACAGGGAAGATATAAAAAAGATGTTAAAATTTTAATAGATAGGCCGGGTGCGGTGGCTCACGCCTGTAATCCCAGCACTTTGGGAGGCTGAGGCAGGCGGATCACCTGAGGTCGGGAGTTCAGGACTAGCCTGGCCAAAATGGTGAAATCCCGTCTCTATGAAAAACACGAAAATTAGCCAGGCATGGTGGCAGACGTCCAGGTTCTCCTTTTTATCTCTTTCTTCAAATATTGGTGGAATAAACATCAGAGGCAAAACAGCCATGAAAAAAATAGCATATGATCTTTTCAGTAGCTTTGCACAAAGATTTCCAATTTAATTCTAATAAAACATAATAGAATTAGTAATCTATATTACCTAATAATCTAATCCAACTGTGAAAAAAAAAAAAAATCCCAGCTACTCAGGAGGCTGAGGCAGGAGAACTGCTTGAACCCAAGAGGCAGAGATTGCAGTGAGCCAAGATCACACCTCTGCACTCCAGCCTGGGTGACAAAGTGAGACAGAAAGAAAAGAAAGAAAAGAGAGGGGAGGGGACGGGAGGGGAGGGGAGGGGAGGGGAGGGGAGGGAAAAATTTTAATAGATACCCAAGTTGAACTACTACAGATGAAAACTATAATGTCTGAAACGAAAAGAATGAGATTTACTGCAGATTATATATTGTAGCATCTACTCTAAGAAACTAAGAAACAAACAGCAATGAAACTCCAATTAAGTGGAAGAAACGAAGTAATAAAGATCAGAGAGGACATCAATGAAATGGAGAAAAAGAAAAATAGATAAAAACCAATGAAAACTAAAATATGGTTCTTTTAAAAAAAAAAATCAATTAAACTGGCAAACTTTCTCCTAATAAATATTTTCGGTTTTATGGTCCAACCAGCAAAATCAAGGCTATTACTTAGGTGTGTGTATATATATACACATATATATATACACACACAAAACACTTAAAATGTAACAACTTAACAATGGAAAATCATTCTTAGCTTGCGGGCCATGAAAAAAAGAGGTGGTTGGTAGAATGTGATCCATGAGCTATAGTTTGCTAATCCCTATTCTAGCCACACTAAGCAAAAAACATGGAGGAACTAAAAGCTAGTATTATCCAGATATCAAAACCAGAGAAAGATATAGTAATACAGAACAGTATCTCTCATGAACACCAATATAATAATTATAAAAAATTTTAGCAAACCAAACCTAACCATATGTAATGTAGATAGTAAATCATGATTAATTAAGGTTTATCCTAGAAATGCAACATTGGCTTACCATTAAAAAATAAATCAACATAATTCTTCCTATAAACAAAAAAATTTTTTTGAACAAAATTTTACAAAACACATTATCTGAATATACTCAGAAAAAGGACTTAAGAAAAGTCTAATGTAAATTCCTGATAAAAAGTGTCAGAAATGGCCGGGTGCAGTGGTTCACGCCTGCAATCCCAGCACTTTGGGAGGCCGAGGCGGGTGGATCACCTGAGGTCAGGAGCTCGAGACCAACCTGACCAACATGGAGAAACAAAATTAGCCGGGCGTGGTGGTGCATGCCTGTAATCCCAGCTACTCGGGAAGCTGAGGCAGGAGAATTGCTTGAACCTGGGAGGCAGAGGTTGTGGTGAGCTGAGATTGTGCCATTGCATTCCAGCTGGGGCAACAAGAGCGAAACTTTGTCTCAAAAAAAAAAAAAAAAAAAAAAAAAGGTGTCAGAAACTAGGAAATTAAGGAAATTTCCTCAACCTGATATCAATCATCTATTAAAAACTTACTGTTAACACCATAGGTTAATGGTGAAAGCATAAGTATATTTCCCCTAAATCAGAAACAAAACAAGGATGTGTCTCTCACCACTTCTATTCACCACTATATTGAAAATTCTAGCCAGTAGACTAAGGCAAGAAAAAGAAACAAAGGCATTCAAACTGGAATGAAAGAAGCAAAGCTATCCTTGTTCACATGACATGATAATCTCTGTTGAAAATATGATGTTGTTTAACAAGGTTGCAGAATGTAACATCAACATACAAAATTCAATTGTATTTCTATATTCCTGTAAAAAACAATTGGAAATTAATATTTAAAACCACATTATTAGTTACAATAGCATCAAAAAAAATGAAAAAAATTAAGTATCAATCTGGCAAAAGATGGGCACGACTTATAAATTTAAAATTATAAAACAACATTGAATTTGTTTAGAAATTGACAGGCCAGTACTAAAATTCATATGGAAATACAAATATCTAGAATACTCAATACAAATCAGAAAAAGATAAAACTAAAAGGCAAACACCATCTGATATCAAGACCTATAGTATCTGGCGTGAGTTGGTGTTTGAATGACTGACTGAACGAACGAATGAAAGAATGAACAAAAATTTTAAAAATAAAAAAATGTTTTTAAAGGCCTATTATAAAACTACATACTATAATCAAGACAGTGAGGTACTGGTATAAAGACAGATGACAAAGAGCATAATGAAATAGAAGGGAGTCCAAGAATAAGCCCACACATAAATGGACACTCAATTTATTTTTTTAATAAAGTCACAAAGATAATTTATCAAAGGACAGTTTTTACAAGAGGAAAGCAAGAAATTACCTTTCTGACCCTCAGTTCAGCAAAGTTATCTTAGCTATGACAGAAAGGTGTGATCCATAAAAGAAAAGATTGATAAACTGGATTTCACTAAAATTGAAAGCTCTTCTTTTAGAAAGACACAGTTAAGAGAATGAAAATATAACTCACAGACTAGAGGGAAAAAAATTTTTTTTTTTTGAGACAGAGTCTCACTCTGTCGCCCAGGCTGAAGTGCAGTGGCGCGATCTCGGCTCACCACAACCTCCACCTCCCGGGTTCAAGTGATTCTTCCGCCTGAGCCTCCCAAGTAGCTGGGATTAAAGAAGCGCGTCACCATGCCCGGCTAATTTTTATATTTTTAGTAGAGACGGAGTTTCGCCATGTTGGCCAGGCTGGTCTTCAACTCCTGACCTCAGGTGATTCACCCACCTTGGCCTCCGAAAGTGCTGGGATTACAGGCATGAGCCACCGTGCCTGGCCAAGAAAATATTTTTAAATCCTACATCTGTTAAAGGACTTGTATCCAGACTACACAAAGAACCAAATCATCAGGAAAAAAAGAAAAAAAACTCATAAGCAAGAAGATTCAACTAAATGTTTGAACAAAAAAGACAAATAGGCGAATTAAGCACATTAAAAGATATTAGACATCATTAGTTATTAGGTAAATCCAAGAAAGCTCGACTGTGCAGCTGCAGCAATAGCTATATAGGCTGGCCTGGTTTACTGCTTGCATCTGACATCACAAAACAGGAAACAGCAAATCACTAGGGTTTCCTGTAGATGATCCTCATTCCTATTTTAAAAGCCTTTAAGGATGCCTATATGTTAGGTTTTTCTGAGATTTGACATATATTTCAAAAATTATTCTCCTGAATAAAAATTTGATGATAATCTTTTTTTTTTTTTTTTTTTTTTTTTTTTTTTTGAGACGGAGTCTCGCTCTGTCGCCCAGGCTGGAGTGCAGTGGCCGGATCTCAGCTCACTGCAAGCTCCGCCTCCCGGGTTTACGCCATTCTCCTGCCTCAGCCTCCCGAGTAGCTGGGACTACAGGCGCCCGCCACCTCGCCCGGCTAGTTTTTTTGTATTTTTTTAGTAGAGACGGGGTTTCACCGTGTTAGCCAGGATGGTCTCAATCTCCTGACCTCGTGATCCGCCCGTCTCGGCCTCCCAAAGTGCTGGGATTACAGGCTTGAGCCACCGCGCCCGGCCGATGATAATCTTTATTCAAACAAGAAGGTACCCTTCTAATACCCAAACATTAGCCCCACTCTAAAGGAATCCAACGCTTATAAAACATAACATGAAAACCAGTAAATTACTGGTTTGCAATCAGAATATGAAAAAATAGTGAGTTGCAGCCTAAATGAAATGATTACACAGCTCTCTGAGAAATTAAACTTTTCTCATTAAAAATGCACTTAATAATTCATGTAAAACAGGTTGCCTTTCTTAAACACTTTCAACAATTATGCCATGAATATTGGAAAGAATAAAGATCTTAATTAAGAAAAAGAACGTAGGCACAAATAAATAATATTAGGAAAGAACAGAGAATCATAAATACAGATAAAGAATTTTAAAACATATCAAAAAATACTATGAATATTTTCAGGCACTTGCTTTAAAAACATGAAAAAAATAACTTCTAGAGGAATTAAACTACAAAATGAACTCAAAAATATATAGAAATTTTCAGCGGTCAAAAATCGATTGAATTTTTTGAAACTTTAGATTCAAGCATTTTTTTTTCTTCTTTTGAGATGGAGTCTCAAATGAAAATACAAACGATACATTAGTAAATATAGCAATGTATTTTAAAATACATTTGTCACCAGGCTGGAGTGCAGTGGCACAATCTCGGCTCACTGCAACCTTCACCTCCCGGGTTCAACCGACTCTCCTGCCTCAGCCTCCCAAGTAGCTAGCATTACAGGCACGCGCCACCACGCCCAACTACTTTTTTTTTAATTTTTAGAAGAGACGGGGTTTCACCATGTTGGCCAGAATGGTCTCGATCTCCTGACCTCATGATCTGCCCACCACAGCCTCCCAAAGTGCTGGGATTACAGGCATGAGCTACCGTGCCTGGCCAGGTTCAAGTATTTTTATACGAGTTTTACAAATATTCATAAAACATCTGAATCAAAATCTAGGAAATATAAAAAGAGAGGAAATTCTAAAATTCCATTCTTGAGATTAGTATAAGATCAATATAAAAGTAGACTAGGATAACAAAAAAAGACTAATTCAAATATAAGCTTATTTTCAAACTCCCAAATGACACATTAGTAAATATAGCAATATATTTAAAAATACATGACTATCTCAACTTTATCCTAAGAATACTACATTGGTTTACGATTAGAAAAGCTATTAATTTAAATTGATTACATTAACAAATTAAAGCAAAATAAAATTACAATCTCAATTGAAACAAAAAATCATTAGATAAAATTTACCACTTATTCATTATGAACACCTTAGCAAGAAAGAATGAATGGAAGGTAAACTCTTTAATTCAGTAAGCAATATTAGAAATTCATAAATAAATACCACATTCTATGGATCAACTCATCAGTAGCATTCCCTTTAAAGCTAAGAACAATAGAAGACAGGCCTGCCATCTATGCTTCTATTCATCACGGTACTGAAGGCCTTAGACAAGGCAATAAGATAAAGAAGAAGACTTATAAGTGTAGAAAATGAAGAAACAAATGTTATTCAGATAATATAAACTTTTAATACAGAAAATCCAAGATAATCTACAAATTGTACTAATAAGAAAGTTCAGGGGCATTACTACATACAATATCAATGTACAGAAATTAAAGTTCCTATACAACGACAACCAGAAATTACTAAATGTGTTTTTTTAAATATCACATTTACAATAGTAATGACAGAATCATAATCTTTCAAGGAATAAATCTAACAAAGAGCAACATACTTAATACATTAAAAAATTATAAATTTTCTGAAGAAGTAGTTGTTTCTCAAATTGATCTATAAATTAAATGCACTTCTAATAAAAATTCCAAAAGGATTTTTTACTTAAATTTAGCAAACTGATCCTAAAATACGTATGAAAAAGCAAACTCTCCAAAATAAGCAAGTTCATTCTGCAAAATAAGGGGAAAAAATAGGATTTCTCTCCCATCAGAAAACAAAACAAAGTTTTAGTAATGGAAATAGTGTGGTATTGGCACAAAGTCAGATAAGTAAGACTAATGGAACAGAATTAAGCACCTAGAAAGAGATCTTAGCATATATGACACAGGTATCATTCTAAATTACTATGGAAAGAATAAATAATTCAACAAACTAAGAGATAGTTTCACAGAAAATTCAAACAATCTTACAAATAAAATTTTGAAATTTTAGAAGAAATTCTGCATTCTTCACGATCTTGGGAGAGAAAAGAATTTCTTAGAAGTTTAGAGAAAAAAAGTAAAAAGAAACGAACAAAGCCTCCAAGAAATATGGGACTATGTGAAAAGACCAAATCTACATCTGATTGGTGTACCTGAACGTGATGGGAAGAATGGAACCAAGTTGGAAAACACTCTTCAGGATATTATCCAGGAAAACTTCCCCAACCTAGCAAGGCAGGCCAACATTCAAATTCAGGAAATACAGAGAATGCCACAAAGATACTCCACGAGAAGAGCAACTCCAAGACACATAATTGTCAGATTCACTAAAGTTGAAAAGAAGGAAAAATGTTAACGGCAGCCAGAGAAAATGTCGGGTTAGCCACAAAGGGAAGCCCATCAGACTAACAACAGATCTCTGGGCAGAAACTCTACAAGCCAGAAGAGAGTGGGGGCCAATATTCAACATTCTTAAAGAAAAGAATTTTCAACCCAGAATTTCATATCCAGCCAAACTAAGCTTCATAAGTGAAGGAAAAATAAAATCCTTTACAGACAAGAAAATGCTGAGAGATTTTGTCACCACCAGGTCTGCCCTACAAGAGCTCCTGAAGGAAGCACTAAACATGGAAAGGAACAACTGGTACCAGCCACTGCAAAAACATGACAAATTGTAAAGAGCATCAATGCTAGGAAGAAACTGCATCAACTAACGAGCAAAATAACCAGCTAACATCATCATGACAGGATCAAATTCACACATAACAATATTAACCTTAAATGTAAATGAGCTAAATGCTCCTTGCTAGGAAGAAACTGCATCAATTAACGAGTAAAATAACCAGCTAACATCATAATGACAGGATCGAATTCACACATAACAGTATTAACCTTAAATGTAAATGGGCTAAATGCACCAATTAAAAGACACGGACTGGCAAATTGGATAAAAAGTCAAGACCCATCAGTGTGCTGTATTCAAGAGACCCAGCTCACATGCAGAGATACACATAGGTTCAAAATAAAGGGATGGAGGAAGATATACCAAGCAAATGGAAAACAAAAAAAGGCAGGGGTTGCAATCCTAGTCTCTGATAAAACATACTTGAAACCATTAAAGATCAAAAGAGACAAAGAAGGCCATTACGTAATATTAAAGGGATCGATTCTACAAGAAAAGCTAACTATCCTAAATATATATGCACCCAATACAGAAGAACCTAGATTCATAAAGCAAGTCCTTACAGACTTACAAAGAGACTTAGACTCCCATACAATAATAATGGGAGACTTCAACACCCCACTGTCAACATTAGACAGATCAGTAAGACAAAGTTAACAAGGATATCCAGGAATTGAACTCAGCTCTGCACCAAGCAGACCTAATAGACATCTACAGAACTCTCCACCCCAAATCAACAGAATATAAATTCTTCTCAACACCACATCGCACTTATTCCAAAATTGACCACATAGCTGGAAATAAAGCATTCCTCAGCAAATGTAAAAGAACAGAAATTATAACAAACTGTCTCTCAGACCACAGTGCAATCAAACCAGAACTCAGGATTAAGAAACTCACTCAAAACCGCTCAACTACATGGAAACTGAACAACCTGCTCCTGAATGACTACTGGGTACCTAACGAAATGAAGGCAGAAATAAAGACGTTCTTGAAACCAATGAGAACGAAGACACAACATACCACAATCTCTGGGACACATTTAAAGCAGTGTGTAGAGGGAAATTTATAGCACTAAATGCCCACAAGAGAAAGCAGGAAAGATCTAAAATCGACACCCTAACATCACAATTAAAAGAACTAAAGAAGCAAGAGCAAACACATTCAAAAGCTAGCAGAAGGCAAGAAATAAGTAAGATCAGAGCAGAACTGAAGGAGATAGAGACACAAAAAACCCTTCAAAAAGTCAATGAATCCAGGAGCTGGTTTTTTGAAAAGATCAACAAAAATTGATAGACCACTAACAAGACTAATAAAGAAGAAAAGAGAAAAGAATCAAATAGATGCAATAAAAAATGATAAGGGGATATCACCACAGATCCCACAGAAATACAAACTACCATTAGAGAATAAACACCTCAATGCATATAAACTACAAAATCTAGAAGAAATGGATAAATTCCTGAACACATACACCCTCCCAAGACTAAACCAGGAAGAAGTTGAAT
Organism: Theropithecus gelada; assembly: GCF_003255815.1. Lineage (NCBI taxonomy): Eukaryota > Metazoa > Chordata > Mammalia > Primates > Cercopithecidae > Theropithecus > Theropithecus gelada. The sequence goes on along the minus strand of NC_037675.1, from coordinate 66,930,977 downwards.
CCCTGAATTGATCAGTGATAGGTTCTGAAATTGAGGCAATAATTAATAGCCTACCAACCAAAAAAAGTCCAGGACCAGACGGATTCACAGCCAAATTCTACCAGACGTACAAGGAGGAGCTGGTACCATTCCTTCTGAAACTATTCCAATCAATAGAAAAAGAGGGAATCCTCCCTAACTCATTTTATGACGCCAGCATCATCCTGATACCAAAGCCTAACAGAGACACAACAAAAAAAGAGAACTTTAGACCAGTATCCCTGATGAACATCGATGCAAAAATCCTCAATAAAATATTGGCAAACCAAATCCAGCTGCACATCAAAAAGCTTATCCACCATGATCAAGTGGGCTTCATCCCTGGGATGCAAGGCTGGTTCAACATATGCAAATCAATAAACATAATCCAGCATATAAACAGAACCAAAGACAAAAACCACATGATTATCTCAATAGATGCAGAAAAGGCCTTTGACAAAATTCAACAGCCAGTCACGTTAAAAACTCTCAATAAATTAGTATTGATGGGACGTATCTCAAAATAATAAGAGCTATTTATGACAAACCCACAGCCAATATCATACTGAATGGGCAAAAACTGGAAGCATTCCCTTTGAAAACTGGTGCAAGACAAGGATGCCCTCCTCTCACCACTCCCATTCAACATAGTGTTGGAAGTTCTGGCCAGGGCAATCAGGTGGGAGAAAGAAATAAAGGGTATTCCATTAGGAAAAGAGGAAGTCAAATTGTCCCTGTTTGCAGATGACATGATTGTATATTTAGAAAACCCCATCATCTCAGCCCAAAACCTCCTTAAGCTGATAAGAAACTTCAGCAAAGTCTCAGGATACAAAATCAATGTGCAAAAATCACAAGCATTCTTATACACCAAAAACAGACAAACAGAGAGCCAAATCATGAATGAACTCCCATTCACAATTGCTTCAAAGAGAATAAAATAACTAGGAATCCACCTTACAAGGGATGTGAAGGACCTCTTCAAGGAGAACTATAAACCACTGCTCAATGAAATAAAAGAGGACACAAACAAATGGAAGAACATTCCATGCTCGTGGATAGGAAGAATCAATTATCATAAAAATGGCCATACTGCCCAAGGTAATTTATAGATTCAATGCCATCTCCATCAAGCTACCAATGACTTCCTTCACATAATTGGAAAAAAATACTTTAAAGTTCACATGGAACCAAAAAAGAGCGTGCATTGCCAAGTTAATCCTAAGCCAAAAGAACAAAGCTGGAGGCATCACGCTACCTGACTTCAAACTACACTACAAGGCTACAGTAACCAAAACAGCATGATACTGGTACCAAAACAGAGATATAGACCAATGGAACAGAACAGAGCCCTCAGAAATAATATCACACATCTACAACCATCTGGTCTTTGACAAACCTAACAAAAACAAGAAATGGGGAAAGGATTCCCTATTTAATAAATGGTGCTGGGAAAACTGGCTAGCCATATGTAGAAAGCTGAAACTGGATCCCTTCCTTACACCTTATATAAAAATTAATTCAAGATGGATTAAAGACTTAAATGTTAGACCTAAAACCATAAAAACCCTAGCAGAAAACCTAGGCAATACAATTCAGGACGTAGGCATGGGCAAGGACTTCATGTCTAAAACACCAAAAGCAATGGCAACAAAAGCCAAAATTGACAAATGGGATCTAATTAAAGAGCTTCTGCACAGCAAAAGAAACTACCATCAGAGTGAACAGGCAACCTACAGAATGGGAGAAAATTTTTGCAATCTACTCATCTGACAAAGGGCTAATCTACAAAGAACTCAAATCAATTTTCAAGAAAAAAACAACCCCATCAAAAAGTGGGCAAAGGATATGAACAGACACTTCTCAAAAGAAGACATTTATGCAGCCAACAGACACATGAAGAAATGCTCATCATCACTTGCCATCAGAGAAATGCAAATCAAAACCACAAATGAGATACCATCTCACACCAGTTAGAATGGCGATCATTAAAAAGTCAGGACACAACAGATGCTGGAGAGGATGTGGAGAAATAGGAACACTTGTACACTGTTAGTGGGACTGTAAACTAGTTCAACCATTGTGGAAGACAGTGTGGCGATTCCTCAAGGATCTAGAACTAGAAATACCAGTTGACCCAGACATCCCATTCATTACTGGGTATATACCCAAAGGATTATAAATCATGCTGCTATAAAGACAAATGCACACGTATGTTTATTGCAGCACTATTCACAATAGCAAAGAGTTGGAACCAACCCAAATGTCCATCAATGATAGAGTGGATTAAGAAAATGTGCCACATATATACCATGGAATACTATGCAGCCACAAAAAAGGATGAGTTCATGTCCTTTGCAGGGACACGGATGAAGCTGGAAACCATCATTCTCAGCAAACTATCCCAAGGATGAAAAACCAAACACTGCATGTTCTCACTCATATGTGGGAACTGAACAATGAGAACACTTGGACACAGGAAGGGGAATATCACACACCAGGGCCTGTTGTGTGGTGGGGGAGAGGGATAGCATTAGGAGATACACCTAATGTGAATGACGAGTTAATGGGTGCAGCACACCAACATGGCACATGTATACATATGTAACAAACCTGCACGTTGTGCACATGTACCCTAGAACTTAAAGTATAACAAAACAAAAACTAAAAAACTTAAAAGTTATAGAAAACTGTGGTAGGACTGAAAAAACATGATTATCTTCTCCCAGGTAAAATAAAATCATTTTGTTACTCTAGAATTTCAAACAGATATGATGTAATTGTGAAACAATGCCAGTTACCTCTCAACCTGTACCTGCGTATTTAACTGTGAAGAGTTACTCATAACCAACTATAATATTCAATCATTATTTACCATTTATTTGTTATATCAGTCAAGTTTTAGCCATAATTTTTATTGTATATGCACACAGGTAGAAAATTTTAAAAAGCAAAGCCGTTATGGGAAAATGACACACACAAAAAAGAATTTCTTAAATAAGATTTTTTTTTTAAAGACCAAAACATAAAAAGAAAGACTAATAAATCTGACTACCTTAAAAGTTAAAAATTTGGGGGCCAGGCGCAGTGGCTCACGCCTGTAATCCCAGCAATTTGGGAGGCTGGGGGGGGGGGAGCGGATCACAAGGTCAAGAGATCGAGAGCATCCTGGCTAACACAGTGAAACCCCGTTTCTACTAAAAATACAAAAAAAAAAAAGAAAAGAAATTAGCCGGGGTTGGTGGCAGGAGCCTGTAGTCCCAGCTACTTGGGAGGCTGAGGCAGGAGAATCACTTGAACCTGGGAGGCGGAGGTTGCAGTGAGCTGAGATTGCACCACTGCACTCCAACCTGGGCGACAGAGCAAGACTCTGTCTCAAAAAAAAAAAATAAAATAAAAATAAAAATTTTTGTGCAATAAAATTAATAGACAAGTCACAGGTGGAGAGAAGAGAATGGAAATATATATAATTAATATAGGATTATTATATAGATTTTATAAAGAACTCCTTCAAATCTATAAGAAAAGGCAAGGCAATGTAATAGAAAAATGTACAAAGTATATGAACTAGCAGTTCATAGAGGAGGACTTTATTCATCAGTAATCCTGAGAAATGATCAGCATTTTTTGGTAACCAGGATATTCAAATTGAAACAGAGATACTCTCTCCTCTATTAGAACACTGACAATTAAAAAGTGTGATATTGAGTGAGGTGAGGATGCACAGAAACTGGAACTCTCACATATTAAATTAGTTTTTAAGGGCTGCCATAACAGAATACCATAAAACGGGTGGCTTAAACAATAGAAATTTATTTTGTCACAGTTCCGGAGGCTAGAAGTCCATGATTAAGATATTGGCAGGTTTGGTTTCTTCTGAGGACTCACTCATTGGGTTGCAGAGGTCTGCCTCTTCTCACTGTATCCTCAATATGTCTTTCATCTGTTTGCAAGCCTCCCCTCTTTTGTTTGCCCAAATTCCCCCTTCTTAAAAGGACACCATCAGATTGGATTAGGGTCCACCTTAATGACCTGGTTATAACGTCATCATCTATTTAAAGGCACTATCTCCAAATATAATCACATCTGAGGGACTGGGGGTTAGGGCTTCAACATATAAATTTGGATGGGTGGGGGAAGCAATTAAGCCCGTAACATACATTAAAGGTAGCCCATACATACATTAAAGGTAGGAACGTAATATTAGAATAATTTGTTTAGAAAGTATTGCTGAATTGCTCCAAAGTTGAAAATGCACATATAAGAAGACCCAGAAGGTATCCTTCTAAGATTACCCTAAATAAAGGTTAGCACATTTCCACAAAGAGACACTAGATGTCCATTAATAGAGAATAAATAGTAAATTGTGGTTATTCATATGCAGTAATTTATTCTACAGTTAAAATGAACAAAGTATACCTATGAGTATCAATCATGTATAATCTTACATGAATTTCACAATGTTGAGTGAAAAAAGTTGCAAAACATACATATATGTAGTATGATACACTCTTACAAATTTTAAAAAGATATAAAAACACACTTTCATGCACACTTATTTACATAATATAAGAATAAAAATGTGGACAGGAGGTATACACAACACTCAGAATAAAATTTCCTCTGGAAAGTGATGAAGGAAAGTGGGAATAAGAAGTTATATATGCTTTATTTATCTTTTGTGTTGTTTTTGTTTCAATTTCATTTAGTTCTGCTCTAATCTTGGTCATTTCCTTTCTTCTGCTGGGTTTGGGTCTGGTTTGTTCTTGTTCTTGTCTGTTCTTGTTTCTCTAGTTCCTTGAGGTGTGACCTTAGATTGTCTATTTGTGCTCTTTCAGACTTTTTGATGTAGGCATGTAAGGCTAAGAACTTTCCTCTTTGTGCTGCCTTTGCTGTATCCCAGAGGTTTTGATAGGCTGTATCACTATTACTGTTCAGTAGAATTTTTTAGTTTTCATTTGATTTCATTGTTGACCCAATGATCATTCAGGAGCAGGTTATTTAATTTCCATATACTTGCATGGTTTTAAAGGTACCTTTTGGAGTTGATTTCCAGTTTTATCCCACTGTGGTCTAAGAGAGTACTTGATGTAATTTCAGTTTTCTTAAATTTATTGAGACTTGTTTTGTGGACTATCAAATGGTCTGTCTTGGAGAAAGTTCCATGCGCTGATGAATAGAATGTATACTCTGTGGTAGCTGGGTAGAATGTTCTATAAATACCTGTTAAGTTCCTTTGCTCCAGAGTAGAGTTTAAATCCATTGTTTCTTTGTTGACTTTCTGTGTTGATGACCTGTCTAGTGCTGTCAGTGGAGTTATTATTTATTTTGTTGCTGTCTATCTCATTACTTAGGTCTAGTAGTAATTGTTTTATAAATTTGGGAGCTCCAGTGTTAGGTGTGTATATGTTTAGGACTGTTACAAGGCCTTGTATATATTTAGGATTGTAAAAGGCCTTGTCCAACAAGGCCTTTTGTCTTTTTTAATTGCTGTTGCTTTTTGTTTTGTCTGATGTAAGAATAGCTACTCCTGCTCGCTTTGGGTGTCCATTTGCAAGGAATGTCTTTTTCCACCCCTGTACCTTAAGTTTATGTCAGTCCTTATGTTTTAGGTGAGTCTCTCAAAGGCAGCAGATGCTTGGTTTGTGAATTCAAATCCATTCTGCAATTCTGTATCTTTTAAGTGGAGCATTTAGGTCACTTACATTCAACATTAACACTGAGATGTGAGGTACTATTCCATTCATCATTCTGTCAGTTGCCTGTATACCTTGGATTTTTTTCTTTTTAACTGTATTTTTGTTCTTTTGAAAAGATAAATAAAATTGATAGACCATTAGCAAGATTCACCAAGAAAAGAACAGAGAAGATCCAAAGAAGCTCAATTAGAAAACGAGCTTATGGTCATTGTGAAAATTACCATACTGCCAAAAGCAATCTACAAATTCAGTGCAATCCCCATCAAAATACCACCATCATTCTTCACAGAATTAGAAAAAAAAAAAATTCTAAAATTCACATGGAACCAAAAAAGAGCCCTCACAGCCAAAGCCAAGACTGAGCAAAAAGAACAAATCTGGAGGCATCACACTACCTGATTTCAAACTACAAGGCCATAAGTCACCAAAACAGTATGGTACTGGTGTAAAAATAGCCACATAGACCAACTGAACAGAATAGAGAACCCAGAAATAAACACAAATACTTACAGCCAACTGATCTTCGACAAAGCAAACAAAAACATAAAGTGGGGAAAGGACACCCTTTTCAACATGGTGCCGCGATAATTGGCTAGCCACATGTAGGAGAATAAAACCTCATCTTTCACCTTACACAAAAATCAACTCAAGATGGATCAAGGACTTAAATCTAAGACCTGAAACTATAAAAAAATCTAGAAAATAACATCGGAAAAAAACCCTTCTAGACACTGGCTTAGGCAAAGACTTCAAAAGCAAATGTAACAAAAACAAAGATAAACAGGTGGGACTTAATTAAACCAAAGAGCTTTTGCACAGCAAAAGGAACAGTCAGCAAAGTAAACACAACCCAGAGTGGGAAAAAAATCTTTGCAAACTATGCATCTGACGAAGGACTAACATACAGAATCCACATGGAACTCAAACAAACCAGCAAGAAAAAAAAACAATCTCATCAAAAAATGGGCTCAGGACATGAATAGACAATTCTCAAAAGAAGATACACAAATGACCAAAAGACGTATGAAAAAATGCTCAACATCACTAATAACCAGGAAAATGCAAATCAAAACCACAATGTGATACCATCTTACTCCCACAAGAATGGCCATTATCAAAAAATAAAAAAATAATAGATGTTGGCGTGCATGTGGTGATCAGAGAACACTTCTACACTGCTGGTGGGAATGTAAACTAGTACAGCCACCATGGAAAACAGTGTGGAGATTCCTTAAAGAACTAAAAGTAGAACTACCATTTGATCCAGCAATCCCACTACTGGGTATCTGCACGGAGGAAAAGAAGTCATTATATGAAAAAGATACTTGCACATGCATGTTTATAGCAGCACAATTCGCAATTGCAAAAATGTGGAACCAAATGCCCATCAATCAATGAGTGGATAAAGAAACTGTATGTGTGTGTCTGTGTGTATGTGTGTATGATGGAACACTACTCAGCCATAAAAAGGAATGAATTAATGGCATTCACAGCATCTTGGATGGGACTGGAGACTATTATTCTAAGTGAAGTAACTCAGAAATGGAAAACCAAACATCCTATGCTCTCATTCATAAGTGGTAGCTAAGTTATGAGGATACAAAGGCATAGGAAGGATACAATGGACTTTGGGGACTCGGGGGAAATGGCGGGAAGCGGGTGAGGGATAAAATAGTACAAATTGGGTTCAGTGAATACTGCTCGGGTGATGAGTATATCAAAATCTATAAATCACCACTAAAGAACTTATATAACGGAATACCACCTGTCCTCCAAAAACTTACGGAAGTAAAAACTTTTGGAAAAAAACCATCAAAACTTCAAAAGATAAAAAAAAAAAGGTTACATCTGTATTTTATTCTAGCAATCTGAAGCAAATATGGCAAAATATCAATACTTGTTCAATCTGAGTGAGATACATGGGGTTATATTATTTTCTGAGCTTTGCATATATATTTGAAGTATTCTTTAACAGCAGAAACATGCTTTAATAACGTTAAATAAAAAATAAGTAGTTGCTCATCATTAACAATATTTGATTCTGATCTTCTGGCATCATATAGTACTACATTATTAGAATACTGCTATAAAAATATCATAGAATGTCTTTTATTCAGAAGAAATTAATCAACACCATTGCCTATCACCTACTAAATTTTTAGTCATTGTTACATAGCAGTTGAGCTACTAAAATAAGATCATTTTGTTTCACACAATAAGAAAAAAATTTTAAACAATCTATAAAGAAAATCTGTAATAGTGGCATTATATCAACAAACTACTAAGATTAACATAATTTGGACCACTTCTAAATATAAACTAAAATGGCTGAAAGGTGGAGTTATACTCAGTAACCATAGGACTAAAATATTCCCAGCAAAAGCACAAGAAATAATTGTATTTATTCAAATGTCAAGCTTTGCAAGAGTTTGTCAGATTCGATACATGGAGAAGCCAGTTCCCCTACTGAAAGAAAATATCACTTTGTTCAAATAAACAGCTTCTTATGACTATACATATCCATTTTACCTAACGTGCAAAAGTGTGAATTTATTTATTTATAATTTTCAAAACTGACTATAACTTTCAGACTCAAATGCAAACCAAGAAGGGGTAAACGAGTCAAGCAACAATATCAGTTTTAACAGAATAATCACACAGGATAACCTGTATCTAAATTCAGCTCTAAGATACTATGATATCAACATTAAAAAGGTTTCTGGCTCAATTCTCCAAGGAAATCTGTGTCCATATTTACTTTGACAGGTGTATACTAGACTACTGTTGTATCATCCAGCAGCTAACAACAGAGCAATGTAGAATGAATAGTTGTCTGTGCTCAATTCAAATGTGTTAAAAGAGGGGAATTTGGAGAAAACATACAAATCAGGGCAATGAATGATTAATAATTCAATGTTTCGTCTCCAGATTTTTTAAATAGAAATATAATTGCTTACTTATTTCCTCATTCCATATGCTGCTAATTTTCTTTAAACCTTATTAGAGTTCAGTTGAAAATACATGAATAAATTTTTTAAGGTACAAGATTATACATAATAACAAGTCTAGTCCCCATGAACCCCATGTTACTACTGATAATGTCTTAGGCATTATTATTTACAAATGTTTTATATATTTTAACAGCTGCAGAATATTCATCCCATGGAGACATCATAATTTCTTAACCCATCCCCTACTGATATTTAAATTTAAGTTGTTTCTGTAACTACTTATTTAATGTAAGTGCTTATTTGTCACTCTTCCCTGCTACATTCAAATCTGTGAGGGTACTATACTATACTTAGCATATGACACATTCTCTGACACATAGTAGTTGCTTCATTAATATTTTTTGCATAAATGAAATAACACAAACAAATCACTGACTACTTAGAGCCAGGAGGAAAAAGAAGTATGAAGTGGTAAAGGCAGGACAAAATAACAAAGCTCTGTCACATGAACCAGCTACAGATCAGTAAAGTGAAAATAGAGCATTTGTAAACTGAAATACAAGTAAATGGAAAATTCAATTGACACACCTTTTACAAACAGGTTTTGCATTAAGAGATGAGTATCTTAATGCGAAAAAGAAAGAAAACATCCAAAACATGGATTGTTGTGGGGAATTTAGACACATTATTCTAAGTCCACTTGGTTAAAGTATACAATACTAATCCTGTTTACCAAGTTACCCTACTATTAAAATCTATCAGTTTTCTGAAAAAATTTTCTAGACTACAACGACATTTCTCTCAACAGTAATATTTACTTTTCTTCATGTACTCAAAAGAGCAAGAATCTTTGGTGAGAATATCTTATGGCACTAGATTTACAGGAGATTACTGAATTTTTGTTAGAGCATATGTATTAAACAGACCTAATAAAATTAATGATTATTGTAAATCTCTTTTTCCAAATAAAGACGGCAGTTAATGGCTTTATTAAGAAATGGAAAGACCTTGGTTATGTGCCAATTCACACTACTGCAAGTCTTTTAAATATAAGGTTCAAAGGTAGGGTAAATGATAATAACACTGCAATTACTAGTTTATGAAGTGAAGCAGAATACTTAGGACAAAATGTTGAAAATAGACTTGTAAACCTTGCATACAAAAGAGTATCTCTAGATGTCTGGCCCAGGAATGTATCCTGGAATTCTAAGTATGGGCTTCCTGAAACAGAGCTGTAAAGTCTTTATATGACATAGGTCCAAACTCAAGCAGCTTCCTTATCATCCTGTACCAGCCATTCCCTAGCATAAGTAAGAATTTAAAATATTTCTAAAAATACTCATAACTAAACCAAGAAATAAATCAATTTCCAAAAAGGAACTTTTGCCTCCTTTCAAGCACGTCTTCAATTTTTAAGAAATTCTTTAAGATAAAGATGAAGAAGAGGTGAACCACTGTTAAAAGTGTGGGGAGATGGGGGGGAAACATGGTAATGCTCAATGAGTTTCAGTTTTCTCCTCTTTCTTTTCAGAAAAATAATTACCTTATTTATATGCCTGATACTGATACCATATTCTGAAAATAATTTTTTTGTTTACTTTAAAGCCGATGACTGAGGCTGTTTGCTTATTTCTCATTTATAAAGTAGGAAACAAGTTTCAGACAGAAATTAAATTTTATGTTCAGAGACTTATTAAAAAATGTTCTGGGCTGGGCACAGGGACTCACGCCTGTAATTCTTGCACTTTGGGAGGCCAAGGTGGGCAGATCACGAGGTCAGGAGATCGAGACCATCCTGGCCAACATGGTGAAACTCTGTCTTCACTAAAATACAAAAAATTAGCCAGGTGTAGTGGCGTGTGCCTGTAGTCCCAGCTACTCGGGAGGGTGAGGCAGGGGAATTGCTTGAACCCCAGAGGCAGAGGTTGCACTGAGCCAAGACTGTGCCACTGCACTCCAGCCTGGCAACAGATAGAGACTCCACCTCAGGCAAAAAAAAAAAAAAAAGGTTCTAAGAACCATCAAAGTATTTGTAAATTTTTACTTAATTTCAGTCTTTGGAATAGTAATTATACTACTATGAAAACACATTATTTTCCTCCACAATTCAGTAATTAAAACAAACTAAGTTGAACTGGAGAAATGAGAAAAATCAAAAAACACTCAAAGCTAAATTAGTAAATAGATGTATACAGAGTAAATAGAGTCAAACCATGTCGCTATTACTTAACAGAATAAAAAAAGTGTGGCCAGGTGCAGTGGCTCACACCTATAATCCCAGCACTTTGGGAGGCTGAGGCAGGTGGATCACAAGGTCAGGAGTTCGAGACCAGCCTGGCCAATATGGCAAAACCCCGTCTCTACTAAAAATACAAAACTTAGCTGGGGGTGGTGGCATGCGCCTGTAGTCCCAGCTACTCAGGAGGCTGAGGCAGGAGAATCACTTGAACCTGGGAGGCAGAAGTTGCAGTGAGCCGAGATCACACCACTACACTCCAGCCTGGGCGACAGACTGAGACTCTATCTCAAAAAAAAAAATTTTTTTTTTTTTAGTAAATAGAGCAAAACCCTATCACTATTACATAATAGAATAATAAAATTTTTGAGACAGGGTCTCTTTCTGTTGCCCAGGCGGCTGCAAATACAGCTTAATGTGTAGCCTTGACTGCTGGGCTCAAGCCGTCCTCCTACCTCAGCTTCCAGAGTAGCTGGAAACTACATGTGGACACCACCATGCCCGGTTAATTGTATTTTTTACTTTTTGTAGAAACAAGATCTCATTACGTAGCCCAGACTGGTTTCCAACTTCTGCGCTCAAGCAATCCTCTCATCTCAGCCTCCCAAAGTGCTGGGATTCAGGCATGAGCCACCATGTCTGGCCAACAGTTTAAATTAAAACACATTAAGAACAAATTCACTGTGAGATGGCATGAGTCACAAATACCTGGCTCAATGTTAAACTGATTTAGTTGTCCATATTAGTTAGTGTTACTAGAGCTACTGTCCTCAGTGTTATATGACAGATGTTTAGAGTTTCCAAGCCTCCAAAAAAAAAATTCTGTTACACTATCATGGACTTTATTCCAAGTCAAGCCATTCTGTGATATGCACCATTCTTCTGTGGATAAATCAGATTAATCCACTACCATCACTGAAAAGACCATTCAAATCAGCGCCTTTTAAACTGCTGGTTAGGTGCATTATCTAGAAAAACAGTATAGAAATTTAAACTATAGTTTTTTTTTACAGGAAGACAGATTTTAGTAAGAGTCTTACCATTTCTTAGCTGTGTGACTCTGGGCAAGTTATTTAACCTATCTAAGGTCTGTTTCCTTATTTGTACTATGAAAATAACAATAGTACCACAAAGACTTATTTTGAGGACTAAATGTTCCGAAATTGTAGGGGCTCAATAAACGTTATCTGTCAACATTATTTAACACAATAATAAATAATGGAATGGAATAAATAATGTTCTATTGTGGAACAGCACAGATTACTGGTAAACAATTTCATGGTATAGCCCTCAAATTTTAAAAGGATTATAAGGAATATGATGACAGCTTACTCTTATGAATCAGGTTGCTGAGCTAACTAGGATGTCTACAGTCTCGAGAAAATTTAAGAAAATTCTATGTATCACAGTAAGTGTTTAAATAGACCAGGCTTGGAAAACTCAATAGACTAGAATACAGCAAGTCCTATGAGAGAAAACAACCATGCATTTTAAACTATGATTTCGTTTTTTTAAAAAAAAAATCTGTTATATCATCAAATAATTCTGCAGTTGATATTCTTGAGGTTGGATATGTGTATATTTGGTTTCTTATTATGCTACCCTAAAGGTATGAGTTGAAAATTATCTAAAAAATAAATAACTCCCCTAACTTTTCTGCAAATCCATACCATCATCTCCTTCAAAAACCTGAAGAATGAAAGAAAAATGGCTCTTAAAAACTTCAGTAACATTAAAATAGCTGATCATGTAAGAAAGGAAGACATTCCTCCTACAGAACAATAGTTTGGATAACTGCTATAAATGAATTAACAATTTTGGAAAGAATACTGTAAAAATTATATGACAATATCAAGAGTTCTAAGTGAATATTGCTGCTATCAAAGCAATGATTAATAAGTATGTTTAATCTTCAAACTATGCACATTCACATCCAAGTAAAAAGATGTAGTTTTTATTATAGCAAATCTATATTTAAAATCAAAACACATCAAAATTACAACTTTCCATTTTGCATATGTATGTGCATGTGTTCATCTCCGTGTGTACTTTCTCTAACCCAGTTAAAATAATCATTCCAAAAGGGTTAAAAAAAAAAACCTAGAGCCTGAAGAGGACAAAAATTAATCTTCAATTCTACTGACAAAGGATTCAGAATCCAGATTACCAGTTTGTCAGCTCATTTTACAAACTTCATATCTACTGTTATTAAATAAATTTATATTTTCTAGCCCAGGTGATACTATTTATGCTGATACTTTCAGAAACAAAGGCAGTCATAGTAACTGTTTGTCAGCCACAGCAGAATGTTTTAGGCTAGAAATAATATAAGAGAATGGTGTGGAAGATAAATCGTCAAGTTATTTGATAAAAAATATATGTCAATTATACTTAATTCAAAGTGAACTTTCTTCTCAAAATCAAGTAAGTGGTTTTAGTTCTAATCCAGACTGAGGTATATATCACGAGAGTGAGGAAACAAAATACTTTACTTTTAAAGAGGATGAAGTGAACCCTGGAAACAAATTTTCTTTATTATTTCACCTCAAACAAGAAATGCTAATATTTTAGTTCATATTAAAATAGTCAAATAGACACAACAGGGTTCAAGAAAATATTTCTGAAATTATGCTAGTTAATGGCATTCTGATTATTACATCTTCTCATATTAACCATACCCAGACACTTTCAGGAGACTTAGGAATCGTTAATTAATAAATACAATAAATATAAGGTGCCAGATAAATGCCATTTACAAAGATTAAATATTCTAATGCATAAGATGAAACTTTAAGAATACACATTTGAAAGTGGTTTTGATAGCAATAGGAGGCAGAGGAGGCACAGAAATGCTAGGCAGACAGGGGCGAGTCCCTGGCAAAATCCCACCTTCAAGTAGAAAAGTCTGAAACCGAGGCCCAAAGTGAAAACTTCTATCCCTGTGTGCTCGCTCTCTCCCAGTTGGTTGTTTCTCAATAATATCTTTTTACCAATCAAATGCTGCCTTTTCCAAAACTACCTACAGCCCGTCCCAACCCCCATCCTGTGCCTATAAAGACCCCAGACTCAGCCAGCAGAGGGGAGAAATGGCTGGATATCGAAGAGAGTCAACTAGAGACAGCAGCTGGATGAGGCAACTTGACTTCAGAAGAGAGAGGCAGAGAGCTGGCTTGACTTCAGGGGAGAGCAACCTGCCCTTCCCATCCCCTTTCTTGCTCCCCTTTCCACTGAGAACTACTTTCATGACTCAATAAAATTCTCTACATTCACAATCCTTCAGTCCATCTGCATGACCTCATTCCTCTTGGGTACCAGACAAGAATTTGGGATGTACCACATGCGGGTACCCAAAAAGTCTGTCATACTGGCCCTCTGCCCTCGCTGGCAGAGGGCAGCCACCCAACACGATGAGGCAAAGGACACAGTGAGCTGATAACACACTGGATGTCTGCAGACAATGGAGCTAAGACAGCATTGCAACATGCCCCCTGGGGCCTTGGGGTCGCAGACACCCCTACCTGGATGCTGCCACAGGGCCTGCAGGGAGTTTGCTCCTGCCATCGCTGAAGCAGCTGGCAGTCCCTGAACTCACTCACTTGCATGTTCCCTCCTGCGAGGGGTGGAGCCTGTTCCTGCTGGTACTCACTCCGGTTCCTGCACTTGTTCGCACACTCCCTCCCCTTAAGGGGGGCACGCTGAGTAAACGAGGTACCCCTGTCGTACACCCTGCAAAGGGGTCAAGAAAATACCCTGCATCAGTTTTTCACTATTTTCTGACTAGTTTTAATGGAGATTTACTAAAAGTCAAATTTGGCACTGTGAAATTTGTTAGAAAAGCACATCTTAGGCCCGGAGCGGTGGCACATGCCTGTAATCCCAGCACTTTGGGAGGCCAAGGTGGTGGATCACCTGAGGTTGGGAGTTTGAGACCAGCCTGACCAACATGGCAAAACCCCATCTCTACTAAAAATACAAAATTAGCTGGATGTGGTGGCACATGCCTGTAATCCCAGCTACTCAGGAAGGCTAAGGCAGGAGAATTGCTTGAACCCAGGAGGTGGAGGTTGCGATGAGCCGAGATAGCACCACTGCACTCCAGCCTGGGCGAAAAGAGGAAGGAAGGGAGGGAGGGAGGGAAAAGAAAAGAAAAGAAAGAAAAGAAAAAAAAGGAAAGAAAGAAAGGAAAGGAAAGAGAGAGAAAGAAGGAAGGAAGGAGAAAGAAAGAGAAAGAAAGAAAAAGAAAGAAAGAAAGAAAGAAAGAAAGAAAGAAAGAAAGAAAGAAAGAAAGAAAGAGAGAGAGAGAGAGAGAGAGAGAAAGAAAGAAAGAAAGAGAAAGAAAGAAAGAAAGAAAGAAAGAAAGAAAGAAAGAAAGAAAGAAAGAGAGAGAGAAAGAAAGAAAAAGAAAAAAGAAAAGCACATCTTAGAGAAGCTCATCATTTCACAGCTATTTTCATTTCTGTATTAAAATCACATTACCTTACATGGGTATTCTACAGACAATATTAATCTGTATCTATACACTAGGAAACACAGAATCTGTAATGTTCATGATAAATTTTGAACATATCAAGAACAAAAGAAAATCTGGTTTGATTGCTATTGAAATTTTTCCTATTTCAAAATGAATGCAATAGATTCCCCTCTTAACTTTAATATTCATTTAAGTTATATTATTCTTTTTTACAACTATTAAACTACTCTTTATCACTTAAAGTAAGTAAAAGGCATAAAAATATTGACACAAAGACTCACAAAAGGAATGAGGTGCAAGTGATTATGTTTTACAGTGATTCAAGGAAATAATTCAGAAAATAAGGTAAAATCAACAATCTAGGATTACACTGGAAATCCTATAGAATTATGTTGGGGATTATAAACATTACTGGAGCCTAGAAGGACTGACTAATTGCCTAAAGACTAATATTATAGAAAGAAACTAAACTGGATACATTACATGATCTCAGAGGATGTGAAGAAAATGTAAAAAAATTACCAAATTACCAAAACCACACCAATACCATGTATAGAACATGCCTTGGTCCAGCCCACATGCTGACATATAGTGAGTATCCAAGAAATATCTATTGATTGAATGATGCATTAAAGAATGACTTGAGATAGTAGTTTCCCAACAAGTAGAAGAGAAGAATATCTTCCACAAAAGACAGAAATACATGAGATGCACTGTTTCCAATGCTGACAACACATGCCGGTTCAAATAAACTTTCAATAACTCAACAGACTGCAGATCAATAGGGATTATTTTAAGGGGAGAAGGAGATTGAATACGCATGAAAACTTCTAAGGATATTCTAGAAGATAAACTGTCCTACTCAGAATGAAATGTCTTTTAGTATCGTTAGACAGAACTAGGCTATTTACTTAAAAGAATAAAATACCTTAAATGTAAGCTTAGTATCAGATCCTCTGGTAGAGTCCTCTTTGGTCTTCCACCAACGGCTGAAGTTTGAACAGCTCCTTTAATATATCTATCTATCTAATACAGATAAATAGATATGAAGGTAGGTAGATAGGAAGATAGGTAGGTAGGTAGCAAGCAGACCTCACCACTTAGGTATTCTCTGAGAGAACACAATTAATTCCTCTATAAGAAGCCACTTTTTGAATGAAGGAAAAAAAAATAGATGATAGGTCAGTTCTCCCCCACCACCTAAATATAGTCATTCTTTTGTACAGAATTTACAAATATATACTTTATTTCAAGTAACACTCAAACAACAATTTTTTCATGAACTACTTTACACCAAAGGAACAATTATAACACAAAACCAAAGTGAAAGCTCTCAT
The DNA here is from genome assembly GCF_003255815.1 of Theropithecus gelada. Lineage (NCBI taxonomy): Eukaryota > Metazoa > Chordata > Mammalia > Primates > Cercopithecidae > Theropithecus > Theropithecus gelada. The sequence goes on along the minus strand of NC_037675.1, from coordinate 66,914,265 downwards.
ATATATCCAAAGGGACTCAGTGCCTGAATGAAACTGACAAAAAACTAATTGTATATACAGCCGCAAATGCAAAGTTGCAGAAAAATCTTCATAATCCCTCAGTTAATAAGAAACTTCCTGAAGAACTAGGAGGTGAGATCTAGAAGCAATGTCTTTTTGTTTATTCTTAGTTTTTTAAAAAAATATCTTGCAATAGAGTTTACATTTTTTTTTAGTTACAACAAACTCATGCAAAGAATTGTTACAATATGTGACTTGCCTGTGGTGTTAATCACATCAGTAAAGTATGCTGTTACTAGATTATATATGACATACACCCAAAAAAAAAAAAAAAAAAAAAAAAGCCTGCTTAAATGCTTCAATAGTGCACATTTCTCTTGGTTTATATGCCACAATACTTTTAAGAGAAAGGTAACAACTAATTTTCAGCTGAGATATTAAACATGGAGCTCCTTCATAAAGCATTCTAGCTTCAAACCATACTACCTGAGATTAAGACCCAAGATGAAGATTCTCTTCAGCTTCCCCTCATGTCACCAATGAAAAACAAGATTATCGGTTTGCAAAAGCACAATCATAACTCTATCTTACCTCTAATAACTTAACTGCCTTTCATCCAACAGTATCAAGCTGCTTTGCCAATGCTAATTAAGCTACACAAAACCCCAGGGAGGTAAGTTACCAACTGAAGGTTAATCCTTTCAAAAAAAGACTTGGATTTTTCTTGTATATTATCTTGCTGCCTGGCTGATGTGTAACATACTTGTCAGAACAAGGGAGTTGAATTTCAAAGATACAATGTATTATAAGCTTTCAGAAGTAGAATCTCATGCCCCTTTCATGTTCTTAAATACTTCAATCTAAAACTGAACTACTGCTTTTGCCTTTTATTGAAAACATTGACAAGTGACAGGCCAAGAGAAACCCATACCGACCATTAATAGCAACTCCAAGAGTAAATCCGAGTTTCTCCATATTAAAATGGAAAAATTTTAAACTAACTTCACATTCATTTAAGTAACTTAAATGTATTCACACAATTTTTTGTGTGAGGGAAGAAGTAACCTTTTGCACAAATACTTCTAGGCTTTGTTTCCAAAGTGTTGACAAAGTAGTTTCTGTTTTCTTCCATTACTGTAGAAAAACATATGTTCTATGTGTGTGTGTATGTGTATTTTTCAAATAAAGTATAGGTAAAAGAACACAAACTAAAGGCCATAACATTTTGCCAAGTCAAAACCAGAAATCTTGTTTTTCCCCAACAATGAAATGACAAATGTCTAAAATTCCCAAAATACAGAAATACCACCACCTACTTTCCCCATGGAGAATTTTATCCAGGGAGATGGAGTGCCAGAAGGTGAAAGAACACTACTATCCTCCGCCCTTAGACATATATCACCTTGAAGTATGAAGCCTATTTCCAACAAATACCAGGAGACTAGAAAAACAATTGTTTATGCAGGATTTCTCTGAGTTACTGAATCCTTAAGTTACATGGTAGTGTTTTAGAACCCTTTATTTTCTATGGAGGTAAGAATCACCCTGTATTGTGATTTTTACCTAACGTATTCCAGATACTAATCCACATTTAGGTAATGGATGAATGACACATTGGGTTCTATCACGCTCCCATCTAGGCAACTCAACCTTTTTCATTATTAGTATCCCCCACAGTTTGGTCAAGAGGAGAAACAGTGAGATATCATAAGGGATTTTCCCAATGGTACCTACTCTTTAGCTCTATGATGCAAAGGCATAAAAACAATTCTGCAGGTTAAGTCAAGATGTTTGGATTTCAGCATAAACTCATCCCCTTCCATGTGAGTTTCTTTTTATGCAATGTGATAAATGAACTGGATATGCTGGGTGAAAACATACTCATTGCAAAGTTTCTAATTTCAAAGATTGAGAACAAATGTTTTTCCTGTTTTAAACAGTTATTAAAATACTCGATTTTCCGCCATGAATGATTCTTATTTTGTACAAGGTTATGAAGAAAAAAAATGTTAACTTATAAGGACAAAATCAAGTAATCAGAGCTCTCAACAACAACAAAAAAAATGCTAGGAAATCAGCACTGGTAATTTCCTATGGGTAACAGATGGAGTTACCCATTGTTATGTCATATCTTTCTGTTTCTTTCCCCCAAGATAGGGAGGATATCTTTGAAAGGAAGCATAAGAAAGTAATAGAAGATGTTGCCTCTAGAAAGAAGAACTGAGGGGCTGGGTTTGTGGCAGAAATATCATGCCAATGTATACCCCTTTTGTACTCTTTGGATGCTTTACCATGTCTATATATCATCATTTAAAAAATGAAAATCTCTTGTGTCAAAAATTTAATTAAAGTAAGTTTATTACTGTGAAGAGAAAGAAATGAGAAGAGAAGTCTTTAAACTGAGTGAGTGAAGTTGAACCAGTTTGAATCAAAACATTTAAGGCAAGGTCCTTAACAAGCAAAGGGTGAATATCAAAGCAAAGGTCTGTGAAGTGCCATGGTGTTCTCTGTAGAATTCTAAGTCTCTATGCCAAGTTCTTATTTTCAAGTTTACATAGGCCCATGATCCTTTATTTCTTCTATATGAATTTCATTAAATAATGCTATTGTAGATTTTGATATTTAAAAGAGAAGTTTCTACTGAAATCAGAATTCCTTTTCTAAATATTTCATCATAAATAAATATACCTAGATTATAGGTAAAAACAAAGAAACTGTACCCGCTGGATTTTTTCTTTTTTTTTTTTTTTGAGATGGAGTCTGGCTCTGTCGCCCAGACTGGAGTGCAGTGGCACAATCTCGGCTTACTGCAAGCTCCGACTCCCGGGTTCATACCATTCTCCTGCCTCAGCCTCCCGAGTAGCTGGGACTACAGGCGCCGGCCACCATGCCCAGCCAATTTTTTGTATTTTTAGTAGAGACGGGATTTCACTGTGTTAGCCAGGATGGTCTCGATCTCCTGACCTCGTGATCTGCCCGCCTCCGTTGGTGGATTTTATAACACTCTTTTCCTGGCAAACACTTCTAAAAATGCCTGTCTTTTGTGTAACACTGAAGAAAGAACTAAGTTGAAAAGGAGGGAGTAGGGGAAAGAGGAGAAAAGTAAAAGAGATTGAGAGCGACAAGAAAAAGGAGCGAAATAAAGGGACTAGGAAAGAAAAGGAAAATGTGACATAGTAGTTCCCTCTTATTTGTGGGGATACTTTTCAAGACCCTAGTCTAGTGGATGTCTGAATTGCAGATAGTACTGAATCCTACATATACTGTTTTCTCCTATACATACATACTTACTATAAAGTTTACTTTATAAATTAGGCACAGCTAAGAGATTAACAAGAATAATAATAGAGTAATTATAACAAGATAATGTAAAAGATGTTATGTGAATGTGGTCTTTCTGTTGCATTCTCTCTCTCTCAAAATATCTTATTTTCAGACCACAGTTGACTATGTATACTGAAACTGCAGAAAGCAAAACCATGGATAAAGGGGACCATTGGTAATATGATCTCTGTGGGACTAAGAGTCACAACTCATTTTTAAAAAATTGCCAAGTACTTGTTACGTGCCAAGTACTTAAGGACACAAACATGAAACAAACACAGCCACTATCCTCAAATACTTTACAATCTGGAAATGTCAGATTCATAATTTGTGGAAAAGTCAAACACAAATTATGAATTGCAGCACATGTAATAATAACAGCGATAATTTGGTATGAGAGTTTAGACCATAGCAAGAAGAGATAATAAATGCCTAGTATAATTAAGAACTTTAAAAAGACAGCCACAGGGAACCATGTCACGGAAAAGTCTGCTGGGTGATGAAGGAAAAGACATTTCAAACAGAAGGAAGAGCATGTGCAAAGGAATGGAAGTGTGAAAGAGCATGCCACATTCAGTAAAGATGAACTTATTTTATATGGCTAGAGCACAGGGTACAGGGGAGAACAGGAAGTGAGGTTGAAAAGGGAGGTTAAGGTGGGAGGAGTAGTAGTGGCAAATGAAGCTAAAACAATGAGTAGCATCAGTTTTCTTAAACTCTAAAATAATGTTTGTTTTAAAAGTAAATTGTGTAAATATTTGCTGGGGTGAAGGTTGGTGGCAGTGTTATAAAAGCAAATTTCTTCACAACACAAATAAATACATTAATTATCAGTAAAAATGGATGGCACTATTTACCAATTACCCTCATCTATTAATTATATCAGGTTCAGTGGGCTGTCCACTTGGAAACAGTGAAGCATTATTTTGGTTTACATGAACCTGAAAGCCATAAAGCTGTATTTATTATCAAATGTTACAGAATTCACATTTGTCATTAATTCAGACTGATTACCAACCACACAACTAATATATGGATGCATTTGCTTTTATAAAATCAGGCATGCATACATTCAAAGTAATTGTGCAACTCTAAGCCCCAGAAATATTTATATTTAGCAATATTTTAATAGTCCAAGTGTCCTTGAGATTCAGTGTCCTGAATCTCAGATTGACTGTGTTGCCATCTTTATGCCTAAAAGTTACCTAGACAATATAATTGTATTCATAAAATATTAATAGCACAGGTACTATATAGACGTTTGTCTTGGTAAAATTTTTCAGCCTACACACACACACACATACTATTAGTTCTCTTTGTGACACACTGTGGCTACTACATATGGCACTGCTCTAGAAACATATTAATTCCTAACTATTATCAGTTGTATAACGCAGTTAACAGATCAGTAACCAAAGATTCAAAAGACTTGGACTACTGGCCTGCTTATAAAATTAACTAAATATTTGACTTAAGTCGTATCATTTCTGAACTTCACTTTTTCTCATCTGTGAGGATCATAACTATTTCCTGGATATATAAAAATTGTCTTTTACAGTGAATAACATTTTCCTAAATGTACAAAAAATTTGCTATTTTTGTAAACATTAGTACATACTCTTTTTTTTTTTTGGAGACAGAGTCTCGCTCTGTCACCCAGGCTGGAGCGCCTCACCCAGGCTGGAGTGCAGTGGCGCGATCTCGGCTCACTGCAAGCTCCGCCTCCCGGGTTCACACCATTCTCCTGCCTCAGCCTCCCGAGTAGCTGGGACCACAGTTGCCCGCCACCACTCCCGGCTAATTTTTTGTTCTTTATTAGAGACTGGGTTTCACCGCGCTAGCCAGGATGGTCTCCACCTCCTGACCTCATGATCCGCCCGCCTCCGCCTCCCAAAGTGCTGGGATTACAGGCGTGACTCACCGCACCTGGCACATGCTCTTTAAAATAATAAAAGAGATGAAAACATGTAAAAAAATAAAAGAGATGAAAACATGTAGGGGGGAAAACCCCTCAAATATGTCAAAATAGGTTTAAAAGCTTTTACAAAATTAGAGGAAATTATTTGTCCTTTTAAAATATAGTACATTTAATTTTACTTTTATTTAATAGAAGCACAAATTCAGTGAAAATGCATGAATTCCTCAATTTCAAATGGATATTTTTAAAAAGATCTAAGGTTAAAAAACTGTCAAAAACATTAATAGACTGGACTGTCTTTATAAATATATTTTAAATTTTAGATGTTATTAACAGAAACATGAAAATACTTCCAACTCCAAATTTTGTTGGCTTGTTATTCTTCACAGTGAAACTTTATATCAAATACATTAGATTCCAAAATCATAACTTACATAAATGTCTAGCATTAAATGATGTCATTGCCAATTTTATCAATTTATCTTTTAAATGGCTCAATATCCTAATCAAATGGTATGTTTTTCAAGAGAGACTGAGGGTATTTGGGAATGTCTGCCTGTTGAATCTACACTTGGCTGGTGTCTTAGCTAAGAACAGCATTCCTAGATCACATTTTCTTTATTTCAAAAGAGTAAAAAGATTGCTACATTCATCTCCAGCACTGACTGTTCCTAGGAAGAAGCTTAGCAAGAGCCTGATTTCCCCCTCTTTGAAATGATATATTCTTCTTTCTGGATACCTGGAGAAATATCAGTTTTATCATTTAACCTAGATATGTCAAGCAATCAAAATCCACAGGACCCAAAATATTATTTTGACCCAAGGATGTGTTTCTTCTTTTCAGGGAAAGTGTCTTTATTATATTTTTGAATAATTTCTCTCTTCCATTATTTTCTATTCTCTATGCAATTATTTTAACGCTGGATCTTTACTGGTTATTCATATCTATTTCATTCTCTAAGTTTTAATCTCTTGTCTATATTCTCTCTGATTATGTCAAGTCTTTCTTCAGTCTCAATATTTAATTTTTAGGCAAGTTTCCTTCTGGGCAAGGCAGCAAGTTTCCTTCTGGGCAAGGCAGCAAGTTTCCTTCTGGGCAAGGCAGCCTGACTTCCACATTCTGAGTTGTGTCAGCTCTGAGGAAATCAAATGCCAATATTTCCAAAGGAAACTATGCTAATTAGACATGCCCACCAATCTCCAATCTTCACTGTTGTTTAACAATTTATGAAAAAACATTTTATTTATATATACTTTTTTTATTCCTTGTCTAAAATTATATTTTAAAACACAAGTAATCATAGTTGCATCGAAAGAGCAAACAGCTTAAAATATCCATACTTTTAGAAGTACATGTTTATGTTACTTCCTGTTATTTCATATTACATATAGACAGAACTTTACCCTGGCTATCATTTCAAATCAATCATTCCAGCTGGGTGCAGTGGCTCACACCTGTAATCCCAACACTTTGGGAGGTCAAGTTGGGAGGACTGCTTGAGACTAGCAGTTTGAGACCAGCCTGAGCAACATGGCAAGACCTTACAAAAAATTTAAAAATTAGCCAGCCATGGTGGCTCAATGCCTGTCCTCCAGCTGCTTGGGAGGCTGAGATGGGAGGATCACTTGAGCCCAGGAGGCTGCAGTGAGCCATGTTCATGCCACTGCACTCCAGCCTGGGCAACAGAGTGAAACTCTGTCTTTAAAGAAAACTTTTTAATTTAAAAATTAAAAATAAATAAATAATATAGAAATCAATCATTCTGCAGGTTAGAGAATTATAAAATGGGGAGGGGGCAAATGCAAACCCATGAAAGTGTGCATGAGCAACATCCTAATAGTTGAGCTGGAAGGCAAATGAAACAGATCTGTTTGTAAATAAATTAGTTTAATCAAAAAATGTATAAAAAATTAGGAATATCTATTTAAAAAGTATTTAGGTTACTTATACTTCCAAAATGCAGTATGTACTATTGTCTTATTTTAAGAAATTGTCACAGCCAATATAGAATATAAATTAGATCTGTCTGACTACAAAGCCTGAATGAAGAACTACACGAATGGATGATGTCTTACAAACCAGTATGCGAAACACAAACATATACAAACTAAGGAGTTAAATACTGAAAGATGTGAAAGAAGAACCTAAGGCAAAACAAACTAATTTTCACTTGATATTAAATTACAAGTAATATATGTGAAAGTACTTAGATCCTAACACAGACACATTAAAATATTAGAACTTGACTCTGAATCTACATGTCTTCAATCTCTTGAATTTCTCTACTTCCTTCTGTTACCACCTGATCTATTTCTATCTTTATCCCATTTTTTATGTCCCTAATAAGCAAACAGCAACAGTGAAGAACAGTAATTCACTTTCTTTAATCTTTTAAATAAAGAGTTTCAAAGTTTGATGTTAAGAGGTAAACAGACAGGGTGCAGTGGCTCACGCTTGTAATCCCAGCACTTCGGGAGGCCGGGGTGGGCAGATGAACTGAGGTCAGGAGTTCGAGACCAGCCTGGCCAACATGGCAAAATCCCGTCTCTACTAAAAATATGAAAAATCAGCTAGGCGTGGTGGTGGGTGCCTGTAATCCCAGCTACTCAGGAGGCTGAGGCAGGAGAATCGCTTGAACCTGGGAGGCGGAGGCTGCAGTGAGCCAAGATCGTGCCACTGCACTCCAGCCTAGGTGACCAGAGTGAAATTCTGTCTCAAACAAACAAAAAAAGGGGCCAGGCGCAGTGACTCATACCTGCAATCCCAGCACTTTGGGAGGTGGAGGCAGAGGCAGGCAGATCACAAGGTCAGGAGATTGAGACCATCCTGGCTAACATGGTGAAATCCTACCTCTACTAAAAATTCAAAAACTTAGCCAGGCGTGGTGGCATGCTCCTGTAGTCCCAGCTACTCTGGAAGCTGAGGCAAGAGAATGGCCTGAATCCAGGAGGCAGAGCTTGCAGTGAGCTGAGATTGCACCACTGCACTTCAGCCTGTGAACAAAGAGAGACTCCGTCTCACAAAAAAAAAAAAAAAAAGTAAACAGACTCTTAGCTGGCTAATTCAGATATTTTAATGGAAATAAATGCTGTCTTCCTAAACATCTGCCTACTCTACACAACAAACTGAGATCCTTAATATCAAAATATAGGGTTGGGAAGAGCAAACGGCTTCCATGCACTTTCTAATTAATTATTAAAATTACTAAAACCAAGTTATTATAGATGCTAAATTAATTGTATTTGACTCAGCATTCTCCTTTTATTTTTTGCTTATTACTTTCAGCAATCTAAATAAATTGTCGCTTATGTTGCCCAAAGCCCATAAGGTACTTATCAGTTTTACCAGATCTTCCTGTTTATGAATGGCAGTGTACACTTTTATATTTTATCACAGTGGTAACTGTGATTGTGGCCTGACCTACACAAAAAATTATCTCTAATACCTTTCACAATGACATGAAAATGCAAAATTTCAGAGGAAACTACTGTATAATATTGACAAGAATTATATGGCTGGACAACAACAAAAAAAGTCAAATGTAATGCAATGAAACCCAAAAATTTGCCAGGCTGGATGGCATGTGCCTGTGGTCTCAGCTGGCTTAGGAGGCTGAGCCAAGAGGATCACTTGAGCCCAGGTGGTCAAGGCTGCAGTGAGCATGCTAGTGATTACACCACTGCACTCAGCCTGGGTAACAGAGTGAGATCCTGTCTAAAAACAAAAAAACAAAAGAAAAGGAAATAAAATCATGAACCCAAAAGGTGTACTTTGATCAAAGTGGTAAAAGGCAGATCAATAAAATCTTTTTTTTAAAAAAAGATGGCATCTAAAGATATTAAGTTTTAATTATAAAATAATTAAATCCACAGATGAAAATGTTTATGATTTATATAAAATACAGTCCTTAATTCCAATACATTCATGCAGCATTCACTATGCCAAAGGTACTGGACTAAGTAATACGTGGGATCAAAGACATAACAGGCATAGATCAGCATATCTAAGATGACCATTATCTGCCGAGAATACAAAGAATGATTTTTAATCAGGTAAGATGCTCCCCAAATCAATTGGGCTCATTCATTCATTCATTCAATGAGCATTTTATTAAAGACGCCAGATTCTAAACACTATGATACAAAGGTGAATAAGATATAATCCGTTCCATCAAGATACTCACTTAAGATTCAGTTAAAAGACAAACGCATTAAAAGTTATCACACTGTGGAGAGTACAAGGACAGGAGCAGGCCATAGCTGCTAGGTGAACATACAGAAAGGGCACCTAATTCAGATGAATGAGGTCAAGAAAGAATTCTCAGAGGAAGACATGCTTGGGTTGAGTTTTAAAGAACCACCAACACTTACTAAAAATGCTTAGGACAGCTGAGGATGGAGCTGAATCAGTAAAATAGTAAAATATATAAAGGCACAGACAGGAAGCACAGTGGGTTGTGCAACATAAAGGCTTAAGTTTAGGATGCAAATTAGGAAGTATTAAGAGCAAACATTAATGAGGTGAACAGATTACGAAATGCCAACATTATAAATTTATCTAAAAACAATGAAGTAAATACATTTTTATATCTAAATATTTCAGAATAGTATAACACTTCCAGGAAAAAATAAACAAACACATAAATTTAAACTGAAAGAAATCATGTGTTCATCACAAATAGAATATGGATATACAACCACAACTGGATATTCGTGACCTTATATATTATTTTAATTGGATGGAAAAAAAAATGCTGGCTCAACTCATCATGCTGACACTTATCCTCCTTTCAAGCTATGTCTCTATGCTGCAGAGTATATTCAAGTACACTGTTCTATTTTCTGTATCTCAAAGGCAAATTCAACACCCTGACTTACAGTTATAGCAACAAGATTCTAATGTTTTCATCCAGATGTAATAAGACAAAATAAGTTGCATCCTGCCAGGACTAAGAAAATTAAAATCTGTCAAAATGTCATTGTGTATCTTTCTTAAACCACAATTTATACGCAAATATGCAAAAGTCCTCTTAGAAAATAGAAAAGTCATAAATATCTTCTTGCTAATTTGTCAATAGTGGTATCATTCGAGGCAGAAAATTATGGGTAGAACAAAAAAGGTAAAAATGGTTGACATCTATTAAAAATAAAATATACTAACTCACGTATTACACATGGATAAACTATGAAAAAAAAAAAGATTCCAGTAGGTTTTAACTGGACAAGACTGGAATGGATAAAGTTATATTTAAAATTTACATGTGTCAGTTTATATTCTTTGACACAAACAAGCATAGCAATATTCTATTTATATTCTTCTTTCAAGGCTCTTGTGACCAAAAGCTCTGGCTGTATAAATGAGTTAAGTCTTACAAAAGCAGCAGTATCCTAAAATGAATAAATAGAAGGTGCTAAATAGTTTTTGAACTGAACCTCACTCCCATCATAATGCATGATGTTCTATACTTAACAGGACACAAGATATAAATGTTTACTTCACAGGTGAATACCAGGTACCTGAGACTAACTGGTTATAATAAAATCCCAAAGATGACTCATTGTTAGTAACAGTTTTCTTTTTCTGTTATGTATTTTCTCTGTCGGTAATTTAAATATCAAAATGTTATTATACTTTAGGACAGTGGTTCTCAAATTTTAGTGTGCATCAGATGCACATTGAGGGCTTGTTAAAATACAGATTACTGAGCCTCATCACCGAGTTTATGACTCAATGGGTCTGGGAATTAACACTTCGGGATTAATTATTACATCATCAAACGCCTACATCCCAAAGGCAGCAGCAATATCAAGCTGTTCAGTAAGCTTTATTTCCTATCAAAACCAGGAAGTTTATTATAAGCTAAATAGACTCTAGAAATACTATTTTGCTGGGTAAAACTAACTTCTGTGAAGTACCTTGAAATATTATAGAAGCACTACCAACTTTGAGAACAATATGTAAGAATTTAGTAAATCCAGTAGCCAATACTCTTTGGAATGACGTCCTAGGCTTAGATTCCAATCCACACTGTGTCTAGGGGCTGATTCAGATTATTATCTGATGCCTGAACAGAAGGATGATCAAATCCTGTTGTTGGAATAATGCTACAAGTTTCTCAAGAGAATCTTTAATATAAGATATTGCAGGAACACCTAAAAAGATGGAGTACGAACTTCCCCTTTAAGTCTTATCTTCACTGCAAGACATTAAATGTTAGAATTATGGGGGAGGAAGCCTATATTTTTCACTGACCTCTAGTTATTGGAAGCTACCAATAGCTATCAAAAACAATCAAATAATAATGAGTGATCAGCCGACTTAAGTTGGTTTTCAACAAGCTTCCATGTGTGTTTATATGTGTGTGTCTGTGTATACACAGTGTGTGTATATACACACACATAACATACATTTTCTACAAGATAGAAAATACATATATATATAGAGTCATGCGCCACATAACAATGGACCACATATATAATAGTAGGTCCACAAGATTATATTTTTACTGTACGTTTTTCTATGTTTAGATATGTTTAGATACACAAATACTTAACCATCGTGTTACAACTGCCTACAGTATTCAGTACAGTAACATGCTGTATAAGTTTGTAGCCGAGGAGCAACAGCCTGTATCATATACCCCAGGTATGTAGTACACACTAGCCTAGCCTAGCCTACTACACTCTGTGATGTAAGTATACTCTATGATGTTCATACAGTCACAAAAAATCACCTAATGATGTATTTCTCAGAATGTAACCCCTCCCTTAAGCAACACATGACTATATATATATATATATATATATATATATATATATATATGGCACTATTAGTATTTTGAAGAGATGCACTTTCCATAGTGCAGGGAAGCCAAAGGTGTATTTATTATTGAGATACCTTGAAATGACTTTTGCTTTCTTCTCAAGGATCAGAATAGGGTTATTACTCATACAGGTTTGATTTAAGAACTAATAGATCCTAGAAGCCTGTACACATTCCTTTAAATGGAAGTACATAAATTGTGCATATTTTTGTAGAAAGGCGAAATTAGCTCCAGGTATAAAAGGATTACGGCATAGCAAGAAATGAGCTTAAATCTGGCAAGAAGTTACCTTGTGTAGACAACTGCATAGGCAGTTTATGACCCCACTGGGGACTCTAAAGGACCACAGGAAGTTATTTTTAGATATACTACATCTGTTTCTACTCTATATGGCATTACCATGTCCAATAAGCTTTTGTATTACTGATCAAATAAACTGGGGACTTAATTTTAATTTACAGTATGTGGTTTCTTCCCACAGACCCATGACCCACATGGAATACAGCAATTACCTAATCTAGCAAACTTCTGTATTTAATGTGCCATTTCTATTTATTTATACAGACACTAACCTATCATTATGGTTAATCTCAATCAATATTAAACAAGGTCTCTATTTGCTTATACAGGTATATCTATATAACAAAGATGTAATGATTCAAGTGGCCATCTTTTTAATACTATTACATGGGGATCTCTGATCACACACAACAAATACCAAAAGTAACTGTAATATAAAATTGGATATTCTGTCATTATCTATAGGCTAATAAACCATACTGTCCTAAGTGAATTCTAAAAGGAAGGGAAACTTAAAGTATAAAAGAGGACAGTGTTGGCAGTATACTGAAAATCAGATACAACTTCATAATTCTTTGGAAGATTTTTATTTCTTCTTCTGCCAGGACTTGCAGAAAAATAAGTCTCTTAGCTTCTGCACATAACAAATGGTTAAATAGATAGTATTTCTGAAGTGCTATTAAGTAAAACTGAGAATTAACATTACACTTTTGAAAATGTAAAATACCTCTGCCACGCCACAGCTTTTCAATACAGTTTTTAAAAAGGAACAAAAAGACTATGTTAAATCAAATTCACTCTATTTGAACAAGCAACAATAACAAGAAAAGCATAGTGTGTTATTTTACATTACATCTCCATGTATCCATTGTAATTCACAGGCTAGCTCTAATACATACATTGAAATCTATTTATATTTGTTCTCCTTCAGACAGCTTTGCCTAGAATACTGACCTCCAAACTAAACAACCATTTTGTTTCACTATTTTATCTAAATCAGGGGTTTCCAATCTTTTGGCTTCCTGTGGCCACACTGGAAGAAGAAGAATTGTCTTAGGCCACACATAAAATACACTAACAATAGCTGATGAGTTTAAAAACAAATCGCAACAAAATCTCATTATGTTTAAGAAAGTTTACGAATTTGTGTTCAAAGCTTGCGAGTTGGACAAGCTTGAGCTAAATGAATTAAAAGACATCAATAAAACAATTTCAAAAACAAACAAAAGAAATCATACTAAAATACAAATTTGCCTAAAAGAAACGTAAGAAATAGCTCAGGGTAATTTTTTTCTAAAGAATTTGTAGCAGATGTGTGCCATCTATAAATCAAGTGATACTGAAATCAATATGCCACAATGGCTGTATTTCCTGCTATTATTTATCTTCAATTATCAAGAAGTTATTGAAGTCATCATCAGCTCAGTATAGTAGAATAAAAGAATAAAACATAAAGAATGTTTAATCAAGCCCCTCAGCTCAACTATTCATACATTATATTAAATAAAATACTTAATGAAAATTTACTTTGCCTATGTAGCATTTATATATGGGAGAAAAACATTCAAATACAAAGTTTAAATTTTTACAATTTAGTTATTTAAGATTTTAACATTTTTTTCATATGACACCTTTCTCCAAGAATGGTGTGTTCTTCCCTACAGGTCTGGGTAGTGATAATGAATAATTAAAATTTCTATATTCTAAATAAAGCTTGGGGTGGGCAATTATAATTCCCATATTTAGAAGCATCAAACAGTTTTAAAAATCATATTGTCCAGTTATGAGAGCAGAATCACGAGAAATAAAGCCCATTCTATCCTTCTATTTAACCTAGTATATATTTAACTATTCTGTTCCAATAAACACATTTGTTGAATGTGATCACCTACCCCAATTTACTTTTCTACAATTGTAAATCCTAGACCCAAAGAGGTTAAGTGATTTATCTCAGGGTGAGCAATCACTCTGAAGAATGTGTAAGTTTTCTAAATTACCTCATCCATTGTGTTAACTATTTTACATTAGAAAAAATGAAAACATATTCTCTAGTTCTATGAAAGTATGTAAAATCATGCATTTTGGATTATCAGCTACCATTATCAGCTAAAAATCTATTTATTGAGGACCTACTAATAAACAAAAATTATTCTGCATATTTTAAAATTTCATTTTAAACTTATTGCAAAATAGATATTACTGCCATTTTTAAAGTGAAGAAACTGAAGATCAAAAAGCCCCCTTACATGACTTTTTTAAGATCACTAAGTTAGTAAGTGGTCGACTTGGGATCCAAACCCAAATTTGAGAAGCCCAGGTCCTTCATTTCACTAGATTGTTCCTTTCTAAGCATACCAGATCAGATCTCCTCCACCTAAGAGCCACTTCAGCACTAAATGCAAGGTGCCTCTAGTAGGCAGAGACACAAAAACATTAGAATAATTGAACATATAATAAAAGCAAGAAGAAATAAGAGGTAAAATGTAAGCTTATAAAGATATATACAGTAAGACCAGGCGCAATGGCTCACATCTGTAATCCCAGCACTTTGGAAGGCTGAGGCAAGAGGACTGCTTGAGCCGAAGAGTTCCAGACCACCCTGGGCAACATAGGGAGAGCTCATCTATACAAAAAAAAAATTTTTTTTAATTAGCTGGGCATAGGCTTGGCACGGTGGCTCACGCCTGTAGTCCCAGCACTTTGGGAGGCCTAGGTGGACAGATCATGAGGTCAGGAGATAACGTGGTAAAACCCCATCTCTACTAAAAATACAAAAATTAGCTGGGTGTAGTGATGCATGCCTGTAATCCTAGCTACTTAGGAGGCTGAGGAAGGAGAATCACTTGAACCTGGGGCGTGGAGGTTGCAGTGAACTGAGATCACGCCACTGCACTCTATCCTGGTGACAAAAGCTAGACTCCACCTCAAACAAACAAACAAAAAAAAAAATAGCTGGGCATCATGGCGCAAACCTGTGTTCCCAGCTACTTGGGAGGCTGAAGTAGGAGGATCGCTTGAGCCCAGCAGATTGAAGCTGCAGTGAGCCTTGATTGCACCACTACACTCCAGCCTTAGAAACAGAGCAAGACCCTGTCTCAGAAAAAAAAAAAAAAACAACAGAAACAAGCACAAAAGATGTATAGTAAAACAAGAGCCTAAGAATAATATCAATATTTGGACCTTTATTTCAGAGCATGTCTGTATCAACATGTAACATGCCTAACAATTCAGAGACTACAAAAGACAAGACTTAATGATGAAAACATCCTGGTTCACACAAACCTTTGTTTTTCTATAAAAGGTAGGGGAGCAAACTATGTAGGTTTTGTGGCTACAAATGGCCTCTTACATGTTCTGCTTTGAATTTGTTTTTGATCCAACCATTTAAAAATGTAAAACCATTCTTAGCCTGGAAGCCATTAAGAAAGAAAGAAACAAACAAAAAAAAACAGAGAAGGGTAGACTTGTCCCACTGGCCATACTTTGTCAACCCCTGTTAAAGCTAAGCAAACCAAAAAAAGCAGACAACTATCTACAGCAAGTGAGCTATTATAAGGATCTGTAGTGAGGAGAAAGTCAAATTTAATTTACATTTGAATAGTTGTGATTATTTATATAAAAGCTATACTTACTTGTGGCTGTTAACTAATTCCATTTGTATTTTTATCTATATTTTGAAAACTGAATTATAAAGTATTCAGCAAAAATATCTGCTTCTGGCTCATACCTGTAATCTTAGCACTTGGGGAGGCCAAGGTGGGCAGATCAATTGAAGCCAGGAGTTTGAGATCAGCCTGGCCAACATGGCAACCACCCGTCTCTATTAAAAATAGAAAAATTAGCCAGGCACAGCAGTGCGCACCTGTAATCCCAGCTACTCGAGAGGTCGAGGCAGGAGAATTGCTTGAACCCAGGAGGTGGAGGTTGCAGTGAGCAGAGAACATGCCGCTGCACTCCAGTCTGGGCAACAGAGCAACAGTGTGGGGGGAAAAAAAAAAAAGAGGGAGGAAGGAAGGAAGGAAGCGAAGGAGGGAGGGAAGGAGGCAGGGAGCTTCTAAGTGAATAGAGATAATCAGCTTGTCATTAAATGAACAAAAGGTCAGACTATCCAAAAAGTACACTCTTTGGATATCCTATCAAAATGGGATTTTCTGTACTCATAACTATGAAATTAATGCCCATGTATGAAAGATTACATATGTACTGTATACATATAATTACAGGAAAAAGTCACACATAAATGAAATTAAAGGCAAGTTCAAAATAATCCGAGTACAATAATTTAAAGTCTTGCCATATGCAATCACTCTAAATTGGAAGGAGAGAGAGAGAAAAGGAAGGAAGAAAGGAGGGAGAGAGAGGAAAGGAACTTCACAACGAAGGTAAATGATTTTTAAGTAATGGTAAATTTCTTTACTACTTGCAAATTTATACCCTTGGACATAGCCATCCAGAGGCACTCCTAGACTATTATAAGCAGTAAAATAAAATAAAATAAAATAAAATAAAATAAAATAAAATAAAATAAAATAAAATAAAAATACAGGAATGAAGAGAAAAAAGAATTAGCTTTATATGAATTAGAAAATATTTCATAGAAAAAAACACTGGCCTTTGGAATCCAGTAACCAAAGCCATCATCCAGAAAACGAGTATAAAATATTAATCTGGCAACATCTATGAAATAAATGAAGTATCCGTTCAGCAACCCTGCCTTCAAGCCACGCTTATGATTCCTCCTCAGAGGACATGTTTCACAGAATCTGCTCACTATTTGCCCCTTCAGTCTTTGTACTAGGAATCAAGGGAAGCAAGACATTGAGCCACAAACAATGAAGTTCACTGTGATTGAAATGTTTAGTCTGAAATCATGTGGTAACAATTAATAACCAGAATAGCATTCTTATTGCTATAAAAATGCTACCCACCTCAATTCTAGAACATTTTAAAACAGACAAGAAGCACCATTTAAAGCTTTTCATGTTTAATTGAAGATAAATTATTCTGCAATACCTAGAGTCAGACTCTTTCAGTTCTTACTGGTTTTAGCACTTACTATGTGGTGTGAGGCAAATCACTTAACTTCTAAATAAGATAATTTATGTAAAGTGTTGGTACACAATGAAAACTTTGATGCTATTACTGAGCACAATGAAACATGTTAAAAACACATGATCCCTGCTGTGGTGGTTGACTGTAGGATGCCCCTACTGATTTTTATCTTCTGGTGTTCAAGACCTTGGAAAATCCCCTCCCCAAGTATAAATGGGACCTGTGATTTGCTCTAATCAATAGAATATTGCAAAGATGATGGAATGCATCTTCCACGATTGTGTTTAAAAAGACTGAAACTTTACCTTGCTAGCAGATTCTCTTTCTTGCTGGTTTTGATGAAGCAAGCTATGGTGTGAGCTGCCCTCTGGAGAGGTCCACTTGGAAAGGAACTGAGGGCAGCCTCTGGCAGAGAGCAAAAAACTGAGGCTCTTAGTCCAAACGACACCAAGAAAGTGAATTCTGCCAACAACCATATGATTTTAGAACTGTATCCTTCTTCAATTGAGCCTTAAAATGAAACTGCAGACCCAGTCAACACCTTTTGTACCTTTGTGAGGGAACCCAAAGCAGAGATGCCACCTAAACTGTGCAAGAACTCCTAATCCACAGAAACTGTGTGATAGTAAGTTTGTGTTGTTTTATACCACTAGGTTGGTAATTTGTTGCACAGCAAAAGATAACTAATATACCATTTAACAGGCTAGATATAAACAATCAGATGCGTTTTATTCTCTAATAGTTCTAAAGAACCTCAAATAAATAATTAAAAGAATAAATGAATGAATCACTAAACCTGACTCCCTATTTTTCTTTTAGACATGGGGTCTCACTGTGTTGCCCAGGCTGGAGTACAGTGGCTATTCACAAACACGATCATTGGGTACAACAGCCTGGAACTCCTGGACTCAAGTGATCTTCCTGCCTGAGCTTCCCTAGCAGTTAGGACTACAGGCTTATGCCACTGCATCCAACTTGGACTCCCTTTTTTATGCCACAGTTTATCCAGTGCTTTTTGCTAAGCTTTGCAATTTCCCTCCTATTGGTAATATTAATGGTTTATACTTTTTGATTTATAAAAAATTTTACTTTCTCTTCAAAATCATATAGCTATCTCCAGAAGTCTTCCACATGTATTATTTTCCAAATATTGAAAGTTTCCTTACTCTAATTTTCTTTTCTTGGTGGTGATTTTTATATTATATATGAATACATTAATATGAATGAGGAAAGTGATTATGACTCCTAATGAGAAGGCATGATCTTACCTTACATTCCACATAACCGGTTTCTACTGAACCATCTTTGTTGTGGGTAGGGAGTAGGCAAAGCTTGAAATGAAGGAGAAAAGAAATTTTTCTCGCCGGGCGCGGTGGCTCACGCCTGTAATCCCAGCACTTTGGGAGGCCGAGGTGGGCGGATCACGAGGTCAGGAGATCGAGACCATCCTGGCTAACACTGTGAAACCCCGTCTCTACTAAAAATACAAAAAATTAGCCGGGCGTGGTGGTGGGCGCCTGTAGTCCCAGCTACTCGGGAGGCTGAGGCAGAAGAATGGTGTGAACCTGGGAGGCGGAGCTTGCAGTGTGCCAAGATCGGCCACTGCACTCCAGTCTGGGCAACAGAGCAAGACTCCGTCCCAAAAAAAAAAAAAGAAATTTTTCTCTACATGCTAGACTTCTAGCTGATACTATAAATAAGAATAAATTTCTACAGCTCTATCCCTCCCCACTGAGCCAACTCCAAATACACAGACTTCCCTATTCATTATGACAAGATAACCTTTTACAAGACACTCCCCGATCCAAGTAACAGACAGTCCATTGGGACAGACAGGTTTTCAATGGTAAATGTGTATTCTGCTGTTGTTGAAAAGAGTATTCTGTAAATGTCAATTAGGTCAAGCTGATTGAAGAAAATGCTATACACATCAGCTATATCTTCACTGATTTTCTGCCTGCTTAATCTTTCAATTACTATAAAAGGGGTGCTGAAGTCTCTAGCTACAATAGTGAATTTATCTTTTCTCCTTGCCTCACATATTTTGCCTCAGGTATTTCACACTTTGTTGTTATGTGCATACATGTTAAGGACTATTATGTCCTCATTACTCCTTTATCACTACAAAATGACCCATTTTTATCACTGATAATTTTCCTTGCTAAGTTTGCTTAATGATAAATGGGGAAGAAAGGAATCTGGTAGAAAAAGAATGTACATTATAGCCTATACTCTAGTCTACTGGACCCATATAAGAAAACACGCAAAGGGTGTTAGGAAAAAAAGGATTGTTGCACATTTTCTGTGAAAAAGCAGTGACGTTTAGAGCCACCATACCAACACGATTAAGAATGTGGAATATGGAGCAAGAGAGCCTAGATTTGAACTCCAGATTCATCACTCACAGTTGTATACATTTCAGCAAGCTATTTGACTGTACTTCTCTGTCTACATCTATAAAATGGGGATAATGTGAGTACTTACTCATAGGTCTGCGTTAGGGATTAAATGAGTTCATATATATACAAAGCTTAGAATGTGACCTGCTACATAGTAACACATATTAACAGTTGTTGTTTTTGTTGTCTTGCTGTTCCTGCTTGCTGCTAATGTTACTGTTAGGACAATTGAGATGCTAAGAGTAAAAGAAGCTAACAGCTTTTTTTGCGTTGTTTCCCACTGCAATCCAACACCTAGTTGATGGGGTGCCACGTGAGACCTTGAGAAAAATGTCATAAAATTATGATTATGAGTTGCAACTCTCCTATGAATAGGATTATAAGCCATTCACTGTGCCTATACACTGGTAGGCCTAGCTTTACAAAAAACTTATAAAGACTATGGGCAAAGTGGATTGTTAAATCTTGAATCCAAATTCACTAAGTCTGCTATTTTATAAAGACTATTTTACCTTTTATCTTCTGTGTAAACCTAGATTTTCATATATTGAGTTTAAGTGAGGTTATACTTTTCAGTACACATGAAAAGGCAGGTAACAATGCTATATATCACAGTGTTCTAAATAGAACAACTGATATAATACTTTTGTTGCCTGAAAACTCCTTCCTTGGCATTTTTCCATGTAAACTTTACTTCCATGTAAATATGCGTGTGTGTGTCTGTGTGTGTGTGTGTATATATATATTCAAGTCTTGGTTGTGAAGAAGAAAATTAAGACAACATAACAAATGATGATGAAAGTAGCATTATATTCTAAATGTGCTTTTATTCTACCAAAGTTCTGTCCCTAATAAAACCTAGTAATGACAATAGTATGTAAAAATACATGTGATCCTATGCTTCTCTATATATAACCAATTGCTATATTCATAGAACAGGTGTAGTGGTTGAAAAATGAGTTTTCCTACCATTCTTTTCCTACCAAGAATCTACCAAGAGATTCTTGCTGGCCCTGTACCTAAGAATATGTTGATGCTGTTCCCACACTTCCTTCTCTGCAAGTCCACAGTGTTTAGGGAAACTATGGATCATCTGAAGTGCATGGAGAAATTTTTACTTTGTGCCACCATTTTCTGGCAATTACTTCTATGTGCATGATTCCCAAAGGCATATTTCTCTCTCACCCTGGCTTTTTTCCTGAGTTCTAGACTCACTTTTCAACTTTCTTTTGGATAAGTTCAGCAAGCACATTAAGTTCAACCTATCTAAATCTCATCCTGGTCTTTCTCCTAACAGGTTCATTATATCAGTCATTGAAAAAGATTACTGACAGTTACTGGTTAAAAAGAAAAACTTCAGCCAAATTAAATTTAAAGGAGTTTAATTGAGCAATGAACGATTCACAAATCCGGCAGCACCCAGAATCACAGCAGATTCAGAGAGACTCCAGTGCAGCCACATGGTAGAAGAAGATTTATAGACAAAAAAAAGGGGAGTGATATACAGAAATCAGAAGTGAGGTAGAGAAACAACTGGATTGGTTACAGATCAGCATTTGCCTTACTTGAACACAGTTTGAACGCTCAGCAGTGTGTGAATGGTTGAAATATGGCTGCTGGGATTGGGAAAGACTCAGCTGTTGTTACAGGAGCATATTCCTAAATCATGTTTTCAATCTTGTCTACCTATTAAGTTAGGTTACAGTTTATCCAGTAGAACTCAAATATAGAAGTACGAAGTCCTTCTCAGACCGTATTTAATTCGCTTTAACATGACAAACTTCGAATCCAGTTACACTCTTCCTTTGCTTTACCACACAATTAAGATATATAATAGAAGGTTAAAAGGGAATCAAAGGAAAGCCTGAAGAACCAGGTCATTAAAAGGGCAAGAACCAGAAGGCTCTAGAGATCTGGGCACAGGAACGAATGGAAATCTTGTATGTCAGCAACAGTGAGATAAATGAACTCCACTTTTAATACAGGTAGAGTATATGTAGTTATAAGTAGAATACAGTATAACAATGGCAAATCCTATTCTCATACTCATTGTAATAATGACAATAAGCACTCTCCCCCACCCCCAGAAAAAAAAACCTTGCAAATATAATCCTTTTAAAGCATTAGAGAGCTGTGGAAGTGAGGGATTAAATTAACTACAATTCCAGAGCAGGCTGAACTAGCTATGTTCTTACTTGGGAAGCATTTGCTGATTCTGGGTAGGGGTCACACAGAAGAGTGGTGTGAAAATTTGGAAACCGCAAGAGCAGTAAACACATAGCCAGTTTTCTCCATGATTGATCTGCTGGATTCTATAGCTCCAAGGCTAGACAGTAATTTTAACACAGAATGAAATTTCTCATAGTCTTATGATATTTACAAGACAAAGTCCTGCTTGAGGCCTACCTTAAACTCACAGCTAGTTTTCTCTTCAATGTATTTCAAATTTAGATGCCGCATGGAGCAAGAGACCAAAGAGCAAAGCTCAGAATCTCTGAAGGGCAGAAGAAATGTCCTATACTTCAAATCTTAAGAGAAATCTACCAAATTGTCAATAAAAAGTCTAGAGAATTATACCTGAGGAACAAGGAAGAAACAAAGTGGGCTAGGTTTTACTAAAACTACAACATAGCCATGTTCAGTCACTGACTGTACTGGATTGAAATATTAAGCCCACTCTCCAACAGAGAGAAAAGCCTCTGTAGCCTCCAC
The DNA here is from genome assembly GCF_003255815.1 of Theropithecus gelada. Classification (NCBI taxonomy): domain Eukaryota; kingdom Metazoa; phylum Chordata; class Mammalia; order Primates; family Cercopithecidae; genus Theropithecus; species Theropithecus gelada. Next base: position 66,891,736 of record NC_037675.1, on the reverse strand, counting down.
AGTGCCATTATACACAACATATAAAATTTAAAATTACAAGACATGCAAAGAGGCAGAAAATTTGACTAATAATCAAAATAAGTATCAAAAGAAATCAACCAAATGGTGATCCATGAAACTGAAATTAGCAGAAAATATAACAGTTATATTAGAATAACTATTTAAGAAATTAAAGGAAACATGGACAAGACAGATGAAAAATGGAGAACTCCAAAGAAATGTGAAATTATCAAAAAGAATCAAGTGAATATTCTAGAATCAAAATATATAAAAAATTGCTAACTGTGTGTGTTTAACAGCACAATAAACAAAACAGAAGATAGGGGATATAAGTTGGAAGCCATTTCAATAGAAAAAATACAAAATAAAGTGCAAAGAGAAATTAGATTATGAAAGACGCATAAAGGCATGTGAGATACCATAAAAATAAATTTAATAATACATATAATTGGAATTCCATAAGGAAAAATAGAAAACAATGGCTTCAGAAGCAGTATTTGAAGAACTAATAGCTGAGGGTTTTCCAAAACTGATAAAATACATCAACTCCCAGATTTAAGCAGCTCAGTGAACTTCGAGCTGAATAAAAACAAATATATATAAAGCCATATCTAGGCACTCATAGTCAACTGCTTAACACCAAAGGCAAAAAAAAAAAAAAAAAAAAGTAAACACAGTCAAAGAGAAAGATACACTTCTTAAAATTGCAGACTTCTCAGAGATGTGAAAGGCAGAAATCAATGAAATGACATACTTAAAATGCTTTTAAAAATAATTGCTAAATTCTATACTCAATAAAATATCTAACAAAATGAAAGTTAAAGTTTTTAAAAGAAGAGAATCTGAATTTATTGCTATCAAACCTGCACTATAAATACTATAGGATATTATTAAGGCTGAATAAAATGATTCAACATTAAAGAACTGAATAACAGGAAGGAATAAAGAACACTAGAAAGGATAAATATGTGACCAATTATAAAAATATGAATATTTATAAAAATTAATAAATCTGAATAACTTAATCAACCTAACTTAAATGACATATATACTAGATCAGACTCAGCAACAAGAGAATACATGCTTCTTAAGCATTCAACAACGTAAGTCATTTGCTGAGCCATTAAATAAATTTCAAAGAACTGAAATACAGAATATAATTCTATCTGGTTGAAGAACAAACTAGAAATCAAAATTTGAAAGATAAACAGAATAGCCCAATTTGGAAATTAAGTAACAACTACTAAATAACCTATGGGTCATAGAAAAAAAAAATCACGATACAAATTTTAAAATATTTTAAATTAATGACAAAAACAGAACATCATCAAAACTTATGGAATACAACTCAAAGCTGTGCTTAGAGAAACTTAAAGCTTTCCAGGACATAAAAGAAAATAAAATAGAAAACAGATATACAATAAAGAAAAAAAAAAAAAAGCACAGAGGTTGGTTCTTTGAAAAAGCAAATTAAATTGATAAACTGTTAGCAAGATAAAAGGAGAAAACACAACCAATATTAAGAATGAAAAAGGAGACATTACTATAGATATACGAGTATGGAGAAGAAAATAAAATGGCACTAAGAACAATTTTATGCTAGAACATTTGAACATGTTGATAAAATGAACACATGCTTTGAAAAACACATCTCACCAAAATTGACATAAGAAAAAAAAATAGAAAAGCTGAACAGTCCAATTTCTATTAAAGACATGAAATCCAGAATCTAAAACCTTCCCATATGTTCTCCTTCTTTGCCACCACCCTTCCCCACAAAAAGACTCCAGGCCCAGATAACTTCACTGGTAGAATTACAATATTTAAAAGAGAATGAATATCAATTTTACATAAACTTTTCCAGAGAACAGAATTGGCCTACATAATATTGATAACCTGGAAAGACATCACAAGGAGGAAAAATTATAAATAAATATCTCATTAATATAGAAAAAATCCAAAACAAAATGTTAGCAAATTTAATCCAGTAAATACTAAAAAGTTACAAGAAATTCCAGGGAGAGAATATCTGCTTTATCAGCCCGATCAGGATAGGAATGTTGTTCCCACTGAAATGTTCTCAGGGAAGGAGTATCTTTCATTATATGTTAAAAATAAGATATTCTTGATAACATGAGGAATAATGGATACAAGATTGAAAAAGCAAAAGGCAGATATAATGAAAGGTTTTAATTAGATAGCAGGTGCTGTACACATTCCAATCCATCTCACTTGCTTTAAGAATATATGTATACTTCTTATATGAGAGACTAGCAGTTATAGAGAAGAGGGTCTAGAGCAAAATCTTCCAACCTACCAACCAACTAGAAGGAAGGCAGCCCACTTTTTAATACAATGTTCTCAAACAACAGTAAAACATGACCTGTGAAGAACCACTTCAGTTTCCTTCCTACCCAACTCAGTATACTTCTGTTGCCTGGGACAAATTTTTCCACCAGAAGATTTATGCTTTGTCAGTAATCCATATTGGTAGATGATACACAGCTCAGAAAAACAGGTAATCAGAAACTAATCATACGTTCTTTGTGGTTTTTAAATTTACAGTTTTACAGCTAGCATCTAAATTCCAGAAGAAATCTCTTCTCCTTTCCTAGACCAAACAAACAAAAAAAAACTTTATTAATCGGTCAAAAGGCCAAAAGCCACATTTGAATTTTTTTAAGTTCTGTTCTCAAAAATAAATGTCCCTAGAATAACAAGGATTAGGTTAAAAGGAAAGTTGTCAATTAATCACATTTTAGATTTTACAACTCCATGAGATTGACACCCAACCAGGTTGAGGTTCACTGCTCAAGGGGGTTTCTGCAGAAACCAACAATTTTCTGGGTGTTTTCTGGTAAATTTCAACTCTGGAAAGCAATGTGGCTGGTTCAAATCCCAAGGAGCAAAAATTCTGTGAGCAAATAGCTATTTCACATTACTAAACATTTAAACAAAACAAACATGAAGCATAAAAGGACTGAGAAAGTGGTAATTTCTAAATTTTTTAAAGGCCCACTACATGTGTTCTAACATGATATCAATGAACAAGAAAGAAAGAGATGTCCGGGAAAATCTAAATACAAGCATGTTGAAAACCTAAGCATCAAAGTCAACAGATTCAATCATTAATTTCAGTGTAAGTTTACATTACCTCTTATCTAGATTAATACTTTAAAGAGTTTCCCAAGAAATACCTTAACTCCAGTCTGGCACATGCACCAAATCCACCTGAAAATCTAAATCTTCCTCAACCATTTTTACTGTGTCATTCCTCTGCTGAAAAACAACTATGGTTCTCTATTATCTATCAATCGGGTCTATACATAACTCTTGCTATATAAGCCCACCATGATTTGACCTAATCCAATTATGCATTCTTTGTAGTTTCATCAAATAAGATGCGGTATCTATTTCTTCCATTTTTGAATATGGGTAGGCCTCTTGACTTGCAATGAAGAGAATGTGACAGAATTGACACTGTATTACTTCTGATGCTCAGTCTCATGAGGCCATGCAATTTCTGCTGTTTTCCTCTTGGAACACTACCATGTAAGAAATCTGGGCTATCCTTCCAGAAAAGAAATATGGAAGCGAGCCAGTTAATGGTCAACCTAATTGCCAAATATGTAAGTGAGGTCATCTTGGACTGCCCAACCACAACCAAGCCACCAGATGACTGCAGCCACATGAGTGACCCTGTTTATAACTAGAAAAAAAGCCTAGCTGAAGTTAACCCAAATTGTAAAAATCAAGGGCAAATAAATGACTGTTTTATGCCACTATGTTTTTGTTTTTTATTATATTATACCATATTTTATATTACTAATAAATATAATTTTGTGTTTATATATTTTTAAAAAACGATTTTTTCAAAGAACTTATTAAAAGAAAACAGTTCCATTATTTAAAATAGCAACAGATTCTTTGGTGAAGTGAATAAATACTTCACCAAAGTTGACATATGAATGGCAAATAAACACATTAAAAAATGGCCAGTATCATTCATTACAGAAATACAAATTGAAACCTCAATGAGATAGTATTACATATCTATTATAATGGCTAAAATAAAAATAACTGACAATTGCAAATGCTGGGTAGGAGGAGAGCAAGTAGAACTCTCAGGAATTTCTGGTAAGAATTTCAAAATGGTACAGGTACTCTCGAAAAACAACTGAGCTGCTTCTTATAAAGTTAAATATGCAGTTAACATATGACCAGCAGTCCCACGCCTAATGGGAGTGCCCAAGAGAAATAAAACTATGGTCATACAAAAGTTTATGGAACAAAGGTTAATAGTGACTTTGTTCACAACTGCCCCAAAATGGAAATAACCTCACATTCTTGAATTGGTGAATGGATCAAAAAAAAAAAAAAAAAAAAAGTGATAGATCGTGCTATGATTTGGATGTGGTTTGTCCTCAACAAAACTCACGTTGAAATTTGATCCCCAACATGGCAGTGTTGGGAGGTGGGACCTAGTGGGAGGTATCTGGGTTATGGAGCTAGATCCCTCATGAATAAATTAATGCTCCTCCTTCAGAGATGACTGAGTTCTCCTTCTCATGGGAATGGAATAGTTACCAAAAGAGCAGGTTGTTTAAAAAAGTCTGGCTTCCTCAGTTTCTGTCTTGCTTCCTCTCTTATCATGTGATCTCTTTATACATGCTTACTCTCCTTCCACTTCCTACCATGAATTGAAGCTGCCTGAGGCCCTCATCAGATGCAGCTGTTCAATCTTGGACTTTTCAGCCACCAGAAGCATGAGCCAAATAACTTCTTTCTCTATGAACTATCCAGTGTCGGGTATTCTGTGATAGCAACGCTAAATGGGCTAAGACACATCGATATAATGGAATACTACTCAACATTTCAAAAGAATAAAAATACTACTCAGCAATAAAAAAGAATGAACTACTAATACAGACAATAATATTGATGATCTCAGAAACATTATGGTAAGTGAAAAAAGACTCAAAAGGCTACATGCTACGTAATTCAATTTATATGACATTCTGAAACAGTAAAAAAGTGTGACAGAAAGCAGATCAGGAAGTGCCAGGGACAGGAGGTGGGGACAGAATTTGATCATAAGAGGGAACAACAGAATTCTAGAGGGAGGTAAAATTCATCTATAATTTTTGTGGTGGTTACGTGACTAAGTATTTGCCAAAACTCACAGACATCTATGATAAAGTGAGTGAATTTTACGTACGGACATTACTCATCAATAGATCAGATTTACACTGCAACCTCCTATATATTGTGCTTGTACATTTGCATCCCTCTGAGATATATTTAAATTATTTTCCTAAATTTCTAACACTATCAACAAAATCCAGAAAATTCTACTGAAAGATTTGTTAATTGCTTTTCAAATTATTGTCTTGAATCTACAAAATCTAAAAAATTGTAGTTCCAAGCTTCTGTGTTGGTTTCCAACTCCAATCCATATGCCTTATCGCAAAGAAATGACCTAGTTATAAACATCTGAACTAATCCTTTGTAGTCTGACTACACATTTTCTCAGAAGAAAAAGACTTAACAAATTAAGTACAAAATATTAACTTAATTACTATAAGGGGAAAAAAAATTCCAACGCTAGTAGCACCTCCATTTCTCTTCCTTTCATGCCAGAGGGCCCTAAAACGACATCCCTTTGGAAGAAACACAAACGGCCCCAGCAGTGAAGTCAGTGAAAGGGCACAAGAAGGCTTTCTTCCCTAATGAGGGAAAATAACTATAAACTATTTTCCTGAAATTATATTCCCTTATATAAACACGAGCTCATTGGCTTAGTCTGTTTTCAGACTGTAATTACATGGTAATACCATATGACTTAGGTGATTCAGCTCTTAGAAGTAGTCTCTACATTTAAATGTAGTAGTTAAGAAATTAATTTCCCCGGGAGGCGGAGCTTGCAGTGAGCCGAGATCGCGCCACTGTACTCCAGCCTGGGCGACAGAGCGAGACTCCGCCTCAAAAAAAAAAAAAAAAAGAAATTAATTTCAACATATAAAAATATAAAGAAAGTTACTTAATAGACCTAAAGATTATTTTGCAGAAAGAAAAACCCATACTAAAGGCAAGCTTTCCCTTCATGCAACAAAAACAAGACATTTGGCAGTCAGAAATAAACAAACTGAAATATCAGTATTGAAGATGGAACCACAAGAAAAGTGAGCAATTATTTATGAGCCTAAATTGTTAAGGGGAAAAATATTTTTAGGAGCAAAATTCCCATGATATAGAAGGAGATTTTACTACAATCAAAGCAAACCCCCAAATCAACGAGAATAGTAGCTATTCTTGATGATCTCATACTTCTCATACTAAGACGTTTAGGTCACTGATTTCTCTGTTTTCTGCTCAGGAAGGCAATACAGTTATCCAGAGTTTAGGTTTTGGAGTCATACTACTAGGATTCAAAGTAGGCTGTACCACTTGTGAAAAGTGTGACCTTCAGCAAATTAAATTACTTAACATCTCTATAATTCTTAATCTGTAAAACGGTTACAAAAATGGTACTAACATCTCAGAAAGACAGTGTGAAATTCAATGAGATGATCCATGCAAAGTCCTTGGCACAGTACCTGGCATGTAATAAATGACAGCTATTATTACTAACCCCTAAATTATCAATCTTTAGAATGAATAAGACGCTACTGAAAGATCACCTTTCTCTATGATGTTCCCTGAGTACCCCAAGTAGGAAAGAAAATAATAGACAAATTCAAGAAGTTCTATCCACTTTCTAATCCCTGACCGCTTGCTATCTTCTTGAATGGTACTACTACAACAAATGACAAGAATAATGTTTCATTCATTTTTGTCTTAACACCTAGCACTGCCTTTCAAAGGACATAAAAGGACCCAAATAATGTTATGGTGAAGAAAAAGTTATGACTCTAGACAAAGGGAAAAATCCGAGTTCTAAACAAAGAGTGAAGGGCAGTGAGAGTAGAAAATGAGAGGACGATGGGTATCCTCTCTATAGCATCAAGGGTAATTTAACACTGCCAACTACATTCTTCCCTCACAGAATGTTCCTCAGTTTCCGTAACAGCTCTCTCCCTCTATTCTTCCCCAACTATTCTAAAAGCTTTCTGCACAACTGGATGTTTCCACTTTCTACTCCTTAATTTATGTGTTTCTCAAAGAGAAATGAAATTCAGCCCTTTTTCTCTATACCACTTCCCTTAGCGTTAATTACCACCTCTGAAGTAATGACTCTCAAATCTTCATTTCTAGCTTGTCTAGTTTGAGAGAGCAAGTACTACATGATCATCTTTGCATATAAGATATTAGGTAATGTTTTACCTCAATAACTTTGCAAAAAAATTCAGAGATCGCCTATGTAATATTATGTTTACTTGCTCCCTGAAAATATATAGGAGACTTTGGTTTTCCAAACAGTTGATGCCTTCTAATAGATATATGTCACATTTTTTACAGACTAGAAATAGCAATGATAATCATTCTCCGCATTCCAGATCCAGTTGTTTAACGATAAACTTTTGTGTCTACATTTTAATAAGTTATAGTTAGACTAACTCAGCCTCCCAGTTATTAGAATATCTTTGTTACAGTTCATATAAAATTTTTACTATACACTAGTTTAAATCATAGTTTGGATTTAATACATAAATTTTTTAATATGTAACTGTAAATGAAATATAAGTACATAAATTAAATGGCATAGTTTTTCTACATTAAAATTGATATGCAAAATAATGATGCCACTATGGAGAAATTATCTTGGGGTGTCCCTGGGCCACACTGGAAGAAAAATTGTCTTGGGCCACATATAAAGCACACTAACACTAATGATAGCTGATGAGCTTAAAAATAAAATTTAAAAATCTCAGAATGTTTTAAGAAAGTTTATAAGTTTGTGTTGGGCCTCATTCAAAGCTGTCCTGGGCCACCTGTGGCCCATGGGCTGTGGGTTGCACAAACTTGCTCTGTATTAAATATACGGAGATAGAAAACTGTCTTTTGGCAAAGACAGCAGGTTATAAAAATAATTAACTATTTTTCCTAGAGGAATGAAGCCCTACACCTAAAAACAAAGTACAATATTTCATCATTCTTCCTTCAGTATTTTAGGACCTACCGGAGAGATTCGGCCATTCTCCTCAAGTCTTCATTCTGCTGTTTTAAGCGTTCAAGCTTTGCCAGAATCTTGGACAGTTCTCGGCTAGAGTGATCAGGATGGTCATTATCTCGTACCAAGTGACCACCTATATAAAATAGCAAGGTCCCCCAGGCAAAAAGAATGAGCATAATCCAACGCCAGGAACCAGTCCATGGCCGCATTTTCAGATTTTCAACTCACTTCCCTGGAGTCCTGGAGCTCAAAGAATTGAAAACATTGTAACTCTGTTTCTAGTTAGTGCACAGGTGAATAGACTTCTGTTGTTTCAACACATGATGCTTCAGACAAATTATTCTCTCTGGTAGTCCTGTGGTGAATCTTTCAAAGAGATCCTTCTGGTGATATGTGTAGGAAGCTTTATTGTCCTGTACTTCATGGACTCTACATGCTGTGGAAAGAGTAAGAAATGTATTTAAATTATTTAAGATATATAAAACAGCATATGCTGAGATTCTTGGAGTTAAAGGAAACACATTGGTGTTGACTGGCCAACAAGCTGGAAGATAACCTAACTGCCTAATAACAAGTAAAGGGTAAAAGCTTTAAATCTGTTAATCTGTATATTAAATCAGCCATGTACATTAGTGCTGTACCAGATAACAGACTAATTAGCTCTAAGCCTGAAAGTCCTCAAAGTGCCATCATCACTTTCTTTTCCTTCTTACATAATTATACAATAGCTTATATACGAAGACTTAAAAATTGTATCTTTGAACAATCAATCAAAAACAAAATATACTCAACCACGTATTTTGGGCTAGTATATTCATTATCTCAAGAAAAAACATGTTCCCTGTATGAGTGATTTCATTTCTACCAGTTCTCAACTCCACTCTCCTCCCTCATTGTTCAGCTGCCATCATACCACTTAACTCTGCAGGTGACAGGCAAACTGTCACTTTTAGGATGAATTCTAAAACTGACATGCATATTAGCCAAGTAAAGGTTATCATAGCCATTAACCAGCTGGCAGTCATTCCAAATATCAGAAGCAAAGGTTCAAATGAACCAGGCTAGACTACTGCTTCTTCAAATTTATTAAAAATACCAACAATTACAACAAACATCTAGTACCAGTTATATCCTAGTTACTGTGCATCTTAAACTACAAACGCACATTCTTTTCCAGGCTTGGTTACAGGTATCATTTGTCATTTCTCCATCATTAGGCTTAAAATTCCCTTGGAAACCAAACTATTTTCTCCCCAAAGAGAGATTCTGTAGGCAAAAATATAATTTAAAACCTTTTGACAGGCCAGCCGCCGTGGCTGACATCTGTAATCCCTGCACTTTGGAAAGAGTCAAGGCAGGAGGATTGCTTGGACCCAGAGTTCGAGACCAACCTGGCAAGATGGTGAAACCCCATCTCTATAAAAATGTTTAATTTTAAAAATGTTTTGATAATTTTAAAGCTATAGAAAAGAAATTATATGTCTAGACAGAGTTCCATATAAAAAAAGAAGATAGAAAAAACAAGAAATAGTTTCTGTATACAAGACTGAATGTGAGGGCACTTGACCACCAATTAGTGGTAAAAAGATTAGCAGAAAACATGGAGAAGAGGCTTCAAAAATCAGAGCACAGGGCCACTATTTTTCCACTTTTGCACCTTAAATCTCAATTGTTTTTAAAACACCAAATATTCAAAGAGAAGAAAATCTCTTCAAATGGTTGTCCTAGAAACACTCTACTTCCTTCCCATTTACTCCTACACCATTTACCTTAATGTTACTGATTTACAATGGCAAAAACATACAATGAAAAAGATTGTACTTGCTGAGAACTGTTTGAAAACCAAATTAAAAAGGAATAATCTAAGTAAAAAGTTGTCTGTTGTTTTAATAACTATTCTTAAATCTATCAAAAACACTCTTTTTATTGACTCCATTGTTCATCCCATTCCTTTCTTAAAACTCTCAAATCCCCACTCCTCTAAACTCAGGTATCCCCTACTTTTCATCTTATGTAAAAAAAACCACAGATATCCAGGGCTCTGTGACTTAAAAACCAAATAAAAAAAAAACTCATTCTGATGGCGTAAGAAATTGATTCAATTCAGTAAGTCAGCCAAAAAATGTAAGTATTAATATTTCAATTAATAATTTTGTGACAACATATGCAACACTGTAAAATGTTACTATACTTATGTGCTGAAACTATACTATATCCTAGTTAATTCCAAGCTATTAAGATATGCAGTTGTCCCTCCGCACCCTTCACAGACACCAAAATCCACAGATGTTTGGGATTCTTACATAAAATGGCGTAGTATTTACATATAACCTACACACATCCTCCCAAACACATTAAATCATCTCTAGATTACTTATAACACTTAATACAATTGAAATGCTATGTAGATAGTTGATTTTGGGGGGTTTTTTGGGCAAATATTTTGGTCTGTAGCTGGCTGAATCAACAATACTAAAACTGCAGCTACAGAGGGTAAACTGTGTATCAGATATTAAAATTTTTTTCTTTCCCTTCACTGTAAAAGTAACACAGAAAACAGACAACTGTGATAAACAACCAAAGCAAAGGTAGCTTTCTTAAAAAGAGTAATTTAAACAATAAAAAGACATGCTGAAACATTTTCCTTGGGATTACAATAAAAATTGTAATATTTAAAGCCAGCATAACTTGAACAGTAACAAAAGTTTACAGAAACAAATTTTGAAAAACAAAATTTGTATAACAAAAAATACTTTCAATTTTTTATAAACCATTACCATTCCTTTCTTAAAACTCTCAAATCCCCACTCCTCTAAACTCAGGTATCCCCTACTTTTCATCTTATGTAAAAAAAAAACACAGATATCCAGGGCTCTGTGACTTAAAAACCAAATAAAAAATAAATTCATTCTGATGGCATAAGAAATTGATTCAATTCAGTAAGTCAGCCAAAAAATGTAAGTATTAATATTTCAATTAATAATTTTGTGACAACATATGCAACACTGTAAAATGTTACTATACTTATGTGCTGAAACTATACTATATCCTAGTTAATTCCAAGCTATTTTATAAACCATTTTATAAACCATTAATTTATAAGACATTAAATTACTATATTATACATCAATATTGGTAATACTTGAGTTGTAAAAAGCAATACATTATTATAGGAGCAAAATATGGTCATTTTCTAAATTAATAGCATCATTTGAACTATGTTTTTGGAGAGACTGTTTCCCATGATTTTTTTTTGTCTTTGCCAGTATTTTTTAAATCCCCAGTTTTGGGGTCAACAAAACCAAGTTAAGCTGAAAAACAAGTAGTTTTCTATGCAATTTTCCTCTGCAAGGTTTAAAAGAACAAGGTTTAAAAGAACAAGTACAGAATTTTTTCCCTATCTACTAACTACAATGCTTACTTACTTATGGTTACTTACTTATGGTTACTGTTTATTGTCTGAACCATGCTTGCTAAAATATAAACGCCATAATTTTTGTTCATTGTGTTCACTGATGTATCCCAGGCACTAAGAACGGTACTTGACACTTAGTTGGCACTAATGAATACAGCTTAAACTGCATTTATGCCCTACTTAAGACGGTAAATGGCAATGCAGAAAGTGAGAGAATGCTATTATAAGGAAATGGTTCAAAAATAAGGTCATTAATAAACTTTCATATTTATTATTGTCAACATATATCTTATAAAGACATTCCTTGGTTGATTAAATTTAATTGGCCTAAAAGACCAAGAGAGTCCTTTTTTTTTTTTTTTTGAATCTCGCTCTGTCTCCAGGCTGGAGTGCAGTGGCACAATCTTGGCTCACTGCAACCTCCACCTCCAGGGTTCAAGAGATTCTCCTGTCTCAGCCTCCTGACTAGCTGGGATTACAGGTGTCTGCCGTGGTGCGCCTGGCTCATTTTTTATATATTTAGTAAAGATGGAATGTCACCATTTTGTCAGGCTGGTCTCAAATGCCTGACCTCAGGTGATCCGCCTGCCTCAGCCTCCCAAAGTGTAGGGATTACAGGTATGAGCCACCACATCCAGCCAAAAGAGTCTTATGGTTTGCCTTTTAACCATCAAAAACTAATGTATCTTACATTTTCTTCATTTAGAAGACTCACTTTGCAAAGACAACGATATGACTGAAGAAAGTATGTACAGCCTTTGATATGAAAGCCACTCAACTTACTTGTGAAAGTATTAGTAAAAATAGTTCAAATCAGTAAAAAAATTTAAAAATTAATTACACATATCAGCTAATTTCTGACTAAAATTTATATAGCAGTGTTGAGATTTGTTCTCAGAGTGGGCTTTCTTTTCAAGAATTTATAAATTTATTACTACTAAAGACTCACATAGTACTCTTCTTCTGCAAAATACCAAATGAACTGAAATGTGCCAGGATTCTTTTTGCAAATGTATTTAATTAGTGATATCACCTTTTTTTTTTTTAACAGAAAAGTTGGCTGGGCACAGTGGCTCACGCCTGTAATCCCAGCACTTCGGGAGGCTGAGGCGGGTGGATCACAAGGTCAGGAGTTCAAGACCAGCCTGGCCAAGATGGTGAAACCCTATCTCTACTAAAAATACAAAAATTAGCCAGGCATGGTGGTGGGTGCCTGTAATCCCAACTACTTGGGAGGCTGAGGCAGAGAATTGCTTGAACCTGGGAGGCAGAGGTTGCAGTGAGCAGAGATCGCAACACCGCACTCCACCCTGGGCGACAGAGCAAGGCTCTGTCTCCAAAAAAAAAAAAAAAGAGAGAGGGAGACAAAATCTCGGCATGTTGCCTATGCTACATTGATACCACTTTTTTAAGGTACTAAGGTATTTAAATGTTTCATTTCTTTTGGTATTTACAGAGATTCTTTGGATAATATTTGTTTAATGTCTCTGGAACAATAAATATATTTGATTTTTCAAAGTACTTTTTCTGAATCTGGAAGCTAGAGTGTAATATCAGTAAGATAAGGAGACTTAATAGAGTTGCTATGAGCCTTAAATAAGGTTAACATTATATAAACCACTTATAATGCTTGGCGCATAAGAAGTGCTCCAAAAAAAGTAATTTTATTTTAATGCTGACAAGACATAGAAATTAAAAGTATGGGTGCTAGAATCAGCAGTGTCTAGACTGGAGTCTCAGTTCTGCTACATCACAGCTAGGTAACCTCACTGAACAATCTGTAAACTGGAGATAATAAATACCACCTCTCCTAGAGAATACTGGAAAAGGCTTAAATAAAATAATCATCAACAGGGAAGCACCTCAGCTCACGATGCAGCAAATTATTATGTGGTATATATTGATGTTGTTACATTTTTTACAGACCCATTTATGATTATTTATATAATTAATATGCCACATGCTGTTGCAGGCAGCTTCTGAAATGGCTGCCAACTATCTCTGTGTCCACTATTCATGTCCTTGTATCATCTCCTCCTCTGGAGTGTTGGCTGGACCTAGTGACTTGTTTCTTACATAGAATACGGTAAAAGTGACAGAATTTCACTTCTAAGGTAAGGTTACAAAAGACTGGAGCTTCTGTGTCTTGCTCACATTGTCCCTGCTTGCTTATTCTGATGATACAAGCTACCATACTGTGAGCCATCATGCAGAGAGGCCCATGTGGAAAGGAACTGAGGGCAGCCTTTAGACAACAGTCAACAAAGATTTCAAGTGCTCAGTCCTAAGACCACAAGCACCTCACAAGGTTGTTGAATCCCGCCAATGACCATGTGAATGTGAGCAAGCTTAGAAATGCACCCTCACCAGTCAAGCCTCAATACAGCTGTAGCTTTGGTCTACATCTTGAATGCAGGCTTTTTAAAGACCCTCACCTAGGAGATGGAGCTTAGCCAGAGGATCCAGCTAAACCATCCCTAAATTCTGACCAACAGATAATAAATGGTTGCTTTAAGCCACTGAGTCTAAAGGTAATTTGTTATGTAGCAATAAATAATTAATACATATGTCTACTTTCACTAGAAGGTTAAAAGCCTGATCTTCACTTCATGTGTTATTTTCCGTCTCTAGCAAGTTGTAGAATGCCTTGGGCACAGAATAGGCATTCAAGATGCAGGACAGAACTGAATATTAATCACGTTTCCTTATGTATTCTGCTAATACCTCTTATGCATATCATAAAACAAAACTCAATTTACAGCAAATAAGAGATTTAACAGATACAATTACAATTATTGGTTTATACTAATACCAGAGGTAAAAAAGCATTATTTATTAATAGCTGCTGAACAGAGTTCCATCTCCAACCATGAAAGAATAACTACTACTAGTTTAGCCTCATATATAAACTAGAAAACTTTTAAAAACATATTTAGAAAAACTGTTTTCAGATATTGGGCAAAGGTCAAAGAAGACTGATGTCTGAGAGAAAGTTAACAATAAAAGTAAGCCCTATAATCACTTCACCCTTCGGCCTAGAAGCATTTGCTGAACACCAGCACAGAAAGAACGAACCCAAACAAATCACAGCCATCTTCCTCAGGTGAGAAGACAAAGACCAAAGTGCAGGGAATTTAAGGTAGGTGGAATTTGCAGGTCATTATACTAAAGAGGAGGTAGATACTCAGAAGGAAAGCTCCAAATTTTGCATAGGAGATCCTTTGAGTCTTTGGCAGGAAACTAAGTTATAGTAAGAATTCATGAAGCTTGCAAAGGACAATTATCAGAAAGAGAAAAATTTAATACTGGGTAGCTAAAAGCTGAACACACCTCAAAGATTAGGCAAAGTTGGGAGACCTATGAGTTCCAACCAGGTACAATAAAAATACCACAGAGAAAACCTGCAGCATTCAGTAAAAATCCAAGAAATAGAACACCTTAGAAATGAGAATTAAGCAAGCAGGAATCAGAAAATGTTTTCTGTAAAGGGCAAGATAAATATCTTAGGCTATGCGAGGCATATACTGTCTCTGTCACATATACTTCTTAATTTTTATTTTTGTTTCTTTATAACCTTTTAAAAATGTAAAATCCATTCTTAGCTCACGGACTATACAAAAACGGGCTGTGGATCAGATATGGCTCATAAACCAAAGTCTACTGACTCCAGTTATAGAATAAAAGCTATGCCAACAAGAGCCCTAACAAAGCTTAAAAACAAGCTACAAAAGGATCAGTGTAATCCAAAAGTAAATTATCTGCCTGTCAAAATAAAACTCAACAATCTTCAAAGAAAGATAAGAAAATACAAACAATCAAAAATAGAAGGTACATATTATCAAAAGTTACAAAGAATACGAAGAGAGGTCATGCTGTGATGCAGGCATCCAAAGACCTGCTAAAAGCTAAGGATGGAGCTGGAACACTGAGGAAACACTCCAGCACCCCAGTCTCCAAACCAAGAATGAAAAAGCAGCAAGCAGTCCGCTACTGCAGGAATTTCAAGTTTCTGATTCAGTGAATTTAACTATTACAATGACAACAAAAAAACAAATCCAACTCAAGTCACTGTTGGACTGACTCAATCTCTGCCCCATCCCAATCCACACATGTACAAACATCATCAAAGAAGAAGGGTACCCATTTCTGAGCATAAATACTATCCACCTCAATCTTTGTTGCCCTTTACCTAAAATGTCTGGCATGCAACAAAAAACAATTTTTTATGTGTATATATATATATATACACACACACACACACACACACACATATATATATATTTTTAAAGTTAAAAACAAACCCAAACCATAGTCAAAAGACAAGGCAAACACCAGAACCAGACTTATAAATGAATCAGATATTTGACTTATCAGACAGAAAACTTAGAATAATTGTAATTTATGTATTAAAGGATCTCATGGTAAATATGAACAAAATACAAAAAACAGATAAAGAGATTCAGCAAAAAAGAAATGCTAAATGAACATAAAAATGAAATGTCAGAAAAATCTTCAACAGAATTATCAGAAGATTAGACAAAGCTAAAAACAAATCAGTGAGCTTGAAGAGAGGTAAACAGATATTATTCAAAATGAAACCCAAAAAGAAGAAACAGACTGAAATTAAAAAACAAAACAAAACAGGAATTTTAAAGCTGTAGTATAATATCCAATGATCTAGTGCAGGTGTAACTGGAGTTTTGTGAAGAAAACAAGAACAGAGAGGAAAATATACTTAAAGAGATGTTAGCTGGGAATTTTCCAAAGTAAAAAAATGATAAAACACCACAGCTCAAAGAAATGCAGAGAATTGCTAGTAGGGCAAACTTAAAATGTAGACAAAAACCTGCTTAAAAAAAAAAAAAAACAAGCTGAAAGAGAAAAATTTTTCAGGTAGTTAGAAAAAAAGAAATATTACATACAGAGAAAAAAAAAAGGGAACACACTACATGTAATACAGAAGGCCAGTCAAAAAAACAATGGGGCATCATCTTTAAAATACCAAGAGGGGAAAAACGGCAACTGAGCATTCTAGATCCAGTGAAAATACATTTCACTGGATAAAATGAAGGCAAAACAAGGGCAAATAAAGACAAAATCAACACTCTTCCAGGAAAAAAAAAAAAGTTAAAAAATATTCTGTGCCAGCAAAACTGTACTATAAAAAATGTTAAATGAAATTTTTCAAGGAGTATGATACCAGATAAAAATGCAGATTTGCACACACAAAAATAGCACCAGAAATGGTGAAATCTAAAAATTCAGAGATATTTTCGCTTAATTTAACCACATTAAAAGTTAAAAAGCTGTTAAACTCAAAATGGCAATAATGTATCACTGGGTTTATAATATATGTAGATGTAAAACATATGACAAAATATAAAAAAGATGAGAGGGAGGAAATGGAAGTGCACAGAAGTCAAGTTCTCACTACACATGAACTGATATATTATTTGAAGGTAGACTAATAATTATGTATATAGTAAGACCCAGAGCTACACTGTCTGCTTTAATAGCTACTATTAAATTAGAACTATTTAAATTAGAATTAAAATTAAAAATTTATTTCCCCAGCCTGAGCAACACAGTGAGACCCTGTCTCTATAAATAAATTAAAAATTGGTGGTGCACGCCTACAGTCCCAACTCCTTGGGAGGCTGAGGTGGGAGGATCACTAGAGCCCAGGAGGCTGAGGCTGCAGGGAGCCGTGATCGCACCATTCTACTCCAGCATGGGAGACAGAGCAAGACCCTGTCTGGGGAAAAAAGAAACAAAATGTATTTCCTCAGGCATAATAGGCCACATTTTGATTGCTCAATAGCCACCTGTGTCTAGTGGTTACCATTATGAATGGTGTAGATACAGAGCATTTCCAACATCAGATGGCATTTCCCCAAAGCGACAAGTAGTTTTTATTAAATAAAATCAAAAGGTATAGCAAAGAAAAAGCCAGTGGTGAAGATAAAATGGAATTAAAAAATGAAAGTATAATTCACAACAGAAAACAGAGAAGAGAAAGTTCCTGAGAAGGCCAGGAAAAGTTTCACAGCTGCAGGAGAGAAGGGAGCATATTTGAAGTATTAATAAAATAAATGACAATGAGCTGCAGTCTCTATTCTTCAGGATGGTCACTTTAGAAGCATTCTCTACTATGCTACCAGTAAGTAACTGACCTCCTAAATAATATACTTCATTTAGTGCAGTCATTCATGTTATATAAGTTTTATTTATTTTTTAAATATGCGGCATGGTTCTTATCAACATTTATAATGGAAAGCAACTGGAAGAAATCTACCACACATTTTACCTAAATCTACACAACACGATGATCCATTCACTTATATGTTCAAAAACTACTCATTCAGTTTCTATTACATAAAATACACTACATATCCTAGGCATTGAGGATGTAGCAGTGAACAAGACAGACACAAATCCCTGCCTTCAATAGGTATTATAGTAGATTCTAATTGCAAAGTGAAGTAATGCCACTAAAACAAACAACCAAAAAAGAAAAAAAGCCTCTTCTGACAGCAACTAACATTCTGAGTGATGCAGCAGAAATTGAATATAAACTATTCCACAAATAATTGCATTTTATGCTATCATTTTATTGTTTAAGCATAAAATTGAACACTGCCACCTGCACACCACAAAATGTTATAATACTATAATTTGAAAATCAAAATATATGTACAGTGTCAGAATAAAACATGGCAAATTTATTGTTGTAATCTTCAAATCCTTATGTATTACAGAATGTTTAAAATTATATATATAAACAGATGATCATTACGTCAAGATTTTACCGCAGAGCTGAAACTAAGCTACTTTCAAAGTTTTATCACAAACATTTAGCACCTTTGTAAGATCCAACCATACTGAAAAAAAAATCTTCAGAAGTGGAACCAAGTCTCTACAGTCTCTATTAAATTTACAATGATTACAATAACTGTGTTGCCACTGTTGTGACCATTACCATCATCACAACTCCCCCAAAATATAAGCAGGCTAGGATGTGTTGTCTTTTTCTTTTTTAAAATTCAACATTCTTTTAAACATTTTTACATACAAGAAGTTTGTGTGTATATATATGTAATATATACAACTTGATGAGCTTGCAAAGTAGACACCTGTGAACTCATCACCACAATCTATGCCATAAACCTATTCATCATCTGCAAGAGTTTTCTCCCACTCTTATTTACTATTACTAATTTGTGTGTTTGTAGTAAGAACGCTTTACATAAGACCTATCCTCTTAGGAAATTTTTAACCATACAATACAGTACTGTTAACTATAGGCACCATGCTGTACAACAGATTTCTGAGACTTATCTTTATAACCAAAACTCTGTACCCTTTGACTAATACTTCCTCATTTCTCCCTCCTACATTTCCTATAGATATAGCTCAATTATTCCATTAGACATAACAAAAAATGTAGTACCATTTATAATATGATCAAACTGACACTTCTTAAGTCTAACAAGAAAATGAACAATGGCCACATTTGGCATATGACTGTGTGAAAAGGATGTCTCCAAGAATCACATTCAAGTAGCTTGACTTTGATGCTAAGGCCAGAAGATGAGTATGCGACAATCTGCTGAAGAACCAAACAACTAAAAGCCTGGCCTGTTGTGCTATAAGTCATGTCAAAGGAGGGTTGTCTTTTAAACTCAAAAATAATTCAGCACTTATTTAAATAATATAAATATGTGTACTCTATGCAAAGGGTAATATGGCATTATATATCAAATATTTACATACATATGCCCTTTGACAAGAAATTCCACTCGCAAGAATTTATGCTAAGATGCATTTTAGTATGTAAACAAAATGCATTCACATATTCATTGCATCATTGTCTGCAATAGCACTAAACTGGAAAAACAACATAATTGCCCATCAACAGAAGTATGGTTGAATAAATTATTAATTATTTTGCCAAAAATATATATTTTATACTATGATGCCAACAAGAAGGAAAATGTAACCCATAACCAGGAAGAAAATCGGTCCATCTAAACAGATCCAGAAAACAGCAATAACAATGATGACAGCAGACAAAACAAGTAGCAAAATGTGTGCAAGGATTTAAAAGAAAAAATGTTGAAAACAGAAAACAACAAAAATATATAACTTGTAGAACAAAAAATACCATGTAGATGATCCCCAAATTAACAATGGCTCAACTTAATTTTTCAACTTTATGATTGTACAAAAGCAATATATATTCAGTAGGAACTATTCTCTGAGTAACACTACAACCATTTTCTTCTTCACTTTCAGTAAAGTATTCAATAAATGACGAAATATTCAACACTTTACTATAAAATAGTTTTTGTGTTAAGTGATTTTTGTCCAACTGTAGGCTAATATAATTGTTCTGGGCACATTTAAGGTAGGCTATGCTATGATGTTCAGATTAGGTGTATTAAACATATTGCAACTCACGATATTTTCAACTTATGATGGGTTCATCAGGACACACAATGATCTTGTTAAAAAGAGCCTGATATCTCCTGCCTTCTCTTGCCCCCTTTCTCTTGTTCCCTCTCTTGCCATGTGATACACTGCTCCCCCTTTGCCTTCCACCATGACAGGAAGTTTCCTGAGGCTCTCACCCAGAAGTAGATGCTGGCACTATGCTTCTCCTACAGACTGCAAAGCTGGGAACCAAGTAAATCTTTTTTTTTTTTTTTTTTTTTGAGACAGAGTCTCGCTCTGTCGCCCAGGTTGGAGTGCAGCGGCGAGATCTCAGCTCACTGCAACCTCCACCTGCCAGGTTCAAGCGATTCTCCTGCCTCAGCCTCCCAAGTAGCTGGGACTATAGGTATGCACCACCATGCCCAGCTAATTTTCTGTGGTTTTAGTACAGACGGGTTTTCACTGTGTGAATCTTTTTTCTTTATAAAGCACCCAGTCTCAGGAATTCCTTTAGAGCAACGCAAAACAGACTAATCCAGGTAGCCACTGTTGATAGGACTTACTGCCAGACACTACAGTGTTTTACAGCTTCACCACAGCGGCATCACCTTACAGTAACTATTATTATGAACAAAAAACTGTTCAAATGATAAAAGGCAAATGAAAGTTATCCATCATCATTAGTTAGGCAAAAAGCCATTTACAATATCCTTTTTGGGGCCAGTTGGAAATCTGTAAGCATTTCCCCATTTTTGACTTTGGCTTCAGAAAAGGACTTCTCGGAAAAAAAAATTATCATCAAATTTGAAGTAATGTACATGGAAAATATGATTAACTATGGGTATATATAGAATTTGCAATCTATTTTTAAATACAAATAAAACCATAATTTAGAGGGTAAAACAACCACAAGATTGGGGGTGAACAACACATACATGGTAACAAAGAAGTGCAGGGGGCTTCTCATCAGAAAAAAATGCAATCTAGTAAGACAATGAGACAACATCTTTTTAAAATGCTGGAAAAAAAAAGAAATGACAAAACTACACTACATTATTCAGTAAAAATATATTCAAAAATAAAAGTAGGTTTCTGTGAATGTGAACTTTCAGCTAACTTGGGTCAAATAGCTAGGAGTAGGATTGCTGGGTCACATGAAAAATGTATGTTTACAAGAAAATGCCAAACTCTATTCCAAAGTGGCTGCACCATTCTGAGTTGTCAGAAGCAATGAATAAGAAGAACTCCTGTTGATTCACAATCTCCCTAGCATTTGGTACTGTCAGTTTGTTTAAAGGTAATTCTAGTAGCTGTGTAATGCAGTGGTATCAAAGTATGGTTTCAGTGTGTATTTTTCTAGTAACAAATGACACTGAACATCTGGCCATCTTTTCATGTGCTTATTTTCTATCCATGTATCTTCTCTGGTAAAGTGTCTTTTGAGATCTTTCGCCCATTTTTTAGATTGTTTGTTATCTTACAGCTGAGACTTGAGTTCTTCATATATTCTGAACATAAGTCTTTTAACAAATACATGATTTTCAAATATTTTCTCCCAGTCTGTGGCTTATCTTTTTATTCTCTTAACAGTGTCTTGCACACAGCAAAATTTTTAAATTTTTAAAATATAATACAATACACTGACTTCTTTTCTTTTATAGACTGTGGTTTTGGTACTAAGTCTATGAATTCAATGCCAAACCCAAAGTCCAATATATTTTCCCCTATGATTTCTGTAAGAAGTTTTAGTTTGAGGTTTCAAAGTTAATCCACCCAAGAAAAATAAAAGCATATTTTTTCACAAAAAAATTAATCTCAAATGTTTGCAGCAGCTTTATTCATAACAGACAAGAAACTACAAAAAAAATCAAGATGGCTTTCATCAGGTGAACAGATTAACAAACATGATACATAGAAAACAAAGGAATACTAGTTAGTAATAAAAAGAAGCCACTGATTTACTCAAGAAAATGAATCTTAAACGTATGTTGCTAAGTGAAGGAATACAAAACCAAAGACTACATATTGTGTGTGCTTCATTTACATGACATTATGGAAAGGGAGAAACTATAGGTTGAAAAATAGTTCAGTGTTGAAAGTACAAGGAGGGGATGATTATAAAGTGCCTTCGAGAGTAACTTTTATAGTGATGAAACTATTCTAAATGATACTAAAAAAGCACACACCAATTCTGTGGTACTCATCCTCCAAAACCATGAATCCAGTCTAATAATAAAAGAAAATATCAGACAAATCCTCATTTAGAGACATTCAACAAAATACTGGACCAGTACTCTTCAAAAGTATTGAACTATTAAAGTTATAAAAACAAACAACTGAGAAACTGCCATAGATCAGAGAAGTCTAAGGGGACACAATGACTAAATGTAATGTGGTATCCTGAATTGAATCTTAGAACAAGGCAGGGACACTATGGAAAAACTGCTGAAATTCAAATGTAGTCTGTAGTTTAGAGTATTTCACTACTGTTAATTTAATAGTTTAGATGAATGTACCATGGCTACGTAAGATGTTAACATTAGGGGAACATGGGCATAGAGTATACAGTGACTGTACTCTCTTTGCTAATTTTCTGTAATTCTAAAATTATTCTGAAATAAAAAGCTTTTAAAAGATAAATGCTGTAATCCCAGCACTTTGGGAGGCTGAGACGGGCGGATCACGAGGTCAGGAGATCGAGACCATCCTGGCTAACATAGTGAAACCCCGTCTCTACTAAAAAATACAAAAAACTAGCCGGGCGAGGTGGCAGGCGCCTGTAGTCCCAGCTACTCGGGAGGCTGAGGCACGAGAATGAGAATGGCGTAAACCCGGGAGGCGGAGCTTGCAGTGAGCTGAGATCTGGCCACTGCACTCCAGCCTGGGTGACAGAGCAAGACTCCGTCTCAAAAAAAAAAAAAAAAAAAAAAAAAAAAAAAAAAAGATAAATGCAAAATAAGTATATTTTTGGAAAACAAAAAATGGAAAGAATTTGTTGCCAGCCAATACACACTACAAGATATATTTAAAAAGATACTTTTCAGGCTGAAAGAAATGATTGTGGATAGAAACTTGAATGTAAATGATGGATTTAAACAGACATGTTAAATATATGGGTAAATACAAATAAAATTTTTTCTCATTTCTAATGTCTCTTTTTTTCACCCTGCCCCCTCCTCATTTCTAATTTCTTTCAAAATAAATTTGACTCAAAGCTAAAATAATAAAGTATTATGGGGTTTACAACACACATAATAGTAAAATACATGACAATACTTACACAAAACATAACAAGCAAAAAAAAGGAAGGACACTGTTTTAAAGTCCCTACATTATACCTCAAGAGGTATAAAAGTATTTGAAAGTTTGGTGAAATAGGTAAAAGGTTCACAGCGTAAACTCTATGAACGTAATATAAAACAGATAAACAACAAAGAAAAATCAATGAAAACAAAAAAATGGGTTCCCTGAAATGATCAATAAAATTAAAAATCTTCCAGCTGGACTAATCAAGGGCACAAGGACACAAGCTGAAAAAAAAAAGAACATAAGTTGCTAATATTAGGAATGAAACAGGCACTATCTGTAGTATCACTACAGATACCACAGAAGAGTAATAAGGAAATATTACAAATAATTTTCAGTCAATAAATGTGACATCATACCTGAAATGGACAGATTTCCTAAAAGAAACAAACTACTGAAGCTCAATAAAGAATAGATTACTTAAACAGCTTAATGACTTAAAAACTTAAATTCATAAAATTATGAAGTTCTATAACAAAGAAACTAACAGATAGTGATGGAAATCAGACTAGTACTTGCCAGCAAGTACGAAGATGACTGATTTAGAAAGGAAATGACAGTTACATGAGGATACAGATTTAAGAAATATCACCTAACTATATACTTAATATGGATTCGCTGATATAAATTATGTTCCAATAAGGTTGACAAAAATTTTAAGAGAAAGTTTCAATTACCCCTATTTTGTGACTATAATTGAAAATGTCAATAATTGAAAGTTATTTCATTAAATGCCTAAATTATGTCCTTGCATTTAAGTTTCAATGAGACTTTTTTTTTCAGCAAATCACCATACTAGTACATTCTTACTTTTAATGAAAAAAATTTCAACAGTATCTATTATATAGATGTAATCAACTTTCCAAATGTTAATGTGAAAACTATATTTTTCACAAATTTCAGACAGTAAGAATCAACTTAAATAATTAGTAATACAATTAACAAACTGGAGAAATTGTACTGAACCTTCTTAGTAGCCGAACCTTTTCTCAGAATAAAAGGAACCAGCATAAATTATTCAAATAATAGTGATTTCCTAAATCACAATAAACATACACTGCGGTTATAAGAGTTATGAATTTACTTTTTTAACAACTGAAAAGAGTAAAAACCAAAATCATTACAAAGTGTTTCTTGAAGTAATTCAATATAATAGAATAAACTGAAAAATTTAACAGAAAAGTGAAGTCATTTATTTAACAAATTTAACAAATGACTGTTACAAGCTAACAGATTGAGCATGACATATTTTAAACTCATTTTCTTCATTAACGAACTACTAGAAAACAAATTTTTTAAGTTGATAAAGAGAATTATAAATAAAACTTTTAAAGAAAAGCTAATTATCAATTATATTGTACATTTTAAGAGCCATATATAGTACATATATAATCCAATCCAATTCAGGATTAATACGTGCCCAAGACTCTATCTTTTAAATATCTTCTCCTTTGATCGCAATTTATTTTTTAATTAAATATTGTTACAGAATTTATTAAAATCTTTCTGTTTTGCTCCCTATATGGGAAAAGGGTAATCTATAAGTGATGTGTTTATTAATGTAAGAAAGAAGTAGAAAGGAACAAGTAAAAATAGTGTTGTAAATTAAAATGGTCCTTTAAAGCTAGTTGAAATAAATTTTTACTTTATGTAAAAGCACTTAGTAAAACCAACCAAACTGAAATGAAGAAAACAAAAGAAAAAGAGGGAGAGAAGGCAAAAGGCAGGGGAAGAAAGAGGAGAGGATGAAAAGAGAGAAGAGGGTAAGACGGGGAGGAAAAGAGGGCAGGGCAGGAGAGAGAAAAGAAAATTTTCATATAACTCCTACCAAGATTATAAAATTTGATTTCCATTCATTACTTATACTCATCTATCATACTTCATATTTCTTATCAGTAGTGTCATATACACATATGAATTTTAAATGCCAGCATCATAAATACATGAATACAAAATACTAATTTGCTGAAATCAGCCAATACCTTAGAAATTAATCTTCCTAGTTATAAAGTACAAACACATAATCACATTTATAAGGTTCCTATCAAGAATATCTCACTCACCTTAACAATTACACACAATAACACACCAGGTTGTGTTTACTGATACAATTAACTACTCAAATGAGTCCAGAAATCTGGACTTGTCATCTGTACCTTCAGCCCTAAATAAATTAATACTGCTGAAAAATGGTAATACTAATAAATTCAAATGAAATGTGTATATATCACCATTTTCTCTGATTGTGTGTGTGTATGCACATAAATAATACATACTTCATTGGCACCATGATGTGTTAATAGAAGAGCAACCATTTCAAATCAATCACATATGGACAGTTTTCCCTGCTATAAACTAGTAGTCATAATCATAGAAACTCATATAATTGTGAAGATTATATGATAATATGCATAAAAGTGATATGTACACAGTAAAACAATCTATAAATATTAGTTATTATCTTTCCCTTGCTTAGAAACCAAGTAGACCAGCCTTCTGCCAGTTTCTGGAATATGCCAAGTTCTTACCCAACATGCAGCCTTTGTTCTTGCTATTCCTTCCACCTTTGGCTCATTCTTATAATTCAGATCTCTACTTAAATTATACTTCTTTTCCAAAAAAAGTCCCTGACAACCAGTATCAATTATGACACATTAGGATACAAGAGAAATTGCAACTCAAGGTGACTTTAAAAATAAGAAAATTTTAGTTTCTCAATAGCAAAAAGGCTAATTCAATGGGGTTCAATGAAACTGAAAAATCCCTTTTCACCTTTCTATTCTACCTAGGCATTATCAGTTTTTGTCCTCTAGCTAACTTTCTTCCTGGTAGCAAGTTAGCTGCCTCAATTCCAGCCATATGCAATTATGTGCAAAAGAACAACTGGGAATCTGTCTCATTTTGAGAGGAAACCACTGACAGACAGTCTCCCCTGAAGATTTACACATCTTATTAGCCAAGATTGAGTCACCTGTCCCTTGTAAAATTAATCACTGACAAGTGGAATGAGATTCCCATTACCAGCTTAGACTAATCAGAATTTATCCCTGAGGGTGGGCTCCAAAAAAAACTGGTACCCTGAAAACAAGAAAGAACGAAAAAATGACTGTAATACCCTACAAGAATGCTACATACAACACTCTATGTTTTTTAATAAAAACTCACCCTCCTTCATTATTCTCTATCATAACACAAATTGGCTTATTTATTTCCTATACTAAAAGATATACATCAGTAGAGCAAGAGCTAAGAGTACACACAGCACCTAAAACAGAGCAAGCTCTTTAATAATATTTGTTGAATAAGCCCATATATATTATCCAAATATATTTAATACCTATATTCAAAATCCTAAGGAAAATAAATTAAATCCGGCCTTAGAAGAATTAGAACTAAGATTCAAAGTCATTTTCCTATGTTTACTCATTTATTTTTATGTGCATAAAATGTCAAACGTAGATGTTCAGAAATACGTCCAAATGTAATTTCGAAGAAATAACTTGCATTCAGGTCAACTCTTGATAAGCTGCAGGGTCTTAAACACAACATGTAATAGTTATAAGGAGAGATAAATGGATTGCAAAAAAAATTCCTAGTCATGGCCGGGAGTGGTGGCTCACGCCTGTAATTCCAGCACTTTGGGAGGCCAAGGCAGGCAGATCACCTGAGGTCAGGAGTTTGAGACCACCCTGACCAACATGGTGAAACCCCATCTCTACTAAAAATACAAAATTAGCAGGGCATAGTGGTGCATGCCTGTAACCCCAGCTACTCAGGACGTTGAGGCTGGATAATCGCTTGAACCTGGGAGGCGGATGTTGCAGTGAGCCGAGATCGCACCATTGCACTCCAGCCTAGGTAACAAGAGCAAAACTCCGTTTCAAAAAAAATTAAAAATTCCTAGTTATATACAACACACATAATGAATAAACATTAACAATCTTTCCAGAGGACAGTTTCTGAAGAACAGTAGATTCAAAGGTGCAAATTCAAACAGATTCAAAACTGTTTCTACAGAATAGTAGGGATTCAAAAGTGCAGTAAACATGCACTCTTCATACAAGAGGCAAGAAAGTCCTTTAAAGGCTAATCTTTACTACTGCATGTAAGAAGAATCATAATGGTATCACTGGCTGGTATTCAATTCACTAATACATAGGCCAGATTAGTGGCATAGAGTATATATCTCACAAAATAAGGGAAACAAATAAATTATGGAACAACCATTGTGGGATACTATGGCTCAGTTTTATATGCTAAAGACAAATACACATAATATGTTAGGTGAACAGTAGGACACAGAGGGAGCTGAAATTTTGGATGATAGTATGAGATCTTGGAAAGTACAGGCTCTAAGGTTAGACAGAACAAGGTCTAAATCATGGCACTGCTAATATAGAAATGGGACAGTAAAGAATCAAGCAGGACATCTCTGAACCTGCATTACTTTGTCTTTAAAATGACTGTAATAATTCCTATTATGTTGGTCTCTCATTAAGTATAATAATGATTACATTTATATAGTGTTTCCTGAATGCAAGGCCCTTTTCTAATTGCTTCACAGATATCATAATATTTAATCCTCTCAACACCCTTACAAAGTAAGTAGGTACTATTATCCCGATTTTACAGTGAAGAAAATTAAGGTACATTGAATTTAAATAACTTCCCCAAGGTCATAAAGCCAGTAAGTAGCAGAACCAGAATCAATGGCAGCTTTTTTCTATTATTAAGAAGAATCTGCTGACTTTAAGAATTGCAAGAGAAAACTAGAATATCTCCTATATGTATACTTTTAACACAAGGCCAGGCAACCCCACAATTATTTTTATATTTGTGAGTGAAAACCACAAATATTTTTTATGATTTGTGAGTGAAAACCAAAATATCTTATGAGGATTAATTTTTTATATCAATGTGACTGGGTTAAGGGATACCCAGATCACTGGTAAAACATTTTATTTCTAGGTGTGTCAGGGAGGGTGTTCCCAGAAGAGATTAGCATTTGAATCAGTAGACTGAGTAAAGAAAATGTGCCCTCACCAATGTGAGCAGGCATCATTCAGTCCTTTCAGGGACCACCTGAATTGAACAAAAAGACTGAGGTTGGGTGAATGCTCACACTCTTCTTGAGCTGGTATTTTCACCTCCTGCTCTCAAAGATCAGAGCTCCTAATTCTTGGGCCTTCAGACCCCAAGACTTATCCAGCAGCAGCAATCCCCTCCAAAGGCCTTCCGCCTTGAACTTGGACCTTGGGCTCCCCTGGTTTTCTGGCCTTTTGAGCTTGGACTAATTTACATCACTGGCTTTCCTGTTCTCCAGCTTGCAGATGGCATATGGTAGGACTTCTTAAATGACTATAATCCCATGATAAATCTCCTCTTATGTATCTATTTATTTATATCCTTTTGGTTCTGTTTCTCTACAGAACCCTGACAATTATGCACCCTTATATTAACAAGTAAAAGAATATCAATATTTGTTGTAAAGGCTCCACCTCTCCCTCAGGAAATAGCTAACGTTTTCTAACATTTTTTTCAAATTTATTAATCCAACATTTTGAGATAAGACTCTTGAAGTGTCATTGATAAGATATGATTTACCAGAAAAAAAAGGTTATAAATATTTAACAATGGCATAACAGACTAAGAATCATATGAAAAACCATTATTCTATATTCCAAAGACCAGAGTGATTGGTGCCCCCTAGCTTTCTTAACCATCCCCTATATCCAACAAAATATGACTTGATAACTAGTTGTACAAATGTCATTGAATTATTACATATTTCCTTTTTTCCAAAGTTTCACATTTTCCTTTAATACAATTTTCCAGTTTCACCAGCGTGATCAAAGTAGATCTACAATCTTCTCACTTCATTAGTTATTTATGCTACTCTCCTTCAGCTCTCCTTACACAATATATGCTCCTGTGTACATAAACCATTATATCTCAACAGTGTTTTATTATTTACACTTCTTCCTCTTGGTATAGGGATACAATTCTGAACATTACACAGTATCTCAACATAGCAATAGCTTAAGCAATATTGAGATTTGTTTTTTTCTTTTGTAAAAGAAGTCTGGAGATAGGTGATATAGAGATGATGGTTGCACAAAGTCCTCAGGGACCCAAGCTTCTAGCTTTCTCTTCCACCACTCTAGGTGCCTGGCTTCCATCTTCAAGATTGCCTCATGGTACAAAATGATTGTTAATGCTCCAGTTATTACACTTTCAATAAAGGGGAAGAAAACTGAATAGTAAAAAGGGATGCCTTCCCAGCTGAGTCAGTGCCTTTTAGAAGCACACACATAATACTTCTGCTTTCATCTCTTTTTTGCCAGAATTTAATAACACGGCTGGGAAATACAGCCTTTTCTTCCAGGCATCAATGTACCCAGTTAAAACAAACAAAGAAAAAAATCAGGGTTCTATTACTATAGAGGAAAGGGGAAATGTACTTTAGGGGCATCATGACTCCCTACCTATTTTTGACAGCTTCAGAATCACTACTGATGTTGAGAGAAGTTTTATATCATATCTTTAATATAATACAGCTGGTGTCAAAGCTATCCCCAGTAAGTGCTTTTACTTCCCTGGACATCTGTGGAGTGTGGCCAATTCTAAGCAATACTTTTAACGCAACAGGTATACTAAAGTTACAATTTTAAAGTATCATTGGATAGGATTCTTGGATCTACCGTATCTTACGCATCATATGGGAGAGAAAAGTTAGTATGTTTTATACAGGTTACCTAACACAATGTTGGGATTCATTCTGTGTGTCTCCACCAATTAGCCCAATCAATGGCGTTACACAGTGTGGTCTTTATCTGCCACAAATATTGGATCCATACTTATTCCACAGACATATATGCTTCATTATAATTATCACAACCCCATTTTATACCTAATTGGCTGAAAATGTACTAGGACCCTGTGCAAAGTGTTTTACTTATTTTATTCAGTCAGGCCTCACAACAACCTTATTATGTTACTTTTACCCAGGTTTAAATCTGGCACATAGTAAACACTCAATAAACATTCTCTATTATCTCTATTAGTACATAAATAAGTACCCATATTATCCTTAATTTACAGATAAGAAAGAAGAAACAGAAAATTTAGTAACTTGCCCAGAGTTGTATATACTTTTAAGTAGCAGAGCCAGGATTCAAATCCCTACAAGCTAGCTCTAGAGTCCACTCAACTACTAAACTATGCTAATATCAGATAAAACCCAAAAGGTTAATTAATTTGCCTAAGATCACAAAACCAGGAAGAGCAAAGATTCACAGACAGATCTATTTAATGATGAAGCCCTTGTTCTCAACTTCAAATGAATCAAAGAAACATGGTTTGCCTAACCAAGGGATTATTACTCTTCAGGGGCAGAGTTACAAGGGAACATACTACCAAAGTAACAAACATAATCTATGAATTTCAATGGTAAGCAATTTAGGAGGATGAAATACAGTGTACATCTATATTGCCTAGGTAACACTACAGGCAGACCCATCTCTTTTAGCCATAATAGAACAAAAACAAAAGCAGCTCTGGCAAAAATGTATGTAGTGACTACCAGGTATCAATGTGAGTTTTCTCAGAAGTGAATAATAATTAATATCTAAAAGATCTTGAATAATTAAATGTCTTCATTTTATATCAGCTAGCAAAAAATTAAAGGGTAATAATTTTTTGCTACACAAAACTCAATTGATTTATCTAGAAGCAGCTTTTTTGGTTTATTTTGTTTTGTTTTGCTTTTTGAGACAGAGTCTTGCTCTGTCACCCAGGCTGGAATGCAATGGCATGATATCGGCTCACTGCCAACCTCCGCCTCCAGGGTTCAAGTGATTCTCCTGCCTCACCCTCCTGAGTAGCTGGGATTACAGGTACACGCCACCACGCCCAGCTAATTTTTGTATTTTTAGTAGGGACAGGGTTTCACCATGTTGGCCAGGCTGGTCTCGAACTCCTGACCTCAGGTAATCTACCTGCCTTGGCCACCCAAAGTACTGGGATTACAGGCATGAGCCACCATGCCTGGCCTAGAAGCAGCAGTTTTTAAAGATACCAGTAGCGACTTCCAGGGATGTGGTGAGGTCTCTGTCTCACTCCAGCCAGAGCTTGGGGTCCTGTATTCACTGCTCCATGTCTTCAGTTTCAGGAGCCATAGATGGTCGACTAGATGCAGCCAGGAGGAACATCTCCCACTGAGGGACCAGGACATCAGGAAGACTGGCACACTCCTACCAGATCTTCAGCGGGAAGGCACGGAAAGAACAGAGGCTGATCTGAAGAAAGAGGAAGCTGGAAGGGGCTACCGCACACTGAGGCTCATTATTGGTCCCCAACGACTCCAGCAGAGGGGGTGAGTTGAACAGGCAAGGAGCAACCCACTCTCACCAGAGGCCTCTGGAATCCCAGCAGGAGGAGACCCCTCAACCACCATGGACACTTGAGTTGGCAGGGAAAGCTGCTTCAAGAAGTGGTAAGGATAGAGCCCAGAGGGTTTGGTGCGGGAGCATCTGTAGTGGAGCACAGCCAGGGACACCTAACCCACTAGGCTTGACTTGCTCCCATAGGAGACTTTGGCCCTAGGGGACTAAAGAGTCAAACCTGAACTCATTGCTCCGAATGCCTGCAGGGAGGCCAGCACCCACTAACACCCTGCTACAGCCAATGAACATGCACCCCACCACATTGCCACTGCCACTGCCACTGGCACATGCGAACAAGGATAGATCCCGCTGCTATCACCCTATGAAGTGCTTTGGCTGGCACCACCTATCAAAGTGTTGTGACTAGCAGTCTGAGGGCACCTCAACCACTCCAGCACAACAGTTCACAGAATCCATGTTATACAACAATCAAAGCCCCAAGGTCGTCAAACAGGATAAAAGAAAAAACATCCATTCTTATGACAGCAACTTCAAAGACTGAAAAAACATTAGCCCACAAAGATGAGAAAGAACCAGCACAAGAACTCTAACAACTCAGCCAGGTGTGGTGGCTCACACCTGTAATTCCAGCACTTCAGGAGGCCGAGGCGGGCGGATCACGAGGTCAGGAGATCGAGACCATCCTGGCTAACACAGTGAAACCCAGTCTCTACTAAAACTACAAAAAATTACCCAGGTGTGGTGGCGGGCACCTGTAGTCCCAGCTACTCAGGAGAATGAGGCAGGAGAAAGGGGTGAACCGGGGAGGCGAAGTTTGCAGTGAGCCGAGATCATGCCACTGTACTCGGTTCTGGGCAACAGAGTGAGACCCCGTCAAAAATAATAATAACAATAATAATAACTCCAACAACTCAAAAAACCAGAGTGTCTTCTTTCCTCCCAATGACTACACTAGTTCTTCAGCAAGGGTTCTTAACTGGGCCGACATGGCTGAAACAACAGAAATAAAATTCAGAATATGGATAAGAAAAAAGATCAAGATTCAGGAGAACACTAAAAACCAATCTAGGCAAGCTAAGAAGCACAATAAAATGATACAAGAGCTGAAAGACAAAATAGCCAGAATAGAAAAAAAGACAACTGATCTGATAGAGCTGAAAAACCCTCTATAAGAATCTCAAGTATTAACAGCAAAACAGACGAAGCTGAGGAAAAAAAAATCATAGAACTTCAAGACTAGCTTTCTGAAATAAGACAGCCAGACAAAAAAAAAGAAAGAAGATGATGATGATGATGAAGAAGAACAAAAAGGAATGGCAAAACCTCCAGGAAATATGGGATTATGTAAAGAGAGCAAATCTACAACTCATTGGCATCCTTGAAAGAAACGGGGAGAATGGAAGCAACTTGGAAAACATATTTCAGGATATCATCCATGAGAACTTTCTGAACGTATATACAGAGGCCAACATTCACAGGAAATGCAGAGAATCCCTGCAAAATACTTTACAAGAAGATTATGCCTGAAATATATAATCATCAGATTCCATGAGGCTGAAATGAAAGAAAACATGCTAAAGGCAGCTAGAGAGACAGAACAGGCCACTTACAAAGGGAAGCCCAAAAGACTAACAGCAAACCTCTCAGAAGAAACCTTGTAAGTCAGAAGAGATTGGGGGTCTATATTCGATATTCTTGAAGAAATGAAATTTCAACCAAGAACTTAAAAACTGGCCAAACTAAGCTTCATAAGTGAAGGAGAAATAAGATCCTTTTCAGACAAGCAAATGCTGAAGGAATTCATTACCACCAGCCTTGCCTTACAAGAACCCCTTAGAGCAGCACTAAATATGGAAAGGAAAGACCATTAGCAACCACTACAAAAACACACTGAAGCACACTGACGAAGTGACACTGTAAAGCAACCACACAAACAAGCAGGCATAATAACAGCTAACAACACAATAACAGGATCAAATCTACACATATCAATACTAACCTTGAATGTAAATGGTCTAAATGCCCCAATTTAAAGGCACAGAATGGCAAGCTAAATAAAGAAGCACAACTCAATGGTATGCTGTCTTCAAGAGACACATCTCACATGCAATGACACCCATAGGCTAAAAAATAAAGAGATGGAGAAAAATCTACCTAGAAAATGGAAAGCAGAAAAAAACAGGAGTTATAATCCTAATTTCAGACAAAACAGATTTTAAGCCAACAAAGATCAAAACAGACAAAAAAGGGCATGACATAATGGTAAAGGGTTTAATTTAACAAGAAGACCTAACTATCCTAAATATACATGCACCCAACACAAGAGTATCCAGATTCATAAATCAAGTTCCTAGGAACCTTCAAAGAGACTGAGACTCCCACACAATAACAGTGGGAGACTTCAACACCTCACCAACAGTATTAGACAGATCACTGAGGCAGAAAATTAACAAAGATATTTAGGAACTGAACTCAACACTGGGCCAAATAGATCCAAATGGATCTGAAAGACATCTACAGAACTCTACCCCAAAACAAAAGAATATACATTCTTGGCTGGGCACGGTGGCTCAAGCCTGTAATCCCAGCACTTTGGGAGGCCGAGACGGGTGGATCACGAGGTCAGGAGATCGAGACCATCCTGGCTAACACGGTGAAACCCCGTCTCTACAAAGAAATACAAAAAACTAGCCGGGCGAGGTGGCGGGCGCCTGTAGTCCCAGCTACTCGGGAGGCTGAGGCCGGAGAATGGCGTGAACCCAGGAGGCGGAGCTTGCAGTGAGCTGAGATCCGGCCACTGCACTCTAGCCTGGGCTACAGAGCCAGACTCCGTCTCAAAAAAAAAAAAAAAAAAAAAGAATATACATTCTTCTCATCTGCACATGGCACATACTCTAAAACTGACCACCCAGTCAGACATAAAACAATTCTCAGCAAATGCAAAAGAGCTGAAATCATACCAACTACTCTCTCGGAACACAGCATAATAAAAATAGAAGTCAGGACTAAGAAAATCACCCACAACTATACAATTACATGGAAATAAAACAACCTACTCCTGAATGACTTTTGAGTAAGGCAGAAATCAAAGAAATTCTTTGAAATTAGTGAGAATGAAGATACAACATACCAGCATCTCTGGGACACAGCTAAAGCAGTGTTATGGGAGAAATATATAGCACTAAACACCCTCATCAAAAAGTTAGAAAGAGCTGGGCACAGTGCCTCATGCCTGTAATCCCAGTACTTTGGGAGGCCAAGGCAAGGCAGATCACTTGAGGCCAGGAGTTCGAGACCAGACTGGCCAACATAGTGAAACCCCATCTCTACCAAAACTACAAAAAATTAGCTGGGTGTGGCGGTGCACGTCAATAATCCTAGCTACTAATGACACTGAGGCATGAGAATTGCTCGAACCTGGGAGGCAGAGACTGCAGTGGGCCAAAATCGTGCCACAGCATTCCAGCCTGGGCAACTGAGCGAGACTGCCCCAAAAAAATAAAAAATAAAAAACATATATTTATATATGTATATATAATGTATGTACCTATATATTAGATCTCAACTTAACAACCTAATATCACAACTAAAAGAACTAGAGATGCAAGAGCAAATCAATCCCAAAGCTAGCAGAAGGCAAAAAATAACCAAAATCAGGGCTGAACTGAAGGAGACTGAAACACACAAAAAAAAATCATTCAAAAGATCAATGAAGCCAGGAGTTTGTTTTTTGAAAAAATTAACAAGATAGACCACTAGCTAGACTAATAAAGAAAAAAAGAGAAGATCCAAATAAACACAACTGCAAACAACAAAGGGGGATATTATTACAGATTGGACAGAAACACAAATAACCAGACTATTATGAACACCTCTATGTACAAAAAACTAGAAAGTCTAGAAAAAAAATGGACAAATTCCTGAACACATACACCCTCCTATGACTGGACCAGGAGGAAACTGAATCCCTGAACAGACCAATAATGAGCTCTGAAATTTAATCAGTAATAAATAGCCTACCAATTAAAAAAAAAAAAAAAAAAAGCCCTGAACCAGACAGATTCACAGTCTAATTCTACCAGATGTACAAAGAAGAGCTAGTACCATACCTACCAAAACTATTACAAAAAAATTGAGGGGAAAGGAGTCCTCCCTAAATGATTCTATGAGGTCAGCATCATGATGATATAAAACTTGGAAGAGATACAACAAAGAAAGAGAACTCCAGCCTGGGCAACATGGTGAAACCCTGTCTCTACAAATAAAATAAAAAATAAAATAAAAAGAAAACTAGCCAGGCATGGTAGCACATGCCTGTAGTCTCAGCTATTCAAGAGGTTGAAGTGGGAGGATCACTTGAGTCTGGGAGGTTAAGGCTGCAGTGAGCCATGTTTGCACACTGTACCCCAGCCTGGGTGACAAAGTGAGATCCTGGCTCAAAAAACAAAGAAAAAAAAAAAGTACCTTTTTTTCCTCAAGGAAAAAAAAAGAGAAGAAAACTTCAAGTCAATATCCTTGATGGACACTGATGCAAAAATCCTCAACAAAATACTAGCAAAACAAATCCAGCAGCATATCAAAAAGCTAATTCACCACGATCAAGTAGGGTTTATCCCTGGGATGCAAGGTTGGTTCAACTTATGCAAATCAGTAAGTATGATTCACCACACAACTAGAACTAAAGACAAAAAACACATGATCATCTCAATACATACAGAAAAGGCTTTCAGTAAAAGTCATCATCCCTTCACGTTAAAAACTCTCAACAAACTAGGTATTGAAGGAACACACATCAAAATAGTAAGAGCTGGCCATGCACGGTGGCTCACGCCTGTAATCCCAGCACTTTGGGAGGCCAAGGCAGGAGGATCACGAGGTCAGGAGATCGAGACCATACTAACACAGTGAAACTCCGCCTCTACTAAAAATACAAAAAAATTAGCCGGGCGTGGTGGTGGGCACCTGTAGTCCCAGCTACTCGGGAGGCTGAGGCAGGAGAATGGCGTGAACCCAGGAGGCGGAGCTTGCAGTGAGCCCAGATCGCGCCACTGCACTCCAGCCTGGGCGACAGAGCGAGACTCCATCTCCAAAAAAAAAAAAAAAAAAATAGTAAGAGCCACCTATGACAAACCCACAGCCAACATCAAGAGCTATCAGGCAAGAGAAAAAAAAAATAAAGGGCCTAAGTCAAACTATCACTGTTTGGAGATGACATGATTCTATACCAAATAAACCCCAATGTCTCAGCCCAAAAGCACTTTAAGCTAATAAACAATTTGAGCAAAGTTTCACGACACAAATTAAATGTACAAAAATCACTAGCATTCCTATACAGCAACAACGGGCAAGCCAAGAGCCAAATTAGGAAAACAATCCCATTCGCAACTGCCACAAAAAGAATAAAATACCTAGGAATACTGCTAACCACAGAGGTGAAAGATCTTTACAATGAGAATTACAAAACACTGCTCAAAGAAATCAGAGATGACACAAATGAATGGGAAAACACTCCACACTCGTGGATAGGAAAAATCAATGTCGTTAAAATTAAAATTGCCATACTGCCCAGAGCAATTTACAAATTCAATGCTATTCCTATCAAACTACCAACAACATTTTACAGAATTAGGCAAACTATTTTAAAATTCATATGAAACCAAAAAAGAGCCCAAATAGCCAAGGTAATCCTAAGCAAAAAGAACAATGCAGGAGGCACCACGCTACCCAACTTCAAACTAGATTATAGGACTATAGTAACCAAAACAGCATGGTACTGGCAAACAAACAAAACAACAACAAAAACACAGACACACAGACCAATGGAACAGAACAGACAGCCCAGAAATAAGACTGCATACCTACAACCATCTGAACTTCAACAAAACCTACAAAAATAAGCAATGGAGAAAGGATTTCCTATTCAATAAAATTATGCTGGGATAACTGGCTAGCCATATTCAGAAGATTGAAACTAGACACATT
Organism: Theropithecus gelada; assembly: GCF_003255815.1. NCBI lineage: Eukaryota > Metazoa > Chordata > Mammalia > Primates > Cercopithecidae > Theropithecus > Theropithecus gelada. The sequence continues at coordinate 66,854,082 of NC_037675.1, read as the reverse complement.
CTTATACTATATACAAAAATCAACTCAAGACAGATTAAAGACTTAAAACCCAAAACTATGAAAAAGTCTGGAATACAATCTAGGCAATACCATTCTGAAAATATGACCTGGGAAAGATTTCACGACAAAGACACCAAAAGCAAATGCAACAAAAGTAAAAACTGACAAATGGGATCTAACTAAACTAAAGAGGTTCTCCACAGCAAAAGAAACTATCAACAGAGAAAACAACCTACAGAATGAGAGAAAATTTTGCAACTATAAGGTCCATGCATCTGACAAAGGTCTAATTTCCAATATCTATAAGGAACTTAAGCAAATTCACAAGGAAAAAATGAACACATTAAAAAGTAGATAAAGGATGTGATCACTTTTCAAAAGAAGACATATATACAGCCAACAAGCATATGAAAAAGAGCCCAACATTGATCAATACTCAACATCACTAATCATTAAAGAAATGCAAATCAAAACCACAATGACATACCATCTCACACCAATCAGAACAGCTATTACTAAAAAGTAAAAAAATATCAGATGCTGGCAATGTTGCAGAGAAAAGTGAATGCTTATACACTGTTGGTGGGAGTGTAAAATTAGTTCAACCATTGCAGAAAGCAGTGTGGCCATTTCTCAAAGAGCTAAAAATCGAACTACCATTCGATCCAGGAATCCCATTACTGGGTATATAACCAAAAGAATATAAATCATTCTATCATAAAGACTCAAGCATGCATATGTTCACTGAAGCACTATTCGCAATAGCAAAGACATGAAATCAACCTAAATGCCTATCAAGGGTAGACTGGATAAAGAAAATGTGGTACATATACACCACAGAACACTATGCAGTCATAAAAAAGAATAAGATCATGTACTTTGCAGCAACATGGATAGAACTAGAGGCCATTATCCTTAGCAAACTAATGCAGGAACAGAAAACCAAATGTTTTCTGTTTCATGTTCTCACTTATAAGTGGGAGCTAAATGATGAGAACACATAAACACAATGAAAGGAACAATAGACACTGGAGCCTACCAGAGGGTGGAGAGTGGAAGCAGGGAGAGGAACAGAAGACATAACTATCGGGTACTAGGCTTAGTACCTGGGTGATGAAATAATCTGTACGTCAAACCCCCCATAAGTTTACCTACATAACAAACCTCTACAGGTACCTCCGAATCTAAACTAATAGTTTAAAAATAATAAAAGGTAATGAAGTCAAATTTTGTGGCCATTTGTCAGAATCAATGCATTTGTAGTTTTCTCACCTAAAATTACAACCCTGACCCTCATCTCTTCAGAGGTATCCAAATTATGGCTAAACATTTCTTCAGAGTTTTTTAAGACTCACAACGGGCCGGGCGCGGTGGCTCAAGCCTGTAATCCCAGCACTTTGGGAGGCCGAGACGGGTGGATCACGAGGTCAGAAGATCGAGACCATCCTGGCGAACACGGTGAAACCCCGTCTCTACTAAAAAATACAAAAAACTAGCCGGGCGAGATGGCGGGCGCCTGTAGTCCCAGTTACTTGGGAGGCTGAGGCAGGAGAATGGCGTGGACCCGGGAGGCGGAGCTTGCAGTGAGCTGAGATCCGGCCACTGCACTCCAGCCCGGGCCACAGAGCGAGACTCCGTCTCAAAAAAAAAAAAAAAAAAAAAAAGACTCACAACGTACAATTCTGATGCCCTGGGCACACAACACATAAATCACAATGCTAATTAACTGGCTCATCTTCAAATATTCCCCTAAGATTTTCAAGTTCCTCTTCTAAGAATGGCATAGACATATAATAATCAGATATGGTACACTTCATACCTGGTACAGGAACTGAAACATTGTAAGCACTAAATAATAAAGAATGAAGCTCATGTCACCAAATGAGTCAATCATAAGCATAAGAGGCATTAATTTAAATCTTTCATGAGTACTTCATATCTTTTCTTAAAAATTTTTTAAACGCCCTTTTTTTAATGTCATATTTAATGAGACATTCTCAATTACTTCCCACCAACTTATATCTGCATTCTACTCAGTTTCCAAAGATTTTAAGCTACCTGAATGAATCTAAAAGAATAAGTAGTAAACTTACACCATATTTTACTGTATTGCAACAGATAGAATATAAGACCAACTTTTTTTATTGGTAAAAAGTTCCTATACTAAGAGTCATGGGGTTTTTGTTGTTGTTACATCAAATTCTGGGGAGAAAGGGGGAGAGAGAGAGTGGTGGGAGGAGACAGAGAGAGAGAGAGAGAGAGAGGGAGAGAGCGTGCGTGAGAGCAAATGTGAGAGCATGCACGCAAGAGCACCATAAAACAGGCAATGATCTTCAGTGGGGTATAAAAGTACCAAAAAGATTCAGCTCTTATAAATCATTACAGTTGTATCAACTTTAACACATCAGTTGACTGGTAACTAATATTAGATGAAAAGCAGCCAAAGCAGGCTTTACTTACAGCTATGTATGAAAGAATAACACAAACGTTGTTACTAAAATTAATTTAAACAACATTTAAAAATGAAATTTTACATATAACAGCATTTGAACTCACTTTGAAATGTGTGAGACATATCACTGGCTAAGGATGTTCTCAATTTTAGAAGTATTAAGAGACTTCTACCTTCACCCATGCAGCAGGAGTAGGATCCAGAACTACACTCCAAATGTAAACACTAGAAAATCGGACAAACAACGTATCTGACATTGGACAATCGATGATCTGACATTGAAAATCAGCTCAAAACTGATTTCTGAAATAAGGGAAACAAACAAACAAAAAGGTGAGCCCTATAATTGCCTGGGATTTCTTTCTGAAAGCACTTTTGTGACTGTAGTATGCAGGAGGTGAAACCCTAACAGAATCCAGTGCCATTGCTGAGTTGAAAAACACAAGAGGTCATAATACAGAAAGGCTGATGCAACAAGAATTTTGGGGAAAAGTTCCTGAAGTGAGAGAGTTACAGAAAAACATAATTTAAAAAAAAAAAAAAACTCCTTAAATTACCTGAATATCAATACTAATCTACATGTGCATAGGGTGAAAACTAATGATATAGAGCAAAAACAATTTCCAGGAAGAGAAAAATCACCACATAGTTACTGCTAAGTAATTTCCAGAGCTCACAAAGGGCCAGGAATCATTTAAGTTCTCACAAGCAAGACAGAGTCCTCAGTGAATCCTTGGGACATTCAACAGACAGCCACTCAATAGAGGTCCATCTTAGTAATGAGGGTAAGAATGCACACAAGTAAATGTTACTCTAGACTGTCCTAGAAAACCTTAAAAATGTTAGCACAAAAAATAAAAGATGAAAAAAGAAGTTAAAGATTTGCTGCCACTGAGCATGCCTCTAAAGACCTTGGTTGCAAAACTTCCCCTCCAGGTGACCAAGCCTCCTGAGACTACATACTCATGCATACCCCTCAAAATAGCAGCCACCACAGCCAACATAAGCACCAGAAAGGAGCCCAGGACACTGCAAGGCTGCCTTCACTGCCATGCTCAAGAGTAAGGTAAGGGAGGTAAAAACAGATGCAGGAGGTCAGGCATGGTGGCTCATGCCTGTAATCCCAGCACTTTGGAAGGCGAGACGGGTGGATCACCTGAGGTCAGGAGTTCAAGACTTGCCTGACTAACATGGTGAAACCCCATCTCTACTAAAAATACAAAATATTAGAAGGGTGTGGTGGTACGCACCTGTAATCCCAGCTCCTCCAGAGGCTGAGGTAGGAGAATCGCTTGAACCCAGGACGCAGAGGTTGCAGTGAACCGAAATCGTGCCACTGTACTCCAGCCTGGGCAACAAGAGTGAAACTCTGTGCCAAAAAAAAAAAAAAAGAAAAGAAAAATAGATGCAGGAGTATAAATAAGAACCCCAAAAAAGGAGAGTTGGTATGTAAAGGGGATAGACAGAGTAGGTAATCAAAATGAAGGGAAACAGACGATTAGGATCAATGTGCTTTGATGGTGTAAAGAGGTTATGTCATATGAGAGGAAAATTGAGAAAAAAGAGGTGAATAAATACCTCAGACATCATATTGGTCGGTGAGACTACCAGGATAACAAAGCTGATGTTATTTTAAAATATAATGCACATGAAGCTAGAAGTCTAAAGGCATATGGCAAGATTCCAGAATCTGCTAAAATCAATAAAACCAATATACTTGGTCCTATAGATGATTAAATCCAATGTCTTATGATATTGGAGATGATGATAAAGATCTTGATGATACCTAAATTAAATTCAATGTTTTACATCCAAGTTTCCTTTTGGATTGCTAACCCTGAAGTTATATGGCTTCATTATCATACAGAAAGTTAACCAGCCTTCTATGTATCTAAACAATTTTATTTTGACATCCCTTTCCTAAATGAATACATGAACTCCTGTTGCTCAAATACTCTTGAAAGCAGTTCTTTTGCCTTCCTGATGTTTTCCTCATTCATTAAAGTTTGATACATACTAACAAATAACCTTAAGAATTAAATTTTTATACAACCCAAGAACTAATTTCAAACTCCTGTTCTCTTCATCATCACTCCCTTTAAAACAAAGAAGTAACACTCTTGAGTTGGTAAATTTGAAGATTAATGAGAAAATGCTTATGGTGTAAAGAATACTGGAATGAGAATAATAATATCTGGGCTGGGCGCGGTGGCTCATGCCTGTAATCCCAGCACTTTGGGAGGCTGAGGCAGGCGGATCACGAAGTCAGGAGATCGAGACCATCCTGGCTAACACGGTGAAACCCCGTCTCCACTAAAAATACAAAAAATTAGCCGGGTGTGGTGGTGGGCGCCTGTAGTCCCAGCTACCAGGAGGCTGAGGCAGGAGAATGGCGTGAACCTGGGAGGCGGAGCTTGCAGTGAGCCGAGATGGTGCCACTGCACTCCAGCCTGGGCAACAGAGCGAGATTCCGTCTCAAAAACAAAAAAAAAAGGAGAGAGAGAGAATAACAATATCTGTCTAACAGACAAGAAAACCAGGGCACCAAAAGGAAAAGTCGGGAGAGGGACAGAATCACAAAGCTAGCAGTGTCAAACAGGAATTTCAACCAAGCAATCTGATTCCAGATGCAAGGAGGTCTTCCATAGCAAGGAGGTTTTCTATAGCAAGTATCTTTTCCCATGCATAGATCAGACAACGGAAACAAAAGGATCTCCCCATCAATGGACTAAAGTTAGACTAAGAAACTAAAAATCTTTGCCAACTCAAGATTGCTACTAATTAATTGTGACTTTTGAAAGTCACTCTAATGATGTGTCTTCTCATGCATAACATCCAAAAGAGTTATCTAAATGATCTCTAAAGACCTCTGCAGCTTGAAATAATTTAGTAGTATGAATTTTATTTTTTTAAAAAAAGAAGATTCCTCCAAAATTCTTTCTCACCATCCATAACACACTGCCTGCCATGTGTTTGGCACTGTAGTGGGTGCCAAAGATACAATAAGCAAGACAAGTAAATCCCAATTTCAGCATATCTTAGAATGTACTAGGAAAGCAAAAATGAAACCAAAAAATTGTGTGTTTTTTAACACATAAGACCACTTTGTGCCATGTACAATTAAATTTCTTATGTTTCTAAATATGCAGAGCCTGCACTCAACACAGGGCTTTTGATCTTGTCAGAAACACACTTGTCCAAATATCACCACAGCTATGTACCTCACCAAATTCAGGGCATCACTCAACTACCACCTTCTTAGTGAAACCTTCCCTGACCATTCTATATGAAAATGGCATCCTCCCAACTCCAACATTCCTTATTACCATCCCTAATGTACCTACTTTTCTCTTGAACACTTATCAACATCTAATATACTTAAAGAAAAGTATAAATATTGTGAGTGCATAAAAGCCATTAATTTCATTTATACTAATGTATATGTTTTTATCCATACTCATACATGTCTTTATGTAACAATTTAAAATATCAATTATAAATGCTAACTTCACGTTTACAGTATTAATTCAAGCATTTTGTTTTTCTATAATTTTCTTCTTATAAATTATTTAAACATATAAAGCATTTAAAATAGAATGATATCATTATATAAGATTCATACTTTTATACTACAAGAGTCAACATCTAACAACATGATTTATTCTCTATTTTATAAACTATCTCACCTTAAAAAATGACGACAAAAATGAGATATATTATTCTACCTGGATTTCAAATTATCACACTCATTAAATTGGAACAGGCTTATTTTTCTCAAAAATAAAAAGTAAAAAAGAGAAAGAAATCTAAAATCATCCTCTAGGGTTTATAGTCTTACATCTGTGCTCACAGTTTCTGAAGATTTTCATAGCTGAATATACAATTTCTGGAGATCTCATAGGTAAGTATCCCCCAAAACAAAAAAATTGTTTGAAACTTGATACGTCAGAATTCAAAGGACTATGTGGTCTGAAAAATAAAACTTTTCTTTTGAAAGAATAATGGTAACTTTTAACTAAGCAATGTTAACCTTTTTTAATATCATCACTTAAAATGTTACTAAACAGAACCATAGACACAGTTTTCAAACTGAATTACATATAATTTGAAACTCCAATAACTACACTAAAATGATCTTGTGGAGGATAAAAAAAATAAAGGTGCTATAACATTTCTAATAAAATGAGTTTGTTATGAGCAAACTATGTCTAGAATCGAACATTTTGATTAGTCCATTAATGTTTCCTGATAAAAACAGCAAGTTATTGAAATAAATTAAGAAAATAGGTAGTAATAATTTAAAATTCCCTACTATCCTGTGAAAACTAAGACTACTGACTAGACATAACCAGGACTCCCAAAGAATATGTCTTCTCTCCTCTCATTAAGAAAACGAGAAGCCATAATAAGCAAAAAAGAGTGCCAAAATAAATCTTTAGATTAAAAACGTAGTTCAACCTAATATTTAATAATAACTAAATCCAAATTAAGTTTTTAAGTATACAAAAAAGCTTAAGAACTTCAGTTCTTCTCCATTTAATAACGTAGACACACCTCCCTCAAAGTACCTCCAAAACAAAATTAAAATTATTATTAAATATATTTCTGCTACTACACATTTGTAAATGTTATTGTTTATTTTAAAACTACACTCTATGAGTGTTACAGGTAAATACTGTTAAATGTTAAAGGTAGGCTGGGCATGGTGGTTCATGCCTGTAATTTCAGCACTTTGGGAGGCCAAGGCAGCCAGATTGCTTGAGCCCAGGAGTTTGAGACCAGCTGGGCAACACGGCAAAACCTGGCCTCTACAAAAACTACAAAAATTAGCCAGGCGTAGTGGCACGCTCCTGTAGCCCCAGCTATTTGGGAGGCTGAAGTGGAAGGATCGCTTGAGCCCAGAGGGTGGAGGTTGGAGTGAGCCAAGATCATGCCACTGCACCCCAGCCTCAGTGAAAGAGGAGGACCCTGTCTCAAAAAAATATATATTAAAAAACAAAAAATAAATAATAAATATTAAAGGTAAATGTTGAGCATTAAAAGTGAACTCTGGTTAACTATATTTCTTTAGAAAGAAAATGAAGAATTCTTTAATGACACATTTTACATTTACAGGACAACAGACCATCAACTAATAACTCTATTTATAGATACAGATATTATGTTTTTAAAAAAAATTATCCAGAAACATTTTTAAGCAGCTTTATTATTTTTAAACAGTAGCACATGATCATGGTAAAACAATCACAGAAGTACATAAAAAATAGAGCAAAGATCAGTGAAAAACTTATCTCCTGTTAGAATTATTCATTGTTATTTCTCCACCATATCTTGTGACATTTTACAGAAATATAAAGTAACCTTACATTAAAGAAATCATTCCATACATCCTATTCAATAACTCTGTTTAATTCAACATTAGGTAAATTAGAATATTTTTCTGTGTCAGCCAATATATATCTCATTATTTTTAAGGGCTTTTCTGTATTACATTCTATGTATTACCATAACCAACTTAAGTATTTTCTGTATTAATAAACAGTTTGTTTCTACTTTTTTAATGAATTATCTCTAATAAGATGGGATATGCTCCACTTCCTCACTAAAATGTTCCATACCCTAAATCATTTTCTACAAAAGACATTCATGTATTCAAATATTTTTAAGTGCCTATTACATGCTATTCACTGTTCCAGACAACCTAAATTCCCTAAGTGTAGAAAATGAGTCTAATTTATCATTGTTGTATTTCCAGTACTTACTGGAGTGTCTGATACATAGTATACCTTCATTAGGTGTTGAATGAATGGATGGTCATCCTTGTTCATTCATCTTTCTTCGCTTCTGCAATTATCTCCTTTTTTAAGTTTTCATTTTTTATGTGGAATCATAACCTCAGAAGATCATTTTATTATGTGCAAGGCACCAACTCTACTAAACGTTTTACAAAAATGAAACCACAAGCCTGGCACAGTAGTTCATGCCTACAATCCCAGAACTTTGGGAGGCCAAAGCAGGTGGATCACTTGAGGAGAGGAGTTTGAGACAGGCCCATGGCAAAACACCATCTCTACAAAAAAATACAAAAATTAGCCAGGCATGGTGGTGCACATCTGTAATCCCAGCTACTTGGGTGGTGGAGGCATGAGATGCACTTGAACCCAGGAGGCAGAGATTGCAGTGAGCCGAGATCAAGCCACTACACTCCAGCCTGGGCAAGAGAGTGAGACTCTGTCTCATAAATAAATAAATAAGAAAAATAAAATAAATAAAAATGAAGCCACAGTCCCTGTTCTTAAGAGGCTTACAGAATCATCACATTCATAGGCCAAAGGCTTTGAGAAAGAAGTTTTATTTTTAGGGCCAGGATACCCTACAAAGTAATGAGTCTTTACCACTCACAGTTCAAGCTCACTATGGGGAGCCAAGTAGATTAATACGGAGGAAAAAAATACTACTACAGTATTACCTTTTAGAAGCTCTGCTTAGCTGTGTTTTTTAAAGTTCATCTTGAGCTTCAAAACATCATTCAAAGAAAATATGAATCTAAAATACATGTTTTCCTTTGGTCTAGCTCAGTGGAAATTAAGAGTAGGAACACTCTCATGCTAGTATTCCAGTGTTAAACTTCAAAAGGTCCAGCTTACACACATAGAAAAACCCTAAATGTCCAATTAAACTGCAAAGGTATGACTAAATTCATAAAAGATTTATTCTGCTTTTCCAGGAAAACTACTCTGAAAGAGGAGAAAAAGAGACCACTGAAACATACCAAACTGCTTTTATTTCAAAGTTTGAGCCTTTAAAATCACCACAAAGCAGATCTGCTGTGAAACCTCTAAGGATGCTAACTCTGTTTTCTTTCATTGGCAACACACAGGTACCACAGGGATTAAATTAGAATCACAAAGCTGGAAAGAACCTTGACACCCATATGTAGTTCCTCCTTATGCCTTTTATGTCATTTGCACTTAAGCCAGTTTACATACATAAGAAATGTATCCACAACAAAAAATTACCCAGTGCAAGGTGGGAGTGGGCAATAGGAGATGAGGTCAGAGTTAAGGGGGCAGTTTGGGAGAAGGAAAGTAAGTCACCTAAAGATAAGGTCCATGGAGATGACTGTTTAAAGAAATGTCATGATCTAATTTCCATGTTGATATGATCACCCCAAAATTCATCCTTGAAGGTTAAATGCTATGCTTGAATGGAATATGCATATGTTGATTATGGCCATGTATTCTGCCTCCTAACTGTTCAGGATAACAAACAAAAATCTCGGCAAGAAAGGATGTTGGTTTGCATCAGAGCTTAGATATCTCTTCAGCTTCAAAAAGCATATGGTACCAGGTTGTGCGTCTTTATAAACATGCCCTATTACTGTTATTAGACTGTAAATTCTTTAAAACAATAGTTTCATGATATTGTAACTCTTTATATCCCCACAATACTTACAATATACAAGGTATTCAATAAATATTCACTGATAACACTGAAAATTCAGATATTTATCTAGCTTATTTAAGTAAAAATATTTAAAGTAACAAATTTATGTTAAAATATATAGAAAAATATATTACCACACAAAACAGATACTTGCATACCAATATTCAAGGCAGAATTAGTCACAATAGCCAAAAGGTAGAAACAATGTAAATGTCCACTGACAGATAAATGGATAAGCAAAATGTGGTATATACATGTAATGGAGTATTAATCAGCATGAAATAGAACTGAAATTCTGATACATGCTACAATATGGATGAACCTTGAAGACATTATGTTAAATGCAATGAGCCAGTCCTAGGACATACTTTGTGTGGTTCCACTCAAATGAGATACTTAGAATAGTCAAAATCACAGAGAAAGTGAATAGTGATTCACACAGAATAGTGATTAAAGGGGAGATAGTGAGTAACAGGGAATTATTGTGTAATGGGCACAGAGTTTCACTTCGGGATGATGAAAGTATTCTGGAGATGGATAGTGATGATGGTTGCCTAACAATGAACTGTATACTTAAAAATGATTGAATGTCAAATTTTGTTATGTATATTTTACCACAATAAAGAGAGGGATGTATATTACTATGATATTATTTTAATAATCATTTGCCAAATACTTTGTATATTAAATGTAAAAGTATAGACTTCTAGTAGTTAACATTAAATTATTAATAAAATAGTTACAAAAATAATTACCCAGTTTTATATTTAAGTATCTGGTTTCCTGAAAAAACAAACATAATACCAAAAAAACTTGAAAAATAAAGTTATTTTAATTTCAGCAATACCTTTAATCCATTTACTCTAACTCTGCAAACCGTTTGCCTATTACAAAAACACTTAAAGATGGCTATAATCAACATATCCATATGTCTTTAACATTTACACATAAATTCATCTCCATTTTCTCAGAAGAAGCTTGTCCGCACTTACTGATTTTCAACTAAGTTTTTATTTTATTTTCTTTTATCCTTTTCTTCAGGGTTAAGGACTACGCATGCAAAGGCTATTCTAGGTGCAACATTTTCAGGGTCAAATAAAGAGCTGTAATATGTCAAATAAAATTATAAACTGAGATTTCTTTTTCTTTTGTTTTTTTTTATAAGAGACAAGGTCTTTCTATGTTGCCTAATAGAGTACCATGCTGTGGTTATTCACAAGCGTAACGATAGCACACAACATCCTCAAATTCCTAGGCTCAAGTGATCCTCCCACCTCAGCCTCCAGAGTAGTTGCGACTACAGGCACACATGACCACAGCCAGCTAAACTGAGATTACTTAAAAGTGATTAGCAAACAATATGCTAAATTATCTCATAAACTTTAGTCAAAATAAAATAAATTAAAATTTATAATTATCTGAATATATACAAAAGCTGACTCACCTGCTACAAAATACAAAGGCAATGATATTTTGCTGCTGCTTATAAAGTGATTCACATTTAAACAAATATAATTGAAATTCATAGGTCTATCACATCCTTAAAAACACAAACTCACTAGGTTCATCACTTTGTAACCCTTTGTAATACAATGTACCACACATACATTGATTTCTATACTGTGATTATGTCAAAGATATTATATTGATTTGACACACAGTTAAACTCAACAATAACATTCATTTAATTCATAACTCATTTAACATGATTTGTTTATGAGTCCTGACTTTAATTTTGTAACTAAACTTTAATATTGGTTTATTAGTTCTTTGGTAATTACTAAACTGGGAAATTTTCAGTAGATTTATTTTCCAATATCTAGCCACAAAACATTATATAGTGAAATCTTATTAAAATCTAAAGTTACCTAAGATTTAAAAAAAAAAAAAGGAAAGAAAGAAAGAAAAAGGTATGTTCAAGTGCCTCATTTCCTAAATTACTGCTCTACGAATACCCCTTCTAGAGGTGCTATTTCAAGTAAATAAATCCTTTGGATGCATAATTTCCCTATTATCTCAATGAATTACAGAAACTGTAATGCAGTAAGCTACTGTAGAGTCCCCATGAAAACACTCTAGAGACTTACTTTCCCTTAGTATATTTCTCCTACTATTTAATTCTTAAAAATATATTGTCATTTTCATGTCCAAAAGATCTACACAGCAAAACTCACAAATTCATACAAGTTTTCAGCAATTTGACATTCAGGTTCAAGAAAAACTTCCTAGACTACACTAGGAACTGAATTTCAACCACTTCTTCATAAAGTGTGTATTACTGATTTTATGTTAGAGAAAAATGAGGTTTGGAAAGACAAAATAATTTGATTCCACAACCAAGTAACCACTGAATTCGAACACTGAAATCCAAATATTACTTATGCCAAAGGAAGGAGGAAAACACAAAGTTGCATGCCAAAGAGGTACCAGGCACACAACACATTTTTGCATACATTTCCTCATTTAATTCTCACCATTAATTTGTAAGGTAGGTATTATCTCCATTTTGAAGAGGAGAAAACTGAGGTAAAGAAGTGATTTGACTTGACTAAGTTTTGTATACCTACTCAGTGTCAAGACAAGACAGAAACTATTGATACATTGATACATTCTGTCCTCAAACCACTACTAGCTGTGATCCAAGTATCAACAATGATAGATAAGATGGACTTTCTATAGCTCAGATAAGACCCTCAAAAGAGAAAATTAAATGGCCATAGCAGGAACAAGGGTTTAGTCATACATACGTACATTGCTACCAAAGGGTTTGTTAACAGCCATGAAGTTTTCCTCATCTATTAGGCAGAAATCTGTTCTAGAGAAACACTACCCAACTGACCTTGGTAGACTGCCTGATAAAGACAACTGGGACAACTCTGCCTTGAGAGTCCTGTCAGCAGCACTGACGGGACAGGAGGCCAGCCTTACAAACATTCTTTCCTGGTAAAATGCTACAGACCATAAGCCAGTTTCAGCCAGCTTACAGAGACTACATACGAAATATCTTTGTGCTCTATAGTTCACCTGTTGACATAAAAAGCTGAATTCCACCTCATTTTAATACTAAAATTGTGCCCTGAAGCGAAGATGGGATGTATGTTACTTATATGTTAACTCACTGTGCAAGCACTAGATTTCCCCATATATATTCACAGATCCCATGGTCGTTTTGTTAACAAAAGGAGAGAAGTTTGACTGATTTTTTATTTTGTTTTTGTTTTTGATTTTGTTTTTATATTCTACAGAGAAGGGAACACTTTCACTGTTCTAATTTTAATAAGATTTCCAACTCCTTGAGAAAATCTTATCTATGTTGGTAATTCCCTGTAGGGTCACTGTCATGAATCTGTCTGGCAGCTGTTTTTAAGGCCCTGTTTTACACAACTGCCACTTCCTATCTTAACCACTCAAAGAATGACTTTCCAATGCTTAAAGGTCTTTAGAGGAAAGCACCCAGGCAGCTATATATGTGAGAAAAGCCTCCATTTCCCACAATTAGCTCCCTTTTAGGATATTTCCTCTAGAGCAGGGACTAAAACATCTATAAATGCCAACTAATGCACAGTATATCAAGGCTAGTTAATAAATGCCAAATGATAACAATACAGAACTTAACATGCAAATAGATGTCAACCCAATATTAGTCCACTAGGAAAATACTGTGAATGCTTTTTGTCAATAGAATAGCTTTGCAAAGAATCAGACACCCTCTTGAACCAGATGCAAGTGATTAAAACACCACTTTAAGTACCCAAGAATGAAAATTAAAGTTTAAAGAAGCTGAAACACTTCTCCCCATGCCACCCAATGTCCACACATTCCACTAATTTAAGCTCATGATTCTGCTCCCCACTAGCCTAGCTCTAAAGGAAAGAAAGAATAGTAAGAAAAGGACGGTCTTGAAATGGAAAAGAAACATCATAATTTTTCTTTTTTCTTTTTTTTTTTGAGACGGAGTCTCACTCTGTCACCCAGGCTGGAGTGCAGTGGCGTGATCTTGGCTCACTGCAACCTCCGCCTCACAGGTTCAAGCAACTGCCTCAGCCTCCTGAGTAGCTGGGATTACAGGTGCCCGCCACCCAGCCCAGCTAATTTTTGTATTTTTAGTAGAGACAAGGTTTCACCATCTTGGCCAGGCTGGTCTTGAACTCCTGACCTCGTGATCCACTCGCCTCAGCCTCCCAAAGTCCTGGGATTACAGGCGTGAGCCACCGCGGCCGACAAAAACATCACAATTTCTAACAAAAATCAATCCTAAGTTACTTTCATATCTTCTTTAGAATGTTCAGCAACTTGTCATACAAAGTAAAGTCATGCACTGCATAATGATGCTTTTAGTGAACAACGAACTGCATATATGAGTATTCCCATAGGATTATAAATATCCCCCAGCCAGGCACAAAGGCTTGTGCCTATAATTCCAGCACTTTGGGAGGCCAAGGCAAGGGATCTCTTGAGACTAGGAGTTCAAGACCAGCCTGGACAATATGGTGAAATCCCATCTCTACTAAAAATACAAAACTTAGCTGGGCATGGTGGTGCACACCTGTAATCTCAGCTATTACCTGGGAGGCTGAGGCATGAGAATTGCTTGAACCAGGAGGCGAAGGTTGCGGTGAGCTGAGATTGCGCCACCGCACTGCAGCCTGGGCAACAGAGCAAGACTGTCTACAAAAATAAAGATTACAAATACCATAAATGTACTGTACCTTTTCTATGTTTAGATATGTTTAGGTACACAAATACTTACCACTGTGTTAGAATTGCCTACAATATTCAGTACAGTAACATGCTGTACAGGTTTGTAGCCTAGAAGCAATAGGCTATACCATATACCCTACGTGTGTAGTAGGCTGTAACATCCACGAAGACACGAAGGAAAGAAAGATGTAAGGGAACACCATAAAACATCCAGACAAAAATTACAAAATGGCAGGAATAAGTCCTTGTTTGTCAATCGTAACACTGAGTGTAAGTGGACTAAACTCTCTCCAATCACAAGACTCGGGATAGCTGAATGGATTAAAAAAAAGAGAAGACCCATTAATCTGTTGCTTACAAGAAATACACTTCACCTATAAAGACACACACAGATTGAAAATAAAGAAATGCAAAAGACATTCCATACCAATGGAAACCAAAACAGAGTAGGAGAAGCTATATTTCTATCAGACAAAATAGATTTCAAGACAAAAACTGTAAGAAGAGACAAAGAAGGTCACTATGTAATAATAAAGAGGTCAATTCAGCAAGAGGATACAAAAATTGTAAGTATTTTAATATATATGCACCCAACAGTGGAGCACCCAGATATATAAAGCAAATATTATTAGAGCTAAAGAGAGAGAGACTCCAATACAATAGCTGGAGACTTCAACACCCCACTTTCAGCACTGAACAGATCTTCTAAGAGAATCAACAAAGAAATAGACCAAATGGATCTAATAGATATTCAAAGAATATTTCTTCCAACAGCTACAGAATACACATTCTTTTCTTTAGCACATGGATCATTCTCAAGGATAGACCATATGTTAGGTCACAAAACAAGTCTTAAAACGCTTAAAGAAAAAAAAAACACATAATATCAAACATCTCTGACCACAATAGAATAAAAATAGAAATCAACACCAAGAGGAATTTTGGAAACTATACAAATACATGTAAATTAAACGATGTGCCCCTGAATGACAAGTGGGTCAATGAAGAAATTAAGAAGAAAATTGAAAACTTTCTTGAAACAAATGATAATGGAAAAATAATATACCAAAACCTTTGGAATACAGTAAAAACTGTACTAAGAGGGAAGTTTATAGCTACAAGTGCCTACATCAAAAATAGGAAGAAAAACTTTAAATATACAAGCTAACAATGCATTTTAAGGACTAAAAGAGCAAGAGGAAAACAAACTCAAAAGTAGTAGAAGAAAATAAATAATAAAGATGAGAGAAGAAATACAGGAAATTGAAATAAAGAAAATACAAAAGATGAATCAAAAAGTTGGTTGCTGGAAAAGTTAAAACAGACAAACCTTAAGTCAGACTAAAAAAAAAAAGAAGATCCAAATAAATCAGAGATGACAAAGGAGACACTACAACTGATACCACAGAAATCCGAAGAATCATTAGTGGCTACTATTAGCAAATATATGCCAATAAATTGGAAAACTTAGAAAAAATGAACAAATTCCTAGACACATACAACCTACCAAGATTGAAACATGAAGAAATCCAAAACCCAAACAGACCAACAATAATGAAATTGAAGCCATAATTAAAAGACTGACAGTAAAGAAAAGCCTGTGACCCAATGGTTACACTAAATTCTACTAAACATTTAACAAAGAACTAATACCAATCCTACTCAAACTATTCCGAAAAACAGAGGAGGGGGGAGTACTTCCAAACTCATTCTGCAAGGCCACTATTATTACTCTGGTACCAAAACCATAAACAGACACATCAAAAGAAGAAAACTAAGGGCCAATATCCCTGATGAATATTCATAAAAAAATCCATAACAAAATACTACCAAATTGAACTCAACAACACATTAAAAAGATCATCAATCATGACCAAGTGAGATTTATCCCTGGGACACCAGAATGGTTCAACATATACAAATCAATCAAAGTGATACACCATATCACACAAAATGATGGACAAAAAAACCATATGACCATTTCAATTAATGCTGAAAAAACATTTGATAAAATTCAGCATCCCTTCATTAATAAAAACCCTCAAAAACATGAGTATAGAAGAAACACACATCAACATAATAAAAGCCATACACAACAGACCCACAACTAGTATCACACTGAATGGGGAAAAACTGAAAGCCTGTCTTTTATGATCTGGAACATAACAAGGATGCCCACTTTCACCAGTGTTATTCATTATAGTACTGAGAGTCCTAGCGAAAGCAATTAGAAAAGAGCAAGATATACAGGGCATATAAATTGTAAAGGAAGAAGTCAAGTTATCCTTGTTTGCAGATGATATGATCTTTTTTATTATTATTATTATACTTCAAGTTCTAGGGTACATGTGCACAACGTGCAGGTTTGTTACATATGTATACTTGTGCCATGTTGGTGTGCTGCATCCATCAACTCATCAGCACCCATCAACTGGTCATTTACATCAGGTATAACTCCCAGTGCAATCCCTCCCCCCACCCCCTCCCCCTAATAGGCTCCAGTGTGTGATGTTTCCCTTCCTGAGTCCAAGTGATCTCATTGTTCAGTTCCCACCTATGAGTGAGAACATGCAGTGTTTGGTTTTCTGTTCTTGCAATAGTTTGCTGAGAATGATGGTTTCCAGCTGCATCCATGTCCCTACAAAGGACACAAACTCATCCTTTTTCAATGGCTGCATAGTATTCCATGGTATGTATGTGCCACATTTTCTTAATCCAGTCTATCACTGATGGACATTTGGGTTGCTTCCAAGTCTTTGCTATTGTGAACAGTGCCGCAATGAACATACATGTGCATGTGTCTTTATAGCAGCATGATTTATAATCCTTTGGGCATATACCCAGTAATGGGATGGCTAGGTCATATGGTATTTCTAGTTCTAGATCCTTGAGGAATCGCCATACTGTTTTCCATAATGGTTGAACTAGTTTACAATCCCACCAACAGTGTAAAAGTGTTCCTATTTCTCCACATCCTCTCCAGCACCTGTTGTTTCCTGACTTTTTAATGATTGCCATTCTAACTGGTGTGAGATGGTATCTCATTGTGGTTTTGATTTGCATTTCTCTGATGGCCAGTGATGACGAGCTCAGTGAAATAAAAGAGGACACAAACAAATGGAAGAACATACCATGCTCATGGATAGGAAGAATCAATATCGTGAAAATGGCCATACTGCCCAAGGTAATTTATAGATTCAATGCCATTTCCATCAAGCTACCAACGAATTTCTTCACAGAATTGAAAAAAACTGCTTTAAAGTTCATATAGAACCAAAAAAGAGCCACATTGCCAAGACAATCCTAAGCCAAAAGAACAAAGCTGGAGGCATCATGCTACCTGACTTCAAACTATACTGCAAGGCTACAGTAACCAAAACAGCATGGTACTGGTACCAAAACAGAGATATAGACCAATGGAACAGAACAGAGTCCTCAGAAATAAAACCACACATCTACAGCCATCTGATCTTTGACAAACCTGACAAAAACAAGAAATGGGGAAAGGATTCCCTATTTAATAAATGGTGCTGGGAAAATTGGCTAGCCATAAGCAGAAAGCTGAAACTGGATCCTTTCCTTACTCCTTATACGAAAATTAATTCAAGATGGATTAGAGACTTAAATGTCAGACCTAATGCCATAAAAACCCTAGAAGAAAACCTAGGTAATACCATTCAGGACATAGGCATGGGCAAGGACTTCATGTCTAAAACACCAAAAGCAATGGCAACAAAGCCAAAATTGACAAATGGGATCTAATTAAACTAAAGAGCTTCTGCATAGCAAAAGAAACTACCATCAGAGTGAACAGGCAACCTACAGAATGGGAGAAAATTTTTGCAATCTACTCATCTGACAAAGGGCTAATATCCAGAACGTACAAAGAGCTCAAACAAATTTACAAGAAAAAAACAAACAACCCCATCAAAAAGTGGGCAAAGGATATGAATAGACATTTCTCAAAAGAAGACATGCATACAGCCAACAGACACATGAAAAAATGATATGATCTTATACTTGGAAAAACCTAAAAAATCCACCAAAAACCTATTAGAACTGATACTATTAAGAACTGGCAAACTAATTCAGTAAAGTTGCAAGATACAAAATCAACATACAAAAATAAGTAGCATTTCTATATGCGAAATGTGAACAAATTGAAAAATTTTAAAAGTAGTCCCATTTACAATAGCCACCAAAATAAATAAATACATACATACCTAGGAATTAACCAAATAAGTGAAAGATCTCTGTAACAGAAATTGTACTATACTGATGAAAGAAATTGAAGAGGACACCAAAAATGGAAAGATATTCCATGTTTATGGATTGGAAGAATCAATATTGTTAAAATGTCCATATTACCCAAACCAATCCACAGATTCAATGCAATCCCTATCAAAATACCAATGACATTCTTTACAGAGATATTAAAAACAAAATCCTAAAATTTATAGGGAACCACAAAAGACTCAGAATAACCAAAGCCATCCTAAGCAGAAAGAACCAAAGTAGAGGAATCACATTAACTGACTTCAAACTGTATTAAAAGCTATAGTAAACAAAACAACATGGTACTGGCATAAAAACAGACACAGAGACCAACAGAACCGAGAAATCCAGAAAAAAATCCACACACCTACAGTGAACTCATTTTTGGCAAAGGTGCCAAAAACATACATGGCAGAAAAGACAGTTTCTTCAATAAATGGTGCTTAGAAACTGGATATCCATATGCAGAAGAATGAAATTAAACTCCTATCTCTCACCATATACAAAAATCAAATCAAAATATTGATTAAAGACAAAAATCTAAGACCTCAAACTATGAAATGACTAAAAGAAAACACTGGGGACACTCTCCAGGATATTAGTCTGGGCAATGATTTCTTAAGTAATACCTCACAAGCACCGAAGCCAAAATGGACAAATGGCATCACATCAAGTTAAAAGCTTCTCCAGAGCAAAGTAAACAACCAACAAAGAGACAACCCACACAATGGAAGAAAATATTTGCAAACTACCCATCTGACAAAGGATTAATAACTAGAATACAGAAGAAGCTCGGCCAAGCACAGGGGCTCACGCCTGTAATCCCAACACTTTGGGAGGCCAAAGCAGATAGACTACCTGAGGTAAGGAGTTCAAGACCACACTGGCCAACATGGTGAAACCCCATCTCTACTAAAAATACAAAAAATTAGCTGGGCATGGTGGCAGGCACCTGTAATCCCAGCTACTTGGGAGGCTGAGGCAGGAGAATCGCCTGAACCCGGGAGGTGGAGGTTACAGTGAGCCCAGATCACACCACTGCATTCCAGCCTAGGCAACAAGAGCAATACACCATCTCAAAAAAAAAAAAACAAAAAACAAAAAACAAAAAAAAAAAACCTCAAACAACTCCACAGGAAAAAATTAATAATCCAATTAAAAACCAGGCAAAAGATCTGAATAGATATTTCTCAAAAAAAAAGAAATAAATACAGACATACAACTAGCAAACACACATAGGAAAAAGTGTTCAGCCGGGCACAGTGGCTCATGCCTGTAATCCTAGCACTTTGGGAGGTTGAGGCAGGCAGATTGCCTGAGCTCAGGAGTTTGAGACCAGCCTGGGCAACATGGTGAAACCCCATGTCTACTAAAATACAAAAAAAAAAAAAAAAAAAAGCCAGGCATGGCTGTGTGCGCCTGTAGTCCCAGCTACTCGGGAGGCTGAGGCAGGAGAGAACCTAGGAGGTAGAGGTTGCAGTGAGCCAAGATCAGTGCCACCGCACTCCAGCCTGGCAACAGAGCGAGACTCCATCTCATAATTTTAAAAAAATTTAAAAATAAAAAAAATTTTTAAAAAGTGCTCAACATCACTGATCATCAGAGAAATGCAAATCAAAACTACAACGAGATATCATCTTACTCCAGTTAAAATGGATTTTATCCAAAAGACAAGCAATAATCAATGCTGGCAAAGATATGGAAAAAAAGAGAACCCTCATACACTGTTGGTGGGAATGTAAATTAGTACAACTGCTATGAAGAACAGTTTGGACGTTCCTTAAAAAACTAAAAATTGAGCTACCATATGATCTAGCAATCTCACTGCTAGATATGTACCCCAAAAAAGGAAATCAGTATATTAGAGAGATATCTGCACTCCCATGTTTACTGTAGCACTGTTCACAATAGCCAAGATTTGAAAGCAACCTAAGTGTCCATTAGCAGACGAATGAACAAAGAAAATGTGGTACACATACACAATGGAGTACTACTCAGCTATAAAAGAGAATGAGATCCTGTCATTTGCAACATGGATGGAACTGGAGGTCACTGCATTAAGTGAAATAAGCCAGGCAAAGAACGACATGCATCTCATGCTCTCACTTATTTGTGGGATCTAAAAATCAAAACAATTGAACCCATGGAAAAAGAAGGATGATTACTAGAGGCTGGGAGAGGCAGTGGTGGGATGAGGGAGAGGTGGGGATGGTTAATGGGTACAAAAAAAACAGGACGAATGAGTGAGACCTAGTATCTGATAGCACAACAGAGTGACTATAATCAGTTACTTGGGTTCAATCAGGCTGGTGGGAAAAATATTAAAGATAGTTTTAAAGATAGACACAATCTTCTTGGAAAGTCAAGAAGTTTGCGTAACTTCAGGAATAGATATGGTTGAAGGCAACCTGATCTTTACCTCTAAACAAATTAAAGTAGTAATAAAGGAAGGCAGAGTAGTTTACCTAGCTAGCTTGTTTACTCATATAATCTTAAGACTAACCTTTGATGTACCATGGGTGCTTAAGTGCTTTTTACTTGGAAAGTCCACAATGTCAATTACCCTCTAATGGTGTTGACTCAAGCTTTTGTTCATTGATCTTACTGCATAAATGCCAGTCTCACTTGCTGATCAAGGTCATGGTCACAACTGTTTACAGAACTCTCCAGGGAGTCTGTAAGCAGTTGAGACACCCTCAGCTGGACTGGCAAAACAGAGTATCTGTGTGTCATTGTACTTTATTCATCCGTGGCCTGGTCAGAGTCTGTGGGCAGACTCCCACAGCTGGTGCCCCTGTGTGAGGCGCGTTGCCGCAATCAATAATTTAATTGTACATTTTTAAATAACTAACAGTGTATTTGGATTGTTTGTAACACAGAGGATAAATGCTTGAGGAGAGGGACAGTGCATTGTCCATGATGTGACTTTTACACATTGTACGCCTGTGTCAAAACATCTCATGTATCCCATAAATACATATACCTACTATGAACCCACAAAAATTAAAAATAATTGTTTTAAAAAAATCAATAAGTAGTATAATTCACTGGTTGTCCTTACTACCCAATTTTCAAAATAACAAATTCTGTTTATTAAAACAGCATTATCATACCTTCTACACAAATTTAAGATTTACAGTTCTTCCTCCTAAGGAAAAAAAAAAACAGTAGAAAACTAAATTTTTATGTGAAATTTGACATATGGATGCCAATCCCCAACATTTGCTATAAACATGGAATTAACTTTGATCAAAATTAATTTACTTAGAAAATCTTAGTCCACTGTATAGTGTTCTTTGCTGCTTTTTTATAGCAAGAAATACAGCTAAATTGTTTTTCAAATCACACTGAAAAATGGCTTACTGCTTTTTATATTGCTGGCTTAACTTTTATTCCATGGACTTTTAACCTACTTAACTAAAAGCATACCAATTAAAATTTAAGGTAAACATAATATCTAATTCACCTTAAGAAATCCAAAAGAACCATTATAAAATAAGCCTCCAAACTTAGCAAGCATATCAGAATGGCCAGACCCGAGGGAAGTATTAGCAGTATCTTCACTTTACATATATGTAAATTTTATTATCACTTCCACATCTGTGGTGCATTAGGTACAACAGTCACCTCTGAACCCTTTACACAGTGAACACATGGTGGACTATTACAAAATTAGTAGCTAGGGTAATACCTTAAGGAATTATTAATAATTTTGTTATCCAGCCAGAGGATAGCTACAGAGTTGGAAAAGTAAGTTCTCCTAGGAAGATAATAAGGAATTAGGGTGAGATACAAGGGAAATGACTTGGAGATAGTCACAAAAAGAATAGGCAAAAGTAGTAACAAGGAAAAGATTACATACACAATTTTCTAGAAAAAAATAACATAGCAAAAACAATCAAATGAGAATGAAGATGGATGATTGTGAAAGACAGAAAATACTATAAAATTCCACTCTTAATTTTCTAAATACAAAATACATTCCTGAAACCCCATATTCCTGAAACTCCAAAACAAAGTCTAAATAAAACTGAGATGTAGGCCGGGCACGGTGGCTCACAACTGTAAACCCAGCACTGTGGGAGGCTGAGGCAGGCGGATCACAGGTCAGGACATTGAGACCATCCTGGTTAACACGGTGAAACCCCGTCTCTACTAAAAATACAAAATATTAGCCGAGTGTGATGGCGGGCGCCTGTAGTCCCAGCTACTTGGAAGGCTGAGGCTGGAGCGTGGCGTGAACCCGGGAGGTGGAGGTTGCAGTGAGCCAAGATCGCGCCACTGCACTCCAGCCTGGGCAACAGAGCGAGACTCTGTCTCAAAAAAAAAACACACACACTGAAATGCTGACATGTAGTACCTGACATACTTTCTAGCTAAAGTAATAACCAACAAAACTGATTCAATTACGTCCGTTTCTAAGAGATAAAGAAATAAAGACAATTAAGACTAGTCAGGTCAAGTGGTTATACATGTAAAACTAAACTATTCAGGTAACAGTGGCTAGTTATATGAGACAAGATAGCTTAGCACATGGGGCACAGAATACAGCCCTGCTCCCAAAAAAATGTCATATGACTTTGAGAAAGCCACTATATATCATCTCTAAAGCTAAAATAATGTCGTCTCAGTAGGAATAGTGATACTGCATCAATAAGTAATACAATGTGTTGGGCTTTTTTTTTTTACTTTCTTTCTTTTTTTGAGATGGAGTTTCGCTCATGTTGCCCAGACTGGTGTGCCAATGGCATGATCTCAGCTCACTGCAACCTCTGCCTCCCAGGTTCAAGCCATTCTCCTGCACAGTGGCTCATGCCAGTAATCCCAGCACTTTGGGAGGCCAAGGCAGGCAGATCACCTGAAGTCAGGAGTTTGAGACCAGCCTGGCCAACAAGGTGAAACCCTGTGTCTACTAAATATACAAAAAAAATTAGCCAGGCATGGTGGCGGGCGCCTGTAATCCCAGCTACTCAGGAGGCTGAGGTTGGAGAATACAATGTTTTCTGAGTGAGGAGACACTACGGAAAGAGAACAGGGTTCCTGGCTTGCTTCTAAAAAGAGAAAAAAAGTATTTATTAACCAAGTTATTTCAATATATATAAAAAAGTCTTACCTTCCTTCCCCTAGAACATAAGAAGCTGACAAAACCACATGACAACTATGAAGACAGGAATTATTGCTTGAATCTGGGTCACTAAAATTATTAGCTGTTCAAATGAGATAAAAGAAAGGGGAAACATTAATTATCTAGCAGTCTCCATTTTCTTTGTTGTTAATGTGAAACATATCTCACACAAAACCATTCAAATAAGATAAACATCCCTATGGGTCCTTTGAAGCAAAGATTGGACAAATAGTAAAAATTATTTAAACAATTCCTGATCACCAAATGTCAACAAATTTAGTTTAAAAAAATGTTTTAATCCATACAGTTAACATCCTACTTTAATATTTTTTCCTAAAAAAGAACATGAAAGTTCACATAATACAAAAAAGCCTCACAGTTTTAAAGAAGGGGGTATAGGTGGGAGAAGTAAGAAATTCAAACAGCTTCAAGGACAAAAACCATGTCCCACACCAGAACATATTTACAACTCTTCATCTTGAATTCAACTAACATCCAACTGCGGCAATCAGCCAAGCTTGGCAAATTAAAGTAACAGTAATTCTGACAGATTATCTTCTATAAATATTCAAATATGAACATTTGTGTTCATGCAAAGGTCTCCATATGCCAATCAAAATGCTTTGTTAAGGATCCTAACAATGAGCTTTTTTTTTTCACCCATCTGTAGGAATCCCCTGAATCCTTAACTTTCATTTTAACTCACCCCAGCTAATTATGAGACACATTATCTGTCTAGTTGTAGCTTGAATTAAAAACTTAAGGATAACATTCACATAGTATCAACAGACAAAAGGAACCTAGAACCTTTCAAAATCTAGGTCTGTAAAGACAAAAGGAAAGATCCAGGAAGGGAGGGAGGGAAGGGCAGAGAGAGTCTCTGGAAGGATGGCAACCAAATAAAAGATTACCTTTCTATTTGCGTTAGCAGATAGGTATTACTTTACTGAAAGTAAAATCTAGATATAAAGAGCAATTAACAATTTCATAAATTTGGGCTCTATTCAAAGTTTCATTAAGGAAGACTACTATTTATGTGGCTCAAGACAGGATGCTATGTTTTGATGACAAGTTTAAGTATATGAAACTGTCAAAAGCAGAAAAATGCCATCAGTATGAAATTCACACCAAACACACTTTTTGAAATCTACAGATGTCCTATCATCAGGAACAATCATAAATAAGAGTAACAATGGCTTTAATGAAAGCAAATTATCTGATGAGTGAATTTGTTAACTGTTCCCTCCTGTCCTCCATTACTCAGTTTCCCTTAAACATGTACACAGTTACCAAACAGCCTCATGCCTTCCAGAAAAATTACAAGTGATAGGCACGTTTCTGCATTCAGGGCAGCATTATATTATGGAAGAAAATTTAACCTATTCAGAAGCATATACTTCTCTGATCCCACCTGGAAAGAAACAGCTATAAATAGCTCTACTAAAATTGCTCAAAATATTTCTAGACAGGCAGGCTTACAATAGAAACTCCTACTTTATGATCACTCACTACTCAGCCATCCAAGTCCAACACTGGATCTAAGCCAAACGAGTAGTTCTCAAGTGAGGGAAGGGAGAAAAAAAGTCTGGTCTAGGGACCAGTAGCTTCGGCCTCCCCTGGAAGCTTGTCAGAAATGCACAATCTCAGGCCTTACCCAGGGACATACTGAATCAGAATCAGTATTTTACCAAGATCTTCAAGTGATTTATATACACATTAAAATTGAAGAAGCACTGCAGGAGAGGGAATATTTGAATGAGAAAAAAGGTATAATCTTTTCAGAGGTTAGTTACCACTGTAGGCCACTGTTTGGCTAATAGGCAACCAATTTTAAAACTTTGTTTATGGGTAACATCATTACTTTTACCATAATTTTTTTTACATTTTAAATAAGGGCTTTTAAAAAACAGAAATATCTCAAGAGGCAAAGAATGACTATCTAATGATTAAATGTAAGTTCCCAAAAAAAGCTGTGACAGAGTTACCTTAGAATAAGTGGACCCAGGCTGGGCATGGTGGCTCACGCCTGTAATCCCAGCACTTTGGGAGCCTAAGGCAGGTGGATCACTTGAGGTCTGGAGTTCCAGACCAGCCTGGGCAACATGGTGAAACCCCATCTCTACTAAAAATACAAAACTTAGCCAGGCATGGTGGTGGGTGCCTATAATCTCAGCTACTCGGGAGGCTGAGGCAGGAGAATCACTTGAACCTGGGAGGTGGAGATTGCAGTGAGCTGAGATCCCACCACTGCACTCCAGCCTAGGTGACAGAGTGAGATTCTGTCTCAAAAAATAATAATAAATAAGTGGACCCATCTGGGCATGGTGGCTCACACCTGTAATTCCAGACCACTTGGAGGTCAACATGAGTGAATCACTAGAGGTCAGGAGTTCGAGACCAGCCTGGCCCACATAGCAAAACCTCATCTCTACAAAAAACACAAAAATTAGCTGGGTGTGGTGGTGGGCGCCCGTAATCCCAGCTACTTGGGTGGCTGAGGTGAGAAGGCTGCTTCAGCTCGGGAGCTCGGGGCTCCAGAGAGCCAAGATCATACCACTATACTCCAGCCGGGGCATCAGAGCAAGACACTGTCTCAAAGAGAAGAGAAGAAAACAAAAGAGGAGAGGGAGAGGGAGAGGGGAGGAGAGGAGGGGAGGAGGGGAGGAGGGGAGGGGAAGAGGGGAGAAGAGGAGGGGAGGAGGGGAGAAGAGACAAAGTAGACCCGTCTCATGCCACCACCACATTAACTAGACCCACCAATCACATTAACTAGACAAATTAATTTTTAAAATAATAACAACTCCTTTCCTTCCAAACCCTCAGCATTAAGAATATCTGGGACTGGGGTCCAAGTAGCTAGGAAAGAGACCAACAGACCAAAGGCCTATGGCCTCCTGTGACCAGAAAAGAAGGCTATATATACTGGTTATTCAGCTACTTTCTCTCAGATCCAAATCTACCCTTTAATACTCATCTCTGTAACACTGAAAATAAAACTCTGAAAACTACTTTTCTCTTCTGCAGCTAGCTTCCTCATACTGCCAATAAGGACACTAGAGGCAGAATGCAGTACATGCTTTTTCCAGTCAGCATTGCCCAGCATAGGTCCTCCACCCCAGCAGTAGCAGTGATAACCACCGGCTTTTTCTGGCACTCTCAGAAATTCCCCTCAGACATACCAACAGCTGTCAGGAAGTACCCCCTCCAGAGGTTTTGAATCCCAATTCTATGAGGTCCCAAATCCAAGTTCTTATTTCCCCCCAACCATATGAATAGTGGTTGATTCCTGCAAATACTGTCTCTGTGTTATCCCAGTGTTCCCTGTTTGCTTTTTCAGTCCTCCAATACCTGTATAATCCATTCCCTATATTAAATTTTCTGGGCTGAAATTTTGTTTGTAATTCTGTAGAGAGAGGGGTTACTATGTTACCCAGGCTGGTCTCAAACTCCTGGTCTCAAGAAATCCTCCTGCCTCGAGTATTTAGTGTGGACTGTTTTCCTGACCTGATCCTAATTGAGCCATCACAGCTAGACGGAATAAAATTCAACATGATCTTGATCATTTTGGAAAACAGTCTTCCCAAACATGATAGTCCATAAGAAAATATTTACTGCCTCTCCTCGAAAATAGGTGCAAGATAGGAAATGGATACAAAAAGCACAGTTCAGGAAGAAAGAAGAAGAAACATAACCTAAGAAAGCA
The DNA here is from genome assembly GCF_003255815.1 of Theropithecus gelada. NCBI lineage: Eukaryota > Metazoa > Chordata > Mammalia > Primates > Cercopithecidae > Theropithecus > Theropithecus gelada. The sequence continues at coordinate 66,826,380 of NC_037675.1, read as the reverse complement.
ATATATTGAAACAAGTATCATGGTATAAAACACATTTTAACCCTGAAAAACATAAAAGAAAGGCCAATAAAAAGTTTGAAACAAATACAAGTTTTCAATGCTGATGAAAACCACAGACTTTTAGATATATGATTCTTCTGCCTCTGCCATTGTTCAGTTTTGTTACAGCAGTTTTATATCTAGTTTGGGTTATTACACTTTAAGGAGGCTATTGAGAAATTAGGGAAAGTCCAAAGAAGATTATACAAATGATGAAAGGGGATAGGAAATAGGATCTATAAAGAAAGGTTCAACAGTCAAACCTTTTAGTCTAGCGAAAAGAAAACTTCAGGCCAACATATTAACTGCCTTCCAGTTTAACAGTTGTAACCAGCTGCCCACCATCATCTCTACAGAGGAAATGAGCTTAAAATGGAAGACAACAAAGTAAGTGAAGACCTAAAATGTAGCTTCTTAGCTTATGACTCTCCTTCAAATAACTAAAGTGGTGGCTCTTAATGCTGGTTTCACGAGAGAATGATCCAGGATATTTTTACCGAAAGATGATGATGATGATGATGATGATGATGATGACGACAACGACAATGATGCCCAGAACCCCAAAGGCAAAGGTCTAATTTAACTGGTATGACACAGAGCCTAGGCATAAAGAACAAAAAGTATCCAAGTGTTTATAATATACTGAAAGCAGGAATGAGAACCACTTAATGGAACACTGCATAACTGTGCTACTCAAAGTATGTTGTAAAGAGGAGAGGGAGAGGAAGAGGGAGAGGGGAGGAGAGGAGGGGAGGAGGGGATGAGCTACATCCAGATCACCAACAGGAGCTTGTTGGAAAGGCAACATCTCATCCCATTCCAAAACTACTGAATAAGAATCTACACGTTATTATGATCCCTACACAATCCCATATGCCCATTAAAGTTTGAAAAGCATTGTTCTATAATAGTTTGAAAGGGGCATGAGTGTGTGAGACCAAACACTAGCCTAAAAATAACTAAGCTGAATTTTTCTGAACTTTTAAATATAAAAATTTTTTTACCCTAAGGTAATTTAGAGTTTACTAAGAATACTATTTTAGAGAGTGAATAATAATTATAACTAAATATTCAACACATACTGTTTGCTGGCATTATTATTATTTATTTTTTTTTGAGACAGAGTCTTGCTGTGTTGCTCAGGCTGGAGTGCAATGTTACAATCACCGATCACTGCAGCCTGGATAGACCTCCCGGACTCAAGCAATCCTCCTGCCTCAGCCTCCCAAGTAGCTGAGACTACAGGCACATACCACCGCACCAGCCTAAGTTTTTCGTTTTTTGTACATACAAGGTCTCACTATGTTGCTCAGGCTGATCTCGAACTCCTAGGCTCAAGTAATCTTCCCACCTCAGCCTCCCAAAGTGTTGGGATTACAGGCACAAGCCACTGCACACAGCTCATTATTCTTTACAAATTGATTTAATCATCAACACATCTATAAAGTAGATATTTAATAATAATTAGTTATGGCAAAATAAGGTATTAAATAATCTGCCCCATGTACTACTTAAAAAAAAAGTCGTAAACCTGAGACTTGAGCTGTAGTCTGTTTAAGGGCCTATACTTAACCCCAAAATAATACTAGTTTATCAACACCATTCCCAAACATTCTGAAATCATTCACAACGAAAGTATAATAACTGGTAATGAAAACGCTGTAAGAGTAAAGAAAAAAGTAGTGTGCTCTTCTCTGGTTAAAAAAAAAAAAATTCAGCCAGGTATGGTGGTGTGTGTCTATAGTCCCAGCAACTTGGGAGGTTGAGGAAGGAGAATCACTTGAGCCTAGGAGTTTGAGGCCAGCCTGGGCAACATAGTGAGATCCCTGTCTCTTGAAAAATTTTGGTAATAACCACTATTATTTATATTTGGGAAGTAACTGAAACCCTATGTTGGGGGACACATTCTTCCCCAATGCCTCCTTAATTCATCCCTACAACTATTACTACTTCCACAACCATTACTACCACTACAACCCTCAGAAAAGTAATGTACATGAGGCTATAATTAGTTTTCACAATGAAATAGGCATGACATAAATTTAGCCTGATTTTTCTCCTCTGTATCTCACTGCTTCCAACCTCTAAAAAAGTCTACTGCTTCCATCTGTTACTATAGAAGCAAAAATTATCATTTCAGTAAGACCCAAATGGTACCTCTGAAAATATTGAGGAAAACTTCTAAAGGAGAGGTCAGAGACTGTCAGTAAAAAGCCTACTAGAAGCTTTAACAATTCATTTAATTCTAAATCGCACAAACGAATAGTCAAAATTCTCAGAGATAAATAACATTGTTGTACTGGCAGATAGATTGAATTTAAAATATGCAAAATTATATTCTATGAGTATTTAAAGCAGAGCATTACTAAGATATTTTAGCTTCATTCAACAAGCACGTTCCATTTTTAAAAAAAAAAAAAGCATACAATACCTTTTTAATTAACAATGACAAACCAACCCTGGTGACCTAGTTTCTGATAATGAACAAAACTACAGTTGCTTAACCCATAAGAATTATTAAAGTCGATACAGGAGCCAAAAAGATTTGCAGGCTAAAGATATCAATGCAAAGACTCACTGAAATATAGTCTTCCAAACACCTAAGTTTAAAATTACGACGAGGCAATTTATTGGTTCCTTTGAGTAAGATTTCACTTGAAGAATCTAAAAAAGATAAGGTCATGTGAAACACTGTGGGGATGCAACTTGATTTCCTAAAAAGTTAAGTGAGACTTCCCAGGAAGGCAAAGATACAACTCAAAAGAATAGACAGATAAAACTCAAAAGAGTGTTCTTAGGGAGGAAAGCAATAAGTCGAAAACACAGAGGCTGAGCATTCCTGATTATCCTTTCATTAAATAATATGACTAACAAAATGACCCTGACCAAAACTCCCTGAAAATTTCTATCAGCTTTGAAATCTTCATATTATATAAATTATCTGTAGTTATGCTTTTCTTCTAGTTAGCAGCAGAAAAGTGCTCCCTTTCCCTCTCCACCTAGCTTCATAACAGCACATTCTCAATCTGCTTTCCTTTCCTACCCTATCCGGAGACTATAAATTGAGTAAAATACAACATACTTTATACTAAATTGAGACTACTTTACTCATAGTGTCAACAATTATTTTGTTTGAATAACTGAATAAAATATGATATATTCATTTTAAAATACTCCAAATAAGTAAATTGTATTTTATAAATTTTAATATTTATAATACTTTAATATTTACTAAACATTAGCTGAATGAATAAATGTCACCGCCCATTAAACTCTTATAACACAGAAAAATCACATATATGTAAACATTTAAACCGAAAAAATTTACCACCTCCATTACCAATAAAATGAAAAGCTTATTACATCAAAGAAAAATATTTAAAAATCATTAGAATCATTTTTTAATCATCAGGAAGAATAAATTTAAAAGATGATTCTCAAACTTCACAGAGAATAAGAATTATGATTAAGCTTATAAAACTGCAGGGTCTGGGCTCCATGGCCAGAGATCCTGATTCAGACTCAGTTTCAGACGACAAACACAAAACTCTACATTTTAACAAGCTTCCAAGGTAATTGCCATGCAGATTATCCTTGAACCACACTTTAGTAAATATTTCACTTTCAAACCACTGTCAACTTCCAAACAAGTCCTTCAGGTCTGATCAAAATGCCCATTCCCATCTTTCATCTTAGGAACATCAACTTCTGATTAAGGAATCAACATACAGAAAAAGTAATAGCAACCAGTTACTGGACATGTATTACTGTTGGAAATGAACTTTTACACACTCTAACATACACATACAAATTAAATTATATACTGCATATGAAGTATATAACACAGATCTGGCTGGAATAAATGAATGCTCAATAAAAGGAGCAACGATTATACTTAAAATTTATCACAACCTTAGGAGGTGGTTGCTATTATTGCCAATTTGCAGTTGAGGAAACTGAGGTCTAGTAACTTGCCCAAAGTCACAGGGGTAGTTAAGGGTCAGAAACAGAATTCAACACAACCCATTTGATTCCAAAACCTGAACTCTTTAATCTAGGCTAACTTCCTGAGGCACCAGGGCAACAACCGCAGGTACAAAACCACTCCACAGTCATACCCACTAGAAGAATTTTCCTGAGTCATACCACGAAAATCATGGCCAAAGTCCATTCTCACACTGGGGGCTATGAAGAACTGCCCAAAATTGGGTAATTTATAAAGAAAATAAGTTTAATTGACTCACAGTTCTGCATGGCTGGGGAGGACTCAGGAAACTTACAATCATGGCAGAAGGGGAAGAGGCATGTCTGACACGGTGGCAGGCAAGAGAGAGTGAATGTGTGAAGGAGGAACTGTCAGACACGTATAAAACCATCAGATCTCATGAGAACTCACTCACTAACATGAGAACAGCATGGGGGACACCACCCCCATGATCCAGTCATTCCCCACCAGGTCTCCCTTGACACGTGGGGATTGTGGGGATTACAATTCAAGATGAGATCTGGGTGAGGAGACAAAGTGTAACCATATCACATACTCTTACAAATATTCCTATATGATTATAAGCGTGAAAGAAGGGCAGTCATAGGACTATGATGAATTGAGGTTGCTAAAAATGTTTAATGTTTTATAGCACTTGAGAATTACAAATTAGGTAATCTATGTAATAATAACTCTAAAAGGAATATGACTGAAAATATGTCAAAGGAATCTATTCCGAAATCATTCAGGGTTAGCTGTTTAACTCAAAGACAGTACAAACTCAGTCTTACGGTTCTCCACATCTAGGCAGCCTCGGGGGGCCAACTAACAGACTTATTTCCTCCCCTGAAAATACAAACATAATTAGTATTTACTTCAAAGTTCTCTATTTAAAGTGATTTTTTTTCTACTTAAATTTTTCTAAAATCTGATTATGTTCCTAATGATTTTTGTGTCTACATTTTTTATTTTTTAAAAAACTAACTTTCCTAAAAATGTCTGTTTCTCCCATCATCTCAAGTTCCTACTAAATGGTTTTCTTTCTTCCAAGTGTATTTCTAGCTTGTCTATTCCCACCACCTATCCCCAAAATGGTAAGCACTGTTTTCCAAAATACCTCCTTACCTCTACTTGAACCAAGACTACATTCACAACAAATAAAACACAATTAGTCATAGCAAAAAATATTATATACTGGTAACATTAGCATATTACAAATTCAGAAAATGGAAAAAAGATAAAAGTGTGTTTTATTCTGCTAAATTATATTTTAAAAACTTGTATTTTAACCTGGTATCTCTCAATAAGCAATACAAATCCTATAGCTGTTGTTTAGCTTTTTAAACCCTACAAATAGCTAAGATTTTTAAAAATTAAATCTATTAAAATTAGGCTCTTAGTCAAATAAAATATGATACATAGATAGAGAGCAATATACAAATGGACCGTAGCCTGCAGGAAAACATAACTCCCGTTTGTTCACACTCTCCTTAAAGGAAACAAAATCTCCAGTACTACTACATCCAAACCAGAGGTGATGATTCACTAGAGTGCTCCTGCCCAAGGAACCCCAGTGCAATAAGAAGCCAAAGTGAAAATCCTGCTAGAGACCTGTTCATTTAATATGTAAAAGCAGGTATCTCAATTACCTAAATTTTCACAAAGAATACATAACTTTTTTTTTAACTATCATAGTTAGAAAAGATTTGCTAGTTTTTAAAATGTGATTTTTTTTTTTTTTTAGGGAAAAGCGAACTTTAGTAATTCCTACCTGAGGAATGAAACTATAAACATATTAAATCCTATAAAAAGAAAGAAAAGAAAGATTCTGAAAGGTTCCAGAAAGAGGCACAAAGTCCCTAAACCAACAAACACCATGTTTCACACTAAGTAAGAACTTTGTGCCTCTCCTACAGAGCTCTGTAGAGAAAAAAAAAAAAAACAAAACTGAGAGATCTTTAGGTAAAACCAGAGCCCAGAACTATGACAGCAGAAATTCTGGAGTCTCTTGGAAGTCCTTCTAACTATACAACAAAGCCTCAATCAGCAGGAAACCTAAATATTCGGTAAAACCTTCCTCCCCGCTTCCTTAAGTATAAAAAATATCCTTTCTCTTCCTTCTCCTGAATTCTGGAACCCTTCAGAACCTTACTTTTTTTTCTTTTTATAGGATTTAATATGTGTATAGTTTCATTCCTCAGACAAATACCTAATGCATGTGGGGCTTAAAACCTAGATGATGGGTTGACAGGTGCAGCAAACCACCATGGCACATGTATACTTATGCAACGATCCTGCATGTTCTGCACATGTATCCCAGAACTTAAAAGTAAAATTTTAAAAAATAAAAAATAAAAAAATATGTTGCCCCTCCGGAGCAGATTCTCTGGATACACCTAGAGAGTGACGCTTTGCAGCCCCATATTCCTCTTCACTCCTTGTTTGTTACACATAGAGGGAGAATAAGCCATCTACTTGTAATTCAATCAGAAACTTTTTATGAACATAGCAACTACAATAAACCTTTTCTCTTCTAATGGTATGTAAATGCACTGTCTGGTAAGGTATTCAGTAGCCAAATGTAGCCATATGAAATGTGGTTAGTTTGAACTGAGATGTGCTGTAAGTGTACAATATACATGGATTTCAAAAACTTAATATGAATAAAAGAATGTAAAAATCTAATTGATATTTTTATATCGATTAGTTGCTGAAATATTTTACATACATTATGGTAAATAACTGAAACCAATTTTAACTGCTTCTTTTTGCTTTTTTAAATGTAGCTAACAAAAAGTTGAAAAATTACAGGTGTGGTTCACTCTACATTTCTAATGGACAGCACTGGGGTATAAATTAATGACCATAGTTTTTACTAAACTATACCTAGATCAAACTTGCACGTTTATATAGTATGATAAAATGTAGTCATTACAACAGCTAAACCAAAATTTTCTTTCCCCCTGACTTACAAAGTATACTACATTCACTTATATGTTTCCAGGTTCCTTCCTTTCTTATCTCTTCATCTAAACTTAAAATATTAAATAAATTTTATGTTTCTTCACCTCCTCCTCACTTCCACCCAAATTACCGGCCTTGAAATATTAATCTTTTATCTCCAAAGACTATCATACTTAGGAAAAAAATAGGAGAAAATTTTTCCCAAAGAGGCCTCCAAGGTTATCCCTAAGAGACAATACATGGCAATGTTAAAGGTTTGGTCTCTAGAATCAATAGCCCAGTGAGAACTCTACCTTTCACTAGGCAAATTATTGCAGCTCAGTTTCTTTGTCTGTAACAGAGGGTAAATACTATCATTTACTATCAAACTAATCTTTCATTTAATTAATATTTAATATTAAAACATCAATTCTATAGGTTATGAGATAATATAAGAAAAGCATTTAGCACAGTACCTGAGACTTCAGTGCTAAGAAGTATTAACCATTATTACTACCATTATTTCCTTTTTTGTCAAGCTTCCTGAACCTATCCCTTCTCTTTCTATTCCTAGCTTCCCCATCAACAGGTTCTCTCTTCAGTCAAGCCTAAAGTCCATCTAATAAAATGGAAAGAATACAGAATAACAGAGGGAGAAGGTGGTCATTTGGGACTGACAAAAACAAAGAACTCCAAACACTGGAGCCCATAATAAAGTGGTCTGCATTACATGACAGAAAGATTCCTCACTATAAAAAGCAGTCAAGCTAAGTCTGGGATTCTGTAAAAAGTATCTTCACAGGTGACTGAAACAGTTGTTTCTAAAGTCCCCCTTTAATCCTCTATGCCCTGGAAAGGTATACAATGCAGATATTAAAATCTAGAAGCTATCTCATTGGCAATACTCATCAAAGTCTAAAAATTGTACATTCCTTATGGCACTCTGACTTGGCCATTGATTCATGCCTGTACACAAAAAAAACCAACAAGCTCCTATCTGCAACTACTGGAGAGCCCAATTTTAAACTTTCACCTTATGGCACGGAGAGAGAGGGGAAGACAGAGAGGAAGGGGGGAGATAAAGGGGAGGGGAGGAGAGGAGGGAAGCAGGTGGGGAGGGAGAGAGAGAGAGACATGAAATGGTCAAAATTCCTTGTGGTAAACCAAGCCTCATGGACTTAGAGCAGATTCAGGTGGGTAACTCTTTAGCCTAAGCCAAAATATAGGTAAGCTGAATATCTTATTACCCTTTTCATGTTCTTTCATATATTATAGACATTTACATTATGTTTTATTTCCTTTCTCTTCCTTCTCCTGAATTCTAAAGTCTACAACACTGCGTCTGACATATTAGGTACTTAATAAAAGAAAAACTTCCGCAGAATTAAATTTTAACTGAACAATGAACGATTTGCAAATCAGGCACCCTCCTAAGCCAGAGTAGGCGCTGAGACTCCAGCACAGCTACATGGTGGAAGATTTAAGGACAGAAAAAAGAAAGCAATGTACAGAAAAAGGAAGTGACATACAGAAAAAGGAAGTGACGTACAAAAACAGTTGGACTGGTTACAGGTTGGTGTTTGCCTTATTTGAACACAGTTCGAACAGTTGACTACATTTGATTGGCCAACACTTAGTGACTGGCACAAGTGTGACTACAGTCTGTTTCTGCCTCCACCTGTTACAGTTCACAGTGTACAGAAAAACCTTTAGGCTAAACTGAAGAAGGCAGCTTTTGTCTAAACTTAACATACTCATAAATATTTGTCATACTGGATTGAATCTATAGCTGCAATATGAAAAAAAAATATTACTTACCTTCAGTTTTTAAAACACTTTCACATGATTTCACTTGATTGTCCCAAAAATTGTATAATTAAGCACATTGAAGACATAGTCTTATTTTTTGCTAAGTTACTGAAGCTCACAAGTCTAAGTAACTAATTCAAAATTATTCATTTTTTTATGTCTTCATAAGCAAACTTTTATTCCAAGACCAGGCTGGTTGTAAGTGACAAAATAAGAACTTTACAGCACTATATTACATCACACCACATGACACCAGAGCTTCTCTTAGAGAGAACCAGTGGGGTAAGGGAGAAGGCAAAAGAAGACTGTGATGATGACAAGTTTTTAACAATGAGTTAAATCTATAGCCTCCCTATATAAAATTGTTTTTCACATTTCACTTTTCCTATCTTACTGAAGTCTCAAAGTTCTATTTACTTTCCTAAAAGATTTTCTGTTAATTCCTTTTTCCTTACATAATTAAGTTATGCTTAATCATCAAAATTATATTCCATATCACATTTTACCTATCTTTCCTCATATCTATAAATCAATTCATGCTTTAAAAACTATGTGATTTTATATAGTTCCCTTATTTTGTCTTAATGAATGTTTTATTACTCTTTTCAGTTCTCCAGTATTCTCTGAAATGGCTTCTGTTCAATTTTATCCAGTCTGAAAATAACCTATTGTCCCCACGCTGCTGATATTCCCACTGGACTCACATGAGAAAAGGACCAGAAGTTTCTCTGTAAAAATACTTGAAACAAGCAATCAGTCAACATTAGCTGACATTCAAGATATAAAAAGCAAAGTTAACTTGCTACCTACTGTCATTCCTGAGCCCATATTTAGAATGACCTATAAACCTCCTTTGATTAAAGACAATTCACTGCTCTTCTCTGAATATGTTTCCTCATCTGTAAGAAAGTTGGTCTCGATGTTTAGAATTCAAGATTTAAAGAGGTGCTGAGTCTGGGGATTTAAAACTAAGTTTATTTACCCTAATCATTGATGTATTATTTTAATGCATATATTTGCACCTTGTCTACCCACTGTACTTTGAGGTAAGAACCATGTCCTATACAATTTTATATGCTTACCACTTTTAATATGGTGCTATGCAAATACAGGCAAGTTTCACTTGGTTTTCTAACTAAAAGTGTTAAATTGTTGGCTTTAGCAGAAGGTTCTTCATATTTCCCTATGTGCAATTCAACAAGTCACTGCAATTTTGAACCAGATTCTGAGCAGATAACACTGTAAAATTGTGGTGAGAATCCAAGATATTTTATTATATCTTATGATCAATATTCAGCAAAACTGCCATCTGCAAAAGAAATGGTAATTAACTGGGAAAGGCAAAAAGGCTCTAAACCTTGCTTTTAGCCTCAGTCTTCCATAACCCTTATATATAATCCCTGACTGATTAACTAAAAACCAGACCTTAGAATGCCATCAACTCCGTAGATCAAAGCTCTGGGAGGGGAGAGGGATGTGACATACATGTGTATTTAGTTTTTGATTTATCATAGTAGGTCTTTCTCTAAAAATTAAGAGGTTTGCCAAATTTGTTTTCAGATGAGGTCAAAGGCAATTTCCTAGTAGAGTAAAATTTGAAGAAATATAGTTTTTTAACACAGATACAGGCTTTTGTAAATGTTTCCAGTCAACCTGTAATAATGTCAACATAAGCTAAAATTTAGATTGAAAACTATTACCCTACTCAGTAGTTTGAGCAGATGCTTGGGCCTTGATAAAAATCACTAAACTGTGTTTAAAATATATGTGTATCTGTAAAATTCAATACAGACACAGCTGACAAGAATCACTTAACTGTGCATACAGCAATAGAAGAACTAAAAGGTTATGGGAACCTTAAAAGTCACATGTAATCATCACATCTGCATGCAGTTAAATACACAGCACTCCAGTTTCAGAAATACTGAGCTTACCAAAAACTTTTACAACTAAATTTGGGTTATTTGGGGTGGGGGTGAAAGAGATGAGAAAGGAGAGTAAAGAGCCTTTTACAGCCCCTATTTTGACTAAATCTGCAGCTGTAATTACAGCTGTTCTGAAGCTTTTCTTGGAACTGCCCAATTACATTTAAATAATAACCAAAAGTAGGTTTAATGAACAGAAGAATTTGACAGGAAGACTTCTTCATAGTTAAAAGCTATTTTTGACTATATAATTAATATTTTATTATTTTTGCCCTGCAACTAATCGATAAGAATTGTTATATAAATGCAAGAAGGTTTTTCTTCCTAGTGTTTTGGAGTTTTTAATGTTTTTCTGAAAAGAAAGTACACTGAATTTCTTTGGTACTTGTGCAAAAACTTGCATTTTAGGTTTCTTCTCCCTTGCCATGCCATCTGTTTTACTATGAAACAAGTCTATTACCCACATGACATAAATGTGTGATACCAATAAACAAAACATAATCCTTTTTAATATCATTCCAAATATATTTTTTAATGATGCATTTTACTCAAAAAAAGTTACAACATGAATCAACACAAATGAAGCTATACACATTTTAAGACTCATTTTTATGTTATATTTTAAATATAATCAACAGTTAATTTCCTGGACAATTATTCAAATAGGGAATTTTTTTTATCACAAATCTATAGAACTTTTTAAGTAACTGATCTGTCCGTTTATAAAAACATGCTCAATGGCTGAAATTTTTTTAATCGCATGTTATGTTTTATCCCTGGATAGCAGAGATTCCTATAAAAACATCAATACTTTCTTAGGGAGAAATTAAAAAGGCTAATACAGAAGCCTTTCAGATTCGCTAAGATTTAATATACGGAGACTAAAAGAAATACGTCCCAGAAAATTAAAGAAAGCTAGGATACTGAACACTTGCTTCATATTCACCATTGTTAAGGGTGTAGGAGAATGAGGTTAGGAAGCAAAGTAACATGTTACAAAGAAAAGGTTCTTGCCAGTGACAGTTTAGTGTTAGATAAATCTGTTCTCTAACTTCCTCTGGCTATCAAAAAGAAAAGGCAACGTTATTGAAATTTTCATATTTTGCTGAACAACAAAAAATCGTAACTTTCTAATCATTGACGGAAAAATACTTAATACTACCTGACAATACTAAAATACTGACATCTGACACATTTACCCCGAGAGCCTCATGTAACTAATCTATTTTCCATAGTTATGGTCAGTATATTCATGTAGAAATAGTAAATATATTATTCTTCATGTTGTTTTTTTAAGTTGCTTCAAAACGTACAAGGTCAATGGTGAACTTGATTAGGAAGGAACAGGAAACTCACCTCTTTTTCTGTATTCTGAAAAATTGGAAAGAAATGCCCCAATAATCCTAATATGGTGGCCAAATAGTCACACTTTCCTGAATAGGCCTATATCTTCTATGGATGCTAACCAAACAGTCTGGTATTTAAATTAAAAGCTAAGCAAGCATTACAAGAGGAACACAAGGAGCCACAAAGCAAGAGGCAAACTAGCAGATAATAAGAGGATTTACATATTTAAAGAGGATAAAGATAATTTAATTTCAAGGCATAGATTATATTCACAGGAAACTGGCTCACCTGTAGTCAAAATGTACCTCATAAAGACAAAGAAATCACATGGAGCACAGAAAACAATTCACCAAACTCAAGAATGAACAGTGTTAAGCAGCAGCTGCTAGAAACCAGTAGTGCATTAAAAAGATAGAAGAGAATAGCTGATCCTTTCAGTCACAAAACTGAGTTCTCTGAAAAGCACAGGCAGGCTTTGAAAGGTTGGGTGCATACACCAAAGCCTGCAAACCAACGATCAAAAATGATCTCATTTGACTTCTACTAGGATCATCACAGAAGGATGAAGCAAAATGAAAACTGGCAATTGCAATTTAAGTTGAAGATGTGTCCTCAACTAAAATAGCTGCTGCAAAACTCTATTCAAATCTCCCTTCCAGCCACATGGCTACTTCAAAGCTTTTCATTATCATATATTACTGTTTCCTCTACTACAGAGCACCTACACAGCAGGATCCAAGACACAGTGCAGGCTGGGTGAGGTAGCTCACGCCTGTAATCTCAGCACTTTGGGAGGCAGAGGTAGGAGGACTGCTTGAGGCCAGGAGTTTCAGATCAGTCTGGGCAACATAGCAAGATCCATTTCTACAAAAAAATTTTACCCAGATGTGGTGGCACACACTTGTAGTCCTAGCTACTCAGGAGGCTTAGGCAGGAAGATCACTTGAGCTCAGAAATTCAAGGCTGCAGTGAGTTATGATCACACCACTGTACTCCAGCCTGGGCAACAGAGCAAGACCCTGTCTCTAAAACAAACAAAGAAAAAACTGCACAAAGAATTCAAGGAGCAAAGACTGAGAGAAATTTCCTGCACCACAAAATATTTAACTCCTTCATCTCTGAAATTTCACAAAGACAGTGCCTTCCAAAATCAAAAGTTAGGAATCTAAAATTATGAGCAAGATAATAGGTCCTTCTATCTGGGGGGCTGGAACTGGGGGAGACAAAGAGAAAGGCTGCAAGAGCCAATGACAAAAAAATCTACTGTGAAGACACTAAAAACTGGGAACTTTTTTTTTTTTTTTTTTTTTTGAGACGGAGTCTCGCTCTGCTGCCCACGCTTGAGTGTGCAGTGGCACGATCTCGGGTCACTGCAACCTCCGCCTCTCGGGTTCAAGTGATTCTCCTGCCTCAGCTCACGAGTAGCTGGAATTACAGGCACCCACTACCTTACCTGGCTAATTTTTGTATTTTTAGTAGAGATGGGGTCTCACCATGTTGGCCAGGCTGATCTCGAACTCCTGATCTCAAGTTATCCATCTGCCTCAGCCTCCCAAAGTGCTGGGATTATAGGCATGAGCCACCATGCCCAGCCCCAACATTCTTAATAAAACTCAAATTGCCCAATAATTGCTAATCTACATGATCAATTCTCCGCTCCTCTGAGACCTATCCTTGACTAATTACTCCTCAAACTGAACTTTGCCTGACCCCTCCTGTCAAAGTCCTATAAAAAAATTCCACCATCCTTCTCCAAGTTAGGACTTTCCTTCAGGGCCTTCTCATGCCCACTATCTTCTTTTTTTGTTGTTTATGAGACAGAGTCTCGCTCTGTTGCCCCGGCTGGAGTGTAGTGGCACAATATCGGCTCACTGCAACCTCTGCCTCCTGGGTGCAAGGGATTCTCCTGCCTCAGCCTCCTGAGTAGCAGGGACTACAGGCACATGCCACCATGCCCGGCTAATTTTTGTATTTTTAATAGAAATGAGGTTTCACTATGTTGGCCAGGCTGGTCTCAAACTCCTGACCTTGTGATCTGCCCGTCTTGGCCTCCCACAGTGCTGGGATTACAGGTGTGAGCCAACGTGCCCGGTCCATGCCCACTATTTTCTAACATAGTCTTATGCTAATAGAGTCTAACAGTGCTCTGGCTGATTTTCATCCAAACTATGTAATGTTCCAGGAGGGCAACAGGGCAGGAATTTGCATCATTTTTTCTTGATGGGTTCCAAGGTAATTGTAAGCACTGCTTCTATGTCCATATAATGACTAGGGAAATATGCAACAGAAAAGTAAAGCTTTCTCTGGTCATTTCTTTAAAACAATAAAGACAAAGACAAACACTTATTAAGCACATAAATATACTGCTATATACTTCTATGTAATTGATTCCATTTAATGCTCACTACAACCCTCGAGATAAATATGCTTATCCTCATTTTACACATGCAAAATCAGAAATTTAGTTTAAGAAACTTACCCAGTTAGCAACTGGTAAATAGAGGGTTTAAATCCAATTATCCCAAGTCAACTCTTTCCACTCAAGCAAAGCCATAAGCTACACTGCCCTAGCTCCAACTACCATCTATAAGAAACAAATGCATTCTTCTGAGCCCCCTCTGTCTTGTTAGGTCTACTTATTTGCTTTTCTCAATATCTCAGTAAGCCTCCATGACTTAAAAACTTCTTCATGTAATTCATCTCTTATTTCAACCTCTTCCTATATGTTCACCAATAAGACCTAAGTATCCTATAGCTGTCTCTCATCCAGTAATGCCAAGCTTTACAGTTAAAACAATTGTACTCCTAACATTTCATCAGGATGCGTTCTCTAAACATTTCTAAGTATTTTTCTATATTCTTCACATCATTTAATTAGATTCCACTAGTATGTACTGTAGTTTATTTTAACCAACTGAAAATGATATTGGAAATAAAATACTTTTTAAAACCTAGGTATTACTATATATGCAGAATAACAGTCTGGGGGGATTTTTTAGAAAGAAAATTGCCAATACAATTTGTATATAATAGATACTTGCATTAGCCAGTGCCAAAACATAAAGAAATTGTAATTCTCAAACCAGAATTATTTTTACCACTGAAAATAATGGGAAAAAAAGTTTTTAAAAATGGAAAATAATGGGGTTAAAAATACACTATATATGGAGGTCAGGATGCAGTAAAACAACTAGGTTTGTCCTCTCACTTAAAACGAAACAAAAACGAACATAATATAGAAAACAACACTTTTCAAGAAACTGGACATCAAGCAACAAAGAACAGTGATTCTAGAGAGACAGGAAATAAACAATACCTTCAACAGTCTCAGCTTACAACCTTCAGAGACTTTTCAGGCTAAGGCCCAGGGAAGAGAAAGAAATCCAAGGGGAGCTAGGTACGTGGAGAAACTAACTTGAGTCGATGAAACAGAAGAGCTTAGAGTCCATGAAGACCAAGGCAGCTAGCCCTGGGAAAGTGGCAGGGTGGCTACGTAGAGAACAAAACCCAGAGATCTGCAGCAGGGCCTCTCAAATATTCAACACAGTACTGATGAGCTCAAAGTGTGAGACAACTACTGGAGGCTGGGGGAAAAAACATCTGAAAGAATTTGAGAGAACAGTGATGGATAATCATGCAGACTTAGGAATACTGCCTGTTCCTACCAGCCAAACTGGTAAAGCTCTTAATTCACAGGACATTGAGTGGAGTGCTTAAGAAGGTCTTGCCTCAGTAGTGAAGAGTAATTAGCCCTGGATTGAGCATTGCTCCAGGCCTTCTAAAAATAATCATAAAAGCAAGCTTCAAATTGTCTCTAACTACATATCCAGAACAAAATTCAACAGAATTTCTAATAATAAAAGAATATCTAACACTCAAAAAAGGTAAAATTCACAGTGTCTGTCAGTTAAAGATTACCAGATATGCAAAGAGGCATGAAAACATGAATAAAGCAATCAATTGACTGAAACCAACCCAGATGTTAGCAAACAAGGACATTAAAAATTACTATAGTTTTTACATAGAGACAAGGTATTACTGTGTTACCCAGGCTGGTCCTAAATACCTGGGCTCAAGCAATTCTCCTACCTCAGACTCCCAAAGTGCTGGAATTACAGGCATGAGCCACCATGCCTAGTCTAAAAGTTATTCTAAATGTATTTCACATAGCCAAAACATTAAGGAACATGGAAGATATAAAAAAGATCTAAATCAAAACTCTAAAGATGAAAACTATAATATCTAACATAAAAAAAACTACATAGAACAACAGATTAGACACTGTAGAAGCAAAGATTCATGAACTTGGAAAAATACCAATAAAGATGATCCAAAAATGTAACACAAAAAGAGAAAAGAACACAGAAAGAACATAAAGAGCATCAGTGAACTGTGGGGCCACATCAAGAAGCCAAATACACATCATAACCAAGTGGGTTTATTTCAGAAACATAGAGTTGGACTGACCTTTAAAAATCGAGCAATGTAATACACCATATTAACAAACTTTTTTTATTTTTTTGAGACAGGGTCTCAAACTCTGTCACCCAGGCTGGAGTGCAGTGGCATGATCTCGGCTTGCTGACGCCTCCACCACCCAGGTTCAAGCAATCAATCTTCCCACCTCAGACTCCCGAGTAACTGGGACTACAGGTGTCCGCCACCACGCCTGGCTAATAAAAAACTTAAAAAAACCAAACAAACATGGAATCATTTCAACACATTAAAAAAAAAATGACAAAATTCAAAATCCATTCCTAATTTTTTTTTAACTTTACCAAAACCAGGAATGGAAAAAAAACTTCCTCAGCCCAATAAAGCGCATCCTGAAAAATCTACAATATCATACTTAATTGTGAAAGAATAGATGCTTTCCGCCTAAGATTAGAAACAAGACTAAGATGTCCACTCTATTTCTATTCAACATTATACCAGAGGTTTTAGGCAGTGAAATCAGGCAAGAAAAAGAAATAAAAGGATTGTCTTTTTATTAGAATGGAAGAAATAAAGTCTCTTTATTCACAAAAGACATGCTTTGTCTATGCAGAAAAGCCAATGTAAGCTACAAAAAAGCTACGAGAATGAGTACAGCAGGTTTTCAGGATACAATGCCACGACACAAAAATCAATTGCATTCTTATGCATTAGTAATGAATAATTAAAAATTATATGTTATTGGCCGGGTGTGGTGGCTCACGCCTTTAATCTCAGCACTTTGGGAGGCTGAGGAGGGCAGATCACTTGAGATCAGGAGTTCGAGACCAGGTGAAATCCCATCTCTACTAAAAATATAAAACTTAGCTGGGTATGGTAGCTGAGCAATCTCAGCTACTCGGGAGGCTTAGTCAGAAGAATCACTTGAACCCAGGAGGTGAAGGTTGCAGTGAGCCAATACCATGCCACCGCACTCCAGCCTGGGTGACAGTAATTGACCACACCTGGCCAATAACTCTGTCTCAAAAAAAAAAGTTGATATGTTATTAAAATATTTATAAAAGCATCAAAAAATATAAAATACTTAAAGATAAACCTAATAAAATATGGGTAAGATCAGTAGATTGAAAACAATAAAATACTGCTGAAAGAAATTAAACATCCAAATAAATGGAGACATCTTATTCATGAGTCAGAAGATTTGATATTGTTAAGATGTCAATTGTCCCTCAAATTCATCTATAGATTTTGATGCAATTCCAATCAAATATTTACATACTGTTTCTAAAATTCATATGAAAATGTAAAGCCATTCAGGAGAGAAAAGCCACATAGTAATTTGAAAAGTGAAAGCTTAAAAAAGGATCACTAACTATTTAACCTGGGGTTGGAGAAACAGCCAATTAACTAATGAGAAATAAAGAGAACTCTAAGAATAGCCAATGCTCCCTAGGTTGACACAGAACACTAAGGCAAGAGCTTCCTCCAACCCTAAACTATCCCAGGGCTGAGATCCAGACCTTGTTGGAGAGAACACAGTCCTCTCACTGAATAGCAGAGAAGTTGCTGTAGTGCTGCACCAGCAGAAATTACTGGAAATCTACCTTGAGGAACTTGCCAAAAATCCATTCTTTAGGGTGCTAGTAAAATCTCTTCACAAAGATACTCTGTTACAAATCCACCTGAGGGGGAAGTAAAAGAAGTTGCTGGCCTTGGGTCACTGGTGCTGGGTACTGCTGCCCTCTGAGCACTGCAGAAGCCTGATAATGGTGAAAACATGCACCCTACAGAAACTGTAGAGTGGGGAAGCCAATGTGGGTTGACACTGAAGAAGCTGAGTGTGTTGCTACAGTCCACTAAGCAAGTACACAGAAATGAAGAAGCAAAACTTTTCTACAGTGTTTCTCCAACACTCTGTACTGGCAAAGCTTAACATTGTCAGCTGACAAAAGAAAAATATTTAAAGGGCCTGATATATTTTCACAGAGCAGGCAAAAAGGGTGCATTTGAAGATGAGAGGCAACAGATTGGCAACCAGCACAACGGCCATAATTGCTCTGAAAAGAAACAAGAAGTTGTATGGGTTAACGTGACCCGATTTCACGACATAAAGCCATAGTAGTCAGTATTGTAGTGGCATCGAGAAAGACAAAGAAATCACAGCACAGAAACAATATCATGGAGTTGTGGTCCATTTATAAGTTGATTTTCACATAGGCTTAGTTGGTTTTATGTCTATCTTTAATTGGTTTTATGTCTATCCTGAGCTACTGTTTAGTATAGACCAAAATTACGTTCAGCTCCTTCTTATCATGTAAGAGGAATTTGGAGGGTGTTGCTTAAAATTTCATTCCACCTGTACATTTGTCACTTTAAAATTAAAATTGAGCTGGTATGAGACCAAAAAAAAAAAAAAAGAAAGAAAGACAAAGTGATCGGTGGAACAAAACAGAATCAGAAATAAACCCACGCATATACAATCAAATGATTTTTGACAAAAGTCAAAAGGACAAACCACTTCAGTAAATGATGCTGACACAACGGCATGTCCCTACCCCCAAAAAAGAATTTCTATCCACTTTTTACTCCATACAAAAAAATTAACTCAAATTGCATCATAGGTCTAAATACAAAACCAAAAAACTTCCAGGAGAGAACTTCTATGCCCTTGGATTAGGCAAATATATCTTAGATACATAAACAAAAACACAATCCATATGAGAACAAACTGATAGCCTGGACTTCATCAAAATTAAAGCTGTGTGCTCTCCAAAGATACTATTAAGAGAAAGAAAAGACAAGTTACAGTCCAGGAAAAATACATCTGCAAAGCATGTATCTTATAAACAACTTTGATCAAGAATATAAACCGCTCTCAAAACTCAATAATAAGAAAACAAACAACTCAACTTATATAATGGGCAAAATATTTAAACAGACATTTTACCAAAGAAAATATACAAATGGTAAATAAACACAGGAATGGACAGCCCCTGACCAAAAGTATATACTATAAGTTCCATTTTTAAAAAACTTTAGAAAATGCACTAAATTTATAGTGACCAAAAGCAATTCAGGATTTTCCTGGAGGCAACGAAGGATGGGCAGTAGCGGGGGAAAAGATTACAAGGGGGCAAGAAGAAATCTGTGGAGGTAATGAGTATGTTTACTATCTTAATTGTGGTGATGGATTCACAGATGTATACATATGTCAAAACTAATCAAATTGTTCATTTCAGATGTGTGCAGTATTTTTTATTGCCAATCATACCTCAGCAAAGCTATTTAAAAAAAAAATCACACTCCATCGACCCACTAGAATACAAACTATATAGAAGTCTCAGAAAAAAAAAGTATACGTTACGGAATTATAAATCACTTAAAATGGAGTTCATGTGATTAGTATCTTTTAAAAGTATCCCTAAAACTCAACAACAAAAAATCTGATTCAAGAATGGGCAAAGGACTTAAATAGGTATTTCTCCAAAGAAAATATGCAAATGAACAATAAGCATAAGAAAAGATGCTCAACATCACTAATCATTTCAAAAATGCAAATCAAAATCTCAATGATACCACTTCACACCCATTAAGATGATGATTATAAAAATAATAATAATAATAAAAGAAAGTAAGTGTTGGTAAGAACGTGCTGAAATTAGAACTCTGTGCCCTGTTGGTGGAAATGTAAAATGGTGTAGCCACTGTGAAAAACAGTATGATGTTTCCTCAAAATGTTAAAAAAAGAATTACAGAGGCTGGGCACAATGGCTCACACCTATAATTCTAGCACTTTGGGAGGCCAAGGCAGGCAGATCACTTGAGGTCAGCAGTTCAAGACCAGCCTAGCCAATATGGTGAAACCCCATCTCTACTAAAAATACCAAAAAAATTAGCCAGTGTAGTGGCACACACCTGTAATCCCAACTACTTGGAAGACTGAGGTAGGAGAATCGTTTGAACCAGGGAGGCAGTGGTTGCAGTGAGCCAAGATAGTACCACTACACTCCAGCCTAGGTGACAGAGCAAGACTCCATCCCCCTCACCAAAAAAAACAGAATTACTGTATGATACCAGCAATTCCACTTCTGGATACATACCCAAAAGAATCAAAAGCAGTGTCTGAAAAAGATACTTGTGCCAGGTACAGTGGCTGACACCTGTAATCCCAATACTTTGGGAGGCCGAGGTGGGCAGATCTCTTGAGCCCAGGAGATTGAAACCAGCCTGGGCAACATGATGAAACCCGTCTCAAAAAAAATACAAAAATTAGCTGGGCATGATGAAGTGTACCTGTAGTCCCAGCTACTCTGGTGGCTGAGGTGGGAGGATCATCTGAGCTTGGGAAGGTCGAGGCTGCAGTGAGCTATTAAGATGATCATGCCACTGTACTCCAGTCTGGGTGGGAAAAAAAAAAAAAACACTGTCTCAAAAAAAAAAAAAAATCACAGTTCATTTCTGCAGTTTGCAACAGTTTTACTACTCCCAAGATGGATGTTATCATAATGATGGGATAGAAAGGGCAGATTCAGATAAAAAAGCAATCACAGTCAATAAGCACTTCTAAAGCTCCTAATCAGGGCCAGATACTATGAGGCACTAGGGACACAAAGATAAAGAATCCCTATTATTAAGGGATTTCTGTTCTAATCACATTTACCCATAGTCAAGAAATCAAAACATGTGGTCATTAACGGCATCATTTCAAACTGATTCCAATACCACCCAGAACCAATCATAATAAGAAGTTTCCAAATGATGGTAGCAAAATATTTGGTTTCTTCATATAAGAAAATTTTAATCCAATTCCCCCATTCTCAAACTGAAAAGAACCATTTCTCAAAGATAACATTAATGAGACAATAGATTAAAATATGTATTAAAAAAACTTGTCGATCTATGATACATTTAACATCTTGCTCATATTTGCAACAGGCACAGTAATCAAAATTACCCCACTTTTCTGGACACCAATTCTTGTTTTTAGTCCTTATCTTCTAGCCCCATGATTCAACTTACTGCTGGTCAAAACAGAATCTTCATATGTGAGAGAACAGAGATCAAAAACAAGTAAAGAAGGAAAAACAGGAGGGGAGGGGGATAGAAGGGGAAGAAAGATGGGGAGCAGGGCAAAGGGAGGACAGGGGAAAGTGGAAGTAGGAGAAGGAGAAAGGAAAGAAGAAAGGGAGGGAGAAAGGAAGAAATGCAGACATCAGTAAATTATGGAAAATGCTGAATCTCACTCATAATCAAAGAGATCCCAACAAAGAGACCCTTTCCACCAAACTGAGAAATACTAAAAGCTCAGGAATACCCAGTGTTAAAGAAACTGTGAGGAAAAGGTAGCTGGGTAAACTGGTACGACCTTTTTGCAGGGGATTTGTTTCTAAGAATCAACAATCTCAAAAACAATTAAATCATTTGAGCCAACCATTCTATCTGAAGGAGTTAATGTTAAGGAAAAAGTAGATAAAATCATTTGTGTACATCTACATACATGTATTAATACAGATGCCATATATTATAATATATGCCATAGACATCTCTAGCTTTTCAAAGCTTCTCAGAGAATTCTTATGATAATCTACTTTTGGAACCATGTCCCAGGGAATGAATATCTGTATTGAAGGAACTAACATTTAGTTAGCAACTTTTGTGAGCCTGGCATTATACTGACACATACATCACCTTGTTTAACCAAAACACATTAAAAGCTAAAGGGGATGTTTTAAAAAGATCTATATTCCTAAAATACTGATAACCAAAGCCTTACAGGGAATTTTCACTGCTCTATTCATACAATCAATTAACAGAATTTATGTTCCTCTGTTGTTTAAAGCAAAAACAGACAAAATAAAAGAGTTTATCTGGGCAAAGAATGAGTCATCAATCAAGCAGAGGTTTGAAGAGTTTCATTTGCAGCAGTGTCGGCTGCAAGCTTTACATGCTGAACACAGAAGGAAGACAAAGAAAACATCTCATTGGTTAGAGTGTAAAGACAGTAGTTCGAGATTAGTTAGGTGGTTTCTAGTTGGCAAAATATCTAGTTTCCTTTTACTTTCTAAGTTGGGCTTTGGTTTGCTTAGATAGGAACTTAAACAGCTAAAGCCACCCAGCCTAGTAGCCTCCCAACTATAAATTTAACACTGCAAAGACAATTTCTAGTTACCATCTCAAAATTTCCCATTAATTTCTCTCATAAAAATAGGAGCTATCCCCTATTAGGGGATAAAAAAATATATTAGGAAAAAATTAGGAAAAAAAAAATTAGGAAAGGAAAAAAATTAGGAAAAAAAAATTAGGAAATTAGGAAAAAAAAAAAATCACACTTAAGAATTCAGAATATCAAGTAAAAACTAATGGGCATAGGGAGTTTTTCCTACTGGGGATATTTGTTTTATACTTAACAGTCGAGCATCTCAAATCCACAAATCCAAAATGCTCCAGTGAGCATTTCTTTTGAGTGTCACGTCGGTTTCAGATTTTGGAACATTTTGGATTTCAGATTTGGGATGCCTGACCTGTATATATAGGGTTCAGTACTATCCATGGTTTCAGGTATCCACTGGGGGGGCCTTGGGGACTTCTGTGTATCAAATTCCCTCAAGTCAGCAACTCAGAACCTAAAGCACAAGAATACTATTGTTCTCAAAACCCCAAAGATAGATACTATCTGGGGTAGAGGGGGGAATACTCTCTTTAAAGAAGAGTATGTCCAAGAAGAAAGAAAAGAAAAATCAATTACACGACAATAATGGAGTTTACTTAGAGGGCTCTCAACATTTTACAGACCTGGTTCTAGAACCTGGAATCTTCTCACTAAAAAGATTATAACAGATATAATCTAGACTTGGCTATATTAGTTTCTGACTTTTCTGCTGCCTTCACTGATGCCTGATAACTTTTAAACCATGATGCTTTTTACAGCTAGAACTCCTTTGAGAGGGGGGGAAATAAAAGACATCACGAACCCTTAGTCATCTTTCCCTACAATTTGGTTCTATAGTTCAGATTCCTCTGACTTGATACCAAGTGAGACAAACTTACCCAGGCTAGAAGCTATAAGAAAAGTTATCTCATCAACTCTTGCTATATGATTTGCTCTTAGGCAAATCTAACCTGTGCCAGAATTTAGAAGTTGACCAACAGCTTATTTCCTCTGTACTACTGTTTTACAATATTAGGGTTTTTCAAAAAAAATTAGCAAACCTGTAGTCACTTGACTAGCTGCAGGTCAGAAAGACACACCCAGAATAGGACATCCTATAGAAAATCTCCTCTATATAGAAATACATGTATAGAAATAAAATTGACTGATTTAGGTATTTTGCAAAGTTAAAACAATGCAAAAATATATGCTCAATGAATAAATGACTAACCAAAACGGTGCTCCTGAGCATCTAGTCTTAGCTCAAGGTGGCCCCAAGGTATTCATAATCTCCAACATCTCATATGTTTGAAACCAGAGACCTAGGGAACTCTTATTTAGTTAACAATAGTAATAATTAACATTTATTGAGCCACTACTTCATGCCAGGCACTGTGGTAAAGACTCTGCATTTTTTATCCATATTTTACAGATGTGGAAAATTAGCATCAAAGTTACTATTCAAGGTTGCACAGATCTTAAGTGACAGTCAGACCACACACCTGCTTTACTCCACAGTTTATGTGCTCACTAGGGCAATTCCAGAATTCAAACAAACACCCTGATGGCCATAACTGTCCACAGAAATACTCAGAATCTTCAAGAATGCCAAAAAAGCTTATATTTAAGTAGAGAAAAACTTTATATTTAGGTTGACTTATACTTGGAATAAATCTAATTCTAAAAATTCAATCATCCAGTATATAATTTACAGTGAAAATTTACTAGTGGTAGCTTAGAAGTTGCTGAAGTTTATGCATAAAGAATTAAGGGATAAAGACATTTAGAAGAGCTTAGTCCCATATAATGTATTCAGACCAGAGCCATTTCTGAAATGAGTAAGGTTCCAAGATCTCAGTATTATTGGGCAGAGACTTCCACTATGAGATCTGTTTCTACGCTTGAGCCCAGAAGTTTAGAGACTGCAGTGAGCTATGACAGCACCACTGCACTCCAGCCTGGGAGACCTACAGCAAAACCCTGTCTCAAAAACAAAAAATCTACTTCTTCAAATCTACCACTTGAACAAAGAATTCAAGGATCCCCTCCTTTGTGAGATCTCTCCTGACCCTCCAGACACAATTCATTACTCCTTTCTGTGTGCTACTACTGAGTTTTACACATACTTCAGCTGTACTTACCACACTAAGCAAAATTGAGTTTCACACAGCTCAAAACATTTCACACATTGACAGACTAACATCCTCACACTAACTTCTGAATACCAAATTCAATCTTTTAGATATCACCTTATTAACAATGATTTTGAGTTACTGCATGAAGCCTTGTCATTTCACAATGCTAGGAAATTGGGAGAAGAGGTATGAAGCTACGCTTCCCTGAAGTTTAGGAGGACATGACACTATCCTGACCTATGATGAAAAAAGAATAATTCTTCCGACCCCATACTCCAGTCCTGCTCTGGACAAAGCCTTAGTCACATATACTTGGAAGCTGGGAGGGGGAGAAGGATGAGTGTGAAGGAGTAATTGGAGTTATAGTTCTAATATCCTATAGTGTAGGTGTTCTCTTATCTCGTCTCTTACCCTTGACTTATCACCAAAAGTCTCTGATTTCTCTCTTGGGACAGTGCAGGCCTACAAGTATTGCTGGGTTCTAAGCAGAAATCCTAGGTGATCAAATAAGTGAAAGGCACCCATTAAGCACCAAGCTTTTACTACCATGGCAGGGTGAGAAAGACCCTTTCCCCCTTAACTTCCTATACCTACAATCCCAGTAGTAGGCCTCAAATTCCACAGGTTGCCACCTCACCCCCTACAAGGAGGTTGGGCCCAGGACTGATTTGCTCAGTCCCAAAGATGCCTAAAAATCCCATCCTTACACTTTTTCCGCCCCCCAAGACAAGGTCTCCCTCTGTTGTAGAGGCTGGAGTGCAGTAGCTCTACCATAGTTCACAGCAGCCTCAAACACCTGAGCTCAAGCGATCCTCTGCCTCAGCCTCCTAAGTACCTAGGACTACATGCACACACCACCGTGCCTGGCTAATTTTTTTTTTATTTTTTGGTAGAGACAGGGTCTCACTATGTTGCCCAGGCTGGTCTCGAACTCCTGGCCTCAAGCAATGCTCTGCCTCTACCTTCCAAAGTGCTGGGATTATAGGCATCATCCTGACACTGTAATGTTATGCAGCAATGAAGATTTCTAATTCCAAAGGAGATAACACTCCCAGGAATTAGAATTGAGTATTTTATAATAATAAATTTTAGCTCTGTGAAATGACTCTCCATACAAACACCCAAATACCTCCCACGCCTATGACAAGTGGAATTTTTATTTTCAATCAGATTTTGGGAGACATGTTATTATAGAGGAAATTAGGGGAGTTCCTGTACTGTAATTATTAACTTATATTTCTAGTTCACCTTCTAAATTATCAGTTTCCTAAAGGTAGGGTCGTTATCATTTTGTATTCCAAATTCATAGTAGTTGTTAACTACACTTGTTGAGAAAAAGGTAAGACAAGATTCGGGGGAAAGACTGGGAACAAGATACAAAGAAATATGTGAGCATCCTTATATGCTTAACTTTAGATCCCATACTAGTGGATATTCTTAAGTGGTATTTACTCTTTTAAAAAATCCTGTCTTCCAGCCAGGTGTGGTGGCTCACACCTATAATCCCAACACTTTGGAAGGCTGAGGCAGGAGGATTGCTTGAGCTCAGAAGTTCCAGACCAGCCTGGCAATACAGCAAAATTTCATCTCTACTAAAAAATAAAAATAAAAAATAAATCCTATCTTCCCTGAAAAATCCACAAAAATGAAGAACAAGTATCAGTTGAGAAATTTTACTACTTTTACAATAAAATGAACTGTGTCTGTCAGGTTCACCAAGGTATTAGGAGAAAGATGGTTATTTTTCAATCTTGGCAAATAACTTGAAGATGACAAGAGTAAAAAAGCTACATGCATTTATAAAATCTCCAAGAAATAATAAGGCTAGAAGATTAGGTACAATAGAAACTCTTTTTTAAATTTTTTTTCTTTTTTTTTTTGAGACAGAGTTTTGCTCTGTTGCCCAGGCTAGAGTGCAGTGGCACAATCTCGGCTCAGTGCAACCTCTGCCTCCCAGGTTCAAGCAATTCGCCCGCCTCAGACCCCTGAGTAGCTGGGATTACAGGCATGAGCCAGCATACCTGGCTTTTTTTTTTTTTTTAAGTAGAGACAGGGTTTCACCATGTTGGTCAGGCTGGTCTCGAACTCCTGACCTCAAGTGATCTGCCTGCCTCAGCCTTCCAAAGTGCTGGGATTACAGGCATGAGTCACCCTACCTGGCCTCTTTTTTTTTTAATATCTTTTAAATTTCAATAGCTTTTGGAGTACAAGTGGTTTTGGGTTACATGAATAAAATGTATAGTGGTGAAGTCTGAGAGTTTACTACATCCATCACCAAAGTTGCATACATTGTACCCAATATATCTTTTTTTATCCCTCATCCTCTTCCTAACTTCCCCGTGTCTCAGTCTCCAAAGTCTATTTTACTATTCTGTATGCCTTTGCATATCCAAGGTTTAGCTTCCACTTTTGAGAACATACAGTATTTGGTTTTGTATTTCTGAGTTACTTCACTTAGAATAATGGCCTACAGCTCCATCCAAATTGCTGCAAAAATGTTATTTCGTTCTTTTTTATGGCTGAGTGGTATTACATGGTGTATATATACCTGTATAGAATATAAACTCTTAAAACAATCCTCTAATAGCTTTTACAGATGAGCAAGTAGGGTCAGAATCATCAAATTCAGCATCTCAGTGACACAAGAAGTTTCTAGAAGTCTCTACTCATACTGATTTTCCACTTAAATTGCTGAACCCAATTCAGTTCTAAACATTAGTTTAGGGAGAAGTCACAAGAATGCAGAGAAATCTAATAAGTAATCCTAAGAAAGATGCCAAATTAAGCCTACAAACATTAAATTGGTAAGGAAAATTTCAATTTGTGAGTAAAATATTACAAGAATTAAACATAAAGTATTAAATTATTGGACTACAATTTACATCCTAAGTATGAATGTCTAGAATACCAACTTTGGCACATAAACAGGAGATCATTTTTATCACCTAGTCACAAAACTACAATTTCTGGGAATAAAACTTGGCAATGTAAGTCCAAAAGCATTCTTTCCTAATTATATAAGTAACAAAAAAATTTATAATCCCATTTTTCAAGATACAATAAAAATTAGTCCTGTGAAAGAGAACACAAAATGCTCCCCAAATGAAGGCGAGAGATAGAAAAGACACACAAAAAGAGAAACAGAGAGAGGCACAGATTTCTGAAAACCCAAAGATAAGGTACAAACATGGAAAACCTAAATGCACAAAGATATTACAGCAATACGTACAATGAACTATCAGTCTGACCAACCTAACAGTACCTCAACTCAACGAGAAATGGGAAACATTTACACTGTTAACTGAAAAAAGGCACAAATTTGAAAAGAAATTATTATTACAACTTTGTAAAAAAAAAAATTCTGTATGAAAAAGGACTAAAAGGCACATATACCAACATGGTAACCACAGTTATGTTAAGATCATGGGACTGCGTGTAATTCTTTTACATTCAATAATAATAAATAAAAGTTATAAATAAGTTGTCTAAATTATCTATAATGTGATATTTTCAATGTAAAGCTTTCTAAAGAAAATAAAATTATATCTTACATTTAATTTATAACAATCTGTCTCTTTCTACTTCAATTTCTACTAAGATATTTGAGCACTAAATTCATTATATGAACTAAGTTTTTTACCATATCACAAAAAAGTAAGAATTAACATTACCTTATTCTCTGCTCATAAAAATAATTAGTGGGAAATCTACTAATTAAGACATTCAATGTAAATGAGTCATCAAATTAATTGGTTCCATAAATCCAAAGTATCGGCACAGGGTTTTAATAACCATCCTCAGCATCATCAGTATACTTATCAGAAGTGCAATTAGTAAAACCTGACATGACCCTACACTCAAAAAGGCTATAAAAATAAAGTATATTTTTTTACAGTATAAGTATAAAAATAAACCTTTGGCCCTCAACATAGAAAACAAAGGTTGCTGTTGCCCTCAATCTATACTTAAAAACAGAAGAGTAAATAGCCTGAGTCTATGCTATCACTAGATGATTGTCCCTCCTGTTGAAATCTGATCTCAATGTTGAAGGTGGGACCTAATGGGAGTTGTTGTTGGGGTGGGGGGAGGGGTCAGAACCCTCATGAATAAATTAATGCTCTTCCTCAGGCATGCTTGAGGTCTCACTCTATTTGTTCCCCCAAAAGCTGGTTGTTTGAAAGAGTCAGGGTCCCTCCTCCCACCCTTTTCTCCTTTCTCATTAGGTGCACAAGCTGGCTCCTCTTTGCCTTCTGCTATCAGCGAAAGTAGCCTAAGGCGCCCACTAGAAGCAGATCCCGGTGCCATACTTCTTGTACAGCCTGCAGAACTGTGTGGTAAATCAAACTCTTTATAAATTACCAGCCTCAGGTATTCCTATATAGCAACATAAAACAAGGCAGTCAACTCATCAATAATAATAATCAGTCCTATGATCAACTTCCCTCTGGAGGAGTTTTTAAATCTTTCTTGCAAATTAGAATACATTATCCCCAAAATGTGCAGACCTGATGTCAGGAAGAAATAAAATTCTTAATGAACAATACTGCCAAATCAGATAAAGGACACTGTAATAAGTCTTTTGACTAATTACAAAAGCATCAAAAATTGTCAAAAAAATAACCTTAAGTATGGTTGTAAAAAGCTTTTAATTCATCACTCCCAACCTCACAACAAGAAAAAAAGCTGGGGGGAAAAAAACTGATAATCAACAACTCTTCTTAGAGCCATCAGAGAATTGAGGTCCAGAGGGCAAACTGCTGCTCTAAAACCTGGAGAGACAGGCAGGCAGATACAGAGAATCACAGTGTGCGGGAAGCAGAAGCCCAGGAATACAAGCTCTCAACTGAAGCCAGCATCAGTAGGAACACTTGAAACAGTAATTGTAGACTGGCTTGAGAGTTAAAAACTGCAAGCAGACCAGTCTTAGAGGGGTCCCCATACTTTCCTGAGTTTTACCTGCAGAAGCCCTACCAGGTTCTCGTGGCAAAGATCTGAAAAAATCCCCTCCTGCCGGCAGCAGGGTAAGAAGAAAAACATTTTTGAAATATGCCAGGGACTTTGTTTCTATCAAAAGGCATTCCAGTAAAGGAAACTATTTTACCAGAACCTAACCAACTGGGCTTTTAGATTGCCTAACCTACTAGGGTTTTACAGTGCTTAACCAACCTGAGGGAAGGGCAATACCCAACTCTAGCCCCATATATCCTTTGACAGGGAAAAAGAGAAAGATACCCAACTCAGGCTCACAGTTGGTAGAGGGCAGAGGTGAGGGGGAAAGTTCTACAGTCCTGAGATCTAATTACAGGCCTGCAGAACTTTCCCCCTTATACCTCTACCCTTACCACTACATCAATACAGCTCTTGTACAACACAGGATTACAACTTAAAAACCTGCAAGCCTCAGACCCCTTTTAAGGATTCTTGACAAAAACCCAAAGACTACAGGGCAGATAAAAGCAACGACACTAGAAGAAATTTTAGCCTCTGATAGTGACGGCAGTGGCTTTCTGGTACAGGGAAGGCACAGGGAGAGGCAGACAGACCCCCTCTCTCAACAGCCCGCCGCCCTCAGTGCAGCACAGTCAAGCAGACAGGGGCCCAATGCAGAGCTGAATCTGAGCCTCAGGGGCCTGAGGCGGGAAGTAGGAGCGGTGCCCACTTCAGGGACCGGCCAGTGACACAGCCACTGCACCCACCTGCTGAGGGTGCCAGGTTCCTGGGCCCCAGGAGGAGGCTCTGTGCAGGGCTGCCTGGGGCCACATCCCTAGGGTCCACCCCACGTCAGGCAACTGCTGAGCCTGCCACTCCCAACAGCCAGGCCGGACAGTGATCTGCTCTGCCTGGGCCACTCGAGTGCCAAGGCAACTGGGGTAGCTCCCGGTGATGTCACCTCTGCCCCAGATCCCAGCCCAGGCCCAGCAAGGATCTGGAGCCCCTGCCCCAGGATGAAAGGGGGTGGAGCCAGGGCTGCATGCTCCACAGTGCCAGTGGGAGCCAGGAGCAGGCAGCAGCCCAAGCCACCCAAGCCTGGGTGGTAGACCCAGGCCTCCATGTGCTCTTGGGGACTGGAAACAGGCAGGAGCCCTGTCTCCCAACCCCACACAGCTGCAGCTACCCAAGTCAGGGTTGTGGACCCAGGCCTCCTTGTGCTCTTGTGGGCTCGGGAAGGCCCCCCCTTGCCTTCACAGGCTCGGAAATGCCTGTTCCCGCTGCCACTTCCCGTACCGGCTCCAATCTGGCAGGTTCTCAGAGCAGGGTTGGAGCCAAGCCTGGACACCATCACAGCCCAACAGGATATGCGCATGCTCAGACCCTGCCGCCTAGGCCCCCTGTGGGGAAGCTGAGGTGGAGAGCTGCTCCATGCTGGTGGGCAGGTGCCCCTTGGCACAAGCAGCCTGGGAACCATGGAAGGTGGCAGGAGGCAGACAGGCTCCTGGGTGGAAGGGGGCAGGTCCCCAGTAAGACCCCACCTTCAGGCCAGGGAGGGCCTGAAGGTTGGGGACCCGGCTGCCAAACCCGCAGACTGCAGTGGTGGCTTGTGGTGCCTTTTCCAGCCCACCCATAGCCACCGATGTACCAACTGGCGCACACTTCCTCCCCACTGAAGTCCATAAAAGCCTCGGCATCAGCCAGGGCAGGGCAGAGGACCTCTCCTCTCTGCTGAGAGCTGGGAAGTCAATGGGGACCTGCTTGCAGAGAGGAGTCACTCACTCCAGGGCCTTCTCTCTGCTGACAGCTGAACACTGGATGAGAGGACCTGCCTACAGAGAGGGGCTGCCCTCTGCAGCTCTCATCTGAGCTGTTCTAACACTCAGTAAAGCTTCTCTTTGTCTTGCTCACCCTCCACTTGTCTGCATACCTCATTCTTCCTGGACACAGGACAAGAACTCAGGCAAAGGCGCCACCGGCCACAGAGGTTTCTAGCCAGAAAAGCAACACCTTAAAGATCCTGTAACATTTGCCTCTGATACCACAGCCAGAGCAAACACTAAATACAGCCTGACTTCTAAACAGACAAACATAAAACCTCACCCTAAAGGCCTATTTACCTCAGTTCCTTTTACCTGCTACATTCTGTCTGGCTATGAAAAAAAATTATGAGGCACTGTAAAGGCAAAAAATACAATCTGAAGAAACAAAGCAAGCCTCGAAAACAGACTCGGATGTGGCAGGAATTTTTACCAGGAATTATCAAATTATCACCAGGAATTTTTTTTTTAAATATGTTTTGAGACAGGGTCTCACTGTTACCCAGTCTGGAGTACAGTGGTGATCCACAGCTCCCTGTAGCCTTGAACTCCTAGGCACAAGCAATCTTCCTGCCACAGCTTCCCAAGCAGGTAGGACTACAGGTGCATGCCACCATGCCCAGCTAAGTTCTTTTTTCTATGACCGGCCTGGGCAACACTGGAGACCCTGTCTCTATGATTTTTTTTTTTAATTGCCAGGCATGGTGGCACACACCTGTAGTCCTAGCTACTTGAGAAGCTGAGGAGGGAGAATCACTTGAGCCTAGGAATTCAAGAATGCAGTGAGTTATGATGATGCCACTACTGCACTCCAGCCAGGGTGACAGAGTGAGATCCTGTGGAAAGAAAGGAAGAGGAAAGAGTAGGAAAAAACAGTGAAGGGGGGAGGTGAGGAAGGAGAGTGTACAAATCAATAACACTGTAACAGGAAAGAATGTCTTTAGTAAGAAACACCAAACCAGGAAGTTCAAAGAATACCAAGCAAGATAAATACCAAAATATTTCCACAGACAAATGATAGTGAAGCTGCAGAAAATCAGACAGAGGAAAGTAAATCAAAAGCAAACTTTAATTTTTTACTTATTAACTTCAAGACCAATAAGGTATCTCGAAAGAAGCAAGAGGTAAAGGAAAAAAACAACACACACACAAAACATCTTATCCACAGAGAAATAAAGATAAGAATTAGATCAAACTTTCTCTTCAGAAGCCACGCAAGCAAAAAGAGTGAAGTGAAATATTTAGCGTTTAAAAAAAAAAAAAATCCAACCTTTCGGCGGGAACCACCATTTTTCACTAATTCGCCAAAACGACGAACACAAAGGGAAAGAGAAGAGACACCCAATATATGTTCTCTAGGCCTTTTACTAAACATGGAGTTGTTCCTTTGGCTACATGTATGTGAATCTGTAAGAAAGGTGATATTGTAGACATCAAGGGAATGGGTACTGTTCAAAAAGGAATGCTCCACAAGTGTTATCATGGCAAAACTGGAGGAGTCTGTAGTGCTGCTCAGCATGTTGTTGGCATTGTAAACAAGTTGCAAACAAATACGTTACCCAGCATGCTGTTGGTATTATAAAAAACTTGTAAACAAACAAGGGCAAGATTCTTGCCAAGAGAATTAATGTGCATATTGAGCACATTAAGCACTCTAAGAGCCAAGACAGCTTCCTGAAACGCATAAAGGAAAATGATTGGAAAAACAAAGAAGCCAAAGAGAAAGGTACCTGGGTTCAACTGAAGCACCAGCCTGCTCCATCCAGAGAAGCACACTTTGTGAGAACCAATGGGAAGGAGCCTAAGCTGCTGGAACCTATTCCCTATGAATTCACAGCATAACAGGTGTAAAAAAAAAAATAAAAGACCTCTGGACTGGCTGGGCATAGTGGCTCACACCTGTAATCCCAGCACTTTGGGAAGCCAAGGTGGGCGAACATGAGGTCAGGAGTTCGAGACCAGCCTGGCCAACATAGTCAAACCCCATCTCTACTAAAAATACAAAAAATTAGCCAAGCGTGGTGGTGGGCGCCTATAATTCCAGCTACTCAAAAGGCTGAGGCAGGAGAATCGCTTCAACCCAGGAGGCGGAGGTTGCAATCAGCCAAGATCACACCACTGCACTCCAGACTGGGCAACAGTGCAAGACTCTGTCTCAAAAAAAAAAAAAAAAAAAAAAGAAATACAAAAAATTAGCCAGGCATAGTGGCGCACACCAGTAGTCCCAGCTACTTAGGAGGCTGAGGCAGGACAATCACTTGAAACCGGGAGTCGGTGGTTGCAGTGAGCCAAGACAGTATCACAGCACTCCAGCCTGGGTGACAGAGTGAGACTCTGTCTCAAAAAAATAAAATGAAATAATAAAATAAAATAAGAATAAACCTCTGGACTGTTTTTAAAAACACCAAACTAGAATTCCCGTAGAATCCCAGCAAAATTATCCTTCGAAAGTGACGAAGAAATAAAGACTTTCTCAAATAAAAACTGGGAGAAATGAAATCCAATAAACATGACTTGCAAAAAATGTTAACAGAAGTTATTCACAAAGAAGGAAAATTATATAGATCAGAAATATGGATTACAAAAAGAAAGGAAGAGTGTAGAGAAAAAAATAAAGGTAAAATTAAATCTTTTGTTTTTCTGATCCTTAATTCATCTAACAGATAACAACTTGTTCAAAATAATCATAGCAACAATATATTTTGTGACCGTAAATTATAGAAAAGCGAAACAAATAAAAGTAACGTTATAAGGAATGGGAAAAAGGAACTGACACTGTTACAAGGTATTTGCACTACCCATGAAGTGGTATAGTGTTATTTCAAAAGTGAACTTGGATTAGTTTAACTGTGCAATTATTGCAAACTCTGGGGCAACCACTAAAATAATTTCATTTTATTCTTTTTTTTTTTTTTTTTTGAGACAGATTTGGGTGCAGTAGTATGATCTTGGCTCATTGCAACCTCCACCTCCTGGGTTCAAGCAATTCTCCTGCCTCAGCCTCCTGAGTAGCTGGGATTACAGGCGCCTGCCACCACACCTGGCTAATTTTTTTATTTTTAGTAGAGACAGGGTTTCACCATGTTGGCCAGGCTAGTCTCAAACTCCTGACCTCAGTGATCCACCCACCTTGGCCTCCCCAAAGTGCTGGGATTACAGGCATGAACCACCATGCCCAGCCTAAAAAATAATTTTAAATAAGTATAATATATATTTTAAAACAGGAGACAAAATGGAATTATATAAAATGGTCAATTACAATGAAGAAGGCAGAGACAAAGTGAAAGACAAAAAGAGAAAAAGGACAATGAGTAGAAAACAGTTATAAATACAGTAGATATTAATCCAACTATATGAATAATTACTTTAAACATCTGTGTTCTAAATACACCAGTTAAGAGACACGTGCTGTCAAGAGTAAATCAAATGACAAGACCCTACTATATGATGTCTACAAAAATCCCACTCTAAATACAAAGATGAAAACAGATTAAAAGTAAAGGGATGCAGAAAGATAGGCTACACTAAACCTAATCAAAAGAAACCTGGAATGGCTATATAAATTTCAGAAAGAGCATGCTTCAGGCCAAGAAAAATTATCAGTGATAGAGGTGCATTACATAACAACAGATGATCAATCTGTTATTATTCACCAAGAAGACATAATTATCTTCATATGTATGTAACTAACAACAGAGTGTCAAAATACATAAGGTATAATAAAAACTGATAGAACTACAAGGAGAAACACATGAATTCAATATTATAGTTGGAGCTTCAGCAACCCTCTATCAGTAATTGACAGAAGCAGAAAATCAGGAAGGTGTGGTAGAACTGAGGACACCATCAATCAACTGGATCTAACCAACATTTATAGAACACTTCATCTTGCAACAGCAGTATACACATTCTTCTCAAATCCACAGGGAACATTTCACAAAGACAGACTACAAAATATACCTTAACAAATTTTAAAGAATAGACACCATACAACTAGACAAACCACAATGGAATTAAACTAGTTAAACAAAAACATGGCTGGAAAATTTTTAGAGATGTTTAAACAGCTCACTTACACCTAAAGGTCAAAAAAATAGTCTTGAGAAATTATAAAATATTTTAAACTAAGTGTACATGAAAATAACACCAAAATTTATGGCCGGGCGCAGTGGCTCATGCATGTAATCCCAGCACTTTGGGAGGCTAAAACAGGAGGATCACTTGAGGCTAGGAGTTCCAGACCAGCCTAGGTAACATAATGAGACCCCATTTCACAAATAAGTAAATAAATAAATAAATAAATACAGAATGCAGCAAAGCAGGATGAAGAGATTAATTTTTAGCATTGAATGTATATGTTAAAAAAGAAGAAAGGTAAAATTAATCATCTAAGCTTTTAATTTAGGAAACTAGAAAATGAACAAATTAAATCCAAAGGAAGCAGAAGAAAGTAAAAATCAGAGCAAAATGGAAAACAGGGAAACAAAGAAAATCAACAAGACTCGAAGCTGGTTCGATGCCCTTAAATTTGATAACTTAAGTGAAATGGACTAATCCCTTAAAAGACACAATCTACCAAAATTCACACAAGAAGAAACAAATAATCTGAATAAACCTAAATCAATTTATAAAAACTGAATAAATAATTAATAATCTTCCAAAACAGAAAGCAACACACTCAGATAATTCACTCACGAATTCTATCAACTATTTAAGGAACAAATGATACCAATATTCTACAATCTGTAGAAGCAGAGTGAGCACTTCCTAACTCATTCTCAGAGGCCAACATTACCCTGATAATAAGCCCAGGCAACAGCCTTACAAGAAAGGAAAATCACAGAACAGTATCCTTCATGAACACAGAGGCAAATGTTCTCAAAAATCTTAGCAAATCACATTATACACCACAACCAAGTAGAGTATATTCCAAGTATACAAGGTAGGTTCAACATCTAAAAATCAATTAATGTAATCCAGGAAACAGAAAAAAAATCTTACAATCAGATCATATCAATAGATGCACTAAAAGTATTTGATAAAATTCTACATCAATTAATAATCACAAGTTCTCAGCAAACTAGAAATAGAGGAGGATTTCCTCCACTTGATAAATAAAATTTACAAAAAACTTACAGCAAACACCATACCCAATAGTGAGAAACCAGATGCTTTCTCCCTAGGATCAGGAACAAAGCAAGGACTTCCCTTCTTACCACTCCTATTCAACATCATATTGGGCATCTTAGTTAATGCAACGAGACAAGAAAAGGACATAAAAGGTACACAAATTGGGAAGGAAGAAATAAAACTCTCTGTTTGCAGATGACATGATCATCTACGTTTAAAAAAAAAAAAAAAAAAAAAAACCCAAAGTACTGACCAACAAACTCCTGGAAATAATAAGCAATTATTACAGATTGTAAGATAAAGGGGGGGGATATTTGGGAACTCTCTGTACTTTCTGTTCCATTTCTCTGTAAACCTAAAACTGCCCTAAGAAATAAAATCTATTTTTTAAAAACTCCAATTCATTATAGGTGCTTAAGAAAAAATGTGTTCAACATGGTTTTCCTCCTTTGTTTCCTTTTTTCCCCAACAGGGCTGCAGGGGTGGCTGGGGGAGCCAGGGAGAATCTCTTTAATTTCTCAAGCATCTTTGAGTCCAACAAAACACAACATGAAAAGTGAAGACTACACATCATAAAAGTGAATAATTCAAACACATCCATACCATCTTTTTCAATCTTTACCAACTCATAATTCTCTGAAACTAAAAAATATTTCTTGTAAGTTGGAGGAACATTATTTTCTTGGTAATATAAGTATACCAACTCCAAAGCCTAAAATGAGAAGGAAAAGCACAAGGAACAGAGTTTCATCCAAGCTTGGATGATCAGCCACCACGGCCCCAGGAATGAAGAAAAAAAGAAAATCTTCCCAAGAATCATCAAAATAGCCCACACCAAAAGGTCAAGTTACTCTTTCTGAGTAACTCCTTAACATTCTTTTCTTTAACGTTAAGAAAATATATTAGCCAGGCACGGTGGCTCCCAGCACTTTGGGAGACTGAGGTGGGGAAATTGCTTGAGCACAGGAGTTCAAGATCAGCCTGGGCAACATGGCAAAACTCCATCTCCACAAAAAATATAATAAATTAGCCAGGCATGGTGGTGTGTGCATGTGCACCTGCAATCACAGCAACTCAGGAGGCTGAGGTGGGAGAATCACCTGAGCCAAGGAGGTCAAGGCTGCAGTGAGCCATGACTGCGTCAATGTACGCCAACCTGGGCGATGGAGTGAGGCTCTGTCTCAAAAAAATAAATAAAGACAGAAAGATAAAAAATTCTCCTACTCTTTTAATTGACTAGAATATAAATGTAAATAGAAATATGATAGAGGTATATCTTTTTATTATTGTAATTATAGTGTCTATTTAATTTCTATATTCTGTCTATTTTAATACATTTTATTTCAGGTATTGCTGGAGTGTTACTGCTAATTCTATATTCTAATGTATCTTCTAAAATTAATCAAATACATTACCATTGTTACAAGGTCTAGTGAGAGTCTCTGAATTGCCCAAATATCCACTATGAAAACATTCAGTACAATTTGTGCGTGATGGAAGGGCTACATACAGGAAGTGGTGAGAGAATCCCATCACCCCCTAGTATATGGTTTTGAATTTCTTCCATATGGAATGAATAAAAATCCCTCTTTTCTCCTACTTCAGTAACTTTTGTCCAGATCTAAAAATACTGGTTCAACCTGTACTTATACTTATCATCAATATCTAGTCATTGTTCATTTGTAACTTCAAAGAACAAGCACATACACGACCACAGGGGGTTTTGGTGGTACCAAAGAATTTTTTAGTGCCCACAATATCTCTATGAAGTAATTATTACATACTTTCAACATGATTCAAAGAAAGAATTCAAATACCATACTACAGTGACCTATTTAAAACATAAAGAAAACTCAATAGCATATGAATAACTTACACCTAGAATTCTAACACCATGCGCCACCTCACAGTACTATTACCATTCTCTAGTAAGAATTTTTCTAAAATCTCTCAACCACAAGAATGACATGAGAGACAAACGTGGGCAACGAAGGCAGGACCACATTCTCATATTCACTTCAGGAAAGGTTATTTCATTTTGTGAACTCAGCCTGAGGGTGCAGCATTTTTCTAACTTTAAGTGACCTGCAGAATGCTCCTCTTCCAAATACACTATTCAAGTTGAAAACCAAAATGGTAAGTCAGAGAGATCAGGGCAAACAGCATGTTTACCTAATATCTTCATGAATTAGCTTCACCCAAATAAACAAAACAAATTAATTTATGCATGCTACATTCACAAGTTAGAGTCTATCTGATTAGCACTTAACGCATTTTCTATTCCCTTTATATTTTGTGACTCCAGCAAGACTAATATTAATATGGTATATAGCAGGCACTCAACAATTATAAAACTTTAGAATCTGAGAACTAGATATGTCCTAAAGATCATTTGGTTTACTCTTCTTCTCTTCCTCAGGCCTCAAATTTTATCTATAAGGAAACTGAAACGAACCCAGTAGTCTCACAGACAGTTCTTTTGGCAGAAAAAGTATCAAAGAACTGAAACCAAATCACCTCACCAGATGCCAGACCCCTCATTCACCAATATTGCTTCCTTGCCCCTCCCAAGTTCCTGTTTTCTTACACATTGTTATATTTCTTCTCTGCTATATAAACCTTGGTTTTAGTCAGTCAGGGAGATGAAATTGAGACTGAGCTCCCATCTTCTCAGCTGCTGCACCTGATTAAAGCCTTCTTCCTTGGCAATACTCGTTGTCTCAGTGATTGGCTTTCTATGCAGCAAGCAGCAGGACCTAGACTGAACTCCTGGTGTATCAGTAACAACCTAATAGCTGAAGAAGACAGTAACTTTCTTAAGCTAGTTAATAACACAGCAGAACTAAGGTAAGGATGCAGAACTAAGGTAAGGATGCAGAGCAGAACTAAGGTAAGGATGTCCAAACTGATTTTCTTTCTACTATACCATGCGGTTGTCAAGAACTCTGAAGAACCTAAGATTTTACCCTACATGCAAGCTAACATCAGTCTACCATAGTTTCATGGACACTGAGAGCAAACACCATGTACCTACAGTTTGGACACTGAAGACTGAAACTACACGTCCCCCATACTGAGTTGAATAAGTGTCCTCCCAAAATTTATAACTGCTGGAAATAGGGTCTTTGCAGATATAATCAAGTTGGTATAATGTCATTTTGGATTAGGACAGACCCTAATACATGACTGGAATTCTTATAAGAAGGAAATTTGAACACAAACACCCACAGAGGGAAGATGTCATGTGAATACTGAGGTAGATATTGGAGTTATGCTACCACAAGTCAAGAAACACTAAGGATTTCTGGCATCCACCATAACCTAAAAGAAGAAGAAAAGGATTCTTACCTAGAGCCTTCAGAGAGAGCGTGGCCCTGCCAACACCTTGATTTCAGACTGCTAACCTCCAAAACTGTGAAAGAATAAATTTCTGTTATATTAAGCCACCCAGTTTACGGTGCTTTGTTATAGCAGCCCTAGAAAACTAATACACTCACACACACAACTTTCTAGGTACATTAACATGACTTTACCAGTCCACTGTCTTAATTAGCATAACTGCTATTCTAGGAGACTCTTGCAGAAATATAATGTGATTGTTCACTACAGACCTTCTGGAAAGACCCATCAACTCTCCGGCAGTTTTCAAAATCTTTATCTTACTGTTTCAACCAAACCTAAACTGTTTTATCATGACACCTACCCAATCCTAATCAAGCCTCATCACCACCACTGAAAGATCCAACTTAAACCGAACTTCAAATTCTCAAATTTTGACCTAAGACACTACCAAAGATCTCTTAAGGTGGTGTTCTCCCTTACCACAATAAGCAATAAACTCAGCTTTGTTTTATCAATAGGTTGTGTTAGTGATATCTCATAAACTAGCATCAGATAATCCTGGCAGAAGTTATAACACTCCTAGGTCAGAAACAAAGAACAGTTTACTACTCACAACAACAACATAGACAGAGTACCATATTTTGTACTGGTTCCTCAAGCTCTAATTCCTAAAGGCCAATAAAAGGAAAACCAAGTGCACATACTGTGGGTTGCACTGCAGGACAAGAAAACCTAAGCTTACGAAACTCCAATCTTTAAAAGGAGCTACAAGCAAAAATGCCCAACCTTTTCCCAGAGAGATTATCGTAATTATCCCGGCCAGCAAAGAAATGTGCCATCTGTCCTAATGGAAGCACTATTTCTATCTTCCTAGGCTGTTTGCTAAATAGATTTCTTTGAAAAAGATAGCCCCCAACAAAAGCTATCAGTACTCTGCTCAGCAAATGTGCAGAAACAGAAGAGACCCATAAGATTGAAGAGAAATGTCTCTCAATACCTATTTCCTTTGTCCTAAAAGACTAAAAAGATTCTTAGAGAATCAAGATGAAATTGGTACAATACAATGAGAAGATGTTTCCAAAGAAAATACATAGAGCAAAAAGGTACACTTTCTTCTCTCAAAAATCTGTATAAACTAAAACCACTTCAGCAGAGTCACAATCTTATAACAAGCCTATATATCAAATATCAAAAGTAAATACTTAGATATTTGGATCCTATTTTCATTTTAAAATGTTCCATTTCTAGAAAAGTCTCTCAAACAAGTTTTTATTTTTATTTTATTATTTTTTAACTTTAAAATAAAATGCTATTTTTTTTTAATTATTTTTTGGCTGTTTCTCACAGTGAATCAAGTTTTATCACTAATTTCCAATGCCTGGCAGTGTTCATGAAATAAAAGAGACTAGTAGTTTTAAACTTCACCAATATTACCTGACTTTAATGTGGACCTTAATGCCTTTTTTTAAAATAAGAAAATAAAGACCCAGAGAGGTAAGATAGTAAGCTTTTACTCATACAGCTATCTGGAGACATTGCAGTGTAGCGTTCATTTTACTCATCATTCTGTCTCTCTCTCTTTATCCTGGGATCACTGCTTAACCTAATGGATGGGATAAAGTTAAATTACTCAATTTAATATTCTTTACAAAAACTCAGTTTTTGTTTATTTCTTTTGCAGTTAATTTTAAGTTAAATGGGCTACTATTTAAACAGTGCAAGATAGGATCTCAATTTTCAAATATTAAAAAAAATGCTTATATTGAATATATAGCTAGAAAAATCTAAACTTTATTTTTTAACAACCTCAAAATATTTTATGTGAATTAAAGCATATTAAATTTAAATTTAAATATCGCT
Organism: Theropithecus gelada; assembly: GCF_003255815.1. NCBI lineage: Eukaryota > Metazoa > Chordata > Mammalia > Primates > Cercopithecidae > Theropithecus > Theropithecus gelada. Next base: position 66,784,534 of record NC_037675.1, on the reverse strand, counting down.
TTTATTTTCATAAATACTTTACATAAATATTGACCTTAGAATTGTGGTTTAAAATCTAAATACCCTAAAATCCTGAAGAAATCATGACTTCTGAGCACAGCATTATCTTTGACTCTGTGTTGCATTTGCCCACTGAATAGATAACTATTCTCTTTCAGAAGTATCTCTAAAATGCTCTGACTCTGCCTAAAATGTTTTTTCTATTTAAGAAATGCTCTCTGACCACGGCGCCTCACATCTATAATCCTAGCACTTCAGGAGGCTGAGGCGGGCAGACTGCTTGAGCCAAGAAGTTCAAGACCAGCCTAGCCAACATAGCAAAACCCCATCTCTTCTAAAAATACAAAACTTAGCTGGACATGGTGGCACACATTTGTAATCCCAGCTACTCGGGAGGCTGAGGCAGGAGAATGGTGTGAACCCGGGAGGCGGAGCTTGCAGTGAGCTGAGATCCGGCCACTGCACTCCAGCCTGGGCGACAGAGCGAGACTCCGTCTCAAAAAAAAAAAAGAAAAAGAAATGAAAGGAAAAAAAAGTTTTAAAAAAATGTTTTCGGAGAACACAATACGGCAGGCCACTTATCTATAGAGATACTATGAAAGTTACATAATTCAACTAAACATGTTCAGAAACAAGAAAACAGTTTAAAGTTGCAGTAAGTCTTTTAGTGTCCAGGCTTAGAAGCTAGAGTCTAAACCATCCAACATTTTCTCAGTCAGAGCATAATACTTTCTCAAGACCTTTTTATTTCTATAACAAATAATGAACTACAGTTTCCTTATAAATATTCAAATAGGGTTTCAAGCTACTTTTTGAGGTCATTAATTTCCCCAAGGCAGAAAGACAGTTTCTATCCTTTCATCCTACATATTCATTCAAGAAAGTTTAAATTGACTTTTGCATGCCCAACCTTTACCCTGTTTAAGTATGTTTTTAATATAGAAGAATTCTAATGTACTTGACTTTTATAGATGACTTTTGAAGCTACCTATATAAGGTTTAACGATATTAATCTATCTGTATATTTCTGATCTACCATATATTCAAGAAGGCTACCTATTATCTCCAAAATCAGGAAACACCACAAGTTCCAATAGATCCCCTTTCTAATAATTTTACATCATTTCTCTTTCTGTACTCAAAATGACCATAAATTGCAAGTTTCTTCCCATAGCCACGATGTCCGTTGTGTTCTCCTTACGTTTTAATAACATTTTTAAAAAGAAATGCAACCACAGCCTAAAAGGCAATAGTTAAATCATTACCGCTCTTTAATATTAGCAACAACAAAAAGTAACTTCTATTAGTAAAAAGTATATGGGGTCGGGGGATGAAGAAAGGTTGATTAATGGGTACAAACATACACCATACACTTAGAAGAAATAAGACCTGGTGCTCAATAGATCAATAGGGTGATTATAGTTAACCTTTGTTGACTGTACCTTTCAAAATAGCTAGGAAAGAGAATAATTAAAATGTTCTTAATATAAAGAAAAAATGAATATTTAAGTTCATGGATATTCCAATTACTGATTTGATTACATAAAGGTATTAAATTATCACATGTACCCTGAAAATAAATACATACATCTAATATATATCAATGCAAAAAAAAAAAAATTTTTTTTTTAAGACAGAGTCTCACTCTGTCACCAGGCTGGAGTGCAATGGCGCAATCTCACCTCACCACAACCTCTGCCTCCTGAGTTCAAGCGATTCTCCTGCCTCAGCCTACCAAGTAGCTGGGACTACAGGCATGCAACACCATACCCAACTAATTTTTGTATTTTTAGTAGAGACAAGGTTTCACCATGTCGGCCAGGATGGTCTCGATCTCTTGACCTCATGATCTGCCCACCTCAGCCTCCCAAAGTGCTGGGATTACAGGTTTGAGCCACTACGCCCGGCCAAATTTTTTAAAGAACATAGAATCACATTTTTATTTTTTTAATGTATGACTGCAGCAGTTTTATGATCATCAGAAACTACAAACAGCCTAAATATCCATAAACAGGTAAATGAATAAACTAATTATGGTATCCATAAAGTGGAACACTACTCAGCAATAAAAAAAAAAAAAAAAAAAAAATACTACTGATACACAACTACTGATGCACACAGCAACATGAATAAATCTCAAATATATTATTCTAAGTGAAAGAAGCCAGGATTTAAAAACTACATATTAGATGATTCCAATTAAATGACATATTGGAAAAGGCAAACTATAGGGATAGAAAGCGATCAGCGATTGCTAGGGATTGAGGTATAAGGAGAGGTTAACTACAAATGAGCAACATGAGCAAATTTGGAAGGTTTGGAAAATGCTTTAATTGTGGTGACATATATATGTCAAAATTAATAGAATGAACGCTAAAAATAAATAAAAATGTTAATGTAGGACTGAAATCTGGACAAGAATACCTTTAAAAGTCAGCTACTAAAAATGTCAGAAATGTTTAAGATGAGTTGCTTATTTTTAGCACCAAAAAATGCCACACAACGATGCCAAAAGTTAATGTATCGCGTTCAACCACAACTTTTTATCCAGCCCCATAATTTAAACTACAAAACTATTTAAAAGGAAGTAAAATATTTTTCAATGTATGCAGTGAATATTGTACACAGTAGGCAGTAAGAAAATGTTTCTTAACTAATACACAATTTAACAGAGCTTAGACTGACTTGGCCTTTCTACTTTACTGGTACGTAACATGTAGCTTTAACCACAAAATTATCTATTTCTCAAAAATATTAACACATAATTAGAAAAAGGAAGTGCTGTCCACAAAATACACTAACCTGAATTTGTCCAGTTAATCAACAAAGGCAATAAGTCACTTTATCTTGAATAAAAAGACCATTAGGGTCATTGATATCCTCTGAGCAAAAGCAGCAACCTGGAACAAAATAAAAATATATGAAATTCAGCCCTTGACTCAAGCTTCAGTTAGCATTATTTTTTATATATATATATATATATATATTTTTTTTTTTTTTTTTTTTTTTTTTTTTTTTGAGACGGAGTCTCGCTCTGTCGCCCAGGCTGGAGCGCAGTGGCCCGATCTCAGCTCACTGCAAGCTCCGCCTCCCGGGTTTACGCCATTCTCCTGCCTCAGCCTCCCAAGTAGCTGGGACTACAGGCGCCCGCCACCTCGCCCGGTTAGTTTTTTTTTTGTATTTTTTTTTTTTTAGTAGAGACGGGGTTTCACCATGTTAGCCAGGATGGTCTCGATCTCCTGACCTCGTGATCCGCCTGTCTCAGCCTCCCAAAGTGCTGGGATTACAGGCTTGAGCCACCGCACGCGGCCTATTATATATATTTTTAAATCCCTTTAACTTTTCCTTACATAGCCAATCACAATGAGACGTGACAATGTGCTAGCAGCCCTCATTCTCAGAGCCTCCTCAGCCTTGGTGTCCACTCTGGCGGCGCTTGAGGAACCCTTCAGCCCGCCACCGCACAGTGGGAGCCTCTCTCCGGGCTGGCTGAGGCCAGAGCCTCCTCCCACTGCTTGCAGGGAGGTGTGGAGGGAGAGGCGCGGGAGGGAACCGGGGTTGTGTGTGGCGCTCGCGGGCCAGTGCAAGTTACAGCCGGCACCGGCACGGGTATGGGTTCAGCCGGCCGGCACATGGAGCGGCCAGCTGGCGGCGCCAGCCCAGGGCAGTGGGGGGCTTAGCACCTGGGCCACCAGCTGTGGAGGTTGCGCCAGGTCCCCCAGCAGTGCCGGCCCGCCGGTGCTGCACTCAAATTCTCCCCGGGCCCTAGTTGCCTCCCCATGGGGCAGGGCTTAGGACCTGCAGCCCACCATGTCTAAGCTCCCCATCTGTGGCCAGAGCCTCCCCGACAGGCACTGCCCCCTGCTCCATGGCGCTCGGTCCCATCGACAGCCCAAGGACTGAGGAATGCAGGCACCGCCCAGGACTGGCGGGCAACTCCGCCTGCAGCCCCACTGCAGGATCCACTAGGTGAAGCCAGCTGGGCTCCTGAGCCAGATGGGGACTTGGAGAACTTTTGTATCTAGCTGGAGGATTGTATGTGCACCAATCAGCACTCTGTATCTAGCTAATCTGGTGGGGACTTGGAGAACTTTTATGTCTAGCTAAGGGATCATAAACACACCACACACCAACCAGCACTCTGTGTCTAGCTCAGGGTTTGTAAATACACCAATCAGTACTCTGTGTCTAGCTCAAGGTTTGTAAACACACCAATTGGTACCCTGTAACTAGCTAACTCTGTATCTAGCTAACCTAGTGGGGACTTGGAGAACTTTTCCCTCTAGTACTCTGTGTCTAGCTCAAGGATTGTAAACACACCAATCAGCACTCTGTCAAAACGGACCAATCAGCTCTCTGTAAAACAGACCAATCAGCAGGATGTGGGTGGGGTCAGATAAGGGAATAAAAGCAGGATGCCCCAGTCAGCCAGTGGCAACCCGCTGAGGTCCCCTTCTGCACTGTAGAAGCTTTGTTCTTTCTCTCTTTGCAATAAATCTTGCTGCTGCTCACTCTTTGGGTCTACGCTGCCTTTACGAGCTGTAACACTCTCCACGAAGGTCTGCAGCTTCACTCCTGAAGCCAACGAGACCACAAACCCACTGGGAAGAATGAACAACTCCAGATGCGCTGCCTTTAAGAGCTGTAACACTCACCACGAAGGTCTGCAGCTTCACTCCTGACAGTGAGACCACGAACCCACCACAAGAAGGTCCAGACACATCTGAACATCTGGAGGAACAAACTCCGGACACACCATCTTCAAGAACTGTAACACCGCGAGGATCCGCGGCTTCATTCTTGAAGTCAGTGAGACCAAGAACCCACCAATTCCGGAAACAATAACATGCAAATTCACTTATTTTGTACATTGACTTATTCTGTAAGTAGCCCTTTCCAAATGTCAACAAAAAATGGGTTTTCATTTTGCAAATTATACCCAAACTCAGTAACACTCAGTGGCTTAATTTGCTCCATAGTTCAACTTAAAATAAGTTAGCACTCATATAACTTGCTTTGTGAATATAAAATTCTTTAACTTTGTCTATCTTTTAACATAAAAGGCATTCAGAAGTATACCTCTTTTCAGACCAAAGCTCAAAATCTTTTGTATTTCTCCTCGATTTTGTATGACACCTCGATTAGCTCTGTAACCTACTTTCTTACTATCTTCTACACAAACTTCCACTAAAGCCAATTTAATTTTCTTTCTTTCCATAGAACAATCTGTTTATTCTCAGCTGTCGCCCCACAATACACCATTCGTTTTTTTAAAAAACAGGGATTTTTTTCTCCTTTATCAATCAATGCATATCCATCAGCTTTCTCAAAATCCATCCCCTCTATATCTCCCTGCCTAACAGCTGACATAATCATTCTATACTCCATTAATCTTCGCTAGAATATTTTGCTACCTTATACATGCACCATCTCATGCAGTCTTTTGATCAGGGACCCTTCTCCTACTTCATTTGTTGCTGCCTCTCCCTCATCCAGTATCATGTTTGGCACACAGTAATCAATATGATTAACTGAAAAGTGAAATGGCCTTAATAAAGATTCACACATCAAATGTTCACTGAGTGTGTAGTATGTGCAGGTCACCAAGTACAAAAACCCAAGAACAGTACAAAGACACAATACATTCTATAGAAATGTGTCTTTCTGCCAGTCGCTTTACTCTTACATCAACAACATGAGATTTTTCTCTGATTGACATTATTAATTGTGAGAAATAGTTTTTCTCCAATGACATCAAAGTCTACTGAAAACAATTTTAGGCAATTACAACTAATATAAAAGCAATATCACCAACTTAAACTCCTCCCACCACGAAGGTAATACAACTATTTTCTTTTTTTAAAGATTTTAAAATTTATTTTGTTTTACTTTATTGTAGAGACTGGGTCTTTCTATGTTGCCCAGGCTGGTATCAAACTCCCGGGCTCAAGTAATCCTCCTGCCTCAGCCTCCCAAAATGCTGGAATTGCAAACATGAGCCACCTTGGAGTGCAAAAAACCAAGAATAATAATGCTTTATTATTTACATTACCTCATAGATCTATTTGAAGAAAACATAGTCAACTACTCCCAAAGCCCATAAACATACAATTACCAAATAGTCATTAAGTCTAAAATCAGCAAAGGTTTACTGTAATTCTTTCCTGTAACTTCACCCAAAAGTCTTTGCCAAACTCCACAATAATCCAATAGTATGAAATGTATGCCTCCAGCCATTATGGAATAACTGGTAACAGATTTACCCTCAGATGGTAAGCAACTGCAAAACCACACAAAAATACATGACCGTTTCCAGACAGTGAACAACAATTAGTATAGATCTGTGTTCCCTGAAACAAGAAAACAAACTACATAAGGCCTATGACCACACTGGCTTTCTGCCTAGAGACATGTTCTAGATACCCTTGCCAACAGGGAAATTCAAAGCAAAATATAGCAGTTCTGCTAACTTGAAAAGAACGGAGTTTGGAACAGTGGAGGTGGCAAGAATTACTAGAATAATATACCAGAAAGGAGAAACTTAAGCAGAAAAAAGCTATAGATACGTACATTGGGGTCTACTTGAGTCGTCAACTAAATACTAATCTACACATGCTTAGGGTGAAATTCCATAAAGTCAGACAAAAACATCTGCCAGGAGGTAAAATATGAACAACTCCGGGTTGACACTGAGCTCGGAGACATCTGAGTTCCATCCAGCCACAGTAGAGGCATCTCTTTACACTCTAGGCAATAGGTACAGACCTCAGGAGGGCTAAATTTGTCCTAGAATAAAGATTACTCTGTAATGATCCCAACAGAGCTTAAAAACAAGTCTTGAATGGACAATATGATCCTCAGTTTAACATCTGTAACCAACAGCCAGAATGGAAAAGTCTCATAATTCATGAAGCATAAACTATTCAGAAAGGTTTTGCCTAGTAGTCAGGAAAATTAAGTGGTTACACTTAACAAAGATTAAAAGCAATACCTAAAAGTTAAAAAACACTTCCAAAGAACTTCAATACAGACCAGGAAAAAGTTCAAAAAATATCTACAGGCACCGGGGCTGGTGGTACGCACCTGCAGTCCCAGCTACTCTGGAGGCTGCAATAGGAGGATCACTTGAGCCCAAGAGTTGAATACTGCCATGGGCTATGATCATGCTACTGCACTACACTATTGCCCAGGCAACAGAGCAAGACCCCATCTCTTAATAAAAAAATAAAAATAAAAATAAAGAATATAGGAATATAAAAATGTCCAGCACCCAACAAGGTACAACTTACAATGTTTTATTTTACATGCCTGATACGCATCAATTAATTAACAAGTAGGTTAAAAAAATTAAGGCAAGAAAATATAGCCAGAAGGAGAGCTATCAATCAATCAATCAAAACCAACCCAGAAATGACAGGGTTGGTAGAATTAGGAGACTAGGACATTAAAAGTTATTATATATCTGTTCCATGTGTACTAAAAGCCAGAAGAAAGGTGAAGTATATTAAGTAAAGACACAGAACAAAAAAGACCCAAGTTGAACATCTAGAAATAAAAAGTAGAAGGTTGGAGGTCCTCTACCTGACACACCTGTTGAATTATGAAGTTTTTTTGTCTGATGGATTCAGGCCCTATTCCTAGCCATGTGTGAGCTGAGTATTGTATTATTCCCTTCAATTCATTTTCGGTGGTTCTTCCGCAGCTTCCTGTAGTTTCCTTACAGGCATATATTGATCACTAGTCAACTGAATTCTTGAAAGGAATTTCTACAGATCTGTGAAGTTCTGTCTCTTGCAGCTTTCTCCTCTCTCGTACTCTACCTTGTGAACTCTAGCTGCCTTGGCCCCCCAATCTCCCAGCTAGCTCCACCTCTTCAATACAGAGAAATCTCTAGGCTCCTTCTGGGTTCCACTGCTTTGTTCCACCCCTACAAACTCTCTCTAGGTGGGAACTAGAGCAACTGCATGATCTCGCCTAATTTGTTTCCCATCCCTTGGGGATCAATGTCTTTTGCTGCTTGATGGCAAATGTCTTGAGAACTGTTGTTTCATTATTTTGTACCATTCTTTAGTTGTCTTAGGTGCAAAGACCATCCCTGTTAGTCCATCTTATCTGGAAACACTGCATTTTTAAAGGGGGACTATGAACTAAATTAACTTTGTGACAGCACTAAATGCTGAAATTTCCTAAATATTAGATGTATTCAATAAATACCACTTATATGTCAATACGTTATCCTAAAGTGAAGAAGCATAAATAGGATCTAAGAATCAGAAGGAACTCATATGAAAACAAAGTATTACCACAGGGGAAACAAAGTATTTAAGAAATGCATATTATTGACAGGAATGGGGGACAGAGAAATTCTAGGTAGAAAATGGCAGGTCCCCAGTAAAACCTCACCCTCAAGCCAAAAAGTCTAAAACCGTGGCCTAAAGTGAGAATTTATATCCCTGTTTTCCGGCTCAAATATTGCCTTTTCCTAAGCCACCCACAGCCCTGCCCCATCCCATCCTGTGCCTATGAAAGCTCCAGACTCAGCTGGTAGACAAGACCACAGCTGGACATCAGAGAGAGGCAGCTTGACTTCAGAAGGACAGCTTGATGGCATTACTAAACAGAAGAATCTGGCCGGAGGTGGTTGAACTTCCCAGGGGAAGATTACCTACCCACCCTGTCCCCTTTCTTCCATTTCCGCTGAGAGCCACTTTCATTTGCAATAAAATCCCCTGCATTTACCATCTTTCAATTCATTCATGCAACCCCATTTTTCCTGGGCACCAGACAAGAGCTCAGGAGCCACAAAAGTGTGGATACAAAAGGCTTTCACACTGGCCCTTTGCCCTCACTGGCAAAGGGCAGCCACCTCACACAAAAAGGCAAAGGGTCCACTAAGCTGTTAACACTTAAGCTGTCCACGGACAGCAGAGCTAAAAGAGCACTGTAACACACCCTCTGGGGCTTCAATAGTCACAGTTACCCACTTCTGGACACTGCTGTGGGGCCTGCACAGAGTTCACTCCTGCTATGGCTAAAGCATCTGGCCGGTTCTGGCACCCACTGATATGCACACTCCCTCCTGCAAGGGGTAGAATGCAGTGGGTTCGAGTGAGTGGAGGTTGAGCCCTCTGACGCCAAAGTGGCCGGCTGGTTCCAGCACTCATTCACCCCAATTCCCACACCCGTTCACTTGCGCGCTCCCTTCCACAAAGAGTTAAGAGTGGTGGGCTGGGGCCCGGCACGGTGGCTCACGCCTGTAATCCCAGCACTTCGGGAGGCCGAGGTGGGTGGATCACGAAGTCAGATCATCAAGACCATTCTGACTAACATGGTGAAATCCCGTCTCTACTAAAAATACAAAATATTAGCTGGGCGTGGTGGCAGGCCCCTGTAGTCCCAGCTACCCGGGAGGCTGAGGCAGGAGAATGGCATGAACCCAGGAGGCGGAGCTTGCAGTGAGCGCCACTGCACTCCAGTCTGGGCAACAGAGTGAGACTTTGTCTCAAAAAAAAAAAAACAAAAACAAAACAAAACAAAAACTGGTGGGCTGGGTAAACGAGGCACCCCTGTTGCGAGTCCCACAAAGGAGTCAGGGAAATATCCTGCTTCATTATGTAATAGAAAAAAATGATCAACCAAGAAAGTTTACTTTCATGATAGCTGAATATCAACAGCATCCAAAGAATAAACAATATCCAGTAATCAGCAATAAAAACCCAATGTAAGAAAAATCCCATTTTAGAAAAGATACAAACTGAAAGATTTCTCTGAGAAAAAATAAATATACCCGAAAAGATACAACCAAGAGTGCAGCACATAATAACATATCCATGTCAAATATATGGAAGAAATTATTCACTTAAGAAGAAATGCTATACTTGCTTATCATTAGTGGCACTAGAATTCATTCGAACATTACAAGATTTGCTGTAGATTGTACATGAACATAATAAAGGAAGAGAAGCAAAACAGTAAGTAGAAGTCTTCAGGAGAAATAGAATACCTATAGAACTAAATAAACATGTTATCTCCATGATGGAAAAAAGAAAGTATACAGAAGGAAAGATCTGTTAGATTTTAAAATAAAGAAGTACAAAAAAAGAGGCTAGGAATCACAGATTTTATTTTCAATCTGTAATGTTGAACAGAGTCAGTCATTTTTACCCACACTGTTAGGAAGAAAGAAGACTGTGAGCTAAACTGAACATACCCTAGGTGAAGAAAAACAGTAAATGGCCCATTGAGTCTCATCTTTAAAGAAATACATCTTGTTCTAAAAAAGGAAACCACACACACATGCATACAAATACACATAAAATCACATATGAAATGAAGAAGAAAACCAAAGTCATGGGAAAACATTTTTAACAGATGACAAAAACAAACTTTCATCAGTGGTGAAATTGGTCACTTTTAAGAAAAAGAGGAAAGTACTGTGTTGATAATAAAAGGGCTATTTACCCATAAAAAGTGAAAGCTATAAACATGTTTAAAAAGCTAAGTATGACTCAGGCACTACTGAATCTCGTAACACTGATTGTCCTAAGGTCATTCTAGGTTTCCCCAAAGCTGGACTTCAAACAGGGAGATGCTTCAACCAAGAAAGTGAGCTTTCCACAGTGAAATAGGGTAAGGTAGGGGTGGGGACAGCCTGGAAGAGGCTGCTCACCATAGTATGGGGTATGCTGCTCACGGCTAAGGTAAAAAAACAGTAAGGCAGGACCTCAATGTCTTCTAGCTATGGGCCAATGTTAAGAGAGAAAACACAAGAAGGATGAAAGCCTCAGAGGAGAAAAGCACACTGACAATGGTATATTGCTTCCTTTCCTTCTTTCTCTGTAGTGTTGATACTCTAAGTGACTCCAGTATATCAACAGAAGCTGCATTCTTTCTATTTTGGCAAAAAGAAAAATAGTTAAGGTAGGTGATAAATACTAACAAAAACTAGAGACTAAAATGGATTCTAGGAATAAGTGAAAAAAACAAAAAAGTCTGTTTTGTCCACTATTTCAACAAAAATGAATTCATCATTGTAAGACTGTCAAACTCATATTTATTGGTAAGCAAATGTTTCCCATAATTATTCTGACAATTAACATTACTTTACAGTAAAATAAGTTATAACTAATTTATTCACTACTCCCCCTCCTTTGGTGAAGTTGTCTACATCATCAACATAAACTAGTACGAAATCAACTATGTTAAATTTTGTCTAGTTTCTTACCAATTAAAAGGGTCTATTTATTTATTCATAATGGTCTAGGTAAATCTGTCCTAAATTTGTAAGTTCTATTTGACATTACAAAATCAATTACCTTGTTTTCTTCCTCCTTCTCAAACCAGGCTAATATGCCAAAAATCACTAAAACAATTTAAGTGATTTCTGTCATCCTTAATTCATATATTCATATAAATAGCTGTGTAAAATCACCTAAAATAAAAAATAATCTGAAAATTATAAAGGAAAATTGTATCAGTATATATTACAATCAAGATGCTTTTATAGTCATTATCCTTTCAGTTAGTCTGAATTAAGAAGGTAAAATACCAAAATTTCTGTTACAATACCATCACTCTTTCTAAATTCCCATGGGACACAGTTTGAATTTATAAATCCTTTTCAACTTCCTATACATTTTAACTGGTTGTTTTTCCCACCCCATCCCCAAAAGATTGGGCACACCATGAGAACAGAGCCTATATCTATTCACCCTTATATCCCTTAGTGGTTTCTAGCACACTACATTAACACATATTATATTTAGTATTTTCTACTCACCAATATCCCTTCTACCTATCTCACAAGGATATTGCAAGGATCAAATAGTACAATATTTATGAGAGTATTGTCCTTGAAATATTGTGCGGATATCAGATGTATTTTATTTCATTATTGTCTATGATTATTCTAAATCTTAGCTGGCAAGTAGTGGTATGCTATAGGGAATGAGAACAGAACAAATGATCCTTCTGATAAGCATGAGTTTGATGGTTGCTCCATTGCCTCCTTTATTTCACCCCCCATTCTATAGGTTCTAGACCCACTTAACTCATGACCAAAGCTTTCATCACCCTCTACCCACATCATCCCAGCACTCTTCACCACACCACAAACATCATCTGGTGTTTTTATGGTTTCTAGTACCAGCTGCACTTCCAGCTCCCAATCTATAGTTCATAACCATTGGATTTTTTTAGCTACTATCTCTAAGCTATTTCTTAGTGGGTAAGATAAAGAGGTAGAATCAACAGGTCAGGGGTCTTATGACCTAACACTATCCCTGTGATACTGAATAAATCATATCTGTTTCTGTGCCTTTATAAAAACACCAATATAAATATGTCACACTGCCTTAGTTGCACTAATTTAGGTAGGATATGAGGAGCCCAGAATCTGGTTATCGTGCCTTTCAAGAACACATTCTGGCATTGAGAAACTAATCCTGAAACAGAAATGGAAGAGGCTTAGTACTAGTCCCAGCTCTAAACAGTAATTTACTATGTGATCTCGGAAATAACATATCATGTCCCTAGACTTCTAGATATTCTCCTATAATGAAGGAACTGGAATAAATTTTAAAGGTCTCCTCCAGATCTAAAATTCTGAGATGAGAAGCCTACACTGCCACCTTCCAGGGGCCATTAGAATTTTTCAGCTTGTATTTCAATCGACCTTTACCACTTGCTACTAAACATGCCAAAAACATTCTAATAATTCAATCAGACAAGATACCATTTGAAAAAGTGGTATCTTACCTAGCATTGAAAAAATGGTATCTTGTCTGGTTGAAGAAAAAGAATTTTTAGAAGAAAATATTTTATATAATCTTTGTCAAAACATTCCTTTCCAATCCAAAAGTCCTTTTCCTTCATTATTATAAAATAAAGGTATTTTCCTATAACGCGTCAACATAAAATGTACAACGATTACACTGCACCTTGATTTACTGGAAACTAAAAAATACAGCTTATATTCACCAACAAACTCAAACAAAATTTACTTTCTTTTGGTTTTTTTTTTTTTTTTTTTTTTTGAGACAGAGTCTCCTTCACTGTCACCCAGGCTGTAGTGCAGTGTGGGACATCAGCTCTCTGCAACCTCTGCCTCTCAGGAGCAAGTGACTCTTCTGCCTCAGCCTCCCAAGTAGCTAGGATTACAGGCATGCACCACCATGCCTGGCTAATTTTTTGGTATTTTTAGTAGAGACCAGATTTCACCATGTTGGTCAGGCTGGTCTTGAACTCCTGACCTCAAGTGATCCACCCACCTTGGCCTCCCAAAGTGCTGGGATTACAGGCAAGAACCACCATGCTCAGTGCAAAATTTACTTTCTAACACCAGTCCAGGACACCTACAGCACTTTATATTTAATATTTTTCTTAATTTAAAAATGGTTTCAGATTAACAGAAAAGTTGCAAATGGTACAGACAGTTTCTATACACCGTGTACCCAGATTCCCCTATTGTTAAAACCTCACACTGCCCTGGTACATTTGTCACAATTAACAAAACAATGTTATTATTCATTAAACTCCATAATTTATTCAAATAAATATACTAAACATCCAAAAATAACTTCCAGCCAGGTGCAGTGGTGTTCACAACTGCAATCCCAGCACTTTAGAGAGGCCAAGGCAGGAGGACTGCTGGAGCCCAGGAGTTTGAGACCAGCCTGGGCCACGCAGGGAGACTCTGTATCGACAAAAATTTAAAAATCAGCCGGTCATGGTAGCACATATCTGTGGTCCCAACTACTCGGAAGGCTGAGGTGGGAGGACTGCTTGAGCCTGTGAGGTTAAGGCTGCAATGAGCCAAGATTTCAGCCCCGCAGTGAGCCAAAATTGCACCACTGCACTCCAGCCTGGGCAACAGAGCAAGACTCTGTCTCCCCACAAAAAAAAAAAAAAAAAAAAATTCCAAAACAAAAAGCAAAACTTTTTTTAAAAAAGATGAGAACATACAACATAATGAAAGATACATAAATAGAATATATGCAGAAGATATAATAATTATCTGAAGTAAGATTAAGCATATCAATGTCAATAATAAATTCAAAGAGCTTAACTCTTCTATTGAAACAAGATTTTCAGATTGGCTCAGAAAGTAAAACCAATAGTACGCTATATACAAGGGCATACACCTAAAACAAAGTAATTAAGAAATATAAAAGGGAAAAAAGAGGAACAAAGGTATAACAGGCAAATATGGCCAGGTACGGTGGTTCACGCCTGTAATTGCAACATTTTGGGAGGCCAAGGCGGGCAGATCACTTGAGGTCAGGAGTTTGAGACCATCCTGGCCAACACGGTGAAACCCTGTCTCTACCAAAAATACAAAAATTAACTGGGTGTGGTGGTGGGTGCCTGTAACCCCAGCTACCCGGAAGACTGAGGCAGGAGAATCACTTGAACCTGGGAGGCGGAGGTTGCAGTGAGCCAAGATCGCGACATTGCACTTAGCCGTGGGAGACACAACAACAATCCGTCTCAAAAAAAAAAAAAAAGAAAACAGGAAAATACAATCAAAAAGAAAACACGGATTATGATCTTAATACCTCACAATGTAAAATTCAGGCCAAAAAGCATCTAACAAGACAAAGGAGGACACTTCTTTATGCTGAAGGCCAAATTAACAATGAAAAAGAAAAATCAGTTATGAATATCTATTAACCAAAGAGCATGGTCACAACCTTGCAAAGCAAAAATCTATAGTAGATGCATGGAGAAATTAATGGAAACAGAATAATAGCAGGTAAAGCAATAGACGACCTAAGTAACACAATCAATAAGGTAGATTTTACTATATTGTATTTATTATATTGAGTTTTATACTCTGATAGAGAATACAACCCCATTTCAAGTAGACACAGGCTAATTCACAAAAATTGGCCATATATATGGTCATAAATCTCAATAAGTTCAAAAGTAGAAATAACACAAACTACCTATGAATATACACACAATGCAATGCATCCAGAACTGTAAGAAAATAAATTTCTGTTGTTTAGTATCATCCAATCTGTTGTATTTTGTTATGGAAGACTAATACAATTACAGACCAATATCTTCCATGAACAAACATACAAAAATACTTTAACAAAATATCAGCTAATAATATTATAATATAATAAAATCTGGCAATATAGTAGTTCCCCCTTATTCATAGGGGTCCAAGACCCCCAGTGAATGCCCAAAACTGCAGATACTTCCAAACTCTATACACCATGTTTCGTTTTGTTTTGTTTTTTTGAGACAGAGTTTCGCTCTTGTTGCCCAGACTGGAGTGCAATGGTGCGATCTTGGCTCACTGCAACCTCTGCCACCCGGGTTCAAGCGATTCTCCTGCCTCAGCCTCCTGAGTAGCTGGGATTACAGGAGTACGCCACCACGCCTGAATAATTTTTGTATTTTTAGTAGAAACGCGGTTTCACCATGTTAGCCAGGCTGGTCTCGCACTCCTGATGTCAGGTGATCCACTTGCCTCGGCCTCCCAAAGTGCTGGGATTATAGGCATGAGCCACCACACCCAGCCCACCATGTTTTTTTCTATATATACACACTGTATAATATGCATACAACAGACAAAGGGATAATTCAGTCCTGGGCAGGGCGGCACGAAATTTCATCATGCTACTCAGAATACAGTGAAATTTAAATTTAAAATGTATGAATGGTTTATTTCTGAAAGTTTCCATGTCATATTTTCAGACTTCAGCTGATCACAGGTAACTAAAACCATGGAAAGCAAAACTGCACAAGAGACTACTGTATTAAGCATTTATCCTGGCTTTTTAGAAGGAGCTGTAATATACTCTCAATTGACAAGGAAAAGCTACTTATTATAGAAGAATAATAAATACTGAAAAAAATATTACAATTTTTAAAATCATCATTTTGTAACTCCCAATTAATTAATTCAAGCAAGTATCATCAATGAATGTTCAAAACATTACGTAAAGGATAGTTAGGGAACAGACTTTTAGGAGATTGTCAAAGTAGCCTCCCATAATTTTACTTGCTAAATTGCAGAGATAAATGTTCCTTTACAATGGAGAGATCTAGTGGGTCACCATAGTAACCAAGTTATCAAACTTAACATCCCCACCAGTGAGGAAATGACTTTATGTGCTCTGTAATACCACAGTATCATCTACAAAGTGTCTTGCCCAAAACTGTTTAATGCAAATGAAGCAAGCCTACCTTCCATCTACAAGTATATAAGAAACAGAAAAACCACAAGAAAATAAATCAAGAATGTGTGACATTATATGAAACAATCAGCCTGGTCTCTTCGGAAAATAAATCTCATGAGTTACAAAAATTAGGGTGACTTCTCCAGAGCACAATAAACTGAAGATCCTTAACGACCAAATGCAATGTATGAGACTTGATCAGATACTGTTTGAAAAATACACATTTAAAAGATGTTCAGGGAGGCTGGGTGGCTCACGCCTGTAATCCCCACACTTTGAAAGGCCAAGACAGATGGATCACCTGAGGTCAGGAGTTTGAGACCCGCCTGGCTGACATTGCAAAATCCTGTCTCTACTAAAAATATAAAATTTAGCCGGGCGTGATGGCACATGCCTATAATCCCAGCTACTCGGGAGGCTGAGACAGGAGAATCACTTGAACCTGGGAAGCAGAGGTTGTGGCGAGCCAAGATCATGCCACTGCACTTCAGCCTGGGCAACAGAGCAAGACCCTGTCTCAAAAAATATAAATAAATAAATATATATAAAAAGATGTTCAGGGATAACTAAAGAAATCTGAATTACTATTCAATGATATTAGGAAATTATTACTTTTCTTAGCTGTGATGATGATATCCTGGTTACAAAAGAATGTCCTATTTTCAAGTGATGTATGCTGGAGTATTTAGGGATGAATCACACTTTCGACTTTTTTCAAATAGTTCAGCAAAAAAAAGTGTGACACATACATTCAAAGAGACAGACATAAAGACAATAAAGTGGCTGGGTGCCATGGCTCATGACTGTAATCCCAGCATTTGAGAGGCCAAGGCGGGTGGATCACTTGAGGTCAAGAGTTTGAGACCAGCCTGACCAACATGGTAAAACCCCATCTCTACTAAATACAAAAAATAAGTCAGGCGTGGTGGTGCATGCCTGTAATCCCAGCTACTTGGGAAGCTGAGGCAGAAAAATCACTTGAACCCGGAGTCGGAGGTTGTAGTGAGCCGAGATTGCGCAATTGCACTCCAGCCTGGACAACAAGAACAAAACTCCATCGAGAAGAGGAGAGAGCAGACAGAGAAGAGAGGAGAGAAGAGAACTTGGTACACAGTTACTACTCTTTCCATTTTTCTTTCAGAGGAGGGGAGGGGAGGGGAGGGAAGGAGGAGGAGGAGGGGGAAGAGACAACTGGGTATACAGTTACTACTCTTTCCATTTTTCTTTCCTCATTTCATCCTGGTCTGAAAAATAATGTCCTTATTTTATAGTTGAGAAAACTGAGGATCAGTGAGATAAGTAACTTATCACATAGTTCAATGTCAAAACCAAGACCAAGATCCAAATCCACTGCGCTACAGCCTGGGCAACAAAGCAAGACCACATCTTAAAAGAAAAAAAAAATCTCCTATCTTTCATTCACAGCTCTGGGTTTTCTTTATGCCATGAAGTTACTGGCCAATCTTACATAAATTATATTATAAAACAAGCACCCTCAGGAAGAAAGGTTAAACTGAGGAAAGAAATAACAAAGTTAGTTCAAATAATTAGGAAAAAAGTTTAAGCCTACATAACATACAGTAAGAAAATATCTTTTAGATATATTTCAGTTTTTTGGTTTTTCAGGTTTTCTTGAGACAGAGTCTCACTGTCACCCAGGCGAGAGTGTAGTGGCACGAACACAGCTCACTGCAACTTCTAACTCATGGGCTCAAGTGGTCCTCCCACCTCAGCCTCCAGAGGACTTAGGACTACAGGCCCATGTCACCACACCAAGTTTTTAATTTTTGGTGGAGACAGGATCTTACTCTATTGTCCTAGCTAGAATACTGTGGCGTGGTCATGGTTCACTGCAATCTCAAATTACTGGCCTCAAGTGATCCTCCCATCCTGGCCTCCCAAAGTGATGGGATTATAGGCATGAGCTACTGAGCCCAGTATAGTCGTTCTTAAAAGCGTTGAAAAATCATTTTATAACCAAGTATATATTCCATTTATACAATCTTTTTAAGTAGAATATATCCCAATGAATGCCACAGCTTCTTTGATTTGCAAACAGAATATCAAAGTAAAGTCCTTAAGGCTGAAGTTACTACTAGTTGCTAACCAATTTTCCTTTTGTAGGACCCAGATACTCAATCTCACATATACTGTTTTTAAGTTGATTTCAAGTTGTTGTTGCCTATGATAAAATAAGAGATATGTAAGTCATATTCTACTAAAAATATCCTGGATTATATGTGAATCATAACTTTGCCATTCAATTTTTATTATACCCTGAACTTTAACCCCACCAAGCCAGAAATAATAAAACTAAAGTTCATCTTGGGAGAGGGGAGAGACAGCTAAGATGATACTCATTTCTCCCCCTTTCTTAATCAGCCCTCAAACTAAACGATCAAACACAGTATTCCCCAATATTTTTGGCACTAGGGACCAGATTTGTAGAAGACAATTTTTCCACAGACATGGGGGACAGGAGGAGGGGTGGTTTTGGGATGATTCAAGCACATTCCATTTATTGTATACTTTATTTTTTATTATTACATTGTAATATGTAATGAAATAATTTTACAACTCACCATAATGGAGAATCAGTGGGAGCCCTGAGCTTATTTTCCTGCAACTAGATGGTCCCATCTGGGGATGACAGGAGACAGTAACACATCATCAGACTTTTAGATTCTCATAAGGAGTGCACAATCTGGATCCCTTGCATGTGTGTTTCACAACAGGGTTCATGCTCCTATGAGAATCTAATGCCATCATTGATAACAGGAGGCAGAGCTCGGGCAGTAATGCAAGCAATGGGGAGCGACTGTAAATACAGATGAAGCTATGCTTGTTCACCCACTGCTCACTTCCTGCTGTACAGCTCAGTTCCTAATAGGCCATGGACTGTGATACCAGAATTAGGGACCCCGATCTAACACATACTATTAAAATTCTACTGTTGGTGAAACATATAACGTCCTTTATTTTTACTTTTCCCAAACTGGCAAAACACTGCTTCTTAAAGCTAATTCACAAAATGTTCAAATGCAAAAGAAGAAAAAAAGGTTAAAATTCCAAGAGTTGGTAAAACAGTTTCTACTGAATGACAGCTTAAGATTATAGACAATATTCTATTTTTGTGACGATGTTCATCTCTCATGACTCATGATCCAAATTAATAAATTCTCTATCTTCTTTACCCTACACTACCACAAACTTTGAAAACAATACCACCACATCAACTAAAAAGACATTCATACCATTTCTCATTTATTTCCTTTCAGGCTAAGCAATTCATTCAATTTTTATAATTTTAAGTTGTTTCTTTTAAAAGACTAAAATATGCTTGTATCACGTCTTTGTCAGGGCAAATCTCAGGTGAGACAAAAAGATTTAATTCATAAAATTAGCTACAATTCAATATTGTAAGAGATGCTTACCTTAGATGCTAAGACCACATTCAGGGTTCATGGCCTGGGAAGACCACAATAAAAATCTTAACCATGATTCTTCTAGTGCCTCAATATACTCAAAGGTCAAAGCATTTTTACTAAATGTGCCTCTATGAAAAAAAAAAAAAAAAAAAAGTATGGTTCTTAGGTGTGTCTCAGAGCAGAAGACCAGTCAATTCTTGAAAGAAGGAACAGGAGGAATTTATCCTTTAAAATAAGTACTTTCTAAAGAAGCCCACATACACTTTCTTTGCCCTTGCTTAGTCAGAGTCCCATAAGATACGTACTTAAAACCAAACGATAATTCAAACCCAAAAACTAAAACTCTTTTAGATAAGGGACAGAACACCCATGGGAAGTGGGTTTATAACCCAGTTAACAATGGTCTTACAAGCACACACTGGTCAAGTCTAGCAGGCAGTATGACCTTAAGTTTGTGCTATAACTTCCTAAACCATGATTTGATCTCAGATCCCTAAAATAACATAACAGTAATTTTCCAGAGGTGATGTCACCAAGATGGCAAAGTAAGACATACCAGCCTTCATTTCTCCATTAAAGAAAAAGAGAGAGAGAACTATCCACCCAAACCAAATAGCCCAGAGAGAACTTACCAGCCCATTAAAGAATCTACAGAAACACAATGGAGCAACAAAACAGAGACATAGAAAGGATCACTGGTAAGTTCAACACATCTGAGATGCCATGAGATAGCTAGGAACAAAGAAGAAAGGTAGAGGCTACTGGTATAAGACACATGGCAGGAACCACTGTGGTTCTCAGCGGGATACTCTGCAGAGGACACTAGCATCTCTTGCAACTGAGGAACCAACAGCCATTTCCACTTGGGAAGAGAAAGAGGTGGTTGGTTACACACCTCACCTCACCCAAGAAGGGACCAAAGTTGAGCCACTTCACAAAAGAAGCCACCACTTTTCCCAACCCCTGCACATGCCCCGAACTCAGAAACACAGCTTCCTCATAAATATCCACAATCCAGACCCAGGTTCTGTGGCTGCAATGCGACCACCCACATCTCTAACACTCATACTATTGCCATAGCAAGGTGGTTCACACTCTGGAACCCTAGAGCCAAGCTCTCACTGCATGTGCCCATGCTCTGCACACCAGCCCAGCTGCCATAAAGAACTAAGCCCTGCCACAGCCCAGAGCTCCACTAACTCTGAGCAAGCCTATGCTCGTGTTCTTTGCTCCCCAGCTGAATTACAAGCATACAAGCATCTACATCTCGCACAGTGTTACTAACATAGGAGCAGGGGTACCTGCAACCCAGGCAACAGTGTTTTACTGCTCCAGATCCCAGAGCCACAGACCCTTCACTCACACTTGTGCTTCAGGCCTCAGCTCCATGACTGATCCATTAAATATAAGGCAATAAGAAACATGAAAAAACAAAGAGACTGTATTAGTCCGTTTTCACATTGCTACAAAGATCCTACCTGAGACTGGGTAATTGGAAGGAGGTTTAATTGTCTTATAGTTCCTCATGGCTGGGGAGGCTTCAGGGAACTTACAATCATGGCAGAAGGCAAAGAGGAAGCAAGGCACATCTTCATAAGGCAGAAGGAGAGAGAGAGTGCGCGCTCAAGGAAAACTGCCACTTTCAAACCATCAGATCTCATGAGAACTCCCTCACCATCACGAGAACAGCATGGGGGAAATCGCCCCCATGATCCAATCACCTCCACCAGGTCCCTCCCTCGACACAGGAGGATTACAATTCAAAATTAAATTTGAGTGGAGAGACAGAGACAAACCATGTCAGAGACATACCACCACCAAAAGAATATAATAATGTTGAGATATTACTATATCCGGCTCCAAAGAAATACTAGTATAGGCCAGGCACAGGGCCTCACACCTGTAATCCCAACACTTTGGGAAGTCAAGGCAGGCCAATCGCTTGAGCTCAGGAGTTTGAGACCAGCCTGGGCAACACAGTGAAACCCCGTCTGTGCTAAAAATAACAAAAATTAGCCAGGAGTGGTGGCACATGCCTGTAGTCTCAGCTACTTGGGAAGCTGAGGTGGGAGGATTGCTCGAACTCAGGAGGTCAAGGCTGCAGTGAGCCATGGGCATGCCACCGTGCTCCAGCTGAGGCAACAGAACCAGACACTGTCAAAAAAGGGAGGAAGGAAGGAAGGAAGGAAGGAAGGAAGGAAGGAAGGAAGGAAGGAAGGGAGGGAGGGAGGGAGGGAGGGAGGGAGGGAGGGAGGGAGGGAAGGAGGGAAGGAGGGAGGGAGGGAAGGAAGAAGAGAGAAGAGGAGAGGAGAAGAGAGAGGAGAGAACAGAAAGGAAATATAAAAACTGCCCAACAACACATTTAAAATAATTGCTTTAAAGTTCAGCAAACTTCAAAGTAGAACTGACCAAATATAAGAAAAAAATCCATGAACTTGCAAACAGGTTATTTGAAAATATACACCCAGAAGGGAAAAAAGGGGAAAACATGAAAAAAAAAAAAAATAAAGAAAGGTTACAAGATTTATAGGATAGCATAGAGAAAATTTTCAGATTTTAAGAGCTGAAGAAAGAGAAGAGACAGACAAAGGGGCAGAAAGTTTATTTGAAGAAACAATAGCAGAGTCAGGTGTGATGGTATGTGCCTGCAGTCCCAGTTACTCAAGAAGCTGAGGCTGGAGGATTGCTTGAGCACAGGAGTTCAAGTCCAGCTTGGGCAACATAGCAAAACTCTGCCTGAAAGGTAAAGAAAGGAAAGGGAAACAGAAAGGAAAGAAAAGTAGAAAACTTTCCAAATCTGGGGAAAGATATAAACATTGGCAGGACATAGTGGTACATAATCCCGGCACTTTGGGAGGCCAAAGTGAGAGCAACATACTAAGACCCGATCTCTACAGGAAAAAAAAAAAAAAAAATTCGCCAAGTGTGGTGACATGTGTCTGTAGTCCCAGCTACTCAGGAGGAAGTGGGAAAACTGCTTGAACACAGGAGTTGGAGGCTTCAGTAAGCTATGATTGCACCACTGCACTCCAGCCTCAGTGACAGAGTGAGACCCTGTCTCTTTAAAGAAAAAAAGGAAATATCCAGGTACAGGAAAGTCAAAGTTCTGTAATCAAATTCAATCCAACCAAAACTACAAAATACATTGAACTCAAACTGTCAAAAATCAAAGACAAACAGGTTCCTGAAAGCAGAAAGAAAAAAGAAGCAAATTCCATATGAGCGAGCTTCAATATGGCTAGCAGCAGATTTCTCTGCAAAAATGTACAGGTCAGGAGACAGTGGGATGATATACTCAAAGGGCCGATGGGGGGAAAAAACTGCTAACCAAGAATACTTTACCTGGCAAAGCTGTCCAGAAATAAAGAGAATTTCACAAACAAAAGCTCTTTGCTGTTAGGTTCTTTTGGTGGTGGTATGTCTCATCACCACTAGACTTGTCTTACAAGAAATGCTAAAAGGAGTTGTTCAAAAAGAAAGAAAAATATTAGTAACACGAAAACACATGAAAGTAAAAAATTACTGGTAAAGGTAAGCACAGCGTCAAAATAAGAATATGCAGATACTATAATGATGCCGGGTAAATCACTTACGTCGTTAGTGTGAGGTTAAAAGACAAAACTACGGCCGGGTGCAGTGGCTCACTCCTGTAATCCTAGCACTTTGGCAGGCCGAGGCGGGCAGATCACCTGAGGTCAGGAGATCGAGACCCTCCTGGCTAACAGGGTGAAACAACATCTCTACTAAAAATACAAAAAATTAGCCGGGCATGGTGGCACGCGCCTGTAGTCCCAGATACTCGGGAAGCTGAGGCAGGAGAATTGCTTGAACCCAGGAGGCGGAAGTTGCAGCGAGCTGAGATCACGCCACTGCACCCTCCAGCCTGGGCCACAGACAGAAACTCCATCTAAAAAAAAAAGAATTAAAAAAAAAAAAGACAAAACTATTATAATAGCTACAAGAATTGTTAAGAGATAAACAATATAAAAAGATGTAAACTGTGACATCAAAAACATTAAATGGAGGTATTAAAAGCAGAGGGTTTTTTTATGTGATCAAAGTTAAGTTGTTATTAGCTTCAACTAGCCAGTTATGAATACAAGGTGTTCCATGTAAGCCTCATGGTAACCAAATAACAAAAACCTATAGTAGATATACAAAAGACAAGAAGTAAAGCATCAAAGCATACCATAGAGGAAAGCATCTAATCACAAAGGAAGACAGCAGGAGAGGAAGAAACAAAGGATCTACAGAGCAAACAGAAAACAATTAACAAAGTAACAGTAGGACATTCTTACCTATCAGTAATTACAATTAATGTAAATGTATTAAATTCTCCAATCAAAAGACACAGAGTAGCTGAATAGATTTAAAAAGAACAGGACCCAACAATAGTTGTCTCATGGTATCCATAGGGGTTTAGTTCCAGGATTACCCACAGATACCAAAATCTATGGCTACTCAAATCTCTAACATAAAATGGCACTGCACTTGCATGCAACTATGTAAATCCTCCCAAATACTTATAATTATCCTCACATTACTTTAAATACTGAAAGCAATCTCAATGTTATGTAATAGGTGTTATACTCTATTAGTTTTTATTTGTGGATATTTTCAATCTGCAATGGGTTAAATATGGATGCAGCACCCATCTATCCACGTATATGAGGAGCCAACTTTAGACTACAAGAGAATCATTTACTCTTTAAGAACCCACATAGACTGTAAGTAAAGTAAAAGAAAAAGATATTTCATGCAAATAACAACCAAACCTACTCCAGTAAGCAGGGGTAGCTATACTTAGGAAAAACAGACTTTCAGAAAAAGACTATAAAAATAATGAATGTCAGTATTTATTTATTCATTTATTATTTTTTGAGACAGGGGTCTTACTCTGTCACCCAGGCTGGAGTGCAGTGGTGCAATCTTGGCTCATTGCAACCTCTGTCTCCCAGGTTCATGCCATCTTCCCACCTCAGTTTCCCAAACAGCTGGAACCACAGGCATGCACCACCATGCTTGGGTAATTTTTGTATTTTTTGAAGAGACAGGGGTCTCTCCCTGTTGCTCAGGCTGGTCTCAAACTTCTGGGCTCAAGCCAATCTGCCTGCCTCCGCCTCTCAAAGCACTGGGATTACAGAAGTGAGCCACCACACCCAGTCGGAATGTCAATATTTAATAATAAAGGGATCGATTAATCAAGAAGCTGTAACAATTATAAGTATATACAGACCCAATATCAAAGCACTTAAATATACAAAGAGAATATCAGTAGATCTGAAGAGAGAGATTGCAATAGAATAATAGTAGGAAACCTCAATATCCCATTTTCAACAATGAACAGACACAGACAGAAAATCAATAAAAAAACATTGGAGTTGAACTGCACTTTAGACTAAATGGATGGACCTAATAGGCATATACCAAACATTCTATCCAACAGCAGTATAACACACATTCTCCCCAGGAGTTCACAAAATATACTAACGACACATAATATGTTAGGCCATAGAAGAAGTTTTAACAAGTTTAAGAAGATAATAAATCGTTCCAACCACAATGGTATGAAACCAGAAATCAGTAACAGGAAAAATTCTGAAAAATTCAAAGACACTGGCGTACCTTGTTTCATTGTTTTTTACTTGATTGCAATTCACAGATATTATGTTTACTACAAATTGAAAGTTTGTGGCAACCCTGTGTCAAGCAAGTCTGTCAGTGCCATTTCTCCAACAGCATGTGCTCACTTCATGTCTCTGTGTCACATTTTGGTGATTCTCACAATATTTCAAACTTTGCCATTATTATTATATCTGTTATGATGATCTCTGATCAGTAATCTCTGATATTCCAACTGTAATTGTTTGGGGGCACCACAAACTGTACCCATTTAAGACAACAAACCTAATGTGTAAATGTTGTGTACGTTTTGACTGCTCCACTGACTGGCCATCTCTCTCAATTTCTCTCCTCTCCTCACGCCTCCCTATTCCCTGAAATACAACAATACTGAAACGAAGCCAATTAATAACCCTCCAATGGCCTCTAAGCGTTCAATGAAAGGAAAAGTCACACATCAAAAGCGAGAAATGATTAAGCAAGGCAGATTAAAAGCCAATAGGTCAAAAGCTACGCCTGTTGGGCCAAACAGCCAAGTTGTAAATGCAAAAAAAAAGTTCTTGAAGGATATTATAAGCGCTACTCCAGTGAACACATGAATGATAAGTGAAACAGCGTTATTACTGATAATGGAGAAAGTCTGAGAGGTCTGAACAGAAAGATCAAACCAGGTAAGCCAATGTCTAATCCAGGGCAAGACCCTAACTCTCTTCCGTTGTATGAAGGCTAAAAGAGGTGAATAAACTATAAAAGAAAAGCTGGAAGCTAGCAGAGATTGCTTCATGAAGTTTAAGAAGCTGTATCCAGAACAAAAAGTACAAAGTGAAGCAGCCAGTGCTGATGTAAAAGCTGCAGCAAGTTATTCAAAAACATCTAGCTAAAATCATTGATGAAGGTGGCCACACTGAACAACAGATTTTCCATGAAGACTAAAGAGCCTTCTACTGGAAAAAGATGCCATCTAAGACTTCACAGCTAGAGAAGAGAAGTCAATGTTAGCTTCACAGCTTCAAAGTACAGGCTCTCTTGTTAGAGGCTAATGCAGCTGGTGACTTAAACTTGAAGCCAGTGCTCATTTATCATTCCAAAAATTCTAGGGTCCTTAAGAATTACACTAAATCTACTCCACCTGTGCTCTATAAATGGCCCCTATCTGTTTACAACATGGTTTACTGAATAGTTTAAGCCCACTGTTAAGACCTACTGCTCAGTAAAAAAGATTTCTTTCAAAATATTACTGCTCATTGACAATGCACCTGGTCACCCAAGAGCTCTGATACAGATGTACAAGGAAATGAATTGTTTAGGCTGTTTCTGCATTGCTATAAAGAAATACCTGAGGCTGGATAATTTATAAAGAAAAGAGGTTTAGTTGGCTCATGGTTCTGCAGGTTTTGCAAGAAGCATGGTGCTGACGTCTGCTCGGTCTCTAGAGGTTTACAATCATAGCAGAAAGCGAAGGGGGAACAGGAATGTCACACGGCAAAAGCAGAGCAAGAGACAAGAGAACAAGGTGTCACACTTTTAAACAGCCAGATCTCATCACTATCATAAGGACAGCACCAAGGGGATGTTGCTAAATCATTCATGAGAAATCCACCCCCATGATCCAATCACCTCCCACCACGCCCCACCTCCAATACTGGGGATTACAACTCAACATGAGATTTGGGAAGGGGACACAAATCCACACTGTATCATAAATGTTGCTGTCATGCCTGCTAACAAAACATCTATTCTGCAGCCTATGAATCGATGAGTAATTTCAACTTTCAAGTCTCATTACTTAACAAATACATTCATGAAGCCATAGCTGCCACAAATAGTGATTCCTCTGATGGACGTGGGCAAAGTTAACTGAAAACCTTCTGTAAAGGATTCACCATTCTAGATGTCACTAGGAACATTCATGATTCATGAGAGGAAGTCAAAATATCAACATTAACAGTTTAGAAGAAGCTGATGCTAACTCTAATGGGTTACTTTAAGGTGTTCAAGACTGCAGTGAAGGAAGTAACTGCAGATATGGAAAGAGCAAGAGAAGTAGAATTTAAAGTGGAGCCTGAAGATGTGACTGAATTGCTGCAATCACGAGATCAAACTTGAATAAAAGAGGAGTTGCTCCTCATGGATAAGTAAATAAAGTGGTTTCTTGAGATGGAATTGACTCCTGGTGAAGATACTGCAAACACTACTAAAATGACAGATGATTTAGAAGATTACACTAACTTAGTTGATAAAGCAGTGGCAGGGTTTCAGAGGACTGACATCAAATTTGAAAAGAAGTTCTTCTGTAGCTAAAATGCTGTCAAACAGCACATGCTACAGAGAAATCTTTGTGAAAGGAAAGAGTCCATAGATATGGCAAACTTCATTGTTGTCTTATTTTTTAAAATGACAGAGGACTTGGTGGTGTGCACCTGTAGTCCCACTACTAGGGAGGCTGAAGTAGGAGGATCATTTGAACCAAAGAATTCAAGATGCAGCCTGAGCAACACGGTGAAAGCCCAACTCTTAAAACACACACACACACACACACACACACACACACACACACAAATTGCCACAGCCACCCCAATCTTCAGCGACCTCTACCCTGATCAGTCAATAGCCATCAATATCACAGCAAGACCCTTCACCAGCAAAAACATTACTAGCTATTTTTAGCAATAAAGTATTTTTTAATTAAGGTATGTACATTATTTTAGACATAATGCTATTGCACACTGAACTACAGTATAGCATAAATAAAATTTTTATATACTACTGGGAAACCAAAAAAATTTGTGTGACTCATTTTATTTGCTTTATTCAGGTAGTCTGAAACCCAACCAGCAGTATCTCTGAGGTATGCCTATATACGCCTAATAAAACCTAGCTATAATTATTATTCCTGTTATTATAAGGTTTATTATCTGTTTTCTTCAACTGATAGTCTAATTTAATTATATTTTATTTAATATCAGTGTAAAACCAACTGCATGGAGTATACATACAGTATAATGTCAGCAACTACATTGATGCTTTAAATTACTTCAATCTCCTGACAACCTTATGAGCTAGTTATTAACCCATTTCGTAGATAATGAAATAGAAGTGTGGTAAAGTAACTTCTTTCTTCCAAGTCACACAATTAATATATAGCAGAATAAGTCTGCTATCAAAGGCCATGATCTTACTCATTTCACTTTACTTACTGGGAAGTTAAGAGCCAGGCACTCTGAGGGGGTAAAAAAAAGTAGTATAAGTAATGGACCTTAACCTAAAGATATCCACATCCTAAAATCCACTCAGCAAATATTTACTGAACTACTATTACGTTCCAGATACTGTTTTAAGCTAAATCAAAGCTGTTTTTATTGGTGGCACTAGTCAGGGCTCTCTCCAACTAGTACTAATTCTATTACATGATAATCTCCATTGCCAGTGAATTTTGGAGAAATGGCTGTTTCCACAGCATCAACAGAAAATTTCCAAAATAAGCCTGGAACAACTTGACATACTAATAAGAAAAAAGTTATCAAAGAGTAGTAGCATCATGTTAAAAGGATTCAGAAGCTCTTCAAAGTGGCTCTTACTGATGGCTGGGTATGATGGCTCACATCTGTAACCCCAGCACTTTGGGAGGCTGAGGCAGGGCTGCTTGAGCCCAGGAGTTCTAGACCAGCCTGGACAACATAGCAAGACCCTGTCTTTAGAAAACAAAAAAAGAGAGACAGGGTGAGGGGCAGGCTCCCACTGGTCAAAGATGTAACAACAATTTGAGTTTCATTAAGTATATTAATTGCAATGAATGAAAATCCAAACATGTTAAAAAAAAAAAAAAAAGGCCCTAAAACACCTTCACAGGTTTAGATGTAACAGTTCAGTATCTTGAAAACTGGTAAATAAAAATAAAGAATCAAGTATTTATCCTGCTTTTCTTGTGAATTATACTATTTAATAACCAGTGATGAAGAGAGTATTCTATGGAAGTATGCTAAGTAATACATTAAAAAGAAATAATTTAGAGTATCACTATCACTATTTTGCAACCTCGAATGAATTAATCCATCTAAGTAGTGAGTATCAATGGCTGCTAATGTCACAAAGAGAGTCATCCAAATAGCCAAGTGCCTTCTGATGACACACTTCCTACTGCCTTGCCAAAGGGATCACACTTAATTAGGATCAAGCCTCTGAATCCAGTTGAAAATCTACAGGGCATACAGAGAACAGAGAAAAGTGCTAAACTGCACTATTAGTATGCAATCAGTAGAATGCAAACTGTGGGAAACTCTACAAGTCAAACGGCCCAGGGTTCAATAGCTAACTTGTAAGAAAAAGAGACAGATGAGAGGGGGGACCTGTAGATTAAAAGGCTTAAAAGACATATCAAATTCAAAAAACATATACACACAGTATTACAATGTCTAAGCATATAATATCACTTGGGTGATAAAACCAATGAACAGCATTATTTCAATAAATGGTAGCTGTTAACCTATTTAAAAATGTGAAGTTGTACTAGGTGACCATCCCAATTCTTTGCACATGATTACAGTGCTAATTAATTTAATATGAACGGTTTTCTAGCTGGGCACGGTCGCTCACACCTGTAATCCTAACACTTTGGGAGACCAAGGCAGGAGGATCACCTGAGCCCAGGAGTTCAAACCAGCCTGAGGAACATAGTGAGACTCTGTTTCTACTTTTTAAAAAATAAAAAATAAAGGTTTTCTGTACATCAGTCACTTTTCATACAAATCCTTGAGACTTAAAAAAAAACTAATAGAGGAAACATTAGACAGTATTTATATAAGTTTGACCAGTAGTTAGACCAAATGCCTTATAAAGTAGACACACATTCAGTTTCTTTGTATGTCTTCAATTTTATTTCTTAAGTTAACATATAGTAAAACAGACTTTTGGGAAGAAGTAGGAGTATACAGTTCTACGAATTTCAACACACATATATCCATACTCAGGATCAGAACAGTTCTATCACCCCAAAAACTCCCTCATGCTCTCTCTCCATAGTCACACACTCTCCCCATCCATAACCCCAGGTATCCTAGTCCATTTTGTGCTGCCATAACAGAATACCTGAGAGAGGATAATTTATAAACAACAGAAATTTGTTTCTCACAGCTCTGGAGGCTGGTAAGTCCAAGATCAAGGCGCCAGCATCTGGTGAGGATCTTTCTGACTGTAAACACTCATGGTAAAAGCTGGAGGACAAAAGGAGACAAATGCTACATCCTCACATGGCAGAAAAGCACAAGAAAGCAAGCCCTTTTTATTCCTTTATCTATTATTTATTTTTGAGATGAAGTTTCGCTCCGTCACCCAAGCTGTAGTGCAGTAGCATGATCTCAGCTCACGGCATCCTTCGCCTCCCGGGTTTAAGCAATTCTCTGCCTCAGCCTCCCGAGTAGCTGGGATTACAAGCATCCACCACCACGCCCATCTAATTTTTTTTGTATTTTTAGTAGCGACAGGGTTTAACCATCTTGGCCAGGCTGATCTTGAACTCCCGACCTCATGATCCACCCGCCTCGGCCTCTCAAAGTGCTGGGATTATAGGCATGAGCCACCATGCCCCACCACAAGCCCTTTTTATAACATTAATCCATTTGTGAGTGCTCCCCCATATGAACCAATACATACACCTTCATTGGGCCCCCCTCCCAACACTGTTGCATTGGTGATTAAGTTTCAACATGAATTTTCAGAGGGGACAAAACATTCAAACCATAGCATTGGATAACCAGTACACATTTTCTATCACTACAGTTTTGTATTTTTGAAAATACATGTAAATGGAATCATGAGACTAGCTTTTTTTAAAAAGTATAATGCTTTGGAGATTCCTCCAAATTGCTACACTACACATATCAACAGTTCATTCCTTTTTATAATTGGTACATCATCCATTGTGTGATGCACCATAGTTTGTCCATTCACACATTAATATTTGTCTACTTGTACATTACCATTTGGGTTGTTTCCAGTTTTTGGCAATTATGAACAGAGCATTACTGGTTTTTGCAGGAACATGTTTCATTTCCTTGGGTAAATACTTAGGAGTGGGACTGCCAGCTCATATGGTAACTTTATAAGAAACCACCAAATTGTTATCTGAAGTAGCTGTATACTTTTTTGTATTTCCATCTGCAAGGCAGGAGAGTTCTAGTTGCTCTATATCTCTGTCAGCTTGCTATTGTCTGGGTTTGTTGGTTTGTTTTGGTTTTACTTTTCTAATAGGTAAGTAATGGTATCTCATGATTTCTATTTGCATTTCCTACTGGCTAAATAGGTTTACGTACTCAGTTTTTTAAAAGAAATATTACATTTAACTCTACTTGTCAAAAGACTATGTTTACTATTTAGTATCCAGTCTGTTAATGAAAAGAAATGCTTTTATAAACTAAACTAAGCTTGATGTCTTTTCAGAACCATGTACATTAAGAGTTTCAAACTGGCCTCTCAAGCAATAAGAGAAAGTTTATGCAAATATTTTCAATTTGTTTTACAAATTTTTTTTTTTTTTTTTTTTTGAGACGGAGTCTCACTCTGTCGCCCAGGCTGGAGTGCAATGGCGCAATCTCAGCTCACTGCAAGCTCTGCCTCCGGGGTTCACAACCTTCTCCTGCCTCAGCCTCCTGAGGCGCTGGGACCACAGGTGCGTGCCACCACGCCCAGCTAATTTTTTGTATTTTTAGTAGAGACGGGGTTTCAACGTGTTAGCCAGGATGCTCTCGATCTCCTGACCTAGTGATCTACCCGTCTCAGCATCCCAAAGTGCTGGGATTACAGGCCGCGCCTGGCCCAAAACTCTTCATTTTTTAAAACAGTTTCGGGTTTACAGAAACATTCTGAAGATAATTCAGTGAGTTTCCACATACTACTCCCCTATCCAGTTTTCTCTATTATTAACATCTTACGTTAGTACGGTAAATTTTCTATACTTAATGAATACTGATCTATTAACTAAAGCCCATCGTTTTAAGTTCCTCCTGTCTGTGACAGTTTTACAGATTTCTCTGTTTTTGATGACCAGTTTTGTGGTGCAGTAGTCAGGTTTCCTTGTAGGATGCCCTTCTATACTGTATTGTTTTTGTTTTTTGTTTTTTGTTTTACATGAGATGAGGTCTCACTCTGTCACCCAGGATGGAGTGCAGCTGGCCCAACTTGGCTCACTGCAACCTCTGCCTCCTGGGCTCAAGCAATCCTCCCATCTCAGCCTCCCAAGTAGCTGGGATCACAGCAGGCATGTACCACCATGCCCAGCTAATTTTTTGTATTTTTTGGTAAAGACAGGCTGGTCTTAAACTCCTAAACTCAAGTAATCCACCTGCCTTGGCCTACCAAAGTGCTGCGATTACAGGTGTGAGTCACCGCACCCGGCCTATACTGTATGTATGTATGTATGTATGTATGATAGTCAGTACCTCAAATGTCTGTGTCCTCAAATGTCTACCCCTGGCTGGGCACAGTGGCTCACTCCTGTAATCCCAGCACTTTGGGAGGCTGAAGCAGGCAGATCACAAGGTCAGGAGATCAAGACCATCCTGGCCAACATGTCTCTACTAAAAATACAAAATACAAAAATTGGCTGGGTGTGGTGGCACGTGCTTGTTATCCCAGAAACTTGGGAGGCTGAGGCAGGAGAATCAGTTGAACCTGGGAGGTGGAGACTGCAGTGAGCCAAGATCATGCCACTGTACTCTAGCCTGGCGACAGAGCAAGACTCTGTCTCAAAAAAAAAAAAAAAAAAAAAAAAGTGTCCACCCTTAGCTGTTTCTGTTTTGCTATGGATTCGTGCTTCTCAATCTGGATGCATCTAAGAATTATCTAGACAGCCCTTTGAAAACCCAGATTAAACCCCATTAAATTTGAGTAAACACAGGTGGGAACTGAACAATGAGAACACTTGGACACAGAGTGGGGAATATGATACACTGGGGGCTGTCGTGGGGTGAGGGGAGGGAGGAGGGATAGCATTAGGAGATATACCTAATGTAAATGACAAGTTAACGGGTGCAGCACACCAACATGGCACATGTATACATATGTAACAAACATGCACATTGTGCACATGTGCCCTAGAACTTAAAGTATTTAAAAAAAAAAAAAAAAATTGAGTAAATACAAACTGATTTTTTTTTTTTTTTTTTTTTTTTGAGATGGAGTCTCACTCTGTCACCCAGGTTGGAGTACAGTGTCAAGATCTCAGCTTACTGCAACCTCTGCCTCCCGGATTCAGGTAATTCTTATGCTTCAGCCTCCCAAGTAGCTGGGATTACTTACAGGTGTGTGCCACCACACCAGGCTAATTTGGTTTTTTTGTTTTTTTGTTTTTTTGCATTTTTAGTAGAGATGGGATTTCACCACGTTGGCCAGGCTGGTCTTGAACTCCCAACCTCAGGTGATCCACCTGCCTTGGCCTCCCAAAGTGCTGGGATTAAAGGTGTAAACTACCATGCCCAGACATGTACTTACTTTTAAACATAAAATAATTTACCTACTAAACAAATCCATTGTGAACCAAAGCTTGGTTCGAATTTTTTAATAATTATCAACATATATGCGTATTTTACTAAAATTTATGAAGACAGAAAATGGTCACTATTCTAAGGTTCAGTACT
The DNA here is from genome assembly GCF_003255815.1 of Theropithecus gelada. Classification (NCBI taxonomy): domain Eukaryota; kingdom Metazoa; phylum Chordata; class Mammalia; order Primates; family Cercopithecidae; genus Theropithecus; species Theropithecus gelada. The sequence continues at coordinate 66,750,661 of NC_037675.1, read as the reverse complement.
ACAAATTACAATTAAACTGACATTTGTATTACGACAACCCTAATCCCTTCTAACTCCACAAACATACTATACAGTAGATCTCCACATATCAAGTAGGGAAATAAATTCTAAAAGTTACAAAGAAAATTAAAAGTTGCCTGCCCCTCTTTAAAAATTTATATATCTTTCCACTTATCCTTCCATCTAAATAAGAAATTAACTACTAAAAAAATCTGTGTAAAATATACTTCAACATAACCAGCTTATATTCATTCATTTTTTTTCCTCTTTTAAGTGGTAGACACAGTTTCGAGTATAAAATGTAGCTCTAGTTTTGCTAGCTTGAATCTAAATTCTAATTCCACAGTTATAAATTGTTGCAGAGGTAAGGAAGTTTCTACTCAACCTCATTTAGGTGAAGGGTACTTCTCACTTACAATAAATGAGATCTTTGGACTATGCTTTAGCTTTTCACTCATTCTTGGTGTGTTTTACTGCCTTTATTGGTTCTTCATGGGCCCAAATAAAATTCTCACTAATACTTGTGACTTACCAATTATACCAACTATAGATGTCTAAAATTTAAGAGTTTAAAAAAAAATGACCTTAGGTGGCCAAAGAAGTCATTTTCCCACAAGAGGAACTCCAGATGGATACAATTTTTAAACTTTAATTGATAAATAAAAGTTATACATATGTATTGTGTACAACTGGATGTTTTCATATATGTGTATGTTGTGGAATGATTAAATCAAGCTAATTAACATACCTATTATCTCATTATCCAACCTTTTTTTGTTTTAATGGGTAAAATCTACTCTCTAGCTGGCAGGGTGGCACATGTCTGTAATCCCAGTTACTCAGTAGGCTGAGGCAGGAAGATTGCTTGTGCCCAGGAATTCTAGATAAGCCTGGGCAACACAGTGAGACTCCATTTCAATTAAAAAAAAAACTACTTTCTAAGCAATTTTCAAGTATACAACACTTTATTATTAACTACAGTCAACCATGCTGTACACTGGATCTCCAGAACTTATTCCTTTATATACCTGAAACTGTACCCTTTAACCACATCTCCCCATTTCTCCCCAGCTGACAGCCCCTGGTAATCACCATTATATTCTCTGCTTCTGTGAGTTTAACTTTGTTAGATTCTACATATAAGTGAGATCATGCAGTATTTGTCTTTCTGTATCTGGCTTATTTCACTTAGCATAATGTCCTCCAAATTCTTCCATGTTGTTATAAATGTCAAGACTTCCTTCTCCTGAAAAGCTGAATAGTATTCCATTGTGTGTGTATATATACACACATTTTCTTTATCCATTCATGTGTTGATGAACACTTAGGATGATTCCATATCTTAGCAACGGCAAATAATGCTTCAACAAACTTATATAAGAGATAAGATAATTTTCTATTTGTAAAGAGATCCACGAGCAGAACCAGAGTGCTCAGCACTTACATGATGGTTTCTCAACACTAGGAGGCTTTTGTGCGTATTTTATTGTTGCTATTGGTGTTTAAGGGAGCATTTATTTTCCTTTAAAAGTATTCCACATCCATAGAGAAAAAACTTGTAGTTTCTTTTCCTCTCCATGAAACGCTTTATTAAATGAGTAATTTGTTTGAATAACAGACAGTATGGATTATGTACCAGGTAGGAACCCCCTTCAAAGTAAGAAAGAATATAGTTTCTATCACCCTTTAAAATTTGTTAAATATATTTATTACATTTAGGAGTATGGCTTTAAAGAAACTTCTGTCCTTCACATGACCTTCCAGTTCAAGTGTCCAGCAGAGTCTGACTTGAAATTATCAGAAGTTACTAAACAAAAGATTCTAATTAGCCTATATGAGGTACGTGTCCATTCTCTGAGGAAGACTGACTTGTTTCCCTCCATCTCTACTTCTGTTCTGAGTATTAGTATGATCCTCCTAAACCAGTTTGTCCATATCCTTATAGCCTCTTCCCCTACATGCAGTTCTAAAAACCCAGGACACAGCTGGTATTTTTGCTTACATATCCATCCTTGAACCAATAACTGTGACAGAAATAAGCTTCCATTTGGATCGTGTTACCAGGGTAGGGTAGGATGAGTTTTCCAAAACAGGCAAGTAAAAAGGGGTCTGTTAGTGATCTAGACATATTCCCTGGAGGAATTGCTGGCCGCCAATTAGCCAAACAAATCTGTATCAACTACAATTGGAGGGCAGGGGAGACTTAATGGATACATTGTTCTTTAGAAATTATATTTTTCATTAGGAAATAAAATATGTGTAACTGTGCTTACACATTCCTTCATATTCCTGTTGAAGTTTCTTTTTAAAAAATTAAAATTTCAGGTACTACACAACTAGCAATGCATAGCAGCTTCTAACTGCAACACTGTGCCTGTGAACAAATATTATGGAAAATGCAGAAAGAGAATTCAGGGATTTAGCAGTGGAGAGGTGAAACAGCACCAAGAGTTCAACCACAGAACAGGAGGCAGAAGGGAAGATGTCTTAGATGGAGGTGTGAAGGATCGTGGATTCAGCAATGCATAATAAGAAAACCCAAAATAACTATGGCATAAACAAAAGAGAAGTTTATTTCTCTCTCACATAAAATAATCTGATAATACTCCAGAGCTGCTCTACCATGACATAAATATACAGGGTCTTTCCAGCTTTCTATTCTACCATCCTTATAGTATAGCCCCTATCCTCATGATCTAAGTTGGCAGCTGGAAAAAAATGATAAAGAAGGGCAAAGCTTTTCCTTTAAATAGACTTCTGGGAAATATCAAACACTTCTACTGACATCTAACTGACCAGAATTTAGTCACAAGGTAATACCTTGCTACAAGAGAACTTCAGAAAGTTGTTCTTTCAGCAAGTGGCAACGGGGCCCTCTATCTAGGTTTTGTTAACTTGAGAGAAGTAGACAATGAATATTTGAGGAAAGAAAAAAAAACCTGCCAATTTCTGTCATAATAGGTCAAAGACAAGAAAGGCAGATGAAAGTAATGTGTGAATGTAAACCTTCCTTCTCTAATCTCAAGTTACAAAATGGCTAGACTGAAATATTCTTGATATATTCTTACTTGAGAGAAGAAATAGACAAAGAACCTTTGATTTTACTTTAGGCAATTTCTTATCCCCTCTCTCCATATTATTGTAAAAGCCTATATGAGAAGTAAAAGTGTGAGCCAAAATAGTTAGGGCCAAAGTTTTAAAACCTCCTTCCTACACAGAGGTATGAAACCAACATGTCCAACAAACAGAAAACACCAAAGCAGAAACAATTTAAAACCAAACAAACAAAAAAAAAATCACTATCAGTATAAAGACTCTTCTACAGTTAAGACTTCTAAATTACCTCCTAGATCCAGAAACTCAGGCTAAACTCCTCTTCTTCACTCCCTACTCCATTGCTTGCTAAACCTCTCTCCTTGCATCTATAAAACGTATCTAATCTCCTTGGTTCTCCTTCCTTGCTATTTTAAGGATTTTATTGTAATCACTATGGGTAATAACAAAAAAAAATCATTAAGAAATTATGAAGTTTTTTAAATCCTATAAAATTCCCTGGGACCTCAAATATTCTCATTTTACTGGGAAGAGCTAATGATGTCAACTAATATGAATTCATGTACTCTAGTCTCAAGCCAGTAAACTGCATTTCTAAGACCCTAAACATCAGGTGACATGTTTCAAAGAGTCTTTCTTTAACACAAGCATCATATGAAGATGGCCATGGTGGTGGTAGTGGTGGTAAGATCAAATTAAGACTTTTGGAGGTCCCAAGAACAGAAAATATAATAGTATAGCCCTGTATTCTCTCCCTATTAAATACAAAATAAAAACAGTACTGAACTGCTAACATTTAGTCCAATAAATTCTTATTTCTTTCCTAATTCTGCTTCAGTTTTTTTTTTTTAATGTTAGATAGTAAATGCTTTCAATTGTTTTTCAAATTCTTTTTCTTCTGCTTTGCTGACACCCTAAGCTTTTTTTAATATGCTGTTTGGCTAATCAGTACTAAGTGCTAAGAAATAGAAGTAAAAGCAGTTGCAACTTGAAGAGGTCTACTCTACGTCAGATATTTTACATGCATTATTTATAATTCTTGTCACATCCACAAAAAGGAGAGATTATCAACCCTGTTTTGTTGATAAAGAATGAACTCAAAGAAACTAGACAAGATGCCCAAGGTCACTCATGCAGTAAATGGCAGAGTTAAGCATCTGAAATAGGCCTTTATGTCTCCCAAGTCTGATCCATTAGACATACTGCCTATAGGGCATTTCTTCAGAACCAGCTCCTGGACAAAAATTTCATTTCAGAGAAACATTGAAAAATGCTTTTTAAATGCATCATTTGGTAGTACTCACATTTTCCATGGAATCTAATCACTGATAATCCTAAATAAATGTAAATACACAGCCCAGACTGCTACACTGCACAACTCCAGTGGGAAAAAAGAAAAACATTTTTATGTGAATGATGTCCCCTGGAATTGTGTGATACAGTTGAGTGTGTAACCCCAATGCTTGTCAAAGACCCTGTCAGGGCCCTTTACTATTCTATTTTGGAAAAAAAAAACTATCATTGTTTTTTCTTTTTTTTTTTTTGGTTTTTTTTTGAGAGGGAGTCTCACTCTGTCACCCAAGCTGGAGTACAGTGGCGCGATCTTGGCTCACTGCAAGCTCCGCCTCCCGGGTTCACGCCATTCTCCTGCCTCAGCCTCCCCAGTAGCTGGACTACAGGTACCCGCCACCATATCTGGCTAATTTTTGTATTTTTAGTAGAGACGGGGATTCACTGTGTTAGCCAGGATGGTCTCAATCTCCTGACCTCGTGATCTGCCTGCCTCGGCCTCCCAAAGTGCTGGGATTACAGGTGTGAGCCACTGCGCCCGGCCACTATCGTTGTTTTTTAAATCCAATAAGCATTCTCAGAATGTTAAAGAAAAGTTTTTGTTGTTGTTGTTTTGAGACAGGGTCTTGCTATGTTACCCAGGGTGATCTCCTGCCTCAGCATCCTGAGTAGCTGGGATTACACACTTGTGCCATCAGGACCAGCTCAAGAAAGGACTAGCCAGACATGGTGACACACACCTGTGGTCCCAGCTTCTCGGGAGACTGAGGTAGAAGAACTGCTTGACCTCAGAGTTATCTGAGGCTGCAGTGAGCGATGATCACACCACTGCACTCCAGTCTGGGTAACACAGCAAGACTGTCTTTAAAAAAAAAAAAAAATGGGGGAAGATATCTTAAAGCACATGAAAATAAAAATACACCAAAAGTCAATCGTAAGAAAATGCAAACTAAAACCACAAGGATATACAACTATACACCTATTATAAGGGCTAAAATTTTAAAAAAAAAAACAAAAAAAACAAAAAAACAAAAAAAAAAACAGATACTACCAAGTGCAAGCAAGGATGTAGAGCAACTGGAACTCTCAAACATTGTTGGTGGAAATGCAAAATGGCACAATCACTTTGGAAAACAGTTTGGCAGTTTCATACAAAATTACACATATGCTTACCATATGATCCAGCAATCTGCTCCTAGGTATTTACCCAAGTGAAATGAAAACTTATGATCACACACAAAGCTATACATGAATGTCTATAGCAGTTTTATTCATAATTGCCAAAAACTAGCAACAAGCCAAATGTCTTTCAACAGATAAATGGATAAACTAACCATAGTACATTCATACCATAGATTACTACTCAGCAATGTAAAGGAACAAACTATTGAAACTCGCAACATGAATGAATCTCAATGAATTTTCTAAGTATAAGAGGCTGATCCAAGAGTCTATATAACCACAATGTCACTTACGGTTGGCCCACCATATCCACTAGTTCCATATCTGAGAATTCAACCAATATGGATAGAAAATATTGTAGTAAAAACAAAATACAACAAAAAATAATACAAATAAACAATGTAACAATGATGTACATAGTATTTATACTGTATAAGGTATTACATTTAGAGATGATTGGAGTACCAGGAGGATGTGTGTGTATATGTAAACACTAGGTCATTTTACATAAGGGACCTGAGCATCTGTGAATTTTAGTATCTGAAGGGGTTTTGGAACTAATCTCCCTCAGATAAGAAGGGACAACTGTGTATGACATTCTAGAAAAGTAAAACAGTAGCCACAGAAAATAGATCAGCGTTTTCCAAGGAGATGAACTTAGGGGGAGAGGTTAACTACAAAGAGGCAGCAGAAGTTCTGTGTCTTAATTATGAGGATAGATACATATTCTATGCATTTGCCAAAATCCATAGAACTGTGTATCACAAAGTGTGAATTTCAATGTATTAATGCACAATTTAAAAATGAAAAAAGTTGTATAAAAAATAAAGGAAATATTCCAAATTGGGAAAAAAGAAAAAAAAAGGGAGGGGCTTTTCACTACCAGATCTAGAAATGGTTATCCTCTGGAGATAATACAACTGCCTCCACTGAGCTGTAAAGATAAAATGTAAAATGCTTAACACAGGCTTAACACACAGTAAATTCTTAGTTTAGAATTCTTAAATTCTAGTTCCCTTCCCTTTCCCTGCTTCTCTCTCTTATGTATTTCTCTTTCACTGTGTCTACTACTCCCTCTTCTTTTTTCTGCCTCTGTTACGACTTTACATTGTTTTTGCTACTTCAAATTCCTTTTCCCTATTTCTTTGGTTAACAGTATCTATCCTTTGGGGAACTGACACTACTCCCATTTATGTGGTTCTGATGTTAATGTCAACGACAATTCCCCACAGTGATTAGCCCAGAGATAAGCCTGTTAGATAGAGGCCATCCTAGGAAACTAAGTTCTCAGCTGTCTGAGGCCATGCATCCTTGCCATGAAAGAAGCTTTCTAACATAAGCAGAAAATGAGGCCAACAGATGAAAAAATAAAATGAAGCTAGGATACTCTGAAGACAGCATCTAAGTTTCCAGATCTGTGGGCTTCTCCATCTCTATTCTTCCTATTTACATAGCCAATATATCACCTTTCTGTTTAATCCATTTTAGAATTGTTGTTTTTCATGCTTCCCATTTTAAAATCACAAAATATTTGGCTTCTCTAAGGAAACAAAAACAGTAAATTATCTCTTTACTTGCTGTGGCCTTCAGTTATTTTCAGTATTAGTGGCTACTAATATCAAGATATTACCCAATCCCACTAATACCAAGATATTACCCAATCACACACATTTGAAGGAGGTAGAAATAGCTGGGCCTGGTGGCACACATTTTTAGCCCTAGCTACTCAGGAGGCTGAGGCAGGAGGACGGCTTGAGGCCAGGAGTTTGAGGTTCGGTACTCTATGATCACATCTGTGAATAGCCACTACATTCCAATCTGGGCAACACAGCGAGCGAGAGAGAAAAAAAAAATAGAGGTAGAAATAAAGCCACATATAACTGTAGACTGAAAACAGCTGCCTACTTAAGATTTACATTAGAAGTAGTGAAAAACCTTCAAGACAGTTTTTAATGCACATTATATCAGGTTTTAAATCTTCAGTGCAGGCAGTACTCACTTTTCATTACCTTACATTTTACCACTCTGCTCACTCAAAGCTAGGTAATAAAGATATATGTTACTTTGTGTCATTCTGCCTTTGCATGCTCATTCACAAATTTTAATCAGTATCTGAAGAAAGGCAATAGTATATGCAAATAGGAAAAGCATACAACTGCAGTAAGGATTACAGAAAAAGTTTCACAAGTTGACAACACATAGCACACTTCTAATAAGCCATTCTTCAGTTTGTCTTCCTGGAATGCCCCTACTTGTTTTTGATGCTAAGCTAATCATCACTATGTACCATAGCCTACTAGAACGTCCTCTGCCACCTCACCCTGTATCATAGCAATTACCGAATTATAATTATATATTTATATGTTAGTGGTAATGAGAACCTAAACTGTTATAAAAAAAAAAAAAAACAGAAAAAAGCAGATGAATGAGATAAACACTGTAGTGATAGAAGTCGCAGTTTTGTTACAGGGTCCCAACACTTACTCAAAGGTAACCGCTGGGTCAGGGTTTCTGCACTATAGTCTCTTCTGCGGTTGCCAGAAATAGGTTACAGGACAGAGAAATATGTTACAGGAAAAGGGTCCCAATCCAGATCCCAAGAGAGGGTTTTTGGATTTCACACAACAAAGAATTCAGGGTGAGTCCACAGTGCAAAGTGAAAGCAAGTTTATTAAGAAAGTAAAGGCATAAAAGAACGGCTACTCCATGGGCAGAGCAGCCCCGGGGGCTGTTGGTTGCCTATTTTTAAGGCTATTTCTTAATGATACGCTAAACAAGGGGTGGATTATTTATGTCTCCCATTTTTAGAGCATATAGGGTAACTTCCTGACATTGCCATGGCATTTGTAAACTGTCATGGAGCGGCGCTGATGGAAGCATAGTAGTGAGGATGACCAGAGGTCACTCTCATTGCCATTTTGGTTTTGGTGGGTTTTGGCTGGCTCCTTAACTGCAACCTGTTTTATTAGCAAGGTCTTCATGACCTCTATTTTGCGCCGACCTCCTATCTCCTCCTGTGACTTAGAATGTCTTAACTGTCTGGGAATGCAGTCCAGAAGGTTTTAGCCTCATTTTACCCAGCTCTTGTTTAAGATAGAATTGCTCTGGTTCACATACCTCTGACAGTTTGACAAGCAAATGAATCTGATGGGGAATACAAAGATGATTCACAATTCAAGTTTGGATAATGGGAAGGAAAAGCCAATAATTAAAAAAAAAAGAAAGTAGGAAAAAAATACATTTTAAAGGAAAAGAAAATTCAAATTTGAGTGAGTTAAGCATGATGGCATGACAATTAGGTGACAATCTCCAGCTGGAAACTGACGTTCAGAAACTTACACTATAGGGGTCACGTGGAAGAGATTCTCACTAAAGCCAAAAGAACAGGTAACATTTCAAGAAAAAGAATCCAGAGAATGAAAAACATGTAAGGCAAATACTTGAGAAATAAGTTGACTTTGAAAATGAGCCAGGAAGACAGCAAAGTTATAAGGAGAAGGGAGGAGGAAAAGTGGTACACAGTGTTAAATCTGAAGCAACAAGACTGAAGAGCCCCCATTTGGCAATTCAGAAGAACAGTTTTAGTGAAAAAGAAGGTAACCAAATTGAAACAACAGATACAAATTGTTTTTTTTTCCTTTGGCCTGCTGCACAGTATTTTAAAAAAAGGGGGGGGGGGAAAGAAGAAAAAATAAGGAAAGGTTTTTGTTTAAGCCATTAAATTGTTGCTAGGGAAGATTAAAATAAAAATGATAAAAGAGTTAATTAATGGTCCTATACATTCTAACAGTAGAAGGGATAAAACAGGTAGCCATGAAAGCCTAAAGGGTATATCCCTGACACCAAATGGGGGACAGAACTTACACAATTTAGAGAGAAAGAAAAGCAAAGCTGAAGAAGTTTCTGTTGGATGGTCTTGGTCTTCTTACATTTAAAAAAAAAAAGTAGGCCGGGCGCGGTGGCTCAAGCCTGTAATCCCAGCACTTTGGGAGGCCGAGACGGGCGGATCATGAGGTCAGGAGATCGAGACCATCCTGGCTAACACGGTGAAACCCCGTCTCTACTAAAAAATACAAAAAAACTAGCCGGGTGAGGTGGCGGGCGCCTGTAGTCCCAGCTACTCGGGAGGCTGAGGCAGGAGAATGGCATGAACCCGGGAGGCAGAGCTTGCAGTGAGCTGAGATCCGGCCACTGCACTCCAGCCTGGGCGACAGAGCCAGACTCCGTCTCAAAAAAAAAAAAAAAAAGTAAGTGAACCTACAAAGTCTGAGAGCAGTACACTGGAATCAGGCCCTAGAAAGAAGTAGAGTGGTGGCTCGCGCCTGTAATCCCAACACCTTAAGAGCCTGAGGCAGGCAAATCACTTGAGGCCAGGTGTTCAAGACCAGCCCGGGCAACGTGGCAAAATCCAGCCTCTACAAAAAAAAAAACAAAAAAAAAAGCCGGGCATGGTGGCGCATACCTGTAGTCCTAGCTACTCCAGAGGTTAAGGCAGGAGGATCACCTGAGCCCAGGAGGTTGAGGCTGCAGTGAGCTGGGATTGTGCCACTCCCCTTAGTCTGGCCAACAGAACATGACCCTGTCTCTTTTTTTTAAAAAAAAAAAAAAGGCCGGCGCAGTGACTCACACCTATAATCCCAGCACTTCGGGAGGCTGAGGCGGGCAGATCACCTGAGGTCAGGAGTTCGAGACCAGCCTGACCAACATGGAGAAATCTCGTCTCTACTAAAAAAAAATATCTAAAATTAGCAGGGTGTGGTGGCGCATGCCTGTAATCCCAGCTACTCCAGAGGCTGAGGCAGGAGAATCACTTGAACCCAGGAGCGGGAGGTTGCAGTGAGCCGAGATCGAGCCATTGCACTCCAGCCTGGGCAACAAGAGTGAAACTCTGTCTCAAAAAAAAAAAAAAAAAATAGTAGAAAAGGTCTGAAATAGCCGGGCGCGGTGGCTCAAGCCTGTAATCCCAGCACTTTGGGAGGCCGAGGCGGGCGGATCACGAGGTCAGGAGATCGAGACCATCCTGGCTAACACGGTGAAACCCCGTCTCTACTAAAAAATACAAAAAACTAGCCGGGCGTGGTGGCGGGCGCCTGTAGTCCCAGCTACTCGGAGGCTGAGGCAGGAGAATGGCCTGAACCTGGGAGGCGGAGCTTGCAGTGAGCCGAGATCGCGCCACTGCACTCCAGCCTGGGTGACACAGCGCGAGACTCCGTCTCAAAAAAAAAAAAAAA